>NC_134235.1:109251383-109876383 GCF_965152275.1 Natator depressus
GCTTTGTTATTTAAAGAGTAGCTTGGAGAATCCATTATAGCCAAATGAAAGACTACATATCCTTAGGTTATGTCGATCTGTCTCTAGGTCTGACATGTCGACAGGGAAAGAAGCCAAGAGCAATCCTGGTAACTTGCTGCTTCATCATCTCTCTCTTGACCTCTGTGCCATCCGATGCCTCAGAAACATTTGTCAGTGTCCGTAACGCTGAACACCAATGCTGATTAACAACCAGAAACATGAAACTCAGTCAGAAGAAACACAGATACCCCCAATTTCTCTGAGATCATATACCATCCTTACACAACACATACAGGATGAGGCCAGCACACCTGGCAGGCTACAAACAAATCCGTAATAGACATGAATGAGCATGTTATTCTCAATGGAATAGTATTTCTACTAGCAGGACTCATTGGTCCATGATCCCTTGTAACTAGCACACCAGTGACATCAACCTCTCCTTTTGGATGCATGCCCAGCACAGAAAAGTGGAAAATTCTCTTATGAGCGAGCTTAACTTACATTCCTTTCTTGCTACAGCCTTTACAGTAGCACTGGCATGTTGCTAGGTACTACTATCGTCATTATGAGCATAGGGAAATAGATCACAATAGAGCTGCACAAACACAGCAGTACTACAATCAGTCGTCTTCTTAGCATATGCACAATGTGCCTCAGGTGGCACGTGACCAGGATTCATCACCGTGATGACAAGAAGATGATGCAGAATGGAGACAAAATTTGTAGCTGAACAGCAGAGGCACCCAAGCTTTGTCCAGATAAGCACCATGTGTAATTCATGTAAACTGGAGCACTTTAATGCACTAGTGTGGTATACCGAGCCTATAGTGCTCTCATAGTGCTCCATCTTGATCTGAGTAGAGGGCCTTCTGGGCCAAAGCACACTGCATCCTAGGACCTGGAGCCTCTACAGATCACAGCAGCATATGAAAAATGAGAGCAAGCACAGGCTACGCTGTCAAATTTCATAAGCCACATTTCATTCACAGACCATACTGCAATCCCCTACACACTAACTATAACAATTAACAAACTAACCTACTTCACTTACTTCGCTTGCTTGATCCAATGTGCTATCACTGCCTGCTCTCCTGAAAGAGAGGTCACGAAACAAGACTGAAAGCCAAAAGCTGAAGGGACTGCCAAAAATATCTGTTTGCTCAGGCAAAACCTGTCCTCACCACAAACACAGGAGTCCTAAACTTACAGCCATTTGCTTGGAGGACAAGGAAGAAAAGGCATGAGAAAGCGAGAAACTAGAGCTTGCCAGAGTAAGAGAAAAGAACAACCTCTGTGCCCTACTTTCTTTGTTCTGCAGGATAAGTTTTACAATGCTGACAACCAGTAGCAACATGTAGTGGCCCCAGGCACTGTACCTGCCTATCAAAGACTTGGATTTTAGCCCTGGAGAAATGATAACTTCTCAGTTTTTTGGAAGCTATATAGGCCAAGAAGAAAGCAAGGGGAAAGTAATGAATGATCTAACTTAAAATTACTTGAATACATGGATTGCAAACTGCAAGCCATGAATACAGGGGGGAAAATCCCGTAATTTATGAGGGCAACCTCACACCCCTGAATTATGAGACTCAACCAACTAGTGCTGCTGCAACAGCAAAGCCTTTCACTGAAGTGGCAGGCACTGGCAGCACTGAGTGGAAAGCGGCAGGGAGGCAGATGAGCAATTGAAAAACTGAAGGAGGAAGCACAGCAGCAGAGTCTGAAAAAAGCAGCAGGGAGAAGGAAAGGTAGGAAATTGGGACTTTGGGCGGCAGCAGGCAGGAGAAAGGGCGTCTGGAGAAGCAGCAGAGGAGTTTAGGGGGTCTGTGCAGACATGGATGCAAGTGTCTGGGTACTGCTGAGTCAAATGAGTGTCTGGGCTTTATGACATCATCAGACTCTCTTGATGGAATCACCACCTCATAATTCGCAACAGCCTATTTCATCTGTCTATATGTACAGTAGCTGTTCTGTATTTCCGAAGCTTTCACTTTAAACCAATATTTACCAGCCAAAGAGCTGCCAAAACTAAGGCCTGGACTTACTGTTACAGATTTCTTTATGCCAAAAGAGAGCCAGACAGTTTCAACTTCCTCTCCCAACTGGCCAGTCTGAGCTGTTCTAGTCTGTCCATTGAAAGCAGGTGTTGTAAAATAAAAGCCAGGAAATAGGGCTTTCTGAACGAACATTTATTTGGTGAGAAATACTCCTGATTTTTGGCAGAGAAATGCCAGAAACCTGAAGCCCAATGTATAGCATGCTTATAGAGTGCTATTGCTATTTAAAGGGAAGCTGCAGCTGTCTGTAGCTCTTAATCAAGAAGAAAGCCTGAGAATAAATTACTGCTGTTTCAGAGAGACATTTTTCAAATGACGGCAGTTCCTGCTTTCTACTCTATCCCTATAAATACGAAATGGCACGTCCAGGGCACTTGCTTGCAAGAAGGGAAACATACAGTTCTCTCTCTTTGTTGGTAGCCTGGTAAATTCCATCTAAAACCCTGAAGTGGTTAGAATACAGATGCAAAAGGAGTTGAGAAACAAGCACATTCAAAACGTTCAGCAGTGTGTCAAAACTTTCCACTGACTTTTCAAGGTCTGTAGAGCTTGCCATTGTCAGAGTACACAACTGCGCATCTTTCCCAACAACGCAGCAATCCAGTCTCGCGGATCAAGCTGCACTCGAAGTGCCACTGGGCAAGGCCCATTAGCATATTCCTTTCATGATTTGTTTATGCTTCAGGTTTAACCCTCCTCTTCAGGGGGCTGCTGCCGCTGCACAAGTGGGAGGCTGAACACATGCGAAGAAGGTGGCGCTTCAGGGAAAGGGTGTTCCTGGACTACAGTGATCCCTGCCAGTCAAGTCAGGAAGCAGCACTGACATCTCCGGAAGGAGCTGTTCATGGAAAGTCCCTGTCATAGGTTAAGGTGGCAGAAAAAACAACCTACAGTGAGGAGTGAGGGAGAAGTATCGATAAAGGAGGCCCAGCGTGAAGGGACTGGTGAGGGGTAAGGAGTAGGGAAGGGACAGCATAATACTGAAAATGAAACAGCACCGGCGCTAAACTTTAGGGGTAAGTCCTAAGATCCTTACTCAGACTGACACAGTGCTCTCTCAGGCAAATTCCCATTGAAGTCAAGCATTAAAAGGCTTGTCACAGCAAAGGACCAGGGATGTTTACTAGCCGGCCACCTCTAGTTTGCTCCAAGTAAAAGCTAAACACAGGGTATGTCTACTTGGCAATAAAACTCCCCCAGCTGGCCCATGTCAACTGACTCAGGCTCCCAGGCTACAGAGCTGTTTAATTACGGTGCAGATGTTCGGACTCAGGGTGAAGCCTGGGCTCTGGGACCCACTCACCAGCTCGAGCCCGAACGTCTACACCACAATTAAATAGCACCATAGCCTGAGTCAGTTGACATGGGCCAGCCACAGGTGTTTAACTGCAGTGTAGACAGAACCAGAGAGAGCAAATGAGGGTATTTAACTTATTGCCACACAGATGATTTAGACATTTATTTTCCCGTTCCCACAAGCCATGCCAGAGGTTTTCGCTCAAGTGCAAATAGGTAAAGACACACCTTTTTTAAGGCAGACAGGGAGATTTATTTGCTGCTTCTAAGGGGGTGGGGGAATATATTTTCAGTGTTTAAATAAAATACATTCTTTCAGCCCATTTGACTACTACCAGGAAAATATTAATTGGAAATTTTATGTCGGAAAATACAAGGTACCAGACACACTGCAGCAAAAAACCTAAACTTTCCCTTGTATTATTGTACTGAATGAAATAACATTCCTGCCTAAGGGACTTTCATGATCTCTCCATTTCTCTCTGCAAAGGCACTGTGTGGACTTAATTTGTGCAAGCAAACTGTAAAGAAATTTGTTTAATCCAAATGAGGGAAAAGGAGGAAGGAAAAGAAGGGAGGGAGGGAGAAAAATGATGCCAATGAAACCGTTTCTACGTGGATTCAGTGTGCTGATCCCAACTCACTGAGTTTTTGCTCTGAAATGTGACTGGTAGTGAAATAATGGGATTATAAGAAACAGAAGAGCTACTGTTCAAAATGTGAAAGGACAGATTGCTCTCAACACACCTCCTAACAAGAGAGCACACCACTGAAATTAATGAGGACAGAGAACAATGATATTTTTAATTAAAACATTTATGTGCTGATATTTCCTAAGAAAATTACCAATCCCTGTTTCATGTATTCTGGTCTCTTTGTTAGAAGGCAGAGAGACTGGCTGATTGCCAAGCTGTTGTAGCACAGTTCTCCAAGCTGAAACAAAGTGTGACCAGATACAAAGTCAGGTGACATTTAAAGTGCTTTCCATCAGTCATCAAAGGCTCCTCAAAAGCAACTGCTCCTGGATGCCCAAGTAAGAGCTGTGGCCAGGAGCACTTTCTCTTCATTTGCACCTGGCAAGAAGCATACTACTTTTTCTTTCCAACATGAGCCTCGATATCACCTCAGTAGATCACCACAATGTGCTCTAAGTGGCACTGCCCTGGGTACCATTCAGAAACGTAAGGTGTTGCAGAACGGAATCAGACAGAAAGCATATTACACACAGGCTACATTCTCTGTAATGGGTGACAGTTAGCTTCTCGGTGGAGTTTATATGAATGGTCTTGACCTAAAAAGCCCCACGCTCTATGAGACCTGAACCACTCCCCACCGCATGCAGTACTAGTGTGTTGCAATCAGTGGAGGAGCTTGAGCAAACATTTCCTGCCAGCACCTCACAAGCGTGGCATGTCAGTACTTTTTTAGTACTGCCATCCTGTGCTGTGTCCTAGCACATCAGCTTGCAAAATAAATCCTTGCAAGAAAACCTTCAAAGTGCGAAAAGGATGTAACCGATACACCCATATCTGCCTGAATTTGACTGGAGTGTCATATTATGTGTACATGATAATATCGACAAACATCCCGTGGGGAACGAACCCACTGGTATCACTTTCACTTATAATCTAAATATTAAACCACATTTCCAGTCATATTCTTTTGCCCTACACACACTCACAGACACTTCCAACAACACTCTGTGGACTGTAGTCCTGGGGCAGTAATTGGATTAAAACACAAAAATAAGATCTTAAGGTCATTGACATCATGTGCTACAAATATGGAATGCTGGGAATTTCCAAACTTTTGAAGAAAATCTGGACAGCTATCAGTGAAGCTGAAGTATGGCATGTTGTACTCAAATCCACCGGATGTGGGATTTCATCTTAATTTTTATTATTTAAACATACCTAATTTTGAGAAAATCCAAGCACTTCAAATAAAAGCTACTTGCCCATTCTGGAAGAATCTGCACCTATGTTATTAACACCACTATCATCATAAAAGACTGCTACATGTTCTGAACAAGGTTTTTAAAGGGCAACTTATCAAACATTGGAATTCTCAAAGTTTACTCTCAGACAAGAATATGGGTTATTCTTGGACCCGTTAGAACAATGCACAAACCATGAAGCGACATAAAAACATTCAAATTTGTTTCTACACACACTGCACCCTCACAACCTAGAAAACAATCAACACACACTAGAACACTGTGAACATTAGATCATTTGCACAGTTCCCTTCAACATGTCCTCATGGGAATAGTACCATTTATTAATGACTGCAGGAGCATAAGACCAATGCTAGCCCAGTATCCTGTCTTCTGATAGTGGCCAGTGCCAGATGCTTCAGAGGGAAAAGAGGAGAACAGGGCAATTTCAGGCGATCCTTTCCTTGTCACCCAGTCCCAACTTCTGGCTATCAGAGGTTTAGGGAGAGCATGGAGTTGCATCCTTGACCATGTTGACTAATAGCCATTGGTGGACCTAAACTCCATGAACTAATTCTTTTTTGAACCAAGTTATATTTTTGGCCTTCACGACAACCTATGGCAGCAAGTTCCAAAGGTTGATTGCGTGTTGTGTGAGGAAGTACTTCATTATGCTTTTTAAAAAACCTGCTGCCTATTAATTTCATTGAGTGATCCCTCGTTCTTGTGTTATGTGAAGGGGTAAATAACACTTCCTTATTTACTTTCTCCACACCTGTAATGAGTTTATAGACCTCTATCATATTCCTCCTTTATTGTCTCTTTTCTAACCTGAACAGTCCCAGGCTTTTTAATGGGTCCTCTGATGGAAGCTGTTTCATACTCCTAATAATTTTCATTACCCTTCTCTGCACCTTTTCCAATTTTAATACAACTTTTTTGAGACAGGGTGACCAGAACTGCATGCAGTATTCAAGGTGTGAGTGTACCATGGATTTATACAGTGGCATTATGATATTTTCCTTTTTATTATCTAACCCTTTCCTAATGGTTTCTAACATTGTTAGCTTTTTTGACTGCCACTGCACATTGAGCAGACATTTTTCTTAGAACCATCCACTATGACTCCAAGATCTTTTTTTTGAGTGGCAAAAGCTAATTTAGAACCCATCATCTTGTACGTGTACTTGGGATTATGGTTTCCTATGCACATTACTTTGAAATTCACTGTTGATCAGTGCATTTCATCTGCCATTTCGTTGTCCAGTCACCCAGTTAACAAGATCCCGTTGTAACTCTTCGCAGTCAGCTTAAACGTCTTGAGTAATTTTGTATTGTCTGCTCACCCCCATTTCCAGATGACTTATGAATATGTTGAACAGCACAAGTCCCAGTACAGATCTTTGGGGGACCTTGCTATTTACCTCTCTCCACTGCGAAAACTGATAATTTATTCCTCCCCTTTGCTTCCTATCATTTAACCAGTTACTAATCCATGAGAAGACCTTCTCTCTTATCCTATGACTGCTTACTTTGCTTAAGAGTCTTTGGTGAGGGACCTTGTCAATGGCTTTCTGAAAGTCCAAGTACACTATAATTGATTAGATCACTTTTGTCTACATGCTTGTTGACTCTATCAAGGAATTATAATAGACTGTGGGTTCCAGGACTAGCTGCTCCAAGAAGCAGTCATTTTTGGTGTCTAGAAATTTTATCTCTGCATCCCTTACTAAGGTGACATATTCTCAATCAATATGAGGATAGCTGAAATCCCTCATTATTAATGTGTTTTCTGCCTCTGTAACCTCTCTACTTTCTCTGAGCATTTCACGGTCACTGTCCTGATCAGGTGGTCAGCAGTATATTCCTACTGCCACACTCTTACTGTTCAAGCATGGAATTTCTATTCTTAGAGAGTCTATGGTACAGTTTGATTTATCTAAGATTTTTACTTTGACTCTACACTTTCTTTCACATATAGTGCCACTCCCCACCAGCACGACCTACTCTGTCATTTCTTTATATGTTGTACCCTAATATTACCGTGTTTCATTGATTATCCTCATTCCACTAAGTTTCTGCCATAACTATCAATATCCTCATTTAATGCCACACACTCTAGTTCATCTATTTTAGCATTTACATTTCTAGCATTTGTATACAAGCACTTGTACGTTTTATCTATATTCTGTTTCACAGATTCATAGATATTAAGGTCAGAAGGGACCACCATGATCATCCAATCCGACCTCCTGCACAATGCAGGCCACAGAATCTCACCCACCCACTCCTACGATAAACCTCTCACCTATGTCTGAGCTACTGAAGTCCTCAAATCATGGTTTAAAGACTTCAAGGAGCAGAGAATCCTCCAACAAGTGACCCGGGCCCCATGCTACAGAGGAAGGCGAAAAACCTCCAGGGCCTCTTCCAATCTGCCCTGGAGGAAAATTCCTGTTACTTGCCTTCATGTGTTGTATTTAAATGGGACTCTTACATTTGACTGTTCCTCACTAGCCTCTACTTGTGTTTTACCAACTTCTTTCCTATCCTACTTAGTAGGATATACAGTTCCTCCTTGAATAAATTCATCCCTAAGGGATGTCTCCTCCTGAACCGTGTGCTCCTCCATGCCCAGCTTTCTCCCAATCATTAGTTTAAAAAATTCTCTACAACCTTTTTAATTTTACATGCCAGCAATCTGGTTCTGCTTTGGTTGTGGTGGAGCCCATCCTTCCTATATAGGCTCCTCCTTTCCCAAAAGGTTCCCCAGTTCCAAATAAACCTAAAACTCTCCTCCCTACACCACTGTCTCATCTATGCATTGAGACTCTGCAGTTCTGCACTGCAGGACCTTAACTGCCTGGCTATTTTTCCCCTTGAAGAGCACATGTAAATGTGACTCTGATTCATGTGGATGGATGTTCGTGCGATGAGGGGAGAGAAGAATTTATACAGGAGCTATTTTTAAAATCACATTAAATCTAATACAATGCCCTGCTCAAAATATTGTATTACTTCCAGTTTTCAGTGTAAGTTCAGAAAGGCACCCCACATTTGTGTTCCTCTAATACGATAATGGCCAAACGATTTAAATAAAATGTGTGTGGGTGTGCAACTCCTGAACTGAGGTCTTGGATAATAAACTTTAGTCCTGAGCAATTTTTTCTTTTTAATCTGCCAAGTAATGAACAGAATTTATTCATTTAGCTATCAAACTGACAGCAGTGTCACTAACTGCAGCACTCTAAATGACACCACTCTGAGGAAAAAGTAACCCAACGTCACTCTTTAGGTGCCTCGCCTCTGCCTCAACAGCATAATTTAAATAATGAAGTGCAACGTCTGGGCTAGTAACTTAACCCAAACTCCCTTTGATGTCAAAGGAGTTACAGGTGCTCAGCAACTTACAATGTGTGCTCAACACCTCATAGGACTTAGGTCCCAACCAAACAGCAAAATATTGAAATCCATTCAAAGGACATAATTACAAACGACCATACTGCAGTTGTTAACTCACATCATTCACTATGTTCTTCTACAGGGAGTCCTGGATTATCCTTTACCATAAAGATTTTTCAGAAGCCGCCTGATTGTTTGCAGGTCCCCGGTGCCTTCTCTTTTTCAAATAATGTAAGAAATACCTGAAAAAAACAAACAAACAAAAACAGGTGAGGAAGAGAGAGAAAAGAATCCAGACAATTGCCTAACAAATGAACAGCTGATTTCTATAGCTCACTGGACCAAATGCAGTTTCATGAGCTGCTGATATGGAGAATCCACTATAGATTGTGCATCAAACACTGATCCAGAATGTAAAGAGCCCCCCTTGTTACCAACAAGTAAAGCACAGAACAGTTACTCCACAAACTGTCTGATTCTGAAGCTAATTCATAACTAAAACAATTCTAGGATATATTTTGTTTGAGGGAAAAAAACTACTCTTGTTTGTTGTTTGGTATATATTAAGCCCCGATTGGATCCACACTGGCGGATTTTTATGTTTCCACTGAATCCCATCATTGGGGATTCTGTGGAGCTGTAAGTGTCCACACCCACCAATGATTCTGCAGGATCAGGGCCATTATTTGGAATATGTCACGTGTCTACATCATACTATTCCATTTGCAACAGCAAACACACTGCACATGTTTGTTGTGCTGTGAAATTTTCCACTTGGATATCATTCAGACCCACCCACAAAGAACACACACACACACACACACACACACACACACTATAAAGTGACATAGTGCAGCAGCACTTCCGGAGTATTCAAACCAAACACACACACACACACACACACACAAAAGCTGTACTTTTGTCCTAATGAGTATTTTCCACACCTGAATTTTTTGATATTTTTTCTTTTTATATGTGACCTGAGCCAGGAACATCTCTTCTTAGGCCAACTCTGACCAACTTTTCTGACCTACTGTACCCTTGATACACATACCTGAGGTTTAAGAACTTGCATAAATGGGTTTGGGGAATATGAAAAACATGCCATTTTAAGTGCCAAACTAGAGTTTCACCCCCAGGTCTTGCCAAATCCTTTTTCCAAGTGTAAATTATGACACAGAATACAAGTGGAAGATTGTATGACAGGCACACATGTATTTGCTAGCAGTTTCTGGTAGGCTAACAGCCATTTTGCACTTCTCAAGAAGAACTGGCAGGGCTCAAATTTTTTATCCGGGTCCAGCAAAACCACCAGGCTGCAGTCCCAAAGAGAACACTGAAAATATGCTTACTGGTCACCAGGGGCTGACTTGAGCACACCTTCCATCAATTAAAGATTTAGGCGCCCACTTACTTCTGATCATGGGTCTACCTACCTCTTCCTAGTTTCATTTTCTCCCACAAAATTGTTCGTGTCTCCTTGAAATGGGTGTCTTTAAATAGTTCACATTTCATGCATCTAGATACTGTGCTGATTGACATACTATAAATACTGTAGACAGGCAGACAGATGGACAATCAAATTACACTACTTCTTCTCATTGATCTTTAATGCAGAATGTGGACCTGCAAACTAACTCACTACCAAGGAATATTTAACATTAAACAGCTCTCCTTGATTTTAACAAGAATTTAGAATTTCTTCTTGCCCCAGGTCCCAAACACCACAGAAGAGATGGGCCCCAGCCCTGGATCTGAACAGCCCCAAATTTCAGGGGTATTTGAAATCCAAATGAAAATCCAGATTCAAGTTACGTAAATGTCTCCTCTGTAATAAGCCAAACCTAAGCCCCACATTTAACAAGTCCCTGGTATGGAATGAGATTTGAGTATAGAATGTACATCAAACACTGATCCAGAATATAAAGAGCCTTTCTAGCTCAGCACCTCTTGTTACCAATATGGAACTTGATTCCTATTTGGAACATGACTCCATTTCTACCTAACAAAAGTTTCTCCTGTTTTTGTGCAGTTGTCTTTTGAATGCAATTTCAGGCTATGTCTTTTTCTCCCAGTGCACCTTCACTAGCAAACTACACATAAGATCTGAAGCCCACTGTAGTCACTGGGAGTCTTTCCATTGACCTCAATGGGCCTTGGGCCCTTTAATTTAACCAGGCTAGAGTCACCTGCACAAAGCCTGCTGGTCCCAGAAAAAATAGATTTATGGATGCTAAATATGCAGCAATACTGCAGAGTCTGTGATATGTGTTACAGACTCCTGCTTAGTGTCTTTCTCTTTGAAGCAAAGTGCATTTGCCTCCAAATGTTTCTAACCATTTTTATGGTTAAAGTCTTAAGGGCTTGATGGCACAAATTGCCTTGAGAGCATGTAGGCAGGGATTTTGCCTCAGGGAGGCACAATACCTTCCCAAATAGCAGTGTTCATCCTTTAGTTGGTGCAGCCTGCTCACCACCGTGCACAACCAACTGTCTTCTCCCTGCAGCGCTGTGCACTCACTGGAACATACAGTGGGATCGTAACCCTGAGCGGCTGTTGGTGGGGCAGGCAAGAGCCCAGGGAACTTCCTAATGTGTGCAACCTGCTCCCACATAATCACATAAGGGCCACTCACACTCTGTAACCAACAACCAAGGTCTGCTCTCATTCATTCTGGTCAGAGTTTGGAGTAACTCCACTGAAGACAGTACAGTAACCAAGGTCTGACGGTAAATGAGATCAGAATCTGGCCCAAAGAATACTAGAGCTCTATAACAAAAGCCTGTGATATGAGTGCCTACTTTTCTGAACATAGGGACATTATATGGGAAGTACGGCTGGTGTCTCAGTACCCATCTACACTGCAATATAAACCAAGTTAGGGTACTGTACTACAAGCAATTCGTCCTCTGAAACAATCGTAACATGGCTTCAATTTGTAGCATAGATTAAACCTTAACTGTGGCTCCATAACTAGGATAAAGTTTTGGATGTGCCAGGGTTCACCCTGGTTACAGAGCATAGTTAGTGTCACATCTTCACTACAAACTGCAAGTGATTGAGGAAGCTGTATTTATGGCTCCTAGGCACTATAGTAATACAAGTAATAAATAATAATATATAGCATAGCCCTGCCCTTAAGAGGTGCGGGGGGGGGGGGGGAGGAGGAGGGGAGGGGTGCACGTCGAATGCAGCACTGTAATTGAGAGACCAGCAGACCCCATCAGGAGGAAGGGGAAAGTATATTTTGTTTATGTCTGGACATTAAAGTTGGATCCATGAGGGTCCAAATAAGAAATTAAAATCACAATGTGATGG
Organism: Natator depressus; assembly: GCF_965152275.1. Lineage (NCBI taxonomy): Eukaryota > Metazoa > Chordata > Testudines > Cheloniidae > Natator > Natator depressus. The sequence continues at coordinate 109,263,418 of NC_134235.1, forward strand.
ATGCAGTTACATTAGCAAAACAGAAAATCAGAAATTAGCTCTTTTGCAACATCCTGTATTTATTCCAACCCCTTGAAGAAAAAAGGTAATTCTCTTCAACTTGATCTGAAGGATAGCCAGCAAGAGAGCATCTTTTTGCCCTTCTCTCCCGCAGTTTGTTCATTCACCTTCCTTACTGTCTTGCATCCTATCATTTTGTTTTCCTAATTCACAAATTAGCATAAGTGAATAAAAGTTTTTAAGGGAGGATAATATTGTTCCTGTCTGAGTTGTTTCACTGTTCGCTAGTATCCCTCAACTAATCCTTCAACCCATATAAAACTGTAATTCATTTCCTCATTTCTTCTCCCTCTGCATGATATAATCTTGGACTTCTGTCCCACCGAGAATAGGAAAGATGAGGCTGTGTCTTCCTGGAACATATGCTATTTCAACTACCTAATGTGTATCATCTGTCATATCAGGAAACACTCTGTAAACTATTTTCAACAGGTGTAGGTGATTTTACACAGGGTACAATTTACAATTCAGGTGTGCAAAGGCTCCACTTACTGGAACTGATTCTTATTTACACTAAGTCCCCTTTACAATTGAACTGGCAGTGTAAAGGTTCCTTCAAATTACATTTGCACCCATTTCAAGGCTAGAGCGGTGTAAAGTGACCTTAGTTTGTATAAAATAGGCAGACTGCAGCCTTCTTCCTCTTTGAGGTCCCAATTCCCCCTGGAAGTTGTGGATGCATGGATCCTGATTCTCCTCTATTGTGCACCTTGTGTAAATGAGCACAATAAGGGTATAAAACTTTTGATTTGGTTGAATTTTGCACCCACTTTGCAGAGGTGTAGATGACTAAACAAGGTGCAAGGCAGTGGAGAATCTAGCCCTCAGCACTTTGCACACCCTAAAGGCCCTAAAACAGAAATGCAGACTGTCTTCCGAGTCCTGTAGTCTCCCTTATAAAGTTCCATCTTGAGCCACATTGATCTGCAGTCCCCACAGGTCACATCCCCTGTATTAGGGGTAAGAGCAGCCACAGGCCATCTTTAACGCCATGGCAGCCTGCTAGGCCATGCTGCCCCCCACATCTTTTATCTGTCTGAATACTGTTTCCTCCATATGCACACACTCACGGGAGAAAAGTGATGCCATTGAATGTGAAAACTCTTCAGTGAATAGCCAAATCTCTAGAAAGGGGATAAGGTGCCCAAAGAGTATTGTGACTCATGCACTCGGGGCAGCAGGCAATAATAAAGATAAACAGCTCCTCTTTAGTGACCGACATGACTGGTCTGGTCCACCTCATCAACCTTGGAAACCGAAGTCCCAAGGTCCTAAACAAATCTGGGTCTTCCACAAGATACGTTATCTATCAGGCTGTAATAGACAGTCTCCCTATTAGTCTTCCCTGAAGATACCACAAATGAACCATGAATATTCCTGGTTTCTGCACAGAATTAGCCCATGCAAGCATTATCTTTTGGGAAAGGGGAAGCTGATTCTCAGATCTTTTGCTAGGAAGATACTTTCTGGACTTTTGTGATAGTTTTTAGGCCCAAAGGATATCTGAAAGCCATGGGTCCCATTACTGCCTACATCTAGAGCAGCATTCTTCATCTTCCATCTTGTCTCTGCTGCTCCTCCTCTGCTTCCCACCCCACCCATCATCCTCCAACTATAAAAGTGTAAGTGTTATGGGGCATCTTGTACCCGATAACATGCTTCCTGCCACCTCTTTCTCTTCCGAGTGCTAACAGCTACACTAAGGGCGCAATTAAAGGTTCTCTGCCTGTGGTACCGAGACATCCTGCAGACTTGCTTTTGTTGCACCATGCATGGACACAGGCAAGTAACACAGGACGAGTTGGGCAGCAGCAGCAACGCATTACCATTGCTCTAAACACCACGGTCAGTGGGAGAAAGAGAAGGTCGCTCGTAAATAATTGCACACACTGAATTTTACAAGTAGAACCTGGGGAAGAGGTTTCAGGAATTACCACTTGACTGTCTAATCTAACTACTGTTCCTGCCTGCACCTGGTGGCCCTGGAGAGATACTGTCTCAATGCCTATTTACTGTGCATGTAAACAACCAGACATGAACGTTCTAATGCTTCATTTTGTTGAGGGAAGGTGTCTCTGGTGGTACCATATTGAACGCAGGGCTCTTTGGTCAGCAAGGATGATACAGATTTGGCAAAGGGGCCCCTGTTCAGAGGGTAGGGCAACAGAAGGATAGTTTGGAGGAACTAGAATACCAAAACAAAGCAAATGGCTGCCACGTTTTGTACCTTTTAGCACTACGTTCGTATGTCCTCTGTTGATTAATATTTGACTCTCTTATTTAGGTTGTAAACTCTTCTGGGGAGGGACCATCTCATACTCTGTGTTCGTACAGTGCCTAGCACAACAGGACCCTAATTCTAGGCACTACCAGAATACAAATAATAAATAGTACTATTATTCTTCGTTATTAAAGTATGATTTTGGCACAATGGTCGCAGTGTTCACAGTAATAATGAATCTGAAATTTTTTTAATAAAGTCTTCAACTACAGAGGGGCAGTTGGGCCACATTTGATTGGTACTGCAACCTAGTGCATGGGGTCACAACGCCACTCAGGTTTGATGCATCTGCCCCTCCGTAGATGGAGACAGAGGGGTGGACAGGCCAAAATTGACTGGCATTGTGACCCTGTGCACGGGGTTGCAGTGCCCAGAGCGGGGAGCTGGGCTCAGCCCTGCTGGACAGGAACTGCCACTGCGGGGTGAGTGCAGGGTGGGCTTAAGCACCAACCCTTCCCCACCCGTAGGCCATGACCTTTCTGTGACTATGGTTCACCCAGCCACCCACCCACCCGGCACCTCTGCCGTGAAATTGACTAAAAGTCTGCATGAGAAAATCGTAGCCCTACCTATGACATACAAAGGGCCGGGGAGGACAGAGATACCATCCAAATATGCTCAGTGATTTTTTACACACACATTATATATAACATAACATATATAAGTTACACACACATATACTTTTTATAAACACCCAATATTAGCCTTTTGACCTATCAGTTGGCCCATTTTCCATAGATGTTACAGCACAAGTGGCTCATGAGGAGGGGCCTCCAGGAGGATCTGCACTTCATTTAGCGTGTAATGTTTCTTCATTCTCACACAAAAGTTTTCCGTAAGCACTACTTTATTCCATGCATGTTTTTAACACCGTCATCCCTACAGGTCTACTGAGCAGAATGAATGGGAAAGGGAATGTAAATGGTCTGTAGCAGTTCAGGCTTCTGGCCAGTAATGCAGGACAGATAGCAGCAATAAAAATAACTCTGGAAGCTTCTGTGATATAACAAAGATTTTTTTTTTCTTTTGTGAAATCTATTATGCAAAAATGTGGGTGCAACCAGGAACTGAGACAATAAGCCTACTGCATATTTGAACAGCTACAGCAGACTCGTAATTTTTTTATGGATGGTAATCAATTCAAAAGCTAGGTCTTTAATAAACACCTAGACATTTTCTCGTAGACTATAGACTTAGAACTCCTGGAATGTGTGGGTCTTAAAGAGTGGATGGGTCACTAGAACCTCAAGGCTGACATTCCCATTAGGTAATATTACCAGTATCATCAGTCTAGTTCATGTCCATTCACTGGTTTCTTTTACCAAACCAGCCAACCAAATATAAGTGATTGAGTGAGTGAGTGAGTGTGTGTAAAAATGCAACCCTACACTTTAATCTCCTCCCAACTTCCACTGTAGCTACAGCTATTCTAATTCTGATGCAACCTGAATGAGTGTGTTGTAAAACAAAGGCACTATTGACTACTTTCTTCAGAATTAATAAGACTACTGTGTTTACAGCAGAGATTTCAATGGTTTCACCACTGAACATTAAATAACAGGAACATCAATTGACTTTTAATCCAGAGATTACCTGTTGAAACATTAACGGCAAACACCTTTTGATGTGGGTTGCTTAATGTGGTGCAAAAGCCAGAAGTGTAATTATACTTTTCCTTTCTATGAACCTAGTGTTTAAAACTGAAGCATTACTACTGGTGTGCATGTGTGTGTGTAAATACTCTACAGCTGACTCTGCACGAATACATACCTCTAGACCTACCAGTGTCCAAAAGTGGCACATAGTGTGGGACTAGGCTTGGCTAACCAGTCAAATAATTGTCAGTTGACCAATCATCTCATTGCTTATTATTTGACCACGGTCGAATACTGTCAAATATTCCAGTAAGAACGCCCTGACGTAAGTGGTGGGCTACCCTTTTGCTTGCCCATCATAGTGCCATTCTTCCATCTTTTAGCACTTCATTGCATTGAGTTTTGCATTTTTCTGATTTAAAATAACTCTGCAGTTAAGTAACTTGTTTTTTGTAATTAGGTATAAGTATTTAATGAAGGCTTTTTTATTGTTCTAATAAACCAGTGCTTTAAAATACTGGAACTTTTTCTCATTATTTGATTATATTTGACCGGTCAATTGACCAATTATTTTTGGACCTATCAAATACCCAATCCTAAAAATACCCAAAATGAGGGATACAAAAAGTTATTCATACAGAAAACTTAAAATGCTGTGTGATTACTACTTTTACTCTAATGCATTCTAGAACATTAGTTTCATGATTCTTTATTTCCGATGTAAATAATTTTTTACAATAAAAGGAGAGGAAACATTTGTGTGGGACACATACAACTTTGGACAGAAATGAGAAATGTCCAAGAGGTATTTTTTAAATATTATTATTATTATTATTATTAGCTGTTGTATTGCAGTAATGCCTAGGAGCCCTAGTCAAGAACTTCATTGTGCTAGGAGGTATACAAACACAGAACAAAAAGACAGGCCATGTCCCAAAGAGTTTAAAATTAAGTAGAGCTTATATTGTCAGTATGACACAATAACTATATAAATCAATTGCCACAATTCAAGAAGTTATCCCTAGTCAAGTAGGACACGTAAGAACATAGCTGAGTGTTTTCCAGAATGGAGACTGAATTAAGCACGTGCTTAAGTGCTTTACTGAATCTGGGCTGATAAGAATTAGAAGAAGCAGCTGCATGATGCTTTACTGAACAAGAAACGATTTTTGCTCTTTCCTTCTTTGAATTTTAGGGATTTATTCTCATTTTAGAGTGTAGAGCATTCACACATGTACAAATCCCCACACATCAAGAAGAGAGAATTGCGCTTTCCTTAACTGTTTTGTAGAATAAGCACTCAAAAGTTAATTTCTGTTACCTTTCTCAGGCAAAATAAAAGGCTTTTTACAAAAATTCTATTGCTAAAACAATGAAATTCTCCTGGGAATGACTTCATTATGGAAATGAAGTGACAGCTTCTTTCACCTAGCCGGCAGAAAGTCTGCATTTATAAAAGAGATTTTGTACACTAAGTACAGTGAGTGGGAGGATATGAAAATGCTATTTTTAATACAGATTTCAGTAGTCCTCCCATACAGGTCCTCTGCATGAACAACAATAATAATAATTAATAGTGCCAAAAAAAGAACAGTATGTTAAAGCTGACGGCAGCACTAAAAAAGAAAGAATGGTTAATGTTTTACAAGATTTAAGGACAAACACAAGACTCACTAAAATAAATTGGAGTTTGCCATTGATTTCAAAAGGGGCTAGGATTTGTCACTCAGATTATAAAATAGATTTTCAATAAACACATTGTAAATTACTACTGTAAATACCATATAATCTATTACAGTATTGCTGTAATTATTAGTGTCAATATTGTCCTTCATTTCCTTACATAGATTTTTATTTTCAGAAATACTACTTACCGTATATTCTACTGAATATGTTGTTGGCTCAGAGGCCCAGGGTGTCACTCTGTATTTGAATAAGTACTCATGACAATTCCCAGATTCGGGAAGGAATAAGCCGAAAAGAAAACCAAGGGTTAAATCAGAGGTTCTCAAACTTTTAGTATTGGCGACCTCTTTCGCAAAACAAGCCTCTTAGTGTGACCCACCCCTTTTAAATTAAAAACACTTTTTTTATATTTAACACTATTTTAAATGCTGGAGCAGGGTTGAGGGTAGGGCTGGGCTGGTGGGGCTCTGGCTGACTGCTCTCAACCTCCTCATAATAACCTCCAGTTTGAGAACTCCCAGGTTAAATCATGCCCTCAAATTCAATGGGATATGTGTACAGAATGTAGAATTTGGCCTGATCCAAAGCTCACTAATGTCACTGGAAAAACTCTTATCAACTTCAATGAGCTTGGATCAAGCCCTCAGAGACCATAAATGCTCTCAAAAAGCACTCCTGGTAAATGCACCTATGGAAACTGAGGGCCAAATTCTGCTCTCATTTAGCAAGGTTACAATGCCCAGTGACTTCAAACACATGATTGCCAACCCTCCAGGATTGTCCTGGAGCCTCCAGAAATTAAAAATTAATCTTTTAATTAAAGATTGTCATGTGACTAAGCTTTCAGGAATACATCCAATCAGAAATGACAATCTTACTTCAACGGGAGTTGCATGTAATTATTTGAGGGCAGAAGTTGCCCCTTGTTATCATAAGGTTCTTTTTTCAGCCATGCTATTGTCTACAGCAATAATTAGAACAAAAACTTTGCATTTAGCACTTAGTAACAATGAATAAGGATTAACAGGCAATATAGGCATAAGATGTGCAAGTACAGCATGGGTGGATCCTGGAGGCAGCTGAGTGTGATCACATTTAGAATAACCTCACCATTGGAAATCCCCTTATTTCATGCTAAATTAGACTAACCTGGGAAAGACTTTCCCTTGTCAATGTTCAGCCACCCTCACACAGAAACTCTTCAGCCTGACACTGACTCATACTGCATATTCAGAAAGGGAAAAAAAAAAACCCCACACACTTACACTGCATTTTTTCTGCCCCCAGCTGCCTAGGGTACCAAGCCTAATTCAAGCCATTTCCCTTGGGGTTTTAATCTGCTGTGCTGGTAATGTGCAACCCTCATTAGTAATAACATGAACTGTGCATACAACTTTCCACAAACAGTTGACAATCTGTCCCCGCTGAAAAATCATCCACTTAAATATTTAACTATGTTCCCTTTAGGAAGGCTGTACTTAGTTTTTATTAATTTTCAGTATCCTCCTCTTCTCTCTCCCTTTAAAACAATGCTGCACCCTCCTGTGATTCGAGTTTTATTTAATTAAACTTGATTTGCCTTTTTATATAACAACATTTAAGCATATTAAAATACACAATCCAAACTTATTATTTTGACTGACTGCCTGTGCTTGCGTGGAAAATTTGCAGTGGTAAAAGTTAGAAAGCATATAGGATTGCAGTAATTTAGCTCCTGTTTTTGCTCATTAACTCTGCTGCCAAACAAGCTTGCTGCTTGGTCACTTTCTAGTTCGTGGGCAGCAAAAGTTCCTGTGGGCACATCACCCAGGTTTAACCCTCAATAAAATTTAACAGCAATAATTATTAGCTCTTATGTAGTGGTTTACATATTACAAACACTGTAAAAACATTAACCAACTACTCAATCCTTAAAACCCCGATGAGGCAAATTAATAATTATTAATCATGCCCATTATCCCAAAGGGGATACACTGGAGAGAGGATAATTGACTTGCCCAAAGCCATACAGTGAGAGGTGGGATTAGAACAGAGGAGTTTCAATCTCTCACAGGCCTGTGTTTATCCACTAGACTGCACTACCTTTCTTAAGCCTTATGATTTAGTTATATCTTAAAATATAATGAGCTGGATTATTGTTTTTGCTCCAGGCCCTTTTCACTGCTCAGGGAGCTGGGAGGTGTGTGGCACAGCTCTGGTATATTCCACTGGCATAAAGACTATATGTCAGTGGCATAAGTCAGAGCAGACCCCAGGCGAGGTGCAGGGGGATGGAGTAAATTGGCCTACTGGACCAGGGAGTCATAACCAGCTCCCTGATGTTCTCCCTCCTCCCATTCCGTTGCACCAAGCACAGATGCAGGGGAGAATCTGGTCCAGTGGCTTTAGAAAAAAAGGTAACTGACCTTCCGTAACTGTTGTTCTTTGAGATGTGTTGCTCAGGTCCATTCCAAAGCAGCACCTCCACCAGAAAGTTGTTCCCTCAATGGTATTCGTCAGGTCAGCTCCAGTCGCACTCTGGAGTCGCACGCTCATAGCACCCGGAAAAAGAGGCCGGCCGCCCCTTCAGCTCCTTCTTTCCAGCTAACTCCGACAGAGAGGCAGGCAAGGGGCGGAGGGTAGAGGAGAGTTGGAATGGACCTGAGTAACACATCTCGAAGAACAACAGTTACAACAGAAGGTCAGTAACTGTTTGTTCTTCTTCAAATGCTTGCTCATGTCCATTCCAAAGTAGGTGACTCCCAAGCAGTTGTGCAGGCGGAAGGTTTGGAGGTCACTGGCATGCCGATTGTAATACTGCTTGGCCAAAACACGCGTCATCTCTAGCCTGCTGAGTGATGGCGTAATGAGATGTGAAAGTGTGGACTGACGACCATGTTGCTGCTCTACAGATGTCCTGGACAGAGGAACTTGAGCTGCAAATGCCATTGAAGATGCTTGAGCCCTTGTAGCATGGGCAGGAGGAGTGGGGACCTTTGCCAGGCCGCAGCATGTTCAGATACAGGAAGTGGATCCACGATTAAATTCTCTGGGTCGAGACTGGAAGGCCTTCCATTCTGTCTGAAATGGCTACGAACAGCTGAGTAGATTTTTGAAAAGATTTAGTCCTTTCTAAGTAGAAGGCTAGCACATGTCTAATATCCAGCGAGTGGAGTCTCTGTTCTTCCCTGTTGGCATGTGGCTTTGGACAGAAGACGGGTAGGAAGACATCCTGGTTACTATGGAATTGCGAGACCACCTTTGGAAGGAAGGCCATATGTGGCCACAATTGAACCTTGTCCTTAAAGATGACCGTATACAGTCGTTCCGAAGTAAGGGCTCAGATCGCCGAGACCCTTCTGGTAGAAGTAATGGTCACCAGGAAGGCCACCTTCCAGGATAGAAGAGCACACTGCCAGCAGTTCAAATGGAGGTCCTGTTAGCCTTGAATACACCAAGTTGAGATCCCAGGGAAGGAGTGGCTGCCGTACTGAGGGTATAACCACTCCAGGCTCTTATGAAAATGACTACAGATAAAGTTTGAGAAGACAGATTGGCCGTTCATCCATGGGTGAAAAGCCGAGATTGCAGCTAGTTGGACCCTAATACAGGGTACCATTAGGACTTACTGTTTCAAGTGGAGCAAGTAATCTAGAGTGAAAAGTAGCATTGACTGTGTGGATGAAATACCCTTCTGTGTGGATCAGATTGAGAATCTTTTCCACTTTGCCAGGTAGTGGCTCTAGTGGAGGGTTTTCTGCTCCCTAATGGCACCTCACAAACAGGCCCAGACCAAGCTAGCTCTGCAGGATTCAACCACGCAGCTTCCAGGCCGTGAGATGAAAGGACTAGAGATTGGACTGGAAACAGAGGTAGGCGGATTGGCGTTTCCACCGAGAGGTCAAGGAGGGTGGTGAACCAGTGCTGACATGGCCAGGCCGGGGCTATCAGGATAAGACATCCCTTCTGACCTTCAGCGGAACCTTGTGTATGAGAGGGAACGCATAGAAGAGATGGCCCATCCACAGAAGGAGAAAGGTGTCTGTGAGCAACTCTGGGCTATGACCGAGGAAGGAGCAGAATTGGAGACACTTCCTGTTCTGCTTTGTCACAAACAGATCTGGGGAGTCCCCCACTTCTGGAAGATGCCTTTCACACATCTGGACAGATGGACCACTGTGGTGGTTGGAGAAGGATCTGCTGAGGTGATCTGCTAGTTCGTTTTGCGACCCCAGGAGATAGGAGTCTTCGAGGTGGATCGAGAGGGCTATGCAGAATACCCACAAGCAAAGAGCTTCCTGGCACAGGTGAGAGGAGCATGCTCCACCCTGCCTGTTTATATAAAGCATCACCGTTGTGTTGTCTGTAACGATCAACATGCACTTGCCGTCCAAGTGGGGTTGGAACACTCGGCAGGCTAGGCAAACCATTCTGAGTTCCCTATTGTTGATGTGTAGCGAGAGCTCTTCTTGAGACAAGAGGCCCTGGATTCTAAGGGTCCCCAAGTGAGCCCCCCAATCCCATCGCTGACGCGTTCGTGACAAGAGACATTGATGACTGGTGTCTCAAGAATGGAATTCCTGCACATACTTACTATAGTCTTGTCGAGACTGTGGTGGATAGAAGTGAGCAGCCAGTTGGGGCTTATAGTGCTTCATAGAAGCATCTGGTGTATGTAGCCCTAGGGACTTCAGGGTGGCTCTAAAGTACTTCAGGCTGTGCAGTTTGGTGTCTGTTTGCACAGTACCCTCAAAGGGGAGGTCCTGTAAAGTCTGCTGCACCTCATTAGGGTGAGCCCAAGGACTAAAGCCAAGAGCTTCTCACAGGACAGTCCCGCGGCCCGGATGTAGCCTGCGGGCTGGAGTTTGCCCACCCCTTTAACAACCGGTTTGCGTGAACCGGCTCCACCTCACCACTGCCCCCACCTGACATAGTTAGGTGGGTAAAACTTTATAAGTGTACACCAGCCCTTAGACAGACCCTCCAGGGGTTTAAGGGAGTTAAAGGGACACAATTTGATCCCACCTATACTGTAACTTTTAACCATTTGGCAATTGGATCAGGACCAGATCCCCTGGCTTGGCTGTAGGGCTTGTCTTTACAGCAGTGTAAACTGCTGCAGTTAACTCCCCTCAAGTTAGTCTAGCTTGAGTGAGAGCAGCCACACTGTGAAAGGGCATCAGAGCTTCCCACAACACAAAGTAGCTGCATCCCCACTGCATTTTCTACCTCCAATATCAGCAACAGCACACAAGCTTCAACCCACCCATGTCCAGCAAGCTTCCGTTTGAGGCACCACTTTACTTGAGCTGGAGACGTGTGTGTGTGTGTACACACGGGAGTCAGGTTAGGGACAACACTTAGTTATATCTTGAGCTAATGTTGCAGGGAAGACAAGCCTATAGTTGTACAGACGGGGCTTACAAGCAATCAGCTGAGCCAAAATTGTATGAGAGATTCCAGCCCCTACCCTCACTAGCAGGAAAGTTTCAGTTTGATTTCTGAACACAGTTTGTGCCCGGGAATAGTGGCCACAAATCATGTTTGAATGCACACTTGAATGGCCAAAATCTGAGAGATTCTTGGAGTGCATATCAATACTAAACCCCTTTCAACAATGTCCAGAATATGCACAGATCCATCTAAACCTACTGTATTTATAAACTCTGTTTTACAACCGCAATAAGACAACAGACAAGAATCCATGCTTTTTTGTCAGGCTCACTGCACTTTATGGGTAGCTAATGTCAGCCAATCAATACACCACACAATATATGCAGTCATCATACCTTTATACAAAATGCCACAGAAGAATATAAAACCAGGCAGCTTCACGCAACACAGCAACTCAGTGCACACTCCCTGAAAGCGAACACGCTAGAATACTCAGTTCCAGCAAATATGAGGACTTATCAGATGGAAAATAATCAGACCCTCCCAACTACATCATATCCTTGACTTAAGTGCTGCCATCAGCAAGAGGTGCAGGGAGAGGCCCTGGATACAATAAGCAGTGTGAAGCTGTAGCACAATCCTGGTAGAACGTAGCAATTCATGGAAAATAGCATCACCCAAGAGGCAATCAGCCATCAGTCTGAAAGCAGCAGGAGTGGTTTCTGAACAAAACAGGCCTTGTGAAAAAACTAAACCTCATTTTGCCTCACAAAAAGCAGCCTTCTTAGAAAACAAAGTATATTTAAAAAAAATACTCCCATGAAACTTTCTATAAGGATTATTATTCTAACACAGACAGAGTTGGCAGTCCTCCCTGCTCTGTCTCTCCATGAAGCTGAACATAAGTATGTTAAGTTACCATTCAAAGTTGTGCTTGTGGTTTCCTAGGCCAGCAGAAGAAACAGTTGGGATGGGAAAGTTTTCAGAGGTGGGAGTAGTGCTTGCCTCACTTCTAATTGTAGCGAATCTGTCAACTTTCTTCCCTGTGTTTCAAGACTACACTTCAAAATCAGTCCCCGTGTGCTTTGAATTGCTACACTTTTAAACTAACTACTTCTCAAAGTGCTGTTTAAAAACTGACATCTTCAACCACATTTCAGGCTGAGAATCAATCTAACTTTTCAGAGTCTCATTGGGCCCCTAAGAAAGTGCAGCCTTTTTTTTTTTATTATGACACTTGACAGCCAATCTCTTAGAAATGATTTGTGAAGAAATTTAGTTCAAATTACTTTATATCAAGGCATTTAAGAGAAAACGTGTTTTTCTTTGTTATAAGCTAAAAATAATGATACACTTTTATCTCAGATTCAAAAAAAGCAGCAAGCAACATTAAAACAAATCAGCAGTCTTTTGGCTTCAACGCACACAAACCCCAGCTACAAGCCATCCTGCTTTAATTGTATTTTAGAATGAGTCTGAGACACTCCTTGTGTCACGTGGCTAAGGAAATGGACTAAGCTGACTCTTCATGCCTGCGGCATCCAGTCAAAAAAGAAAGCCTGATCCTCCCAGGTGTTGAACACCCTCCACTTCCATTTATTTCCATAGGAGTTGAGGGCATTCAGCACCTCCTGGGTGTTGCTCAGTGCCTCTGAGAACTGAGCTCAGAGCACTACCCCTGTTATTCCCATACAGATTAGTTTACTGAGCAGCCAAAATGTCAGCTCTCCTTCTCTCTCTCAGGACCCAATCCTGAAAGATGCTCAATGACAACTGGAGCCAGGGGAGCAGAGCATCTTGAAGGGAGCACCCAGCACTTAAGAGGGTCTAGTTTCAAGATGGCTAGGAGTCATATTCCTTTAACACTTACAGGCATGGGGAAAAGTACACCTACTTCCATTTGCCTTTGTAAATACAAACCTCAAAGATGATGACATCAGTTTAGTAGCGAAAGAAAGGTTCGTTTCAAGGAGACTCGTGATATATTAGTATATAATTGTTCAAAATGTTAGGAATAAATGTTTATTGCTAAATATTTTGGGAGATGGAAAATAATCAATTCACATGTCACATGGGAGACCCAGGCTGAAATTAGAGAAAGGAGGCCCACATCTTAAAATTCAGATGTAGATTCCAAGCACCCCCGCCCCCGCACTATGGAGGTATGCAGACATAACATATTGTTCAGCCCATAATATCAATGTGAACCACTGGCCAAGTGTTCACTCAGCTTCATATTGTGAGAATCACCAAAGTTTTGGCTGGTCAGGTTCAAGGTTTCAGTTTAGGCTGATGTCTTTTTCATATCCAGTCCCAGCTTCCCATTTCTCTGGCTCACAGGAGTCATAGGAGTGTTTGGAGGGCACTCTCTTCCTGGGACCAATGTTCATGAATGGCACCTTCCAGAGGCAGTAAAGAGTAGTACAGTATTTTCAAAGAAAGTGCCACCCACCCTTCACTCAGTGGCTGTTGGCTTCTGTGTATCAAATATAGGAGAGTGGTTGGCACTGGTTGTTTTTGTTCACAGGAAGAAGAGGTGATCTTTACTGCACATCCTTCTTGATACCCAAAGACACTTACTGCAGTCTCAGCTTTAAACCACACTCTCACCCTTTCCTACATCATAGCCACCATTTTTTTAAGCCAAGGATGACAGGATCAGCAAGAAGGGGCTGTGGTAAGGCACTTTCTACTCAATACTCCCAGCCCCTGTGTCCACAGGATTCAGGGTGCAAAATCAGGCCAGTGAGGGGTCATGTCACCATTTGCCCTGCCACCCTTGGAGCCTTACAATACTCTGCTGCTGAAACTCCCTGCCTAAGACATTCACAGTCAGCAACAAGCATGCAGGTTACACCCTGAGTGTCTGTGTATAACTGCAGTCCTGGTCCAACAAGTCTGACCCCAGCAGACTGCCAGCAACACATCAGCCACACTCCCTGGTCTCTACAAGCCTTGGTTACAACCAGCAAGGTGACCCCCAACACACTGCCAGTCCTGAATTCCCTCCAAACCATGTGCTCTGCAATGTGCAGCCCTCTCCTGGACAGATCAGAGAAATAAGAAGATTAGTTTGTTCCTCTAGACACACAAAAATCACATTGCAGTGTATTAACTTAACTAGAGCACACACACACTTCCGTTTAAACACACCACTGAGTTGGTTTATAGTAAAAATAAAACAAATATATTAACAACAGGACACAGGTGAAATGATGCCAAGTAAAAGGAATAATGTTAGAAAGAATTACAGGCAAATAAAAGTGAAAACATGCATCTAAAAGTCTAAAACTTAATCTAGCCAGGTACAGACTTTGTTCAAGACGGTGTCTCACACCGTTCTTCCTTCTTCCCAACCATGGCTGACTTTCCCTCACTCAGGAACTTCCACAAAAGTACAAGGTGCCGGCTTCCCCTGTCTTCCTAGGTGAAAGATCTTTGCCTAAGCAGATTTCTCACCTATATTCAGTTTCCAGAGACTTCACACCCCGCCGCTTGGTTGAAGGAGCCATGTTTCTCATCTTGCAAGAGCCCTGGCCCCTTGTGTCTGTCTAGTGATGGATGCCAAAGATGACTTCTGTCTTTGCTTATATCTTCCTATATTCAATTACTTTGTTTCAAGAGTCAGGTCGACCTGTTTTTCCCTTCCTGTGGGCTTCCCATCCCCCTGGGCTTCCATTGTTTTGATTCCACCATGCTTAATTTACATAAGAGCCAGGTAAATAGCTGCCTTCTCCCCTGCCTGGGAGGGAACCTGTTTCTCCCTCTTTGGCCACAGACTTTAAAGCATAAATATCATTAAGTTTCCATAATTCCTCATCTAGTGTTAATATATACATGTCACAGTGGTATTAACCATTAGGATGTCATTAGCTTTCAGCTTTTGTGCTATACCTTTTTATTAAATACAGTAATATTGCATACAATCAAGTGATTCAATTGCTTAACACTTGAGGTTCAGCCCCCCCCCCCCAACTCCCCTTCCCCAGTCTTTATAGACCACCAAACCTTTGCAATGTATTCTTTGAAAAGTAAATCTCAGACCAAGCTTGTCTCTCCTGCTGGGTGTAGATGTCACGCTGTCTCCTGCCCAACTTGTTGGCTTGATAGCTTTGTTTAACTAATATGTAAAAATGGACTTTCATGGCCTTTGCCTGAAGATTGGGCAGGTCAGAGAATCAAATACACACTCTTATCTAAGGCAGACCAGTTTACCAACTCCCCTTGGCATGCCTGGTTTAAAAACACTTAGTCATAATTCCAGCATATATCCATAACCCTTAATACACCCCACATACATACATCATGCAAGAATATGAACGACCAGTGAGTTATTCATTTTGAAATGATACTTCACAAGGCATATTTTGTACAAAGATTACTACAATAGTGTGTAGGGTATGAATACAAGGGTGCTTAGAGTCACACCCAGACAGGCCAAGGAGTGAGAAAGCCGCACCAGACTGAACTCAGGTGTCACATGGAAGAGAGTGGAGCAGTACGTACCATAGCAACACTTTTGACTAATAAGCAAGAGCCTGATCCAACTCCCACTGAAAGACCCTCCACTGATTTCAGTGGGTGTTGGATCTGGTCCTAAGACATCATTTGTCAATCATGATAAATCAGCAAGTAATAGGATCTAATCACTATGGTACATTTTCCCTTACTCTTTTGAGACAAGGTGAACCTGAAGTTCTTGCTAATTTTGCATTTGCTATTTTCAGGTCATCTGAGTGATTTGTACTTCCCAGCATCAAAGAGTTAACAAAGGAAAGAATTACTTTAGCATGTGTTTCATGCAAGGGTAAGTGGATTGGCTAGCTATCAAAGCAGATTGTTAAATACTGCACAGAGTTCCTGATTTTTTCCCCGTCTGAAATAAACACAAGAATTTACTGTGGACGTAAATGTAAACCTAGATACCACATTTGCTGATAAAGCAAAGTCTTGGTGCTTGCAAAACTGAAGCTAACGGTCTACAATATACTTACATTTCACTATTCTGTACTCCTGCATTTTGAAGCTGACCTGTGATGGGCCTGAGGGAGCCAATGCTAACTGCACACTCAGCAAAACCAAATGTTGGAGACAGACAAAGAACTGAGATTATGCTATAATAGAACATTAGATAGTTGAGAAGATGAGTCACTCCTGCACTTGGTAAATCCTCGCTGTATTTTGGGCACCAATTCACCAAGCCTGATAGTTGTATTTCTATTGTACTCACTTGGAAAAAATGCAGCCAATAAAACATATTTTTATTATTTATCTCTGCTTCCATAAGCAGAAATGGCAGATGGTGCTCTCAAAACATTGTCATAGTATATTTCCTATGTTTTCTTTTGAATTAATAAAGGCTACTTTCCCATTTAAAGATTTTTACAGTCCCTTGAATACCTTCAAAGGAGAGGTATAATATATTACTACCACCCTCCCTTGCCTCACTAGGGTCTCCTGGGAAGTTTCAGCTGTTTGTTCGCTGAACCCCACGCTATGATTCTCAACGGATGAGTACTGCATCCCGGTGTAGTATTTTAACGCTTGTACCTCTTCTGAGTGCATACCTCAATAGAGACATGTATATTGTTTTGGCAGCACTCCACTAATTAATTACTATCAAAACTTTTGAATGTTCTTCCACTGCAAATCAGGTGGGTGGCTACATGCCTTGGAAATACTGTTATGTCAGAGCTAATCTATATCACTTGGCTGATGAGATGCAGGACAAATGGCTGCCAAGCCACTTCTCATCCCATCATACATTTTCACCTGTAATGCATGAAATGCCCCTTTGATTATCAAACGGATTCCAGTGACACCACCACAAAGGCAAGAATTACGTGCAGACCTGCAAACACAAGGCATAAGTTGCAATCACATTTATGTTACAACCAAGAATGTTGAGTTAGTTCCTAACCGAGTTCAATCTTTAGAAAGTCTTGATTTTCAATGGCAAAAATGACTTGGACCAGTTCAGGATTACATATATCCATAGTGGGGCACACTTAAGTCTGCTATAAGTTGTACAGAGGCATGTGACTGTGAGAAGTGGCCAAAACCTAGTAGTAACCTTGTTAAATTGATTAAATTAGTGTGTACTGACAAGAGCGCCTGATGCTATACAAACAGTAGGATATGGTGCCTCCCCAACGAGGTCACAATCTAGTCCAGCTACAGACCATACAGATCAGACCCACATAATACAATAATAAACTCCTTTGAGACACAGGAGAAATCTAGCAGAGGTCATTTTTCTATTTGCTTTGTAGAGTGGCAATTTGCCATAAACTGAACAAAAAACCCCAGAAGAATAAAAACTTCTGACAAACAGAAATAAGAAAATCCCTCTGTATGTTACAATGGAAACAAGAGAAGAGTCTGAGGAGAAGAATACATTACAACTCACAAAGGCCTTGTCTACACACTGTGAATCTGCCCTGATTTCAAGCTGGTGACCAGCCACCAGTATATACCACAGGTGTGCGCTGCTTCGGCAAGATTGTGTTTATAGCCAGTTTACCCTATCTGAATCTTGAAACCCTTGGTTTCAAGCAGTGCTAAACTCCACTGGTATAAACATCAGCTTTGCCTGTTTACACTAGGAATGTGTGTCACGGCAGATATTCCATTGGCTGGCCAAAACAATATTCACAGACCAGAACTGCTTTGGTTTTCAATCTTAGAAGACTGGACTGCACTTTCTTGGCTAAAGGCAAGAGATGACCAGAAAGGCACTTCAGCTAATATGTCAAGTAGGGAGTTAAATAATTTTGTGCAATCCAGATCTTTGTTGGTTTTGATGCAAAGGATTTGCTTTACTTTTCAGCAAGCTACCAATGCCAAAGCAATCTTCCCTTGTTCTACGCTTTGCAGAGCTTTCAGAGCAGAAGACAAAAATACTGAGAATGAATCTTGGTAACCCGCTGGTTTTAAGAAAGACCAGGTCGGAGCTCTAGTAGCTTCGCTGTTAGTGCTTTGAACTTGGAGATTCCAGTTCCCTACAGTCAATAAAGTTAATATAGCTACATGAGAAGTCCGAATTGTATCATATATGGTTTATTTATTTTTAAGCATTTTGACTGAACGTGGGTTTCCTGAAAATGAGGGCCTCACAGCACTGGATAGAGGCAGGCATAATACAGTACTGTACTCTGTGCATACATACGCATGTGCACACACCATTACCTCTCTCAGTTACCACACTAAATTACATTGTGGTTCTGTGATGTGAGTTAGGGGAAGTCTCAGCTCATTTTCATTTGTGACCTACACTGGATTTCAAACAAGAGTCTCCTTCTGGAGTGCTAATATTCATAAGCAACTGCCTTAATTCAGACATTTATTTATTACTGAAAAATGTATAACAATAGGCTGAAATTACAGAAATTTTATTTGGCACTGCCAAGGATAGAAACTGCTTCTTTGCTAGTTTGCTACTGTGCTTCGTTAAAGACCAAATTCCGCTCTCACTTATATCCTGTAAGATTTTAGTGCTGTTGTATGGGATGTAAATGAGAGCTGTGGAATGTAGCACTTTGATTTTAAGAACAGAAATTAAATACTAGGTTTTCAAATATATCAAATTTATTTCAAAATATTTCCTTATTTAAAGAAGTGGTTTTCAATCTGTGGTCCACAGACCCCTGGGACTCCGCAAACAATGTCTAAGATTTCTAAAGGGGTCCGCACCTCCATTCGAAATTTTTCAGGGGTCCACAAATGAAAAAAGGTTGAAAACCACTGATTTAAAACATTTAAAACTCACCATTTGTTCAAGAAGCTGCCAACCCCTTGTTTCCATTTTCTATTCCAAACCTGTGAAAGGTAGAGTACGATTTTAAGGTAAATATCAGTCAAAGAGAACACAGTGACGTGAAACTGATCCTTTCTCCTTTTGTTAGGGCCACTAAAGATGTGTCTGCTTTTCAGATGTGTCTACACAAATCTAGGATGACAGTCAGTCAGCACTGAGATCCACATACTTGTTTGTCCAAACACCAGGCAATCCTAGGAGATGCAGACCTCACTTCCAAGTACAGAGATACCGATAACCTCAACAATTTACCAACATTAAAATGCACATAACACCAATTTCTAGAAATGGGCATAATTTAGACTACTAGTCCTACCTGTGCTCAATAATTTCTGACCAGAGATGTGATCTGAAGTTCCCAAAACATGGCTGTACTTAGCACCAGTAGGATTCTGACCAAGTACCTAAGCCTGGCATCAGGCATTTTGCAGGCCCAGTATATTTCAATAACTGAGCCAACTGCCTATAAATTGTTTTTAGGATCCTTTGCAGAAAGCACCACGGCCAACAAGATGAAACAAGGATTCTGCTGGTGACTTGAGAAGACATTGAATGTCAACTAGCCTGTTTAATTTCATTAAACAGTGAACTTCCTTCCACACAAAACCTAACAGGTCAGATGATTGTTGAACACTAATGGAAGCTAATCAAAAGACCCAAGATTATTTGGCAGGCTTACACAAAACCTTTTCCTACTTTAGTTTCCATGCAAAAACACATCAAATGTGAATTCATATCAATAGAGAGTCTGTAAAGTAAGTATCTATTACAAGCAGAAAACTGCATTTAGAACTAGGATTGAGTAAAAATTTCAAAAGTGCTTAAGTGATTTAGGTGCCTAAGTCCCACTGACTTTCATTGAGACTCAGGCTCCTAAATGCCTAAGGGTATGTCTACACTGCAGCAGGGAGATGTGATTCCCAGCATGGTACACAGATTTGTGCTAGCTCTGGTTGAGCTAGCACATTACAAATAGCAGTGTGATCGTTGTGGCACTGGCTGCCTGAGCTCGGACCCACGAGGTCGGGCAGGTTTGGACTCAGGCAGCTAGCCTGAGTCACTGCCCATGCAGCAAAGCCCACCGTGCTATTTTTAGCATGCTAGCTCTTCTCAAGCTAGTGTGAGTCTGTCTATCAGGGCAGGGAATCATGCCTCCCAGCTGTTGTGTATGTGTAGACATACCCTGAGGCACTTTTGAAAAAGGTTCTTAGGTGTTCTTTAAAATATTATCCCTAGTTTACAAGAGGAAATTTTTGCTCATTTTCCACACAGTTTCAGCTTTGCCTGTGATAGGATGCCAGGACTGCTAGCGTAGAGAAGGCACCAGTGGTCGTTGGCATTTTAAGCACCATGTCATGGAAATCTTTCAGCAAGACTAGACAATGTAGCGCTCAAACCACCAATGGCCAACTGGAGCTCTGGCTACCTCCCTATCCCTATTCAAATGTGCAAGGGCTGGGTACAGAAAGCTGAAAAATAGCTTTAAACTTAGGTGTAGAAAAGTTAACAGGATCCCAAGAGAGAATTATTATTTCTTGTCTTTTTTTTAATATACTTTTAAGAAATCAAGTAACAAAGAACTACAGACCAGAACTCAATTACCTAACAACAATGCTAACAATGATTATTTCAATTAAGAGTTAACATGTAAACACATACCAATGCATTCAAATTACATGCAGAGAAATGAGCAGAGAAACCTACCAAAGTCTGATGATTTATGATCTCTTGGCAGGCTGTACTGTGTTCTCCAGATTCTGCGCTTTTGTTTAAAAACAATTAAGTTTCTAGCACTTCTGGTAGTGAAGATAACTTTACAATATAAACCTGTGTGCAGCAGTCTTGCTGAGTCTGCAGCCAGGCAGACTGAAACAACAGCACCAAGAGAGGTGTGAACTTCCCCTACATCTTACTGGGAATGTTAGTATATTAAAGACCGCACCTTAGGCTTTGAAGCTTCAGTTATTAAATCTGTGCCCAATGCACAAACAGCCAGCTTCAGTCTTTGAAGCTAGCAGAGCTGTGCCTTAGAAGACATTTGTAAAGCCTCTCCCTGTACCCAGAAAACCCCTCTCCTTACAAAACCATAATCAGAGACCCAGCCGTACCATGTTAGTTCAGTGAGCTTATACATATAGAGAGATAATATATATATAGATAATAAACACATACTGCTCACTGTGAGAATATATATGTATTCTCATAGTGAGCGGTATGTGTTTGTGTGAATTATTATCCGTATTATAATCATCTCTAGAGACCCCAATCGAGATGAGGGCCACATTGTGCTAGGCGCTGTACAAACACATATTAAGAGACAGTCCCCACACCAAAATAGTTTACAATCTGAATAGACAAGACAAGGTTGGGAGAGGTAAGTGTATGTATGTGTAAAATATATATTTATGTAAATGTTTGTGTGAATCACAGCTTCTTTTTTGCCTAGGTTAGTAGGTATAGTATTCAATCAAACACTCAGTTTCAACCAACATAAATAAATTACAAACAAAATAATGTTAAATCTCAAACCATAAAAAAAAAAAACCTTTTCAAGCAGTAGAATGTCTACATCCCTTCACCCCATCACCTCAAAAAAGCTTGCAAAGCTTGTGATTATCCCAACTACACCGTATAAATGAACAAATAAATTGGTTTTGTGACCAAAACCCAGGACCAGGAGTCAGACAGTTCTATTCACACATCTCCCACAGATAGTGAGAGAGACTTTAAGGAGGTCACTTAAGCCAAACATTTTTCAAATGTCTACTGATTTTAGTTACCTCAATACATTCAATATGAGACAACTGAGGTCTGCTCAAGGGTGCCCCTTTAGGTCTCAGGCCTCTAGCCATCACCTCTCTATGGACAGGCGCTGGGAACCAGTGTCTCTCTCCCGCCATACCAGGGATTTAGGCTTCAATTCACTGTGACTACCCCAGCAGGTCTGACCTTAGCCAGCACCTGTGGCTTGTTCACTCTCAGGGGACAATGACATGGCTTGCAGTGATCAGCCAGCTTTCACAGAGCACTGTACAAACACATATTAAGAGACAGAACCCACAGTACATTTATTTTAGGATGAAAGTAGAAGGTAAAAGCAGAGAAAACATATAATAAAACAATACAGAGTCTACTCATGCTAAGCTTACCAGATGCCACCTATCTTCCACATGGAGCCCCTGGCAGGTTCCAGTCTTTCAAATCCTTCCAGCAGGGGTTTGCCCTCATGATTACAGAATCACGTCAGCTTGAGGATCAAATGAGGTACGCAGCTAGTTCAGGCTAAACTTTTATACCGGAAGTCCTTTCTCTGACTATGGCTACAGAGCCAATGCTGGCACAGCCACCTAGAGCAGACGGAGTGTATGCCAGGACGAGGAGGAGGGGGTCTGCTGGTGTAGGAATACCACCTCCCTGACGGATATGAGCTATGACGACAGAAATACTCTTCTGTTGGCATAGCTGCATCTACACTAGGGGATCTGTTGACATGGCTGTGTCATTAAAGGTGTGGGTTTTTCACACCCCTGGCTGGCACAGTTATACACGTATACGTTTTAAGTGCAGACCAGTCCTTTGTCTCCTCAGCTTCTTGAACCTGGTCTGAACCAATATATGCAATTCACCCAAGGGGATGGTATTTCTCTGGAGTTACCACCTGTTCTGGAATTTGCAATAACTACCCTCCCTGATCCATATTTAGTTCCTGGAGGAATCTCACTAATCTTCTCCTGAGGAACTAGACTACAATCCCCTTCTCACAAAAATACATATAACATTTACAGATACATGAGTTTATGAATAATCTCTGTGTCTACAGCGTTTGGCACACTGCAGTGTAATAGTGTTTTTATGTTCCCACGTTTCCTGGATCTCACATTCATCACAATGAGTACCCGCAACTCCAGCTGAAGTCAATGGGAGCTGTGGGTGCTCAGTATCTCTGGAAATTCACCCTTTTGTGGTTCGAGTTGAGCACTCAAAAACTGGGGCACCAAAAATTGGTGAATGCTTTTAAACAACTGTCAAAATGGATGGAACATTAAAATTTTTTGACTTGAATAGCACCATATCTCAGTATCTCCAATTATTAAGTGGAATAATATTATGAGGCTTAATTTAATGAAGGTAACTCAGTCAACCTGAAATATGGTTATGTTCCACAATGATTATGTAGTAGTTATGATCGTTTACTTGGCTCTATTTCCTTCCTGCTAATTTCTGTGGTTTTACAATCACATTTTCTTCTCTCTCTCATTACACAAACAAGGAAAACTAACTTATCAGGGGGTACTGTGAAAATGAGATGCATAAATGTTAAATTTACAAAGACTACAAACTGGAAAAAAAATCTCCTCTAATTTCTTTCAATTATGATAAATCTTGACACTTACAATAACAGTGGGTATAAATAGAGTGTCTGAGTGGTTCACAAATATTAATTAATTCATTTTTAAACATCCCCATGAAAGGAGAGGTTATTATCCCCACTTTTAATGTGGGAAACTGAGGCACAGAGCAGTTACTCTCAACAGTGCCCACTAATTGTCATGTAATTAAAGACGATCACCCATAACGTTCTTTTAACATACTTTTATGTCTAATTTCCCGATTTAAAAAAATGAAAAAATAAAACTTCTATCATATGGATTTATACGGACACCTACATGGTTCATCAGCAGAACTGGAACCTTTAGATGCCAAGTAGATCTCTACCACCTGAGATAATGTAGTAACTGATAGTGGCAGTAGGTTGTCAATCTTTATGTGGACCAGCACTAGAGAGGGTGAGATACAATTTGCCATTGAGTTCCACACATTACTAATTATTATTATTAAATTATTATTAAATTATTATTTTGGACAGCAAAGGAACGGTAAGACTCAAGAATCTTGAGTTCCATTCCAGCTTCTAGAGGGAAGTGTGCTCCGGTGGGCACAGACCTTCTGACTCTGTCTCCTCCAGCATGTCCTTGTCCCAGATCTGTCTCTTTCTGTCCCCAACTCCTCATCTCAGTTTCCCCCGACTCCTTGTCCCAGTCTCATTGAACAGCCAGTCCAGTGTCCCCACACCCCAGATCCTGGTCTGCTCCAATTGTCTTCCCACCCTAACTCCCACTCCCAGTGTTCTTGCCCAGCCAGTCCTAGTCTCTTTACTTCTGCCTCCAGGCTCCACTTCCAGATCTACTTCTGCTGCCCACGCCCTCCCCCTAGTCTGGCTCTTGTCCTCTCTGTATTTCAAATCAGGTTTCCTTCTTCTCCACATTGCCTGTGTTCCAGCACCAGGGAACATTGTGAGCACAGGAGAGACATTCTCCCTGGTCTCAGTTCCTATGCCTGGAATCAAAGGAGCTATGAGCAGACAGGTGCAGCAATTTCAGGAAAAGTTCTGCTCAGGTCCTGAAGCTCTGGGTTGGAGCATGCTCAATACAGCTGGAATCTTCTGAAAAATTAGCTACCAAACTCTAACAAGGCCCTATTGAGCATGTGCAAACTGAGATTTTTCAGAGGCTTATAACTTGGTCAAATTGAGGCAAATTTTCATACAGATGAAAAGGCACAGCCCCAACACCAGGGCAACTTCGTAGACAAATTTCAAGCCCCTCTTCCGTAAAATGGAGGTGCTAGACCTTCTAAAAGAAACAGAGGTAAGAATTTTTTTAACATGGGCAAAACAATGTATCTTTTCCTAATGTCATTCTCTGAAATGGCTGAACCATTTTTGCTGAAATAAAAAAAAAAACAACCAAAAAAAAAAACACAGAGTGAAGCAGACACCCAGCATGGAAAATTTCAGCTTCAACGGTGAAGTCTGACAAAATTACAACCAAACTGAAAACAGAATCTTATAATGGAAAGTACTGTGCAATCCTGAGTATAGTGGCTCTACTTATTATTATTATTATTTATTAAATTATTATTAAAAGACAGTCCCTTACAGCTAATCCAAGATATAGAACACAAGTGATAGTCTCAGAAAAAGATTCACATTCTAGTTATCCCTGGATGTATCTTGACAAGGAGACATTTAAAATACAACAGAGATTACAGCAATTAATGCAAGTGATAGAAGATTATTGCAGAATGAAAAACATCAATTGTTTGAGGAGATTGCTTGGCTCAGATAAGTGAGAGAAAGGAAGTTTAGTGTCACAGCCTATTTAAACAGATTACTTAGAAGTGTCGATTGGTTTCTGTAGACACAAACAGTGGTATTCATACTAGGATCGGATGATTGGTTTTGTATCAGAGCCCCACAAGCAAGGTCAAACTCTCTGATCAATGTAATTCAGCAATCTAATAAGTAGTTGTGGTGAGCAAGAAAATCCAATTTATAAATAAATCTCACTGTCTAGGCTCAATCTGTTTAGCAGTAAGTAAAACTACTTACAAAAACATATTTTGGTCCCTCTTTAGAAAAATATGTAGCTTTTCAACAGATGACTCAAATGTGAAAGTTTGTGGTCTCTGCTCTAGCAGCACTGTAGCCTGTATTCTGAACTGCCATGTAAATGACACAAGTGTTTTTCAGTTTCAAGTGTCTGAGTGGCACTCCTGAGCCCTTTGTTCTATGGCAAGACATGGAGTAGAGTTGTTAAAATGTTGGTTTTCTTTTACTGCTGCTGAAACAGTAAACTTTTAAAAATGCATTGACAGACAGACAGACAGACACGGTTTTCCCAGGACTTCAGCATAGGTCATTCCAATTTCCATAGGATGACTTAAACCACTCCTCAGCCCTCAAAACAGCCCCACGTAAGTGGTGCATTTGCCTTCTGTGTGCCCTCTGGGCAAGGGTGAATTTCACCCATCGTCTTTAGTGCCTGCCTATATAACTGACCAGCTTCCTCCCTAAACTCTTCTTTGGTGCTCCCAGAACAGGAACAGAAAACGACACATATTGCAGGGAGCATTTTAAAAGGAGTAGGTGTTTTTACCACCATGTC
Organism: Natator depressus; assembly: GCF_965152275.1. Taxonomy (NCBI): domain Eukaryota; kingdom Metazoa; phylum Chordata; order Testudines; family Cheloniidae; genus Natator; species Natator depressus. Next base: position 109,289,176 of record NC_134235.1, read on the forward strand.
TTCCACCCCTATAAGACACAGCTAAACCTACCTGGAGATAGCTCAAAGTCACTCATCGGTCAAGCCCTGGCCAACACTACAGTATCACAGGGACCCTGTCAAGCAAATGCAGTCTGCTTCTTCTCTACAAAGACTGAGCCTCAGGAACAAAAGGAGAGTAACCTGGCAGGGCTGCCAGGACAGGCAGCACTGCCATGTACCATCTCCACCTCCACACAAAATCCCTTTTCCTGTCCACAATTGACCACAAGTGGACTATTCCTCTTCCACAACTGGAGGGGGAAGTAGAGCAGAAAGCCAAGGAGCAGGCAGGACAGATCAGGCCCTTAGGGCAATCAGAGGGGAGGAATGAAGGGGATGTGTCAGGAAACAACTCTCAGCGAAAGATAGAAGGAGGGACAGAAAAAGAGCAAACCCTTCTCATGGTGGCAAATGAAAAAAAGCCCTAGGGATAGTATTGCCCACAACAGCCTCCTAGGATTGTTGGTAGGGGAAATTCCACTTAAACACCCCCTGGTGGATCCTTCTCAGTCACAGAGACACCAAAGGGAAGACAACGCATGCATGGCTCAGACACGCCCTGAGGGAAGTGACAGCACTCCAGGTTACAGCTGTTTCAGGGAAGGGCAATCCAAAGATTCGCTAAGAAGCAGACACTATGTGTAGTCTGTTTACATCACAGGACAAAACCTGAGCTCCTCAGGCCCCATTCCCCTCTCACATTGGTGTAATTGCATTGACTTCAATAGTTGTACCCAATTTACACTGTAACCCCCATAAGACCACCTACAGGTTGCAGTGACAGGCACTTCAGAAATGCCAATAGATTAGATAGGTAATAATTACCCTCAGTGTCCTTAGCATCACGGGTTTCCTTTGCGTCATCTCAGAAAAATCACAACAACAGATCTCTGATCTTCATAATGCATCAATCTCTAGACTACAAAGCAAGCCGCAGTATGTCTCATCCTGGCTAGGACAGCAACAAGCTAATGCTGAAAAAAATCCAACAGCTTTCTGAAAAAATTAGGGCAAGAGAATGGCCAATGATTTCTGGAGTGAAATCAGCCTCTGTTTATGGTTGTATGATGAAGAACAATAAGGAGCAGAGTATAACATGTTTCAGTCTCTGGGGTCCAACTTGTTAAAGGCAGAATAAAGCAATCACAAAGCAGATAGACAATGCTATCATGAATATTGGCCTCATAGGAATTCACTAATGATTGGGCCAGACCCCCTGCTGGGGTAAATTGCCATGAAGTCAATGGAGCCACACTGACTTGCTTCAGCTGAGGATCTGACCCACTGTATCTCAAGAGTAATGGGGTGGGGGGAGATACGAGGCTCAAATAGTTAGTGACACTGCATAAATAATACCTTCAACTTATTTAAAGCCAGAGACAGAAATCTCATGGGACAAGCTATCCCGTCTCAGGAGTGCTGGGCACACAGAAACGTGGAGAACAATAAATCCTGAAAGAGAGGAAAGGTTTGGGAGTAAAAGCTGGGGTCTGGAAAAACTCCAGGCTACTTTCCCTTTAGGGCTTCGGACCAGGAGATTTGTAGTGTAGTTTGGGAAATGTTCCCCTCTTTCTCAGCTAATTCAAAACAAGTTTTGGGAAGGACAGCAGCATACAATTCTGCCAGTTCCTTCATAACATGGGAGACACTAGTAATACTGCTGATACTCTAATACTAGAGACACTGCTGGCTATTTTCTTCCAGGCCAGGAAGAATGAAACTGAGTTGTTTTGACTGTGCTTTCAAATTACGTACTACTGCACTGCAGCAGACATATGACACCTGGCAAGAAAAGGACGTAAGGCTTTTGTTTAATTGAGAGGCTTTGCTGTCAACCTGGGTGGAGGTGGGGGGAAGCAATTTAAAAGGTTGGGAGACATCAGATCAGGGTCACAGCTTGCTACAACTCCCCATTTAAGCTAGGCGAGGCCAGTTACAGTGAGACAGCAACAGACGTTACTTGCATCTACACTACAGCCGGGATCGACGCTCTGAGATCGATCTACTGGCGGTCGATTTAGTGGGTCTAGTGAAGACCAGCCAAATCGACAGCAGATCGCTCTCCAGTCGACCCCCCCCGTATTCTATCCCCAACGAGAAGAGTACGGTAAGTCAAAGGAATAGTTTCTCCCATCGACCCTCCATGGTGTAGATCCTCCAGTAACTCGACCTCAGGTACGTCAACTCCAGCTACGCTATTCACGTAGCTGGAGTTGCATAGTGTAGATCGACTTACCACGGTAGTGTAGACATAGGAAGAAAGATAATCTTAATAAAAAGGAACTTGGCTTACATGGAAATTCAGTGGGCAAGTACTACTGATCATTTTATTGTAAAGTTACGGAGGAAAATTCACCCCAGTGTAGAGGGGCAGTGCAAAAGCTATGCACAACTAAGTGTCAGTCTCAGGACAGGACTTATTGAATGGATATAAGTGGTGCAGAGGCTTTGTGCTGGTCCTCCGCAGTGGGGAGTTAAAGTTAGGTACCTAAGTTCCTTTCTGAGAGAGCGAGCACAAGAGTGTGAGTCTGCCTCCTAGGTTCACCATACACTCACACCAACATAACAAACCAAATTTTTTTCTTCTCTTTTCAAAGGCCAACATTTTCTCTGAGTCCTGAATGAAAGAAAGAGCCATTTCCAGCTGCAAGTGTCTCTGTGAACATACAGTATGGGACAGATTGTGGAAGCCCTGCTGTCACTGTTGAGCACTTACTCACCCAAGTAGTCCCACTCATGTCTACATAAGAGCTCCAGAATCAGCCCCTATGTGAAAGAAGAACTGATAGGCAGATTAAATAAGTAGAAGATAAATTTCAATACAAAACACTATACACATTCATAGAATGCAAAAAGTGAAGCAAAATTCGTAGCCAATTTATTCATGATTTTTTTTAAAAAAGTGCAATAAGAGATCATAGACATTTTTCAGTGAAAAGACAGAACTACAGAACCATGCCAAGCTGTCTATAAGCTAGATTTACATTAACCCAAAGAATCAATTCCCCCCTCTCTCACTTACCTTTCTGGGCATCAGACTAATCTCTCATGAGGTTTTTGGTATTTTGGGTCAAAATCATGCATTGGATTAGTTTTTGGCACTCTTTTTTGTAAGAATCTGCTTTAGGGAATATATTATGATAATATCTCCCATTTTTTACCTAGATTACCCCTTCCAGCCGCAGCCAAAAGACAAACCTTTGCCAAGTTCGGCATCTATAGTATTTCATTGCAAGTGCTCCAGGCAATTAAGCAGCATGCTTAAAAAGCTCCTATATGAAATAGCTAATGCTAGTCCAGAAGTTTATAGGTATTTAAGAAGCAAATACTAACAGCGAAGCCAAAATAGCTCTTTAACCACTAGTCTTCTCAAACCCCTCCCTTCTTCGTCTCTTCAGGATCCATGTTTATCATCGCTGAAGGCTTTGATATTTGTATTGAGAGGTCTCAAGGCCTGTTTTCATAAAGAGAGAAAAATATATCTATTTCTTTATAGCCTGTGCACTTTCTTTAGCTCTTCCTGGCTGGTTACCAAACCGATCTTTATTATACCCGACCTGCAGAATTTGGGTGATGTTTATCTCTTTCCCCCCTCACCCCGTATTTTTCTTTTTTAAGTGTTCCAATTAAAAAGCATCACTTTCTACTAGTCACACATTTATACGACATATCTCTAATCCTGAAAAAGGTCTTCCTAAAGCCAAGGAGTAAGTCACAATTCTTCTTTTCCCCTCCTTTAGACTCTCTTATGTGGTGTCTTGTATTTTACTTTTAAAAAAAAAAAAAGTGTGACACCTGCTAGCTCGGGTTGCCAACTTTCTAACCACACAAAACCGAACACCCTAGTCCCCCCGCTTCGCTGACGCCCCGCCTCCCGCTCAATACATTCCCCTTCCCTCGGGGCTCATTCTCTTCCACCCTCACTCACTTTCAGTGGGCTGGGGCAGCGGGTTGGGGTGCAGGAGGGAGTGAGGGCTCTAACTGGGGGTGCAGGCTCCTGAGTGGGACCAGAAAGGAGGGATTCAGGGTGTGGGAGGGGGCTCCAGGCTGGGGCTGAGGAATTTGGAGTGTGTGTGTGTGGGAGGGGCCTCTGGGCTGGGGATGAGGGGTTTGGGGTGCAGAAGGGTGCTCTGGGTTTGGGGGAGGGCTCAGGGCTGGGGCAGAGGATTGGGGCACTGGCTTATCTTGGGCTGCTCCAGGTCTGCGGCACAGCAGGGCTAAGGCAGGCTCCCTGCTTGTCTTGGCACTGTGCTACACCTCGGAAGCAGACAGCAGGTCCGGCTCCTAGGCGCGGGGGAAAGGGCAGGAGGCTCCGCGTGCTGCTCTCGCCCGCAGGCACCACCCCCCAGCTCCTATTGGCCACAGTTCCCGGCCAATGGGAGTGCGGAGCTGGAGCTGGCTGCTTCCATGATGTCAGGACAGGTAGGACTAGCCTGCCTTAGACCCGCAGCACTGCCGACCAGATTTTTAACGGCCCAGTGGGCGGTGCTAACCGGAGCTGCCAGGGTCTCTTTTCAACCAGGCATTCCGGTCAAAAACCAGGCACCTGGCAACCCTACTGCTAGCAAACTAAAATGTTTTATTTGGGCCTCACAACAGCTGTCTTATAAAGTTACAGCAATTTAATTGATAACAATGGCCAAAACAAGGAAGTTACAAAACTATGCAGAACACAGATAAAAGCAAGTCTTGAAATCACCATGAACACATTTGACCTTTGGCCTTGGATATTTATTCATTAAAAAAGGCTGCAACTTTTATGAGGCATTATAGTTTCCTCAGTGTCACTCCTCTATAGCTATTAACTGCATAAAGCCAATTTAGCCAATGATCCACCTACGTTGCTCAGTCATCTGATCTGTCTCAAGGTCACTGTCTTCAGCAACTAGATAAGAATTACATCATCTGTCCAACTATAGGACAATTACATCAGCGATCGATATAGGAGGTCTCTGCATACTATCAACAAATTCACGTTAGAAATGTGTTACAACTGAACAGGCAGTTCTTACACTACAAAATAAAACTCTTGTTCAATTCAACCTGAGTCTCAGTTCAGATTAAGCTAAATAACGAAAAGCGAAATAATTACATTCACTAAGACACAATTACATTACCAATAAAGGATAATTCACGAATGGTGCATTATAAATTAGTGATAGATAGATATAAATATAGATATAGCACTACTACTTCTCCCATACCCCTCCTCCCCATACCATTATCTGGGGTCGGCTCATGGTACAAGCATCCTCCATCTTTGTCCATCCAAGGCAGCACTAGGCTTCCACAAGCTTACAATCTTCTTTGATGCAATCCATCCATCTCTTCTTCAGGTTTCCTCGGGGTCTCTTTCTTACTACCCTCTCCTGCCCTGCTATCTTCACCAGGTCCTGTTCATTCATTCTCCGTATGTGTCCAAGACCGCAAAATCATGCTTCCTAAATTTTGTCAGCCACATCATGGACTTTGATTTCCATCCTACTGCTTGCATGTCAAAATCTGTCTCTTTGTGTAACTGTTTAGCGCAATGATGTCTCATCTCGAACACCTGAACACACTGACTCAGCCTTCTCATTACTGCCCTTACTTCTGCACACCGCACAACATTGAAGGGTACACTGTTGTTCTATATACAGTTGGCCTTTCCATCTCAGTGGCATACAGCTGTCATACACAACACCTGATATGTTATCCCATGGTCCTTCAGCACTCCAAAGTCCAGACTGTGTCTCACATTCGAGCTCACCATATTCTGAAACCAAGCCACCGAGGTACTTGAACTGATCAGTCTGGGTTAGTCGTATTCCATTAATCTCTATATCCAGTTTTCCTGTGGCACCTCTACTGACCCACATGACCTTAGTCTCAGTCATAGTCATTTTCATGCCATGCCAGCTTAGCTAGTCATACCACTGGTTGACTATTTCCTCTAGGTCTTCTTTTGAAGATGCCCTTATTGCTATGTCATCTGCATATAGCAACCTCTCACCTTTTCCCACCGTGGGCTTCCCGCTAATGTAGTCCAGCAGTATGATAAACATGAGCAGACTGAGGGCCGACCCTGATGCAGTCTGATTGTAACTGCAGAGAGGCTTGTCATTCCAACACATGTTCGGATCACTATTTTAGGTGATCTGTATAGTGCATTCATCACAATCATCATATTCTCAGACCCGCCATATTTTCTCAGCACTAATGTGAACATCCCTCTGTTCACTATATCATATGATTAGGTCTATAAAAGCCAAGAAGCTATCCTGTTGGTCCTCTAGATCAGAGGTGGGCAAACAACGGCCCACGGACCACATCCGGCCTGTGGGACCGACCTGCCTCGCCCTTGAGCTTGCGGCCAGGGAGGCTAGCCCCCAGCCCCTCCCCTGATGTCCCCCCACCCACGCAGCCACACCGCCAGCGCTCTGGGCGGTGTGGCTGCGAGCTCCTGCCAGGCAGTGTGGCTGGCTCCAGCTAGTAAGGGGATGGGGAACAGGGGGGTTGGATAAGGGGCAGAGAGGCAGGGGCAGGGAGCAAGGGGGGTTGGATGGGTTGGGAGTTCTGAGGGAGGCAGTCAGGGGGCAGGAAATGGGAATGGGCAGGCGGCCAAGCTGTTTGGGGAAGCACAGCCTTCCCTACCTGACCCTCCATACAGTTTGGCAACCCCGATGTGGCCCTTGGGCCAAAAAGTTTGCCCACCCCTGCTCTAGATGATCCTCTATCCCTTGCTGAATTACCAACATAGTATCTGTGGTTCCTCATCCTTTCATAAAGCCGAACTGTTCTTGTTCAAAGAGGAGTTCCACCGTTCTCCTAATCCTAGAGTCCAGGATACAGTTCTGGTATCTTCACCCATGCAATAGTAACTTTATCCCTTGATAGTTTCCACATTCATGGATGCTTCCTTTTTTAAATGTGGTGCTCACAGCTAGCTAGCTCAGGTCACAACCTCAAAGAAGTGTTAGGTGTACCAATTCACTTGTGTGCGAGTATCAAAGAGATGTGACATGGGCTAGTAGACATAGATCCATTCACTAGTGCTCAAAGGAGTCAAAAGAATGCCAACAGGCATTGTAATGGGATCAAGCCAATTCACTTGTCTCTCAGAACAGTTCAAAGGAATGCTAGTGCTATTGTCTTTTCATATCTATAACTTGTTGATCTGCATTATATCTGTGTACCCTTTATGCTTAATTAACCCTAGATCAGAGGTTTGTGTTAACATTATGATGAGAATTTGCTTGACGTGTAGACTTCCTGAAAACTAATAAATGTTATCTGTATTGTTCCCACTTATCCATACCTATTGAAATGAATGGCCGGCAATTACGCTGTGTGTATCACTGTGACTGAATTACTTGTGTATGCATAGAAAGTGATTTCAAAGCAAGAGCCATTGTACTATTCAATAGGATTCACATTCCCAGTCTACATTTCCTAATTTTTGTCATCAAAGGAAGCACCCATGTTGGTCAACAATCTTGTCAGCTTATTTGCTGTGAGCAAGATCTATAAATACTGGTCTAGGGGAATAGTCTTTCATCTCTGAACTGCTTGGATTCTGTCAGGGGGAACCCTAAGCGATTGGACAGAGGTCCTCAAAGCTGTTTTAGGAAGTCCTAAGAGTCTTATGGAAAACTAACAGATTCTACATCACTGCTATCATTTGGACTACAAACTGTGATTCACCTATAATGTAATTTACCTGCTTTAACTTCTCAATAACTCTCTCTTTTTTCTTATTTAATAAATCTTTAGTTTCATTTGCTAAAGAAATTGGCTTCCGTGTTGTCTTTGGTGAGATCTGAAGTATACCCTGACCTGGGGTAAGTGACTGGCCAATTGGGGCTGGAAGAAACTAGTGTGTGATGATTTTTGGTTTTAATAACCTTTCACCATTAAGTCCAGTTTGTCTGGGTGGTAATACAGGCTGGAGTGTCTAAGGGGACTGGCTGTGGCTCCACGGTAAGCTAGTACAGCGATCCAGGAGCACACATTTGTTGTTGATTTGGTTAAATCTAATTAAAGTATACCACCAGTTTCGGTGTGTCTGCCCTTTTTTCTGACAGTCTGACCTGAGATTGGCCTTCTCAGTCGTGACCCATTCCAGGCACCACGACACGTATGTGTTGAGACCAGCGCAGTCTTGCACCAATCTTCAGGGATTCAACTTGTCCTGACATACAGCTTTAACCATTCTGCTCACCCATTTTATGCCTCTCACCCAAGACTTCCACTGGGTCCACTATCACTTCATCAGGTCCCACTGCCTTATTGTTCTTCATTTCCTGAACTGCATTTCTCATCTCCTCCTCCATTATGTCAGGCTCGGGCACCACGTTAGGAACACATGTTGGCAACTCCACGAAAGAGATTTGCCTTATTTAAGAGACTCTCAGTATATTGTTTCCTCCTGTCCTTTACTTGTTCGGTGTTACAAACAGTCTTCCCGATCATTATTTACAACTGGCATTGCAATACCATCCTCCTTCACTTTGTGTCTCATTTTTCTGTATTATAGATCTTTTTGCCAGCCGGTTGTGGACTGTTTACAAGCTCAGGGTAGAGATTATCTCTGGCACCTTTTTTGGCCTTCTTCGCTTCCCTCTTGCTTTGCTTCTCTGTGTTCGCTTTCATGTACAGTCAATGGCTTCATTTCTTTTTCTTTACATGCCATTTTTCTTGTTTCAGATTGTTACCTACACTTTGTCAGTCCGCCACCACTCCTCTCTCTCTCTCAGTCACAAAACCTTTTCTGGCAGAGCAATCCACACTCTTTTGAGATACTTGCACTCCTCTTCAGCCGATGCCAAATCTGTTCCCAGATATTTATTCTGGACTGCTTGCACAAACTTTTCTACCACATTTCCCCTTAACTTCCTGTACTTTAATCTTGTTTCTTTTGAGCTAAGTTCCTCCCTGTCCAACGCTTTACAGCAATCTTTGCCAAAAGAGGCTTGTTTTAAAGTACTATCAACCACTAGGTGTCACTTTGAGGTCCATAACTCTACTCCACTGAGACTTCCTCCCCAACATCATATCAAATCTAGCTTTTGTTTCCACCAGCAACGAAAATGACTCACCCTCTTTTGGAACCACGTATTGGCTATCATCCATTGATTGGCAATATACATGTCTAGTAATGTTTCCTCTTCTTCATTCATGATGCCTATGCTGAAATTTCCTAGTACATTTCATACTCCCTTTGGGTTTTGCCTCGGTGTGTATTCATATCACCCGGCACCACCAAAAGTTACTCTGGCACTGCTGTGTCCACTAGCGTCTGCAAGTCTTGATGAAAATTCTTCTTCGTCAGGTCTTTGTTGAGCTGCATATATGGATATCACAAGCAGCGCTCTCTTTAACTTTCACTCCTACAGCCATCAACCTGCCACTTACCCTACAAACGTCAATCACCTTCTTCCTTAGCTCTCCTCTCACCATCACCCCGATTTCATTATGACTCCCTTTGTCACAGTGTAGGAGAGCTTACAATCTAAGCCCAACTCCTTCACTCCTAGCCCACTGTTTTTCTGTAGGTACAGAACAGCGTCTCTTTACTATCATATCAGCAACTTTCACACCTTTACCAGCCAAATTGGATACATTCAGCATTGCTGCTTTTATAATATGGAGTTTCTTTGGCTGTGCTGGTCCCTGCTTTTCATCTGACTGTTCACTCTGACTGAAGTGGTAACCCCTACAAGCCTTGACTAGGTTGGTTCCTATACAAGCATATAGTTAATAACAGTCCTTGTCGCAAAAATTAACAGCAGCCGATAGAACAGGAGACCTGGGAAGCAGTAATATTAGGCCAACATTTTCACATTTGGATGCCTCCCATTAGGCAATAAATGGGCTGCTTTACAGGGGTACAGAGCAGCATAATGCCCACTGCAGTTAAGCGAGGGGTTCCAGGCGGGTTGACCACTCCAAAAATCAGGCCACGGCTTTAGGCACCCAGATGTGATACTTCTGGCATTAATGTATACAGTCCTGGGCTGTGGATGAGATTTTCACACCTAACTCAGAGTTTAAATGCAGTTTTTAAAATGTAAGTTAAATGATATTTTTACACAAACATACTGAAATTTCTCTAAGGACAAAAAGCAATTTGGTCATTTTAAGTAATGGCTTTTATATATATATTTAGTCTTGCAGGGCATAAGATGCATAACTTGAATAAGTCCTTCCTTTCCTAGGGCAGAATTCTACTTTCAGATAGAGACTGTGCGTAGCTATTGACTCCGATATCCTGTTTCCCATATATATATATATATATATATATATTAGTTTCACATGAGTAGTGAGGGCAGAACAGTACCTATTCAGAGATCCATGGTGCCTGTCTCAGAGTGGAATTTTACCTTAAACAATGAAGAGATGCATTATAACAACTATCTTATTCATTTAGGGCCAATTCCTGCATCCACTTACTCAGTCCTTACTTACACAGACTCCCCCTAACTTCAGAATAAAGACCCTAATCCGACAATGAGCTCCATAACGGAGCAGGAGTCTGCCCCAGCAGAGTTCACTGCAGAATCAAGACCTCAGTCTTTATTTACTACGTTAGCTTTTATTGTCTGTAGGTCTTGACAATAGCAAATAAACTAATGTCTAAAAGGTACCTGAAAGTTAGATACTTAGGGCCTGATTTTTCCCTTGTTTACACCAGTTTTAGCTGCGTAACTCCATTGGCTTTAGCGGAGGTACTCTTGATTTACACCAGCATCAGTTAGAGAAGAATTAGCCCATCGAGTCTGATTCCCCACTGTATTATCCTAGTTTTACACCAGTGCCACTCCAATTAACGATACAGTTAAACTGACGTGAAACTGGCATAACAGTACAAAAAAAGATACTTTTGTCAAAAAAGCAGGCTAAACATTAGAATCCCTTTCTCAATCCTTATACAGGCACTGGCTGTCTCAACAGGAGGTTTGAATGAAGAATAAACTGCAGAATTTGGCCTTTTATTTTTCCATCATGACACTATGCTCCTTTAGAAAACTCAGCCTAAAGCAAAGAGCGAACTCCTCACAAGTAACAGGATGTTAAAATGTCTGCAAATAACCTGTCTGTACAACTTACTGTGTAGTTCATCAAGCAGATAAAAGTTAAATAAAAAGTTAAATGCTACTTCAATTTCATGACTGCTAGTTCTTTATCACTGTCTCGGAATCCGACTGTATTCTGTGTAGGAGGAAACATGTCATTGTTGCAAATTTTACCTGTGATGAAAAGTAATTTATTGTGCCTAACTGTGAAAAGTAAATTGATACCATCATCTAGAAGTTTGTATCTCACAAGGGCTGTTTTTCTATTATTCTCCTCTTTTTTGGAAAGAGCTAAGATTAAAATAATGTAAAAACTTGCAAGCAATATTAAATCCATCTGGATTTCAGGCAAAGTTATGGATAAGAAAGGCTGGAAGGGGGAGACAGCTATGACACAAAACACAGTGAGAGGAGTAGGGTGATTTCTTATTTCTACATGGAATTTTGAGAGTCTCAGCTATCTTGGAACTTCCCAGCCAAGGACCTTTTTTCCTCATTAAGACGACCTTTTGGTAGCCTGATTTGTTAAACTACTGGCCAGACTTTTAAAAACCAGGCATAATCTCATGGACAGCCATCTAAAGAAAACACATTGGATCAGTAAAATTGTGGGAGCTCTACAGGATGTTGGATCAAGGCCAGACTGAAAATTAGGCCCCATAACCAAATCAGCTCTGATGACTTCACCCCCCTCAACTGTTATTTACAGTACCCCAAGTCTTCTTAATGAGGATGACAACGATGATGACGATAACCTGCATTTCAATAGTTCCCTTCATCAGAGGAGAAACATTAACTAGTTAAGGCTCATAACACCCCTGAGGTAAGTAGTGGGTATAGATGGTCATTTAATGAACCACTGAAGTACTGAAAGCTCCCATTGCATTGCAATGCCCCAATTGGACAAAGGTGATGGGAACGCCTCCCACTATTGGCTTTTTTGTCCACCTTGGTGGCCCTCTTCTTTCTCCTCCAACTCCCTCCCCAAGCTGGCATGAAGTCTCTCACATGCTGCATGCAAACAGACACTTCTAGTCTCCTCCCCCTTGCAAAGCTGCATATGCAGCTAACCAGTCCATCTCTTTTGCCCCTTTTCCAGCTCCTCCTGACGTCCCTGCCCTCCCATCTCTCCCGTCTTACTCTTCTCTGCCTTTTTCTTCAGCTCAGTCTCCGGCTTATTCCTCTTCCATGAATATGTTCTAGCTCCCACCTCCTGCATTTCCTTATTGATCCCGCTTCCCTCCACCGACATCTGTTCCATGTTCTACTCCTTTCCATTCCTCCACCTGGTCTCTCTCCCCCAACACTCTGGCTACGCCCCTGCTGGGTACCTTCTACTGGCTTTGAGTTACAGCTAATAAAAAACCCCCAAAAAACGGGGTGAAGCTGATAAGATCCCAAAGCAACACCAAATAACTGTTTTGGGCATGACATGAAGAATACCACATCCAACTGAAATTACAGGTAAGATTTTGGTAGGCAGACTGTAGCCAATTGAGTTGGGATTTTCAGGCCAGATGGCTTACGAAAAGTATAATGATAAGGGGACCTGTTTGAGATGTTTTCTGAAAGAAGACACGTCCAGAAGCACCACACTAGGGCATTTGTTCACTAGCTTGGGGGAAAGAGAGTCACCCAGTGAATCACCAACACCACACTGAGGTTCTATGGGAGGTTTCCCATCCAAGTAATAAATAAAAATGACCACTAACATAATTAAACCTCACGGTATGCTTGTTCCCATTTTACAGATGGGGAAACTGAAGCACAGAGCAGTTAAGTGATGTGCCCAAGGTCACAGTACAAGTCAATAGCAGAACCAGACCTAAATAAAATTAAAAACTCTCGGATCCTAGATCCATGCTCAGCCATTAGACCTCGTTAAAAGGAAATGCTGGTCCATCTTCAGCCTGCTTAGCTTGCGAGATGACAGTTCTACAAGAGAAGATGGCATGGCTGCAATTTATGTGGATCTATATGTTGGAAAACTTTCTGACTTAACCACAGCCTAGGAAGCTGTTATTTGAGGATACTGGGTTCTATTCAGGTTCACACAAATGAAGTTCTTGGTGAACACATTCCCCTGACAGCCATTACTTTAGTGAGAGCTTCATTCTGGACAAACACCAATGACCAGATTAGAGTTAGCATTCACCCCTTGACGTAGAACAAATCGCAAAAGAGGATAAACAGTGAAACCTCTCCCAATGGGTTAGGATCTAAGCTGACCACTCATCAAAAGAATAGGTGCATATATTCCTTCTGTGACAGAAGCTTGAATTTTTGAAGTTATCAAACCTCTTTTTAATTAGTCCTTAGTCTCTTCTCCGAGATGGACACCTTCTGCTCACTGATATGTCAAAATGAGTTTCCAAATGAACTAACCTTGGTAAAACAGAAAAGGCACTCTTCCTAAAATTCATCAACTCCTGGAAATAACAGTCACTGTGGTCCCCAGGTGATGGCCTAGACAAATAGAAGAGCAGTCTCTACACAAAATCATGCCAGATTCCCTGTTAAAGAAAAATACCGCAGATATGGCTAAAGTCTTTGTGAAAGCCTTTACTGCAATGGTTCGTGTAATGGGAAGTGGGGACAATGGATCAGAATTCTCTTTGTGCGCCCCGTAAGTACCCAGTTCATATCGGGGAAACTGCTGATTCAATCAGCAGACTGCATTGAAAGTCCTTTCTGGGGCTAAATCTTGGTCACTTGCCAGCCAACATTCCTGATGCAATTCTTCCCCTTCCCCCCGCCCACAATGTTTGAGCCACTGGGCTAGCCCTTAGATCACTACAGCTCAATGTTGAGAGATGGTCGGTAGCCATACACAGCATTATCAGTGATTTATGACGTTGACATTATCTGCCTACAAGAGACGCATATCACCATCGCAAGATGCTTCAAGGTAGCCAGTTTTGACTTACTGTGCCACACCCCACATGCCAAACATGGCCACGGCACCTACATATGGTCAAACATCTCAGATGCCGCTCTGCTTACATCTGTTAGTGTCTGTGATGTGATTCGGATGAGAGGTTTCCAGATCGCAAATGTTTACAAGCCACCAAATGTTAACTGGAACCAGTAAGTTCCAAAGAGACTCGCTCATCCAGCTGTCTACACAGGTGACTTCAACAGCCACCATCCTGACTGGGAATAGTCAGCATCAGACTCAAACGGAGGCCAACTCATGGAGTGGGCACCTAACAATGATCTTGCCCTCATCCATGATGTAAAGCAGAAAGGAAACCTTCCACTCAGCCAGATGGTCTCATGAATGCTCTCCTGATATATGCTGGGTATCATCCATGGATGGTTATTCCCAACCTGCATCATGTCTGGTCTTGGAAGACTTCCCACCGCAGACCTTGGACAATCAATATCAGCCTACAACTCCCAATCATTAGAACATTTAACAAGCCAAGATAAAACTTCATGAAGGCAGACCAGAAATACTACACAGATGGTCTAGGGAAAAAGTATCTTCTGAACCAATTTCAAAACGATCCAGAGTCAGTGTGCAGTCAGCCTTCACATCTGAGGCCAACAAGAGGATCCCACACTGCGGCTCTGGCCAAAGACAGACAATATCACATATCACTGATGACTGCCCTATGACCAGATTTGATGATGGTCTAAGGGCTGAGCACTTTGCTGATGAAGTTGCTGCAAACTGGCTTGGCAAGTGCTATATCTGATAAGAAGATAGGAAGTGCCTGTTATTAGACATGGAACAGATGAAAGGACAAATCAGACAGCTCGTTGGGGATTGCTAACAAGCAGGCTCCTCTTTTAGAGCACACAACCCAAGGTTGCAATGGCTTGTGAAACAAAAGATGTGCTTGTGTTGCACATATAAAAGTGTCAATTGTGAGATGCATTCCACTCTCACTTATACCAGTTTCACACTAGCGTAACAGTTGATTTCCATGGAGTTACTCCAGATTTGGAGCAGTAAATGAGAGAATCAGGCCCCCACGTATTTAAATAGGTTTTAGTCTCAAACAAGTGACATTCAGCAGAAGTTATTAAGCAGGTTCAAATGTAGTCAGTGCATCCGTATGTACAATTAGTGATGACTTATTTGAAAGCACTCTATTTGTACTCCTTTATTCTGCTTCCTAAATCTCAAATTAATAAGGGATAGGCTTGATTCTGAACCTGTTTTATCTTACTTATTGAACAAAAATGAGAAAAAACATGAGGTTATCCCTGCTAATGAAGTGTTCAGGCACAAAAAATTACACTTTGCATCTTTGAGAGGAACAAGTGTTTCAGAGATAGAGGCCAGACAAACTAGATTTAAAATTGAAGAGGAGTTATGAGTTGGATTTGGAGCGAAAACAAGTACGTTTTTATTTAATACCACCAGTGTATGAGGAATTTCTGCCTTCACATAACTACAATAGTGCTTTTACCTGCTATTGGTTTTTCTTTAATTCTACACATCATTGTATGCAAAATAAAGCAGTTACAATGCACCTAAACAAAAGAAATGAGTGTGGAAATACTGGGGAAGAAGATTGTATATATGTGAATAAGCAAGATTTAGTGATCAATGGGATGGGTAATTTGCTTGTTCAAAAATATTTCCACTAAGATTTAAGCCTTTGAGAGAAGAAAAATCTGCTTTTATTGTACACACATTTAAAACCAATTACTGAGACATGATAAAACAAATGTTACTATTAAAGCAATTTTTGACTTCTGCAGCTGCTCCAGCCCTTTCTGTGATGGGAGAAATGGCTGGTGACTCTGCATAGGCAAGGAGTCCACTGGGCACACTCCACACTTTCCTTAATCCTCCCATGCGCCACTCTTAAATAACCCTGTCCCAACACTACAGATAAAGCCCCTAAGGAGCACAACAAAATGCCAAGCAAGAGGCTGTAGATCTTACTACATGGGCTCTTTATGTCCCGACACTACCTCCTCGCATTCACATTGGAAGCATGTGTAGCTGCTTATTTAAAGGGGTAGACAGCTTTTACTGTTACATTTTCCAAGAATGCCTTTTGACCGAGTTTCTCAATTATGATTTCCAGAAATCTTTTTTAAAAATTTTCATTTTTTGTCCTTTTGTAATGCAAATGAAATTGCGAGTCATATAAATCCTGCACAGTGCAAGCAAGGTCATTGTATAGGTATACCCAGTGCTTGGACACTATGGAAGTAGGTGCTATAGGAAACCCTCAGACAGATATATTTATTAAAACCCATCTGAACACAGGGTGTAAATTACATACAAACTGTGCAGCAAACACAGCAGCTGCAAACCATATGGTCCTGTTTATATTTGCTCTTAGACACTTTATATAGTACCCATCACTGTTGTTTCTAGGTACCAATTATGGCCTGAACTGTGTTCTCAACATTTCCGTGTTCAAAAATGTTCATCAAGCAAAGTTCTAGGGCTGTTTCTCTGTACAAGATCTCTGTTCAAGGTGGAGAGGGATTTTTATTAGAATCATGATTGTTTGTAACACACTTTGTAGGCAGGTAAGGTTTGGATGCAAATCATGTTACAAACATTGCTTGGAAATAGTTTCAAACTCATTATCAGCCCTAGTATGGCAGAGACTGTCAGTAGATTTCTGATTTAGCTTCTGACTCCACCAGAACATGTACTATGTTATAATATGGCAGTGTTATAGCCCAGATAGCATTAGGACACAGATTGAGCTTGGCCTGTATGGATGGTACCAACTCATGCTATAGTCATATTACAGAACTGTATAATAGCCCCGAAAAGATCAGGGACACGATGGCACACAGTACTAGCACAGTACGTTTCACAGGGCAGACAAGCCCTTAGGGTTCATGAGAATGGAAGCTGGGAAAGGAGTTGCAAGTAATACATGGCCAGCAGCTGGTTCAAATTGTGCAGAAATAAGTTTTTATCAACCTCCTCTCTCCCATGGCTTTCTAAACCTGGAAAAATGCTGTCTGAGTACACATGGCACGCAAGAAGGATGTTCTCTGTCATCCCAGAGCTGCCACAATCAGCTTGTTAGATACTGAGAAAAACAAACAAGCAAACAACAATCTTATGTAATGTTAGGGGAAAAAAGATCCGAACTGCTTGTAATATCAATTCTTATTTGTTACATAAACAAAAATTTTGTTTTTCATTCTCAAAATAAACAGTAACACCCTTGCTCCCTCATCTCCACTGAATTGTCTGCAAGCCCTCTTTAATCATTTACTTCCACTACGGGTCAGAAAGAGTAAAAGGTTCCAGGATCCCTCAATTTTTCTCCCTTTATCCTCTTTGAATGGCATTATGTCCAGTAACCCTCTGTACAACAAAGATATAGAAGACCTAGAAGACTATTAATGAAGTTCCAAGCATCATTCAGAGGCAGTGTCTCAAGAACACCACAAAATGCACCCCTTCCTCATCCCCAGGTGGCTAACCGCACTACCCTTGCAGCAGTGTAAGGCCCTCTGAGCTTGTGATAAGCCTGGAGCCCATACCCATCTGGTTGGATACCTCAACCTGAGAACTTTATGCATATGAAGAATCAAAACTAGAGTTTAAAGATAACACTTTTTAAAGATGAAAGCAGGAAGCTCACACCTCTGCTAGGTCTATGTTTTGCGAGAATAAACTAAAGAGTAGAGCACTGACTCATGTTATGGAAAATTGTATTGGCAACCAAAAGAATTAGAACACTAAACAAAACTTTAGGGTATGAAGAATAGAGCAGATCACCAGTAAAAAACAATATCCATGTAGCCAGCACATTTCTACCATCCCTCCTCATTAATCTGCACAAAGGTGGAAATTACTGTATAATCAATGATTATTTGTCCACTTAACAATGGGGAAATGACCATACCATGTAATTGTGTGATTATTTATACCTTGAAAATTAAGATATCAGATTACTATTTACTTATTTCTAACATTACAGTACAAAAGCAGAGGATGGCAAAGGGAAAAGAATATACTTTTGTAAAAGATTTTATTACTCTGGGTTAGGGACCAAAGAAATACTTGTCAATTCATATCCCATCCCCAAGCTCAGGACACCAAGGAAACTTACCCCTTTGCTTTGCAGTTCTACCTACAATTCAAAGATACCACCGGATGACAGTTTTAACTACTAACAGCAAGTAACATCAGCTTCTGAGTCAACGAAAAATAACCATCGCTCAAATGATTTATGCAACACATACAAGTTTATTACCTAAAAAGTCACACTGAATTTCTGTGCAACACACCTATTAATTCACCTCACCTCATATAGTACATTACACCAACACTGCAGTGAAAACCTTAGCCACTGGCTGTTTCCATGAAGACTCAAAGCCTTTGGGTTTTTTGCAGCTATGCAAGAAATGTCATGTTCCAATATTTATGACTCGACTAATGGCAGGTTTGGGGTTAGTGTATAGAATTCCTAACTGGTCTAGCTTGAGGGGGGGGGGAAGGATCAGAACAGTTTAGAATAAAGACAACACAAGAGTAAAACGTTCCTGCTGGAGAAACTCTTTTCCCTTCTGCAGTAATTAGACTTTTTTCCACTTGCAACATTTATTGAGCTTTCTTTTTTTTTTTTTCTTTTTTTTTTTTTTTAATTGGAATTACAGAATCTCTTCATGGGCACATCTCCTTAATTTCCTGATGATCTCTAAACTAGCCATTCATTTCTACAGATTATGGCTGATGAGTAACATCAGTCGCGGGCAATATCTTATTCCTAGTCTGATTGTACCGCAATAGTTCACTGTTTGGTGTTTTATCAGGCATGAAATTGTCATCTTCTGGCAGAAACTAAATTTAGACCTTCAGTTGCCATTGAAGATTGAAGGCCATCTCCTGAGATATTTATTTAGGTGGCAAAGTGGAAAATGTCATTCAATTGTTAATTGTATTTTAATTCTTCCTATTTTATAATAATCAACCCCAATGAGGAAAATCACTGTGTTAATTTACACTCAGCCCAGTTTGTCCAAACCTCAGCTCAGATTCACTGGAAGGTTTGGTTTCAGTAAATCCCCTACAACCCCATTTCTGAAATTGACTCTGCTAGTACCAGTCCTGAAATCCAAGAAGAGTCCCCAATAGTTCAGTAGGGCTCTGTGCTGGCTGAAGTGTCCATGCTAGCAGACCCTACTGCAAAAACAAGGCCCAAATCTCAGCTGAGTTTCAGGTTTGCAACAGAATGGGGAAGTTTAATCTCAACTGGAATTTTATGATGAAAATTTTACAAAGCTCTATTTTAAAAGCAAAGTGAAGTGTATCCTTCCCAACAGACTAGCTTTCTTCTTTCACTGCCCGGCTCTCCATTCAGCTAACATTGTTCTCTATAAACAGGTTTTTGAATCTTTTTATTTTGCACTATCATCTGGTAAATAAAAAGAGATCAGACAATAAAGAGGGTTTTCTGAAGAGCAGCAATACCTTTCTTCTTTACCAGAGACAGAGAACATTTGGGTCCCAAAGCAACAAAAACATGGTGATAAATTTCAGAGAAATGACCACCTGTACTAAGGTTTTTAATTTCCACAAATGTTTTCAGAATGCAGCAAGGGAAAAATACAAAATATCACAGTCTTTCACAGGGTAATTGATTCAATTTTCAATCAAGGAACGAGAACTATATTTAGAAAGGCATAACACATTACTTTTTCTTCTGGTAAATTCAGCAGAATTAAAGGAACCAGATGGTCGAATATCTACGGAATGTTCTCAGATACTTTACATTGATGTAAAAATATTAGAAAGGAAAAAATTCTACTCATATTCAGAGTAGTCCTGTGCAGACCACATAGTAAGGAATGAGATCACCATGAACAGCTATAAAGCAAAGTACTTTGACTTGTGACTATTTATAGGTGTCATGGAATTTATAGTTATAGAAAAACTGATATAATGAACTTTTGTGAAGTCCTTTTCCATCCAATATGCCGGGGAGCGGGGGGGGGGGGGGAATTAGTGACCAAATCTCCAGTCCTCGTGAACAGCCATTTGGCAGCATAGCTGACCTATATAGACTCATTTAAAAAAAAAAAAAAAAAAAGAACAGAACATTTTCCATCTGTTCTGAGCTTTAAGTGAAAATACATATCAAAACACAATTCACAATTACAGCATGACAGACTTAACAAATTCATTGTGTCTTTTAATATCCACGGCAGAACATCACTTAATTTTACGCATTAAATTTCAGGCCTAAATGAAAGGAAAAACTCTTCCCATCTTCTCACTCCACCAGTAGAGAGACCTCCCTGAATGAATTACTTTAATATACATAAAGGAATTCCTTTTAACAGCGTTTCACTGCAGATGAGTTAGTGGTCTAGTCACAGGTGCCCTCACAACAATAGTTCATGGCTAGGCTCAGCCCAATTCCTAGAGTTCTAAACTAAAGAGAAAAGAAGGAGGATTGTCTATCAGTTAGGGTGCCAGCCTGGGACTCGGGAAGTCTAGGTTTAATTCCCTGCTCTAGCACAGGTTTCCTGTGTCACCTTGGGTACATCACTTAGGCACCTAAATCCCAATTTTAGGTACTGGGGCAATCCACAAAACTCCTGCATGGCTGCAACATAACCCTGTAAGTGCCTAAACTCACCCAGCATCTCAGTTTTCAGGGTAAAAGTTCCCTAGGCAATTAAGTTTCTGCCGCTGGGCATGTAAACTGCTGCCTTTCTTTATGCATCCAGATGTCTATCTCCTGCCTAAGCCCCACGGTGATCCGCAAACTGGGGGAAGATAAGCAGAAGAGTGCCTATCTCGCTTGTGGGGCCCAATCAAGTAGCGATGCTCGGAGGCTGCCTAAAGATCAGGTTCCATTCAAAATCTGGCTGGGGGTGGGAGGGTTGGAACACTCACCTAGGATGTGGGAGTCATAGGTTCATTTCTCCCCTCTACCAGAGGTAGAGAAAGGATTTGAACAGGGGTCTCCCACCTCTCAGGAAAGGGCTCTAACCACTGAGCTATAGGATATTCTAACATGAGGCTCCCTCAGTCTCTCCTGTTGAAGCTGTTCCACTGCGGGTAAAAACTTACAGAGACATTGGAGCAGACACAAAGAATGACTCTATAGCCTGGCAGATAGGGCACCCACCCATGAGGGAGGAGAGTCAGTCCAGTTGCCCTGCTCCAATTAGCCTTTAATTATTTATCCAAATTGGAAATGCTTCAACAGGAGAGACCAAAGGAGCCTCCCCCACACACAGAATATCCCATAGCTCAGTTGTTAGAGCACTCTTCACAGAGCTGGGAGACCCCGGTTCAAATCCTCTCTCTCCCTCAGGCAAAGAGATGGGAATTGTACCCAGGTCTCCTACATCACAGGTGAGCTCTCTAACCACTGGCCTAAACATCATCAGCGCAGTAAGCAGCACACTTCCTACTGCCACAGTTTTGTGTGGACTGAGAGGCAGGTGCCTACCTCATTCTCACAAGAAACCCAGGAGAGGGATTCCTGGTTGTGGATCACTAGCAGGGATAAGCACCTCCCGGCAGCCCAACTTAGACACCTACCTCCTTGAGAGGGGTGGGGCTTAGCATTCCCCATTTCCTCAGCATCCGCCATTGGCTGGCTTAGGCAGTTCCCCACCTGGCATGACGGCTTTTGTGGATCACATTCTTAGGCACCTATTTCGCCTCGTTCATTGTGTAGGGAGCCTAGGCACGTAACTCAGGATTTGTGGATCTCAGTGTAGTTCCAGTGATTTTCATAGCACCTGACTTTTAGACATTGTGATGCTCAGCACTGCAACACCTAGGTCCCTTTGTGGATCCAGACCTTAGCCTCTTTGTGCCTCAGATCCCCATTTGTAAAATGCGCATTATAACACATCCCTCCCTCACAGGGGTGTTGTGAGGATACATACACTAAAGATGGCGAGGCACTCGGATACTATTTTAACAGAGGCTACATACGTACCTTAGATAGATAGGAAATATACTTTAGTACTTATAGCTTATCTCTGGAAGGAGAGATTGCTCCTTCCCCAATATACAAAAAATAGTAGTTTTTTGGGGGGAAATCGTTTACTTTGAACTTCACAAACAAAACAAAATTCTGCCAAAAATTCAATTAAAAAAAATCGCTGTTTTAAACACATCGCAGATATAATAGCAGCACTGTTCTCACTGCTATATAGCTATGGCTGTGCCAGTATTTCCAGTATAGCCACTTTTTAAAAACGTAAAACCTAGTAATTAAATAAAAGAAAATCATTTCAAGATGAAACCGGATATTCCAGGCTCTTAGCCCACAAGTAAAGGTGGTCACTGCTGACCTCTGAAGCATTTGAACTGTGAGAACATTATTTTGTGCTATAAACACTATTGGGAAAGCACTTACAGAACAACAATGTACTAGTATAGTGGATTTAGAAGTATTTTAGGCAGTGTCTCTGTGTGTTGTATTGAAGACAATTTGAGGTTTCATATTGTACAGGTTTGTAACAAGGAACTGAGAACAGGATGATAACTGCAGTACACAAATCTTGACTAAACGGAACAGACACTGGCTTTAAAAGAGGCTCAGGGAAAAATTTTAACAATACTTTTTTTTTCTTTTTTCAAATTAAATATGGGAATGTTCTGTAATGATACATCCCTAGAAAGTATTTACTGAAAAGATTTTCCTCCCACTTACCCATAAACCATCCACCCCCCACAAAATTGATGGAACTGTATATATCAGCCTAAGCTGTTTAATTCAAGTTATAAATAGCTATCCAATGACTGAAGGATTTATAGCCATAGAACACTTTATATACACATTGTATTCATTTACCTTTTTTTAATTAATCTGATTCTCATTAACACCACGGGCACTTTACATAGCTCTGGCAATGTGAAAGGGGCCTTTAATGTAAACAGGAACCAGGTAATTACACCCACTTCAAGGCCTGTTTACACTGCCAGAGCAGTGTAAAATCACCTTGTGTATATGAGAATCAAGTCCTGGAAGTTTAACATTGCATGGCGATCGGTATCAATGTGCAAGACATGGAAAGAGGCCTATGGTGACTCTTTGGTAAAATTCCAAATCCCTGACTTCAGTGGAAGCTTTCCCTGTGTAAAGACTGTAGAGTCAGAACCTAAAGGAAAAAAAACATCAAAAGGTAACCTTAAATGCATTAATTTACCATATACAACTTGCATGGTTTTAAATGGTTGGGTGAGGCCATTGAACAGAAATGAGATTTTAACTCCTAATGGCCTGATTCTCTGTGCCTGTACCTTGTGCAGTCATTTACATTAGCGAAGGAAATGTATTTACATCATTGCAAATTGGATGGGAAATGCAACCAAATCAGAACAACAGTGTTTTGTAGTCACCCTGAGCTAGTATAAATTACGGCACATGGGGAGGCCAGTGGAAAATCAGGCCTATTAAAGTTTGTCAACACAATCCAGGAAAATTAAGTTTGTGCCAAAGTTGATGGCTTGACATGGACCATTACTGTATCTTCACCATGTGGAGCACCACATACTATGTATGCCCATATTAAATCAACTTTTTTGCATTATGATTGTCATTTTAACATTACAGCAGATGAACACACTCACCAGCGGATAACGATATACTCTGTCAGTACTTTGATATTATAACTTTTACACAGTAAAATAAAATACCTTTGTGTTTGCCAAAGGGGAATAGTAACAGTCTGGGTTTTGTGTCTATGAAGCAAATTATTTGAGTCATTAAAAATATATAAAAGTACAAGCAAAGACCATAAACAAGTCCAACGGGCTCCAACTACCTACTAAAATTGTATCTGCATTTCAACAGGGACTTTGGCTTCAAAGTCTGACATTCTTCTTACATACATAGAGCAATCACATAGAAAGAAACGTAACAATATGTTTTCACTACCAACACTGAAGCGCTGCCGCGGCATGCTTTAACGTGGCTATGTAGTCGTGGTACCAGCGCTGGGAGAGAGCTCTGTAAAAAATCCACCCCCACAAGGGGAGTAGCTACCACCGTTAGGAGCGCACTGTCCACACTGCCACTTTACAGCGCTGAAACTTGCATCGCTCAGGGGGGTGTTTTTCACACCCCTGAGCAAGAATGTTTCAGCCCTGTGAAGTGGCAGTGTAGACAAGGTCTTAGAATCAGATCCTTAACCTTTAATAACCAGAGTAACCTCAACTACCATTTGAGTCACAAAGCACTCTCTCCCGAGGCGCTCTGTACTTCGTAAGATGGTGCTATTAACATAGCAATTATACAGAGAAACGCATGACAGCATAGGCTGACTTCAAACGCAGGTTTTTGTTATTTTTCTTTACAAGTCATGCATTTTTGTTCAATTCACTGTCTGGTGTTTCACAGCAAATAAATTTCCACAACCATTAAACTTGCTGAAGATTAAAAGCAAGTAAAATTCCAGCCAGAAAAGAATTGGCTAAACACTCAATGGATATTTACCTACCAATATGAAATTACCAATAGATGCAGAATTAAAGGTTTTCAAAGAATAATCCTGTAAAAAATACATGAAAGTAACAGTCACCAAAAAAAGTGTTGATACAATATTAACTCTGATAAAACACAGATAAATGATGGGTCCATGTAACACTGGATCAATTTGTTAAAGGGACACTTGTTAATTTAAACTATATGTTGTAAACAACCAACTTTTTAACTTACACATTAATAATATTACCACAGACTATTGAAATGAAATAACTTTAAAATCCAATTTCCTTTTCCTTATTCCTGCTCTTTGTGTACTTGTTATATTTCTCTCAGCATACACAATGAAAACCAAAGTGAAGTTACTAATGTATGTAAGTGTTTGCAGGATCAAGCCCTTCTTTAGAATGTCTTTTTGGGAGTAGAGGAGGGAGAAACAAGGAAGATGGTGAAGTTTAAAAGGGGATAGAAGTAGGAGAAATAGGGAGGATTCAGATCAGTAAATAAGGCAGGCAATATTATAAGAACACCATTCACTTTTTAATCATACTTCTTTCTGAATACGCTTACCTACCAGGGTTACAAGTAAGACTGAGCTTTATTACAACTGAGATTACAGGAAAATATATTTTAAACATTTTTCCCCTCAGTTTCTTCATTTTATACACTTTTGGCCTCCTTTTCAGTCTCATTAAGACCCCTTTACACCACTCTGACAGGTAAACTGGCCTCGTAGTGGGCATAACTAAGGCTAAGATTTTGTCATGGTTATTTTTAGCAAAAGTCACGGACACGTCAGAGGCAATAAACAAAAATTCACTGAAGCTGTGACCTGTCTGTGACTTTTGCTGCTGCGGCTCCATGGTTTCCCACCGCCACCATGGTGACTGGGAGCTCCAGGGTTCCCCCTCCGCCCAGGGCAGCTGGAAGTGGCAGGGTGACCATATTTCCCAAAGGAAAAAAAGGGACACCCCCAGCCACTTGCCCGAGGCATTTCCCCCACCCCATCTCCACAAGGCTGTTGCCCGTCACTGAAACCCGGAGGCGGACCCCTCAGGAGTCTGCCACCTGTTGCTGGAACCTTGCGGGGGGCCCCCTGTCACTGGAACCCTGCCAGGGCCCCACTGGCTGCGAGGGCTCTCCCGCAGCGCCTGTGGCTGATGCAGAGAATGTCACGGAGGTCTCTGGAAGTCACGGATTCCAGATTCTGTGACTTCCATGACCTCCGTGACATAAACGTAGCCTTAGGCATACCCCTTTACTCCGCCACAGCAATTGTAAATGGTGGTAAATAATGGTGGTGATAACCAGGGAAATGTAATTGTAAAATCACAAATATCAGCAAGGGGACTGAGTGGTAGGCCTTATCAAATTATTTGGTCATTTTTACACTGATGTCAAGCCAACTATGTCCCTTTAATAAAAAGCTTTCAAAAAAGGTGGATGCTATCAGGCAGCTTTAACCTATATAACCTACACCTAAACGGAACAAACTCCGTTCACACCCCTTATAATGCTGGCTGCATTACAGGGGCAATCCGTATGTAAGGATGAACTCTTCTTTTTAGAGGAACAGTTCTTCCAATGTATGAGCTGCAAACTGGCTTTATTTCTGGCATCAGATATGCTGTATGTTCTGTGTAACTAACTGAATGTTTTGTCACTTACCTACCTACAAGTAAACCTTTGAAATATAAACGAACAGTTATCCAAAATACACAGACATACTCAACTTCTTCCACCTCAACTGGTTTTTAATTAAACTGTAGAAACCTAAATACCATGCCCAGCACCGGGAAAAACCAGGAAATCTCACTGTTCATGTATGTGCACATCTCCCTACGGCCTCTTTTACACCATCCAAGGTACCGGTTGTGTTTTGCTTACTTTGTTTATTTAAAGATTTCCCCTTCTCCACATCCATGCCCTACAGAAAACGGATGCCTTCGCTACCAGCAGTTCCATGCTTTGGATATCTCAGAGTGATCTTCCTCAACTTGGCAAATAAATACCCAGAAAAACAGAGTAACCTCCCAAGGAAAGGGGCAGACCTGCTATCACTGGAGGTATTAAATAGACTTAAAGGAATTGATTGTGATTCTGTCAAATTTTATGCATAAAAACGGCAGTGATGCAAAGGGAATGGACCTGGTGACCCAAGACCTTTTTTTCTGATTCCAGTATCTATGAAGTTTTCATCAGCCAAGCCAAGTGCTGTGGCACCAGCTGTAAACACTGTGGAGGCAGAAGCTTTTAAGACATCAGAGTGACAGCACTGAGATCAGCAGCACGAGCAGGCTATGCTCAGCCACTTGTAATATCCATTGCGCTACTGCAGCACTACATGCTGACAGAAGATAGAGTACCTCTGTTATTGAAGGCATACACAGTGTTCAGTGTACTGAGACTCAGGGCAAGCCTATATGACCGTGCTACATCGGCACAGCTGTGCCACAGTTGCGCGTCTGGTGAAGGCACTATGCCAATGGGAGAGTGCTCTCCCCTCAGCATAATGATTCCACCTCCGCGAGAAGAAGAAGCTATGTCAGCAGGAGAGCATCTCCACCTAGCAGGAGAGCATCTCCACCTGACATAGCGCCTATGCGGATAGCGCTTAAGTCGATGTAACTCGCGTCGCTTGGAGGGGGGGTGCCTTTTTCACACCCCTGAGGGATGTAAGTTACATGGACTTACGCAGTAGTGTACATCAGCTCTCAGGCTCTCTCTTCCAGAAGCAAAGCAATCTCTTAAGTAGCTGCTCAGACTGCCAATGCAGGTGGACATTTTAACTTCTAAACATGTTTTTAAATGATTTAGGATTAGTGAAAGGTGACGAACTGAAACCCTAAATAAACAGTCCTCTCTCCAAATCCGAGGCACGACACAAGAAACTGCAATGCAAGCTTTTCCAAATTGACCCAGCAATACTGCCACCACTAAACAGCCATTGAGAGGACAGTTTAGTCTCCATGACTAAGCCTTGGCCTCTTTGCTAGCAAGAGTCTCAGTTAGTGTCAACTGTCATATTCAACTAGAAAACAAAGACTGAAGACTCATGTCACTTAGGTTACTCAGCAGTAATAAAACCATTCTGATTTTTGGGGCCAGATTCAGATTTCATCGGGCATAAATCTGGAGCAATTCAGAGGATTTCAGTGGACTTGTTATGGATTTACACCAGCGTAACAGAGAGCAGAATCTGGCTCTTGGTTAGTATCAACCTAGGCAAAATCTGAAAGGCCCTGAATGTTGTGGAGCAGATATGGTGTAAACTAGCATAATTACAGTCACTTGATTAGAGCTATACAGACTCGCACTAGCTACAGATCTGCACCTCCCCCTCAAGTTTTTGTGGGTTTTTTTGAATAAAAGATGTAAAATCTGTGTGTGCTCACAAGAGAGAGAGAAACACACACAGAGCTGTATAAAAGTTCCACAGAAAATTCTCCACCAACACCACACTCATAAAGCCCATATATTTCAGAAGAAAAGTTGGACATACGTAAAAATATATTTCACAAATCATTAATCCAGTGCAACCCATTCATTGCTTCTTATCCTCAGAATACATATAGAGAAGGATTTGAGAAATACTATCAGTCAAGACTATACCTACTCACTACTTGATGACCTATTCAATTTTAATGTGCTGTTCCTACTACAATTTACAGACAAATTTGTCCTTTCCTACTGGAATAGATTTAGAATAAAAAATCCTAGGTAATAACACAAAGTACTTGGAGCAGTTTTTCTGCCACAAATTCCATTCTACAGCATTAGGTTTTTTCCACCAGGCATTTTGAGCTCCAAACAAACAGAAACAAATAGGAAGCACATTATACTGAGCAGCACATAACAGACAGGTTGCACTCCCAGACTTTTATTGACATTCAAACCTGGAATGTTTAACTCCCACTATTGTTCTAAATGATGAATAGGCAACCTCCTCTACACACACATGCACGCATTCGGTGTTACATCACGTACTTTGCTTCTAATAGTAAACCTTGCAGAAAGGAATTTTATTTTTACACTTTCTCACCACCCACTCCTAATTAATGTCAATCAGTGTCTTCCACATAGTACATACTGCAAGTATGTGGCCATATCTACACTGCGGGTTTTGGCAAAAATTTCCCACTGTTGCTAAAAACTGATGCAGCTCAATGTATTTTGATCAAGATTCAACTAGGAACTGCATGGAGATTGAAAACTCATTTCATCTAGGCCATTGAACAGTACACAAAAAGGTTATAACCTTTGGGTCCAGAATGTAATCTTATTTATACTGGTATAAACCTGGAGTAATTCCATGGACCTTAATAGATATGCTGCAGAAATACAAAGGTGTAAGGGAGAGCTGGATCTGCCCCTAGGTTTCTATGCCTTGATAGCTAATGACTAATAGTAGCAAAAGTAAGAGTACTAGTGACCATCCTGCAGCCACTGCCATTTTTAAATACGATGGTTGAAATACAAGCTTTGTTAAAGTCAATGGAGCCAGGATTTCACCTGTTGTTTAGATCTGCTCTGAGCAGAGTTAGACAACCCAGCATTAAAATCACTAGCAACCATTGGAAGCTGGTCAACACTAGCACTCCCACTGTTACCATCACCAGAGGAGTCGCCACGGTAGCAACAGTGGGAAATTTTTACCTTCAATCCCCCAAAAAATCCCCAGTGTAGACATCGCTTATATCTACAGACCTACACTACACACAAACACAATCATTAACTTCTTTGGATACTATTTTTTCCTTTCTCATGTAAAAATAAATCCAGCTCCAATCATTTCCCTTCCTTAACTTTTGCACAAGAGGAAGACGGAATGCTAAAAAAAGAAAATTAGACACTTCATGAAGTCTGTGATTAAGGCAAAGAAACTAGCAAGACAGATGGGCTGATGCATTAAGGAAGCTCCAGTTCACCATCCTATATTTTCCAAAGCCCTACTGTACACCATTCCCCTTTTAGATTTTTTAGATTGTTTTGTAGTCCAACAATTTTAAAACCATTTCCCAACTTACAGTCCTCCTCCTGACTCTTCATTAAAAACCAAAAACCAAAAAAAAAAAAAAAACCACTCAGACAAGACACAGTCATAACATCTATTTTCCTCCTCCCTCCCCACATACTTTTGTCTTTTATCAAGTCTGTGTACAGATATGCTGGAACAAGGTCCTTAGCTCAGATCTGGCTGAGTATGTACGTTCTACAACAGTTTCTCTCCAGACTGGACATGAAACCACAACCGTACAGCTACACAAGTTAGCCAGTTCTCCCAACTCCATCCCACAACACCATGCTTCACATTTCACAGCGAGTGCTTCCTATCAGGTTCCCCCAGCTTTCTATTTCTCCTTGCTACAGGCATTCCACTGAGTAACAGGAAATCCTTTATTAGTATTAATGTACAGCACTTGCTTTAGATAACTATAGTACTTCTGAACACCAGCATTCACTGCCCACTCCAGGGAAAGTATTTAGTCAAGCTATGAGCTGGCCAAAGGCCAACATGAGGGTCTTACTTGGGATTTGGAGCAATGAGACGGTTAGGGTACACCTGGCCTCTAAGGCCCACAACCAATAGGCCTATATAAGGTGTCAGTACACTGCACACAGTGCAAAGCAGTGCTACCACAACATCCTTACCTCCTTTCTAAAGTGCTTTGAGATCTACTGATGAAGAGCACCAGAGAAGAGCTAGGTATTATTAAAAACCTGACCTCCCAGGCTGCCCTTCCATGAAGAGCTAGATTCTGTCCTGACAAACAAGCATCCAGTTAGCTAATGCAGCTTGCCAGAACCTTGGTGAAGATGAGCACACAAAAGACCAGATGGAGAAGGAGCAGCAGACAGAGGAGGCTAATGGGAAAGGCCCCAAGGAGATAAAGGGCCTTCCTCACAAAGTATTAAAGTATACTGCATTTTACTGTGCTGCACTGTTTCATTGTGTGTGGTTGGAGGAGCTCAAAGTCTGGAAACCAACATTGCTGGCATTGCCACTGCTTCTATTGTAAAGGCAGAAACCTTATATTAGATAGCTAAATAATTGATATACACACCTTCATTAAAAATGTTAATCTCTACGGGGAAGGAAGAAACAGTAGGTATCTATCTATATCTCTGAGAAAAAGGGGAAAATGTCCTCAACAACAGGGGGAATCTGGTGCCCCAGCCATCATGCAATCTCCTTGCTCAGAACAATTATTAATGGCTGGTCCTCCCCTTGGCTTCCCCTATTACATCTGGAATTAAGCTCTCCTTTCTGCAGGGTGCACAAAGCAACCCTCACCTAGAAAATAAAGCGATTCTGCACTTAGCAGAAATTCACTCTCAGTAACAAATGCTGAATCAGGGATTTAGCTGTTTAATCTGCCTAACATGCACTTTAAAAACAAAACAAAAAACCCCCGAATTTCTCAAAAGGTCTTATTCTAAAGGGTCTGTTTATAGTTATAATGTAATGGTAGTGAAGGTATTGCAACATGATTTCTCCGTGATAGTAAAATCTGTAGTGTGGAATACAATTTCAGTCTACTTGTAATAAAAACCCATGGAAATGCATTAATTCAGGACTTAATTCCTTTTCACAATTAGATGAAGTTGAGTAGACTCACTATTAGATGAAGGTGCATTATATCAGAGTTCACCATAAAAGAGAATTTCTTTCCCTCCACCCCCCTCCAGTTCCAAATCAGGTAGGAGGCATCCACCAGAGATGAAGAGTTTTCCTACCATTCAGTCACTGCCTCCCTTCCTTCCTTTCTTTTCTCCACAGCTCCAGTTGAGATCTTCTAAAAACGTAATCTGAAAGTACAAGGACATACAAAATGAATCAAACTAAACTTCTGAATAATTTAAAATGTAAACAATAAATTCATCAAAAATAGAAATTGAATGGCCAGTATTTGCATCTATGGCATTAGCACCAAACTCCCTGTCCCTGTAGCAGAAAATGAACACGGTCCAGATTCTGTAGTAGATAGCTGAGGTGTCCTCCTTTCCAAAGACCAGCAGTGAAATCCTGGCTCCATTGAAGTCAATAGGAGTTTTGCCATTCATTTCAATGGGGTCTGGATTTCTCTGTAGAAGAGTAGCCAGAACTCTGTGTATTGGCCTAGATTTGTCGAAGGAGCTGTTCACAAGCCAGGCTGATACCAATGCTAGGTTGTGATCATGACATGGTGTTGCCCTGTGACAATATGGCTTGTTGCAGGGAGAGATCAACTGGAGGACTACTGTCAGCTGACATGCATGCTAACCACAACTGCCTGGCCATTGCGTTACTATCAAGTTGATCTGGCTCTATCCTGTTTGACTTTCTTTATAACCCTCCAAATTAGAGGTACAAAGAAATGTGTAGGTTGGACGAAAGAACCACTTCATCATGAAGGCACCATCTTGGGTCTCTTCCTCCATGCCCCTGTATCTGTTGCAGAGGCCTTTAACGTTTTGGTTTTCTGTTGCAGGAAACAGGTGTATTTGCAGATTTCTTAGAGTTTCTACTACTGTTTGAGACATGGATCAGCTTGAAGCCCTCTGTCTGTAATGAGTTTGCCTCCTGCTTATACAAATGTATTAGTACACATTGTTTTATCAGAGTGTGAACTGAAGATGGCATTCTGTGTGCTTGAAAAGGAGGGGGGTTTCCTTGAGAAGAGATTTGCAACTTGATCCCACCACTTGATGATTTATGTAAGCAACGACAATGTTAGAGGAAGGATCTTGGTAAACCTTTCCTAACTTGACCAGAGCTAGCTGGACAGCTCTGAGCTCTGATAGATTCCAAAGAGGAAAGATCTCCCTGAAGAGGACCATTTGCCTTAGACCAGAGGAAGCTCTGTAGGAGCTCCCCTACCCAGTAGACTTGAGTCCATCATCCCATGTAGCCTTTTGGGGGTCTTGCAGGGGCATTCCCTTTATTTTGTTATTTATGACTGTTCACTGTACAAAGAACATCTTGACCTACTTGAGTATCATCACTTGATATCCAAGATTCTGATCTGTAGGTCTTTCATGAGAAGATTCTATTTCAACAGCCTTAGATGAAGTTGAGCCCATGGAACTAAATCCTGGCAGAAAGCCATCCCTCTCAACAGATTCAGTAGAGACTGAAATGGTGGGTAGTCCTGAGATGACAATATAATAATCAGAGACCTTAGCCAGAAAGCTTATGCTGAGATAAATTTGTTAGTCCTAAGGTGCCACAAGTACTCCTGTTCTTTTTGCAGATACAGACTAACACGGCTGCTACTCTGAAACCTATGATTCTATGAATGTTTGTTTGTGTTGGGTTGATCAGGAGGAGAATACTGCAGTACTCTTCCAGAAACATTTCACTTAGGGTTCCTGATAGACACAGAAAGGAGCTCCATATTTGTACTGGAGGATGGTTTCCTGAGGCTAAAGTCTCTGATTATTGTATTGTCATCTCAGAACTACCCACCATTTCAGTCTCTACTGAATCTGTTGAGAGGGATGGCTTTCTGCCAGGATTTAGTTCTATGGGCTCAACTTCATCTAAGGCTGTTGAAATAGAAGACATGGAAGACCTTCTCATGGAAGACCTACAGATCAGAATCTTGGATATCAAGTGATGATACTCAAGTAGGTCAAGATGTTCTTTGTACAGTGAACAGTCATAAATAACAAAATAAAGGGAATGCCCCTGCAAGACCCCCAAAAGGCTACATGGGATGATGGACTCAAGTCTACTGGGTAGGGGAGCTCCTACAGAGCTTCCTCTGGTCTAAGGCAAATGGTCCTCTTCAGGGAGATCTTTCCTCTTTGGAGTCTATCAGAGCTCAGAGCTGTCCAGCTAGCTCTGGTCAAGTTAGGAAAGGTTTACCAACATCCTTCCTCAATGAAGTGAGCTATAGCTCACAAAAGCTTATGCTCAAATAAATGTGTTAGTCTCTAAGGTGCCACAAGTACTCCTTTTCTTTTTGGGAATACAGACTAACACGGCTGCTACTCTGAAACCTGTCAAATAAATTTGCTAGTCTCTAAAGTGCCACAAGTACTCAATCTCTTTTTGTTATCTACTGTCATTGCCGAAGTCTCTGCTCCACACAGTAGCATGTTCAGTACAATCACACGGTATAATCTGATCTTAGCATGCTGTAAAGACCTCTGTTTGACTAGTTGTTGTTCATCCTTCCAAAAGCAGTGTTTGCTTTTCCTAATCTCCTATCAATATCTTTATCACGGCCACCTTCAAATGTCACCATAATCCCCAGATAGAAGAACTTAAAGTTCTGTTTTTCCTCTGATGTAAGGGCAGCCATTCTGTTCCTCCTCATACTTAGTAAAGAAGACCATACTTCTCCTAAGTATGCAGTTGCTGAAGGGTGAGAAAATTCTCTGTCCCTGGTAGATAGCTGCTACCTACGCAAGGACAATCTTTATGATGTGCGCAGATGGCCAACAGCGCTGATAAGTGGGTACTACAGTTCATTTTTTAATCTGTGTAGCTGGTAGCACCACCTAAAGTTAAGGTTGACCAACAGTTCCTAATATAAAGATCCTGTTTCCAGTTGCTTATAGTTTTGCCAAGAAGTAGCTATTTGTGCTGAAATTTTCCATGCCAGGTGCCTGCCTCAGGCTGAACTTTTCAGCAATAAAGGTTCAGCCATTTCTGAGAAAATGGCTAAGGAAACACACACTGTTTTGTCCACGTTAAAAACAATTCTTATTATTCTTTCTTTGAGAAACTCCAGCACCTCTGGAAATTTGGTAAGAGGGGGTGGCCTTTGTATCGGGAATGTACCTTTTGCTCTTCCTGTGCAATCTCACCTAAATCTGGCCAAATTATGAGCCTTTGAAAAAAATCTCAGTTAGCATTTGCTCACTAGACACTTGTTAATTTAATAGCGAACCTCTCCTAAAATTCCATCTGCACTGAGTTTAGGCCTCAATCCTGCAAGCTGCTCCATGCCAGCCAATCCCAGCATATGTGAAGTCAGATGGGCTCTGTGCTGGTGTCCATCCACATGGAGCTCACTGCAGGATCAGGACCGAAGTTTGTAAAATACTTATGGGTCCTTTAGAATGAAAGAAGATACAGTAAGGAAATGGAAGATATAATTAACCCAACATTCTGTCATTAGCTCTATCTGAATAGGAACAGAATTAACTAGACGATGCAGGAATGGCAGCTGAGATAGTTTTAAAAAAAGAAAAATCCACAGCTGCAGCAAAGTACAATGCACGGTTAAATATTCTCCCCCACAGAGCCTTCCTGGAGGAATATATTCTGATAAACCAGAATGTCTGCATCTTAGAACATCAGCAAGTGGCAAAAGATTTGTGGTTTGGTCTCTGAAGTATTCTCATCCTTTAGAATCTGGAGAGTGACACTGTCATGCCAAATATATCCACCAAGAGGCACCTTTATTTTAATCTTCCACAATGCTATTTCCGCATCATCAGAACCAGTCACTAACCAATTTCTCTTTTCATTTTCTGGGAACTCTATTTTTTCTTTTTGTATGTAAACGAAAAACAAAAAATAAGGCCAGAATGTAAAAAGCTCAACAATTGAGTAGTTTTGACCCTTTCCTTCTGTCTTGTTCCCAAAAGCTGATGGAAAAACAAGGCATGACCTGGTAACACAAAACCACCTTGCTATTATATTACTTCCTCACTGGAAATGAGGAAACAAAAATTTTAAAATATAAATGTGTGGGACTGTTAAAATCAGATGCAGCAATATCCACTGAAAAATGTGGACACATCACACAGGAGTCGACACAGATGGACCTGTAAAACAACTATCCAGTTCTACAGAGGTCATAAAAAAATATTGCAAACTTTAGCAAGACCCACACAAACTGTATCCCACACATTGCACCACAAAGACCCAACACTTTGCTACTAATGGTGCTATGGTATTGCTGTTTCTGTTCGTCACACTGTTAAAGTGCTAACTCAAGCTTCAGGGCCAGAGCTCGGATCCAGGACATGTAAACCATACATTTGTGTGTGATGCACCCCCTTCTCCTTGTGTCACCTGTAAACATGAAGAATGGGGAGCAGCAGTCTTTCTTTTACAATAATAGGAAAATAGGAGTGAGATTGAAAGGGATTTTGGGGGTAGGTACTGCGCAGCAGGATTTGGAGCAGAAGCTCTGCTCTGCTGGAGAAAGAATAAATGAGTAGGGAGAACCCGTAGTAAAGAATAGGTGAAAGAGAACTGAAGAAACAGGCATACAGAGACCTCCCAAATGGTTCTAGTAATTCCTTTCAAAAACATAGGCTATGCTGCCAGATCCTCGTCTGGTATATATCAGCATAGCTCCATTTAAAGAAGCTATACTAGTTTACACCAACTGAAGGGCTGATCTATGATGTTTACAGATACTAGAGGAGAAACCAGTGCCAGAATCTCCATACTTAACAGTGAAAATCCTGAACGGTAAGCCCCATCTTCAGAGCACAGAACTGAGCTGGTTGGAAAAAGAGGGGAGAGAAATTGAGAAAATTTTCAGACCAAAAAACAGGTTCTGCTTTCCATCAGAAAAAAACCGTATCAAGAAATCTGTCTGCCCAGCAGTTGCACAATATGAGAGCAAGCGGAGCTGGCCGAGCAGCCGTTAAAAACCTGTACTATGGGCCCCCAATTCTAGTGAACGAGGGGGGCAAAATGCATGGGGAAACAGTCAGATTTCATGAAGGCAGCACAAAGTCGAGGTTCCCATTGCTTCTGTGCTAGTGTGACTAAGGCAGGTACAGATTCATATGCATTCATGGGGTTCCCTATCCAAGGAATAAACACATTCATTCTTGTGGTAATTAATGGGTTTTGCTAGTTGAGTGTAACCTTTTGAATGAATAAAATTCTAACAAATCTACAAAAAAAGTCATTATTTGTTTGTATATCACTGAATGGAGGTGATTAATGCCTCATGATACTGAGAGGCTTTATTGCAAATGCAGGGAA
The DNA here is from genome assembly GCF_965152275.1 of Natator depressus. Taxonomy (NCBI): domain Eukaryota; kingdom Metazoa; phylum Chordata; order Testudines; family Cheloniidae; genus Natator; species Natator depressus. The sequence continues at coordinate 109,325,592 of NC_134235.1, forward strand.
AATTACAATGACATATAAAATGACTATCAACTCTTAAATGAATTCAAATTTGATAGTTCAGATTTTCTCTCTGTAACACACACATCTGAGACTTTTAATTTTGCTTAGATTATACATTGCACATCTCATTAACAGACACTGTCTCTTGTTTTGTCACACTCACGTGACTGATGCAAAGGATAACTTGCACCAGGTGCAGGGGTTTGGACTTGACCTACAGTATGAGGTCTCTTCCAGCCCAAATGTCATGGAAAGATTGTCCTGCTAAGAAAAGCTTGTACACCAGAGGTGGAGTCCTACCCTGAGCACAGGGGTTTGTGTCTGAAGTTCACACAAATTAAAAAGTGAAGGCTTTCACACCACTATCTTGCGTAGGAAGCAGCATGGAACTGCACCCCCCACCCCAGGAGGAGCACTGGAGAGACTGGCCCAGAGGTATGCACAGTCTCTCCCAGTATTGCTCCTTGTACACAGAGAAGTAAGCAGATTGCTCACCCAGGTTTTCCAGGCCTAACCTGTGGCCAGATGCAGGGGCCATACCATAATTCTCCAGAAAGGGTTGTCTGAACTATAGGAAGGAATCCTACGTCTTTTTATGTTCCCTGCATGAATAATTTGGGGGCGTGGCAGGTTGAGAGGTATGAGGGGAATGACTTGCCCAAGGCCATGCAGTGACTCTGTGACAGAGCTAGGAATAAAACCAGGTCTCCTGACTGTCAGTCCTATGCCCATCTACTGGACTGCACTGTTTTTTCCGTTAGAAGCATGTGAATAGTACTCCTGCTACTTGTAATGAAAGAACATGGAAGCAACACACACACACACACCCTGGAGACTAAAAGAGAAAGAACATCTTCGCCATTTGCATTAAAACCTCTTTAAAATATTGCTGCCATTTTAATGGAGGGTTAATGCTGCATTCAAATGTCAGTAAATGAATTTCTTTTGGTAACTGCGGCTATAATTTTAGCTGCTGCTTGCATTGCTTTCATCATGTTAGCTTTGCAGTTCCCCAAAGCCGTAATACTTTCAAATAAATTGCCATGATTTCTGATAAATGTCTAGTGATGGCTGGGTTTGGGTTTTTTTTAAACACTTTCGTATTGAACAGAAAAACTCCTTCAGAAGAGATCATTTTTGCTGTGTAGAGTGAAGACATCAACAAGACTATTTCAATGTACTGTTGTGGCCTACCCCTCACTCCCCTTCAATGCCTGGGTACTTTGTCCTTTCCTAAACACTCAAGATGCACACTATTAGGGACGGCTTTCTTTTTAAGACTCCAAGTCTCTTAAGGCTAATACAGCACAACTTTATTTCTGTGGTTCACCAACCATTACCCTATTTGATCCTGTCAGAGTTAGTTTGTCATTTTCATCTGCTATATCTTGCATTTGCATGCGGTCACTGTATATCGTCCAAAGCTACTATCAAGAAAAATTGGCTGTGTTACTATAACGTACTCATACTGGGAGCCTATCTTGGGTGAGGACACATTGTACCTTTCATATGTACTTTCATTATGATGAAGCAGCAAACGTACTGAGAGACAATTCGTCCCCACAGGAGTAAAGTTTCAGGCAGAGTGGCAATGGGAAAACCAAGAAATTTAGGTGCTGACCAAGTGCAGTCCTTCTGGGTTAACAAAAACAAGAATCCTACTGAATTAAAATGCTAGGGCAATAAAATCAATTTACAGTATCTTTTATTTCACCTAGTTTCTGCTCTGTTCCACCTGAAAGCAATTGCTTGGTTTTGTATTTAGAATGCACACACTAACTTCATTCCGATTTAAAGATTGTTTTTATGCTTCAGTTGACAGTATTTTGCTTTTTCAGTTTCCTTTTGTCCCCACCCCCCCCCTTTTTTTTTTTTTGAAAAGGAGGTAACAACTTCATTAGAAAAATCAACAAAAAGCACATTCATCTAATCAATAGATAGGGTTGGAAGGATTAGATTTTATCAGTCAAGGTGGGTGAATGCCAATTTCACTTTACCCACACAGGCTCACCAAAAAATATTTCCATTGATAACAGAAATGTACAGATAGGCAAAGCAAGAAAAATGCTGCTTAAGAATTTAGATTTAATTTAGATTAGAGTTTGATTTAAGGATATTTACTTTATATATTTTGACGTGATGTTGACAAGAGAGAAGACAAATTTCATTGTATGGCACTTTGTCAAGATTTGAGGGGGGGAACCATCAGTTACTCTTTCAGACCAGAGGATGTGCAAAGATGGCAGCTTCAGGGTACAGCTTGAAAGAGCAAAAGGCTCACAAAGGGCTCTGTCCTGCACAGTGCTGAGCACTCTCCTTTTCCACTGAAGTTTAAGTGAAGGTAGAAGATGCTTGCAGGAGGGAGCAAGGACTGTCCTTAGTATATAGTCCTTTGGGGCAAGGGCTGTCACCTAGTATATGTCTGTACAGCACCTGACACAATGGGTCCCAATCTGGTAATGGCCTTTAGAACAATATAAATATAAAATAATAAATCATACTAATAGTAATAAAAATAATAATGAAGCTAGAGAACAAATAATTGCTTCAGCAGTTCAGCAACAAAAAACTGATGGAACTAAAATATATTAAATTAAAGCATTGTAAACTCAAATACAAATACACTGATGGGACTAAAATATATTAAATTAAAGCATTGTAAACTCAAATACAAATACACAACCCTTCCCCCCCCCCAAGCTAACTGCAAATACTATCATATATAACTGCATCACAATAAGTTTTATAAATATTTTATTCTAAATAATTCCAGTATTTAAATTATTATTATTATTTCTACCATTATGAGAATAAAATGAAACTGTATGTTAGCCAGGTATCTTATAGGGCCTGCATCTGCTCTCACTGAAGTCAACTGCCCTTAGTTTCACTGGAAGCAGAATTGGTACTACACTACTGCATTCATTAATAGGTCTCCATAAATGTCACATTTTAATTTTATTTGTGAAAGCCACATTTTATAAATTAACAATAACAGTATTTTGTATGTACAGTCTTTGGCCCCCTGTTGCGACTTGGAATTCCTGAAGGTCATATAAAATAGTCGATGGAAAAGAAAAAAAATGCTTTGCAATACTCTTTCAGAGTATCTGCAGTAAGAAGACCATAGACAGCTGATGTGTTATATGACACTGAGGACCACTACAAATGTTAAGACCACAGCTAATTGAGTCTGATCATGAAAGGAATGCAACTGGTTCAATACTGTATCTACATTAGTTAACTCTTTTGTGATTCAAGTCCAAGAGTACACATTGTTCTATTTCCTCCCATTCCTCGATTCTAGATTCCCTTTGTGACTCTTTATCAATGGAAAAATCGAGGGAGGGATTTCCAGCTGGGAGCCCAACAAAAGAACAGGAGGCTCAGACTGATCTGCTCACTCGTGCTGCTAGAGGAATTTTAGTGCAGGAAATAAAGAAAAAGCCATGACCTAAAATTATTTTGTTATGAGAATATTAAACTTTCTATTCTGCAATATGTTTCTTCTCTCCGACCACAATAATTCACAAGCTTAAATAGAGTTTCTTGCAAATAAAGCATTGTATTAAAGGGCACTATGAGCTAGCATTCTAGGCAAATTTTAAAAATGAGTTAAAATTGTACCAGATAACATACCTGCCTGTAATTCCCCCTTAACATTTTTTTGAGTTTATATTCACAATTTCCTACTTAAAAAAATATGTTTCCCATGCCACTCTTGGAAGACCCAAACAACATGGGGAACTAGTGAAACTGAGTAGATAGAGTTCTGTCAATGCACTGGGGCCCCAGCACAATCCCATGTCTACATTTGTGCATGCAATTACTGCAACTGTGCATGCTATTTGGTTGGCTGGCATGTTAATGGCTATTTTGGTACCTAAATTACAGTTGTAAATTTAGATGGCACTTTTGAAAATTTGGCCATATGCAGTAAGACAATTTTCAAGGTAGGTCAGTGTTTAGAATTAATGGCCTAACAATAGGTTTCAGAGTAACAGCCGTGTTAGTCTGTATTCGCAAAAAGAAAAGGAGTACTTGTGGCACCTTAGAGACTAACCAATTTATTTGAGCATAAGCTTTCGTGAGCTACATGCTTCCGATGAAGTGAGCTGTAGCTCACGAAAGCTTATGCTCAAATAAATTGGTTAGTCTCTGAGGCATCCGATGAAGTGAGCTGTAGCTCACGAATGCTTATGCTCAAATAAATTGGTTAGTCTCTAAGGTGCCACAAGTACTCCTTTTCTTTTGGCCTAACAATGTCTCTGAGTTATTAAATATATTTGGCTTTAATTCTATTATTTTTTATAAATGAAATATGTCTGGTTTAAAATGACTATTCATTTTTAATAGAGAATACTTTTATTCATCTACTAAATTATCCTTTCAAGAAAATTATCATACTCAACTATAAGTACTTAATGAGGCACTAATTAGTACTCTTAATTTCCCCCATTTAAAATTCCATTGAGAAATGAGGTCAGAAACCTGGTTTAATATATGAGACACTTCTCTGAGTTTGGAGGAAAAACTAAGCAAATTTAATATATACCTGTCATCATTTTCCAAAATGGACAGCCCTTTCCAAAATGCAAAAACAACACAAAAGTAAATCTCAATTAGAAATAATTCTCTAACGCAAGCAAACAGCAGTGATCTCAACATGATAATAAAAAAAATCCGCAAAGCAACTTACTGGAGCAAGTTGGTCTAGCAATGTGTCTCTTCACTTCAACTTGTGAATGGATTTAAATGTTTCCTCACCTTTCATTTAACAGTACAAAGACAACCCTTCCCACTTCAATCAGAGTTTCTTGCTTTTAGATATGCAACTTTCCAGAGCATTATATGAAGGGATGGCTGTACTGTAGGTTTATTTGTAAAACAGCTTATACAGTGTCTCACTTCCATCAGACGCAATAGTACAATGAAAGTGCAGCTCCGCCTTTCTTCCCGCACAGAGGCTCTGACAGAGCCCTGGCTTCTTGCCAGCAGCTACAGCTCTTGCTGTTCTTTGCAAGGGGCATAGTAGGCAAATTAGAGGTTATAAACATCTCCAATAGCAGGAGAATTCATTTAGAACTTGTAAATGAATTTTGACATGTTAAAAAAAAAAATCAAAGAAAAAGCAGACAGTAACTTTGTAAACTGCAAATATGTTCATAATGTTTTCCGGAAATTTATGCACAGTCACCCATGAACTTCATTGTTGTATTTGCTCCACACTGTGTAGTGATTGCAATTATTTAAAAACTGCTCTGCTGGGGGCGGAAGGTTTCCTTTGGCATTGACTCTCTTCCAAGTTCAAAAGAGACATATCACCTGCAGACAGCACAGGGGATAAATGTAAAGTTAAAAGGGGTGCTGGGAAAGTGCTATCGTTTTAGAGACATACAATGGGCTGTTTTTTTGTTTTTGTTTTTTTTAAAAAAGGAAACATTTATTTTAATCCTCCATCTAAAAAAGCATGAGTAACAGTCCCAACGGGAGGGACAAATCTAGAGGGAAAGACTCTGGGCAGCAAGCAATATTGTGCTCCATAATGTAACTTGAATGGTTCTCCCTACAGCCTCAGCCAGTCAGCAGAAATGGAAGCAGCTGTGGACAATGGTCTGAGGCAGTTTAACACTGAAGCCTTAGGGGACATGGGGAGAGTTAAAAAAAAGCTACAGGGAGGTGAATACTTCCACATAGGAAATAAAGAAGAATGAGAGATCTGATTGATGATGGTTCCTTATTGCTTCCCTGACTGTATAACTATGCAGTGGCAGCCCCACACAACTTGGTACGCTCTAAGAGACTTGCATGCATTAAATCCTGTGTCCTGTTTATTGTTATCTTTTTACTTAGACTAGATGTCGGAGTCTACATTTTCAGTGAAGGCCATGTCAAGTAAGCATTATTACCACATTACCACAGTCCCTCTGTGGATAAACACAGAGCTTTCATTTATAGCACTACTCCCGTAGTTCATCAATGTAAAAGCAAAAGTATTCCATCTTATAACACACATAAACAACACAAAAGCATCCCAGGCACCCACAATATTTATGTTAGTTTCATTGTCAATCCATTCCTGTAAATTTAGCAGTGCATAAAATGACATTAATTCATATTACAAGGCACAGCGAGAGTACAGCGCGGTAAGGTCATTAGATACCATTTGAAATGGCATGACATCATGTGCATTTAGGAGATAACATAACCAAGCGGACTATGTACAAAAAATTTCCAGTCACCACTCATCACCTTCATAGTTGCAGGCCCAATGCAATAAGTACTTATTCCAGCTGTGGCTAAAACAATAACACCAAACAAAGCATTTGATGCTAACAAGTATGAAACATTACAAATTCTTCAGTCGTATCGGAAAAAAGGGACTACTGGTGGTCATTTGGGTTCTGCTCATGTGCATTTTCCAGTCTTTTATTTCACAATTTAACTTGTTCTTTTACCCAGTTCTCTCTGGGTACATCTACACGGGGATTAACGCCCCACAGTTGGCTGGCCTGGGTCAGCTGACTCGGGCTTTCGGGGCTCCGGGGCCAAAAATGGCTGTGTAGACATTTGGGCTTGGGCTTGAACTCTGGGACCCTCCACACTCTCACAGGGTCCCAGAGCTTGAGCTCCAGCCCAAGCCGAAACGTCCACACAGCAATTTTTCAGCCCTGGAGCCTGACCCTCACGAGCCAGAGTCAGCTGACCCAGGCCAGCCATGGGTTTTTTATCCCCGTGTAGACGCAGCCTAAGTAACAGATACATTCTGCCCTCTCCATACCCAGGGAACACCACTGTTTTAAGTGCGGCACCATAGTTAAAGGTAACCTACAAAGTGGATGAAGAACTGGGGGGAGAGTGTTGCTCTTATTTTTAACTCTTTATAAGGTGGTGTTGGGGATGCACAGTGCAGGGGATGTGAAAGTGGGCAGTGAGCGAGTGAGTGTGAGTGAGAGAGAGAGAGAATAAGAACTGGCTGGTAGGTTTTTGTTAACAGTTTCCTGGATGATTCTGCAAAGCTGTTTAACAAAATGCTTATTGTATATTATAACACATAGTATCTGTGCCTTGGGCCTCAGGTTGCAAGGTAAAACTTTATAATGAATTTCCTGATTTCTGTTCACTCACATGCTCACCCTTAACACTGTATTAAACTTACAGCAGAACTTTGCTACTTTGCATTAATGACTGAGATATCTGTTCCAAGTTAATGGATGAATTATTAGTTTAAATTAATTAGTGAATAAACAGAAAAAAGCAAGCACTACGAAATATATTTTAATTGGCGTTTTATTATTTAGGCGAATACCTCATGACGTACTAGTATATGTGCTGTAGTATATTGTGTACAAATATTAAAGAGTCTCTGGCTTCAATTCAGGAAATCTCTGTTCAGAACCGCATTTAAGCATCTGTTTATCTTAAACACCTCCTTGACTTCAATAGGATTTAAAGTGCTATCTTGAGTTGGCGTGGACTTAAGCACATGCATATGTGCTTTCCTGAATCGGGACTTTTGGATTGGGAAAACAGACTATAGCGCTTGGATGTTTTAATTTATGATGAGACGGGAAGATGAATTATATAGTGTGAAGATTAGCAATGTTGTACTGCAGTTGTCTGCATGGAAACTGTATATAGAACATTGTTATTCCTTCTCTGTGAATATATTCATTTTACATTCCAACCTATTTAATGTAAGATTTACATAACAGTGAAAATCTTTTTATTGTACATAACACCTAAAGACTTTTTGAACATGACAAGCAAAATTAGTTCACAACAGAACTATGCATCATTGCTCTCTAATCACAGTGCATTCTATGCATATATCTTTTCTGTACTGTAAAATGCTGTCCATATGCAGGAATGCCATAGCATGATAGGCTCTATTATAAACTGAGCAATGTCAACAGGAAAAGCACAACAAAACTCTCACCACCTCATCATTTCTGTATACATTTCATTCACTGATACTTCAGGTGGCTGGTTATTGCTGCCATGAATCCTAGCAAGTGAGCAAAAGAAGTGTTTTATTTAGAATTTAAAATTTCAAAAAGAAGCCAGGAGAGGAAAACATAATGATGTTTTTCTGGTTGCAACATTAAATAGGAATTTGTTCTTATATCAAGGATACTTTGCAGAATAAAACAGTCAGATTGAATACTAAGAAGTGAAGTGTAGATATTAACCAAAGTGATATTATAAAGGTTTTACTAAAAATATATTACCAAGCATATATGCAATATAATTCCCCCTACAGACCTTCCACCTGAGGAAAAAATGAAGGGTCTAACTCACCATAGGGGTAGGGATAGCTCAGTGGTTTGAGCATTAGCCTGCTAAACCCAGGGTTGTGAGTTCAATCCTTGAGGAGGCCATTTAGGGATCTGGGGCAAAAATTGGGGATTGGTCCTGCTTTGAGCAGGGGATTGGACCAGATGACCTCCTGAGGTCCCTTCCAACCCTCATATTCTATGATTTTACTCCAATTTTTCATTGATGTAACTGCTGGAATCAATGGAGTTACTCAGGCTACCCCATTCCCCACAGATTTACAATCACGCTTAGGTTAACATACCTTGTGCATGTCGGCATGCCATGTGCACTAAGTGAACATATATACTGAGACATGACAAACCACAGCAGCACAGAGCATGCAGTAAACATGGGTGAAATCCTGGTCCACTGAAGTCAATGAGAGTTTTGCAATTGACTCCAATCAGGCCAGCACACCAGTTATGCAAGTTGTGACTTTGCCTGATACGCACTGCACGTCAGCAGGGCACTGAAAGGGTTAATAAACTAATGTTTTTAAATTATTCATTAATCTCACCCCTCCCCTATATTCTCCAACTTCCTTTCTTATCCCCTATACAAGGGGTCAGCAAACTTTCAGAAGTGGGGTGCCGAGTCTTCATTTATTCACTCTAATTTAAGGTTTTGTGTGCCAGTAATACATTTTAACATTTTTAAAAGGTCTCTTTCTATAAATCTATAATATATAACTAAACTATTGTTGTATGTAAAGTAAATAAGGTTTTTAAAACATTTAAGAAGCTTCATTTAAAATTAAATTAAAATGAAGAACCCCCCAGACTGGTGGCCAGGACCTGGGCAGTGTGAGTGCCACTGAAACCAGCTCGCATGCCATAGGTTGCCTACCCCGCCCTATACGTTGTCTCCTCTTCTCCCCTTTCTCCCACCCATGAGCCGCTGTTGTACGTTCTCTGCCCCTTCTATTGCCCGCACCCCAGTCCCTCTGCCGCTTTCCCAACTGTGCCTGCTGTGCTCTGGGGGCTGGCAGTCAAATGAAATTTACTGCACCCTTGCTTTTTAAAGCTTTGTGAAGTAGGATTTTTGTCCATTACACTGGACTGCCAGCACCAGGAGCAAAGCACAGAAGCTGGAAGGTTCAAAGGACAAACCAGGAGCTGAGCAGCTGGGGAAAGGAACACAACAAAACAAGGGAAATGTCCTTTCCCAAGGGATCCTGGGTGTCTAAAAACAACATGTCCTGAGCAGTCCGCAGGGAGGAGGAGATCCGGGACCTCAGGTTAGTGAAAACTCTAGAGAAATTACACTGACATCACCAACCATGACAGCAAAGCCCTGCTGGTTTGCCACCAGAAACTCAAGGTGGAATTTTTTATGTCTTATTTTGTTATCAGCCTAGAATGTTTCTGTCTGAAATGTTTCTTTGTGAATTGAAGTACAAACAGACATTAATACCAACAATGATATTATGGAGGCGTCAGTAATGACTCCACAGCGAAGGTTCATTTGAAATTTATAGGTTAAAAGCAGAACTTTAAATCCTTCCATTTCACATTTTAATGATTGAATTGCATCTCCAAACTTGACCCAATAGCTCTTCACAGAATAACTGCATTTCCAATGTCAATTTTTGGTAAGATATTTGCTACCTTTTTCAGAGAAAACATTTTAAAATGCTCCCTTTGCTATAATTTGGCACTCTTTTCCTACCCATTTCTTTGGGTTCCACACTTAAACAGTCTCTCTTCCCACGGATGCCGAACTTCACACACACATTCTGAGCACGACGTGTCAGACAGTTATTCTTGATACCCTCCCTGATTTGGCCAAGATTATCCAACAACACTTCTTATATCCTACCTGTGTATCTTGGGTACTTATATGGCCCCCAATACTACAGTATCTGAGTACCTCTCAATCATTGTGTATATCCTCACATACATCCCCGTGAGGTAGGGAACTACTATTCTCCACATTTTATAGACAGGGAACTGAAGCACAAAGAGGCTAAGTGACTTGCCCAAGGTGACATAGGTGGTCTATGGCAAAGCAAGGACTTGAACCAAGGTCTCCTAAGTCCATCAGCTACTTGTGTTTTGGCAGGTTTCCCTGCCAAATAAAGCGGATTGAAAAATGTATTGAAAAATCATGTTAATTTTTCAACAAATTTAATTTGTATTTAATTTTTCTCAACCGCTCTGTCCCTGACTCACCTGCTGTTGGGAAAGACTTGAAAACAGAGCACATATAGGGTAGGCTCTGGGGTGGAAGAGGAAGCTCTGGAGGGCCAGGCAGAATGACTGGTTCTAGAAAAGGCCTGAGGGGTTGAGCAGGTCTCCAGGGAGACGGAGCTTTCTAACAGGGATGTGCATGAGGTGGATGCAGCCAACCATTTCAGTGCCGAGGTTTCAGCACATCAAGCGCCCCACACAGTGCTGCAGACTCAATGCAATGAGGAGCCATGATAGCAGTGTGATGGGGAGCCCCGGATTCGCTGACCACCCCAGGCCTCACCCAGGGATTTTAAGCAAGGTTGCTTTTCAGTATCACCCCATGTCAATTTACCAACACGAACAAACCACCCTTCAGCACTTAACCCATCACCTTCATTTTGTTCTAAAGTTACAAAGAACTATATGGTTTAAACATGAACGTGATCCAATGCACTGATGAGCTCCCTGCTATGATGCTAAAGATAGAAACAGAATTGCGCGGGGGGGAGAGAGACAATTCCAAGAAATCTTTGGCTTATCCATTATTATGCATCAGGTTTTTGGAGCACAGAACAGAATACTGTCAAGATGAAAATGACAGGATTATTTTCTAATCTCTCAGTGATGTCAATTCTTCCAGAAGCTACAAGTGCTGAAAAAATTAGCAAAATGCTAAGAATGACTTAAGTTTTGGAAAAAGATCTAAAAAAAAGACAACTGAAATTAAACTCCTACATGTGCGTATACACATACTGTATATATCTGAACACTGAAAGTATTAGCATTAGCAGTCTTGCGCCACCTCTGAGTCAGGCTTTCAGCCAAAAGCATCAGACATGGAATCCAAGTGGAGCTCTGTGCATATAGAACAAACTTACTGTACTCTGATTTTTTTTTCCTATACAGTAAAAGAAAGAGTCATCCAAAAAGAAAACCTAAGAAACACAAATAGACTCTGACACACAGTAGCAAACTTAAACCTTTATAGCTGACAGACTTTACTGTCCAATTAGCTTTTGACAAGCAGACAGACCTTTCGGCAATTTTATTTCTAAAAGCTTTCAGAGCAACATGGCGCTGGCTAAGTACAACAGCAGAAATGGCTTACATAAAATTCTGAAAATAACACATTCACTCTAGCACGCCAACACACTATTTTTAATTGTGGCTCATTAACGATGTAATAGAAGAAGAATTATGTTCACTTCCACTCCCATTCCATCAATGCAGTGAGATAATAATGCTGCTGTGCCATACCAAAAGGAATACTTATGCTTTGTAATTTAAGTAATCTAATTGAAAAGCAGAATGCAGTGATTCAGTCCTTGCTCTATGTGCAACTGTAATGTGTTTTTGCCTATCACAGGGCTCAAGCAGGTGCAATAGGGTGGTTAATATAAAATGCAAGTAAAACAGACCTGGGAAACAGGAAGAAAAAAGTCAGTTGAAGCCCTAAAACCTTTTTTAAAAAAAGTTTTATTGCAAACCAGGAGAGCTTCACAGAAACAGCTTGCAACTTCAGGCCTGCAAGGTTATTTAAACCAAGTTCATATTTAAAAAATACTGTAGCATTATGCAGTAATGCTCCAAAACACTACAATTTAAAACAATGTTACTGTAGGACAAACCCTGGAACTTGAGCATATTGGGCCTGATCCGAAGCCCACTGAAGTCAGTAGATGTCTTCCATTGACCTCACTGGGGTTTGGATGAGGCCTATTCAGAGTAAACAGTGTATGCAAAGAAATGCCCACAAGAACTGCAGAGCTTAGGAACAGAATCTCTAGCCGCACCATCCTATGCCCATTGAGAAGCCCAGTTGCAGGCACTACTGCAGAACAGAAGGGAAGTGGTGGGAAGGTGTGGACACAGCCCAACTGCTCCCCACCACAAACAGTGTTTAGGTCTTTGTGGATCCATGCACACAGTGGACCCTTTGGCCATAACCCTCACCATACTCACATACTACCCCTTTGATGGAGTACAAAACTCCACAATGGAGCAACACAGTTCCCTCACACAGGTTTCTGCTGTTTGGTATGTTAGCAGAGAGGAAAGAGGCTGTTTCCACTGTGTCTGGGCTACTGGCCTTGCAGATCCAATTAGGTTTTGAGCCGTTACTCAAGTAAGTTTTCCGAAGAATATTTTGCATTTCATCTAAACCCCCTTTTATCCAACAATCTTTACTTGCTTTATGAAGAAAGGTAAATATTATTCTCTTTTTAAAGATGGAGAAACTTGAAATGTACAGGTTTCAGAGTAGCAGCCGTGTTAGTCTGTATCCGCAAAAAGAACAGGAGTATTTGTGGCACCTTAGAGACTAACAAATCTATTAGAGCATAAGCTTTCGTGGGCTGCAGCCCACTTCATCGATGCATAAAAAGGAACATATAGTAAGAAGATATATATATTCATACAGATAAGTTGGAAGTTGCCACACAAACTGTGAGAGGCTAATTAGTTAAGATGAGCTATTATCAGCAGGAGAAAAAAAACTTTTGTAGTGATAATCAAGATGGCCCATTTAGACAGTTGACAAGAAGGTGTGAGGATACTTAACTTAGGGAATTAGACTCAATATGTGTAATGGCCCAGCCACTCCCAGTCTCTATTCAAACCCAAGTTAATGGTATCTAGTTTGCATATTAATTCAAGCTCAGCAGTTTCTCCTTAGAGTCTGTTTTTGAAGCTTTCCTGTTGCAAAATTGCCACCCTTAAATCTTTTACTGAGTGGCCAGAGAGGTTGAAGTGTTCTCCTACCAGTCTTTGAATGTTATGCTTCCTGATGTCAGATTTGTGTCCATTTAGTCTTTTGCATAGAGACTGTCCAGTTTGGCCAATGTACATGGCAGAGGGGCATTGCTGGCACATAATGGCATATATCACATCAGTAGATGTGCAGGTGAACGAGCCCCTGATGCCGTGGCTAATGTGATTAGGTCCTGTGATGGTGTCACTTGAATAAATATGTGGACAGAGTAGGCATCGGGCTTTGTTGCAAGGATAGCTTCCTGGGTTAGTGTTTTTGGTTTGTGGTGTTTGGTTACTGGAGAGTATTTGCTTCAGGTTGGGAGGCTGTCTGTAAGTGAGGACTGGTCTGTCTCCCAAGATCTGTGAGAGTGAGGGATCATTTTTCAGGATAGGTTGTAAATCTGTGATGATGCGCTGGAGAGGTTTTAGTTGGGGCTGAAGGTGATGCCTAGTGGCATTCTGTTATTTTCTTTGTTGGGCCTGTCCCGTAGTAGGTAACTTCCGGGTACTCTTCTGGCTCTGTCAATCTGTTTTTTCACTTCAGTAGGTGGGTACTGTAGTTTTAAGAATGCTTGATAGAGATCTTGTAGGTGTTTGTCTCTGTCTGAGGGATTGGAGCAAATGTGGTTGTACCTTAGAGCTTGGCTGTAGACAATGGATCGTGTGATGTGGCCTGGATGGAAGCTGGAGGCATGTAGGTAAGTATAGCGGTCAATAGGTTTCCGGTACAGGGTGGTGTTTATGTGACCATTGCTTATTAGCACAAGGATAAGGGGGAAATGGCCCAAATGGCAGTTAGGTATCTCACTACCTATTGTGCCTTTGAACACCTCTCCTAAATGACTTGCCCAAGATTACATAGCAAGTCAGTAGAAGAATCAAAGTACAACCCACTTCTTCCAAATCCAAATCCCTGGCAATAAACACTGTACCACATTGCCTACTTTAAGGCTATTTCAGTGCTTTTAACATCAGATGCACCTAAACACTGACTGATATATAACCCAGCAATACCACTGTCTGGATTGCTATGCTCTGCCTCTTTAGAGAGTAGGCACTATTCCACTGAATGACAGTAAAAAGAAAGGCAATTTACAGTTTTTCAGCAGTGTTTCATCGTGGCAAACCAGCACGTGGTATGACGTGGACTAGGAGTCATACCATAGTCAAAAAAGCCTTTCACTGACATGTATGGCCCAAAATTCTGCAGTCCCATCTCATCCTTTGCAGAAGTAACATCTACTGCCTTGTTTTGTTTCTCCTACAATAGTTGGCCGCAATACAGATACTCAAAAGTTGGACGGCCAACGAACTAGCTTCTCATGGTCCTTTCGGTATTCATGATGTTATCAGTGAGAGCAAAGGATACATAGAATCCTGAACACAGGTTTTTGCAGTTAACTAGATGGGGGAATGGTTTTCAGATATTTTGTTTTTAAAAAGATTTATTTGTAGCTTTAAGATATCTTATGTGTTTATGCAGTTAATGATAAAGAGTCTTTGGCCAAAACTGTCCAACCTGAATGCATGAAGTCAATGGATGATGCAAATGTGCAATCTATATTTAGGAGCCTAACTTTAAATTACCCAGGTTTGAAAAAAATTGTCCTGAGCTTTTTGGTATTTAATTATTTTTAAAATATTTTAATTCATCATTAAAAGAAAAACTGCATCCATTCTTCTAAACTATAATCCAGAGGTAGAATGTTATTAGGAAGAGGCCAAATTCACTGTGATAAGAAGTTCTCTGTTCATTCATGCTTACAGGTGTCTCCTACCTTTTGGCAGGTCAGTATATCAATGCCAGCTTTCCTTTGCATAACAACATGAATAATATTATAGCAGGATAATATGTTACAAATGAAAATACTTTATGTCTCTCTGTAATCCATTCATTGGTTTATGGATCCAAAGTCCCACAGGCGTGTCACAAATCCACATAATGTCCCTGAGTGCTGGATTTGAATCTCTGACGTAGCTGGAAGATGTGTAAAACCACAAATAGCCAGACAACTCCCTAGAGACTATGCAGCTACAACGACTGAAGAGGCCTATGAAGGCAATGAGTGAACAGGAGGAAAATGAGCAGGGGAAAAGTGTGCAAAGACCCCTATATATGCACAAGGCAGATCAAAGCCAAGACAGTATGATTCATAGATTCCAAGGTGAGAAGGACAACTGTGAACAGTTAGTTAGTCTGACCTCCTGCATAACACAGGCTGAAGATCTTCCCCAAAATAATTCTTGTGTGAACTAGACCATATCTTTAAAAAATTATTATCTAATCTTGATTTAAAAATTGCCAGGGATGAAGAGTCCACCACAGCCCTTCATAAATTGTTCCAACGGTTACTTACGCTCACAGTTAAAAAATTGCACCTCCTTTCCCGTCTAAATTTGTCTAGCTTCAACTTCAAGCCATTGGATCGTGTTATACCTTTCTCTGCTAGACTGAAAAGCCCATTATCAACATTTTGTTCCCCATGTAGTTACTTATAGACTGTGTTCAAGTCACCCCCTAACCTTCTCTTTGTTAAGATAAATAGACTTGAGTTCTTTGCACCTATCATTATAAGGCATGTTTTCTAATCCTTGAATAATTCTCATGGCTGTTTTCTGAACCCTCTTAAATTTCCAACATCTTTCTTGAATTGTAGACACTAGACACTGTATTCCAGTAGCAAGTGCCCAATACAGAGGTAAAATAATCTCTCTGTGCCTACCTGAGCTTCCCCTATTTAGGTTTCATGGGATCATGTTAGCTCTTTTGGTCAAAGCATCACACTGGCAGCTCATGCTCAGCTGATTATCCGCAACTCCCAAATCTTTTTCTGAGTCACTGCTTCCCAGGATGGAGTCCCCAATCTTGTGTGTATGCCCTTCATTCTTTGTTCCTAGATAAATACATTTCCATTCAGCTGCATTAAAATGTATATTGTTTGCCTGTGCTCAGGTTACCAAACAACCCAGATTGCTCTGTATCAGAGACCTGCCCTCTTCTTTATTTATTACTCCCCTAATTTTTGTGTTGTCTGCAAACTTTATCAGTGATTTTATATTTTCTTCCAGGTCTTTGATAAAAATGTTAGATAGCTTAGCACCAAGAACCTGCGGGATCCCACCAGAAACATACCCACCTCCATGGTCCCTCCTTCCCTCCAAACCCATGTGTGTGACCGCTAGGCAGCTGGAGCATTACAAGTCCACTCAGTGTAGCACAGTATACTCCAAAGTGGATTGGCCCATAAATTTTGGGCTTCACAGGGCTTTAAGGCCACGCCACTTAACTCCTCCGAGACCCTGCAAAATCCTCACTGGACAAGAAAGTTCTAACTCCAGAAAGGGACAGGGGCCCATTGAAAAAAAAAATACATTTGTGTGATGGTTGTTCAGAACCAAATAAAGTGATCCATAGGTCCCTGAATCAGTGTACTTTTGCCACAAGTATGCTCAAGAAAATGGCTTCTGCACTTATACATAACTGATCTTGGGAAGAGAAAGGGGCAGGTCAGAGACAGGCAAAATGTTATTTAATAACATCGCTTTATAACCTCTGTGCTCCTCCAGTTTTATGGACGAAGTTAAAAATCACCCTCTATTAGAAATGACCCTAGACCACAAAGTTCAGATCTGGATCCTAACTTTCCCAAAGTTGCAAGCAGACCTGGATCCCAGGTCAGACCCAGGTCTAATCTATACCACTATGCCTTTTATGGCCTTTATAATGAATAGCCTCGCTGCGGGATCACAGTACTGGTTTCATTCATATTTACATTGCTATTTTGAAAGACAATGCACATGATTTAAAGAAAGTGTTGGAAACTTTTCAGATTTTGAATATTTTGCCTTTTGTAGTTTACAGCCCTAGTAGACAAATGCTACCTCAGCTTCAAGTCATTTAATTTTTATATGGCTTACTAATAAATGAAAATCAGAGGGACTGCTCATCAGTACTAAATGGAACATACCCATAGGAGGCACTACAGGCAGCCTGTATCTCCCTAAAGCCATGCACTGTGCTGTTTCATGACACTCACTCAACCACACACAAGCTCCCTCTACTCCCTCCCCAGAACCTCCCTTTTACAAAAGCTTACACTCACACATGTAAACAAATGAACAATTGCACTATGTGTCTGGCAGCCTGTAGCTCTCCTTCTGATTCACAAAAGGCACACCCCATTGAAAAGATCCACATGCAGGGAACTCTAAGCAAGCACACATATTAGCAAAGCCTCATTTCCACTTAACACAAGTTGCTTTGGAAACCAATGCAGCTCACTGGGGCCTGTGCCCTAGAAAACCTTGTGCCCCAATACGAGGGTACATAAGAAGGGGTGGACCACTACCACTTCAGCTCCTTTTCAACCACTAAAGAGGTTATTTACCTTGTCCAGAAACTGGAGTTGTTCGAGACATGCATCTCTGGAGGTGCTCCACTAGCTGTCTTCTTCCTCCTCTGCCTCCGAGTCCCTTGCTAGACCTTTGTGACTGAGAAAGAACTGGAGTGGGGGCAGTGTCTCCCTTCCCTATATACCCTTATACTAGGGCACAAGGGTGTCTAGGGCCCAAACGGACAATTCTGACAAAAATCTCTGATCAAGAGTGCATGGGTGCACATATCGTGACATGGAGCACCCATTAAGACATGGCCTGAAGAAGAACTAGGAGGATACTGGGAAAGGAAAAGCATGTGGATTACATTGGTCTGAGGTCAATTCTGCACCAGGGTTAAAAAAAAAAAAAAAAAAAGAACTACACAAATAAAGGACATCACACTGGCCTGAAATAATTGCAGATCCAATATCTTATGTTCCACAAGGGCTAGAAACAAATGAACGTTTTGTATCACTTCTTTTTCTTAGCATATGTGCAAGCTGCCTCAGGTGGCATGTAACCAGGATTCATCACCCAATTCAGTCTGCTGGTTGGCTCATTAGCTTCCCCGGCCTGGGCCGGGTACTGACAGGGAGCACGACATGAAAACTGGGAATATCAGATAGTCAAGATAGGTTGTGAGATATCAAACATTAGAAGAGCATTAAATTGATTCAACATCTTCCTCTTGCACTAGCTGAATTCTGACATTATTTTGATCATCGGCTACCTGAAGAAAGGTTAGCTCTAGAAAGAAATGCTTTTTACCACCTGAAGGCATGGAAGAAACTAAGCAATCAGATGGCATAAAGTAGTAATCTTCAGGAGTTTGCAAAGATTTTTAGTTATTGGACTAGTATGAATGCTTTCAGGACTAGTACAATTTTCCAAGCAACAGCCCTAAATCATGGACCAAAGAGGAAATATGTTGATTCCCAGCGCTGAGCTTGTGGATTCCAAAGAAACTTACTGGCTTCATTCCTATGAAGCACATATAAATCAGTGTCCATGGGCCTGCTATGCTCTCCTCCACTCTGCAGCAAGGAAGGGAGCAAACATGTGCAAATACCATCCAGATTAGTCCAAGCAATGGGAAAAAGAGGGCGGGAAAGGGATACATTGTGCATTTTACTCTTCCCCGCCCCGCTGTAATCTTGCTGTAGGATTTTGAGCAGCATAGCTGGATGGGGCAGAGGAACACTGAGGATATGGCAGATGCCAAACACATTTTCCCCTTCAGCAACCTGATGTTCCAAGCTGATGACCTGCTTTTCTGACTTCTCCTTACCGTTCGCAGTGCTGTTTTTGTGCATCTTCTTGGAGCTGAGCAGTAAC
Source organism: Natator depressus (assembly GCF_965152275.1). Lineage (NCBI taxonomy): Eukaryota > Metazoa > Chordata > Testudines > Cheloniidae > Natator > Natator depressus. Next base: position 109,344,545 of record NC_134235.1, read on the forward strand.
TGTTTGCAGTGCTGTGGTGCACTGGAAATCCTCCTGAGTATTAAGGCTGGTCCTTACAACAAGAACGTCGGCTCCATGGCTTTTCAAATCCCCTTTCTGAGAGCTGACTAATGCTCAGAGATACTAGTGGCACCATGACCACGGTAGCCAGTCATGCTGCTTGAGGAAGGGGGAGTGAAGGGCAATAGTGCATCAAGATGCAGGCACGCCACAGAGATGTCCCAAGATCCAGGGGGTTGCTGTTGGAATTCCTTGGTGGCTCTCATGCTCTGCACGGGCCTGATACCACATTCCCTGCCCCTTTCACACCACAGCTAACCCTTGTCCCATGAGAGAACACAGCAATTCATCCATGTCCTCAACTGTGCAGGTTTCTTACAGTAATTTTCCAACACTTATATGTGGAATGGAAGAAATGGTTTGGTATTTCTATTCAGAAAGGAGGCCACAGGATTTTTTAATGGCTATTTTTATAGTATGCTCAGGGATCATAGTTTTACAACCGTATTGTATTTTTTCCCTTACTCAAGACAAAAATTCGGTCATTCCTTTTGAATGCGAGCAAAATAAAGGCCTGGAAAATGAAGAACAGAGATGAAAGATGAGGCTCTTCATTGCAATTCATATTTAAACCCTCTTTATTTAGGAAATGCTAAAACAAAACAACACAAAGTAGTCTGAGTGACAGAAGTGCTGATTCTGCTGTTATTCAAATATTGATGCACCATTTATAGCTCTGGTTCAGAAAGGAGACTTTACTGTTTTAACTGCACCAGTGAAGAATGTCACCAACAAAGCAGTTAAGCCAGCCAAAATATTAAAGATAAAATAAAATTAACAGACCTCTGTAAGAAGTCTGATATTCCAGGTGAAGATTTTTAAAATATATAATTGAAAGGTATCTATTTAACGTAAAAATACTACTGCAGACTGCTGTAAAATCTGATTACTAATGTTAGTTCTATAACAATAAGAGATTGTATAGGCATTTTCCTACAATCCACTATATTTTATACAATACCTTTCTTGAGATGGGATTGTATAATATGGTCTCTGATCCCACAAATACTCATGCATATGAATAACTTTAAACATGAGAAGCCTCATTGATTCAACTGGGACTAATCATTTGCATGAAGTTAAACACCTGCATATGAGTCTGCTGGATAGCGTTTGCTCAGGTAGTTAATTTCAGAAACAGAAGTACACTACTTTTTTTTTTTCTTTTCTGGATTTGCCATTAAAATTTTATGTTATTTTTACTTACACACACACTCGCTCATCTATCAATGCAGGTTATAAAGACATCCTGAGATTCAAAAGTTAATAATGATTACATTAATTACAATCGAATCTGTGCCAAAACCTTTTCTATCACTTACCTCAAATCATCTGAGCGCGTTTCAAGATGCAGTCATAAGTCTCTCTTTTTCCCCTCAGCACACTAGACATTGCAGCCCTTTTTTCTGATGTCTCATATTAAAACTTTTCCATTGTGCTCCAGGATACTTAAATGAAAACAAAACAAGAAACACTCAGAATGAAAATGTCACTTCAAGTGGTTGCTAGGTGGCTCAGGGGAAATCCCTGACCTTTCTCCAATGTATATTTTATTTCCTAAAGCAACTGTGTTAACTACCCAGAGCAGAAGCACTCGGATGACTGTTCTGTAGGTTGCACTTTTTCCCCCCAATTGCCTTAAACAACTTTGAAGTACTTTTAAAAAATCATGTTCTCTGGTACACTATACTGTACTATAGTATGGTTGTTAATGAACAAATGAGTACCTCATTCAACAAAATACAAAATTGCATGAGGGAAAGGAAAGAATCACCGTAGATGCAAATCAGAAAAATGTGTTGTGTTAAATAACAAACTGCTACAGTAGATAGTGATCGTTCATGATTATTATTTAAGGAAGATTTATGTGACGTTTGATTGACTGCCTAAAGAGCCACACAGTTCACTTTGTCACATTCATCTTTTTTAATACTGATATGTGGGAAAATATCAGACCAGACAGTAAATATGTACTACAATATTTTGGAATTTACAGAACACAAGACAGACTGGCTGAAGGAGGGAGGAAAGAAGGGTGGGAGGGTGAGTGAATGAGAGAGAGTGACTCTGTGTGTGAACTCAAATGTGAAATTGCAGAACTATTAACTATAGTTTGTAACCTGTCCTTTAAATCAGCTACTGTACCCAGTGACTGGAAGATAGCTAATATAACACCAATATTTAAGACGGGCTCTAGACGTGATCCTGGCAATTACAGACCTGTAAGTCTAATGTCAGTACCAGGCAAATTAGTTGAAACAATAGTAAAGAATAAAATTGTCAGATGCATAGAAGAACATAAATTGTTGTGCAAAAGTCAACATGGTTTCTGCAAAGGGAAATCATGTCTTACTAATCTATTTGAGTTCTTTGAGGAGGTCAACAAACATGTGGACAAGGGGGATCCAGTGGACATAACGTACTTAGATTTCCAGAAAGCCTCTGAGAAGGTACCTCACCCAAGGCTCTTACGTAAATTAAGTTGTCATGGGATAAGAGGGAAGATCCTTTCATGGATTAAGGACTGGTTAAAAGACAGGGAACAAAGTAGGAATAAATGGTAAATGTTCAGAATGGAGAGAGGTAAGTAGTGGTGTTCCCCTAGGGTCAGTCCTAGGACCAATCCTATTAAACCTATTCATAAATGATCTGGAGAAAGGGGTAAACAGTGAGGTGGCAAAGTTTGCAGGCGATACTAAACTGCTCAAGATAGTTAAGACCAAAGCAGACTGTGAAGAACTTCAAAAAGCTCTCACAAAACTAAGTGATGGGGCAACAAAATGGCAAATGAAATTTAATGTGGATAAATGTAAAGTAATGCACACTGGAAAAAAGAACCCCAATTGTACATACAATATGATGGGGGCTAATTTAGCTACAACTAATCAGGAAAAACATCTTGGAGTCATCGTGGATAGCTCTCTAAAGACGTCCAAGCAGTGCGCAGCAGCAGTCAAAAAGAAAAACGGGATGTTAGGAATCATTAAAAAAGGGATAGAGAATAAGACGGAGAATATCTTATTGCTCTTATATAAATCCATGGTACTCCCACATCTTGAATATTGCGTACAGATGTGGTCCCCTCATCTCAAAAAAGATATACTGGCATTAAAGAAGGTTCAAAAAAGGGCAACTAAAATGATTAGGGGTTTGGAACGGGTCCCAGATGAGGAGAGATTAAAGAGGACAAGACTTTTCAGCTTGGAAAAGAGGAGACTAAGGGGGGATATGATAGTGGTATATAAAATCATGGGTGGTGTGGAGAAAGTAAATAAGGAAAAGTTATTTACTTGGTCCCATAATATAAGAACTAGGGGCCACCAAATGAAATTAATGGGCAGCAGGTTTAAAACAAATAAAAGGAAGTTCTTCTTCACTCAGCACACAGTCAACCTGTGGAACTCCTTGCCTGAGGAGGTTGTGAAGGCTAAGACTATAACAGGGTTTAAAAGAGAACTGGATAAATTCATGAAGGTTAATAGCCATTAATGGACTTAACGGATAATTAATATTAATTGATATTAATTGATTAATTGATATTAATGGATAATTAAGGAATAGCGTCCCTAGCCTCTGTTTGTCAGAGGGTGGAGATGGATGGCAGGAGAGAGATCACTGGATCATTACCTGTTCGGTTCACTCCCTCTGGGGCACCTGGCATTGGCCACTGTCAGTATACAGGATACTGGGCTGGATGGACCTTTGGTCTGACCCAGTATGGCCATTCTTATGATACGATACAATTTTGATATTCCCCACAATCACCAAAAAAGCATGAATGTTTTTGATTTTAAAATAAGAGATTAAGAGTTACACCAACATGCTCAATCTTCTTTTGATTGTAGTAAAACAATAGGTCAGGTTTATCCTCATGTACAGCCATTTATGACAGGGATGCATTTGGTCCAGTATTTAAGGTTTAAGCTGTCTCTTGCAGTATTAAATGACTTAGTGCTTTGAACCAGCACTGAGTTCATTTTCTCTTTGAGAACGCTTCATCCTATTTCACAATCCCCTTTGGATTCTGGGTATGTTAGTTATCGTTTTATAAACAAATTTTAGAACTGTATTTGCAATTGCTATACAAAATTTATAGCTAAATTCTCCCCTCAGCTACACCTGTGAAACCCCCACTGAAGTCAAGGAAGTTTCACAATGTGACTGAGGACAGAATTCCTGAGCTTACATGCATTTAAGCCAAACTGTTTGTTTGCTTTTTTTCAGCTATGTCGGACAGGCAGCACTGAATAATTTTTTCCATTGTTTTTAATTAAGAAGTGGAGTCATTATCCACGTCTCTCTGTGACTGTGCATTCTTCTGCAAACACAAAGTAACTTTTCCAAAAGTGGTCAGTGATTCAAAAAGTAAAATCAATGATGGTGCAGCTCCAGTTGTAAAAAATACCGGGAACAAAAACTCCTGTACTTAAGAGAGGGCGGAAATACCCCTAAACCCCTTACTACTTTTCTTTTAGTACCTACACAGAAACGGCATGCATTTCACCAGTCCCTAAAGCAGTTTACATTACATACAGAACCCCAAACCTCCTGTTTAAGTAACTATAGCCTGTTCCTGCCCACACTGGTCTCATCCGTGGAAGGCTTATTCACATTGATAAGCATTGATGTGAGTGACTGCACTGACTTCAAGGAGGCTACTCTCGCTCAGTGTGACTAGAGATTGCACAGTTAGGCCCACTGACCTGTGGGAGCAGGATGAGACCCTTTAAACTTGAGACCCAAATACTGAAAAGCCTGGAAGTTCAAAGTTAAGGAAGACAATCTATCCGTGCCTCACCCCACCTTGCAAACAGTATTAATTCAAGACAAAATGTAATGGGCATGAGTTACCAGCTATCAGCCTTTGCTATCAACTTCCTGGCTTCCCTGTGTGTTTGTGTCACAGTCTTTGTGTTATTTAAATGTAAGGGATGGAAGGTTGCATTTTAAGATCTACAGCAACATAAAATCTTTTAATTCTCACTTTCACCTTTATCTTTAATTTTTGTAATAAATAAATAATGTTTATTTAGGGCCAGATTCCCTGCTCTGCCACAGACTCCCTGTGTGACCTTGGGCCAGTCATATAACATAACATTTTCAGAAGTGCCCAAGACTTTCAGTGAGATGCAAGCTCCTAAGGCCCAGACCCTCAAAGGTATTTAGATGCCTAAATCCTCCGAGAGTTAGGCATCTAGATACCTTTGAGGATCTGAGCCTTAGTCACTTCTGAAAATGGCACTTAGGCTCCTAAATCACTTACATACTTTAATCTTTCTGTGCCTCAGTTTCCCATCTGTGTAATGGACTCAGTAGTATGACCCTACCTCACAGTGAGGACTTGTGAGGATACACTGAACAAAGATTATAAGGCACTCTGATACTATGGTAATGGGAACCAAAGCCAAGCACAATGGCTCGGTGATCATAAATAATTAATAAATAAATATTACTAACAACTACAATATACAACTAAGTAGGTAAGTGACAGACACCCTTAACACATTTTAAATAGCACCTAAAATCAATAGTACTAAAATCAACAAAACAACCCACTGAAGTCCAAAAGGTCCCTTGTAGAGCGAGGTGCTACTCAAAATAAGTAACAGTATCAGAATCTGGTCCTTAGAAAATACAAGCTAGGAAACACTCTGCTGGATTGTACTTTTATCAGCACTACTGCCTTTTCCGGAGCTCTCTGAGCAAAGCCATCCATGGAAGGCTGAATGGTTTCTGAGTACTCACAGAACTGTTTTATATAGCTGCTTGAATCCAGAAGCTGGGGCTTTAAGAAAAACACCAAATATCGCGAGATTTCTGATAAAATGGCGTGAGTTGGCAACACTGTAAAGAGTCTTTCTGCCGGATTGCTTCATACTTGCATTTGTCTGAGGGTGCTGTCTGTGCTAAACTGACCAAGATAGTTTTCCATCCCCAGCAATTTGTACTTAATCATTTTAACATGTCTGATTACAATAAAAACCAACGAAAACCACAACAGTGGAAACAGAGAATCAAGAAAAGAAAGAAATTAAACCCCAGGACGCACTACACAGGAAGAGTTAGATCATACCTCCCCGTGTGATTGCACAGGGGCTGGGAAGAGAGCGTACAGTGAACTGTTCCCCTGCACAGATGCTCTCCCACTGACACAGATAATCCATCTCTAAGTACTGGGGGGAGAGAACGGGTGGGGATGACTAGAACTGCCTGCACTACTTACTAGCTCCAGAGGTGATTCTGGTCAGGGAATGGGCAGAGCCCTGGCTCCACTCCCATGTGCATCAGGATGCAGTCAGGGCCAGACTAGGGTAACCCAGAGCCCTAGAGACACTCCCGTGCCACCAGAGGGAGAAATTATGACGGCCAGATTGCTCCCCCCAGGTAGTGGTGGGAATGGCAGGAGGGTGCCTCTTCCTCCACTCAAGCAGAGGCAGGGCCCCTCACCTCAAAGAGGGGATGTGCTCTGCTCTGGTGACGTATGTAGTACTCGTTGGCTTCCTCTCTGGCATTACTGTCTGCTGCTGGTCTTCCCTGCACTGGAGGCTGTCGGCAAACTCAGACATCTGCTGCACTCGGATTCTAAACGACTTTGCAAACGAGAGGACTAGAAAAATACATTCTTTTTAAAAAAAGACCCTGAAAGCTGCGGTGGTGACTTTATCACATGGCTTTCGCAGCCTAAGGCACACGCCTGTTGTCTCCAGGCCTTCATCCAGCCCTGAGTGGAGAGTTTGCTAATCATGTTAAAAGATGTAGCAAGACCTGCGCCACACCATGCGGGATTATGTCTTCAAAGGCGTAATCTTTCCTGACACCACCACTGAGCTGGAGACCTCAGACATGTAGATGACAGAAATAGGCCTTTGTTTTAGAATTTCTGTGTAGGTACTCCTTTGCCACAGTATCTGAGCATGTACAGCGGGGCAAAGTGGGAAATCAATACATTACAATCATGAGGTCCAGCCCAGTTAATACCTTCATGATTGCTGCCACTGAACTGTCCAGGAGGCCCATGCACCGAGGGATTACAAAACTTTGCTTGCTTTAAAAAACTCTAAGTTCCAATATCGGAACCACTGCGCTGCCACCTCCTAAATGATTACTGTCTACACTTCCTATCTGGACAATCTGGTGCCAGAAATAAGGTTCTTTCATAAAACTTCGATATGCACATGAAAAACGGTGAACACTATATTTAAACAATTATAATTGTCTGAGGTAAGTACACACAGATGTTACAGAGACAGGTAGCGTATTTCACTGTGGTGAAATATGTTGCACCTGTGTATAGTCTGCTTATTTAAATGTAGGGCCCCTAGAAAAATTAAGAAATGTTGGGTCCCCTGAGATGGATTTTGAAGGGAGCAGAGTAGCTATCAGAGCACACAGCCTTGAGGTTCTTCCCTCCCTTACTCTCTGCCTTAAAAAGGAGCTAGCTCAGCATTTAAAGACGAGATCTGTATCTTGAACTCCACCCCACCTGTAGGCTGGCTATGTTAGGCTGGATTTTCAGTAGCATGTGTTTGTTTATGGATAGGTGGTTGTCCACAGAGTGAACAATCTAGCTCACTTAGCTATGTTAAAATAGAATTCTCCTCATGCCATGGAAAACAGGTAATTTTGGCAGAAACTTTCTGTAGCAACACCAGCGATCACACCATTAACATTCTTCAGCTCTCTGGAGCTGACCAGCCTCCAACCAGCAGCAGCATGACAACCAGCAAGAGAAGATTATGCTTTTGGACACCACCAAGGCCATTAGTTGCAGTCAGGGAAGCAACAAAAGCCTTAATGTAGAATAACAAGGACCTGGGCGCTAGAAGAATTTGTTGGATTTAAAAGGACTACTTAAGCCAAACCCTTTCCTTTAACGAGGAGATAGGATACGGAAGTAGATGAAGTTCCCATGTCAGCTGTCATGCCACATATTACAGAGAAGATTTGTAATTGTATAGTGTTTTGTTATTCCCCCGTCATCTGTATTTCCACTTCCTTTTTGTCAGCACGAATCACTACACAAGAACTTCAACAAATGATGGGATTGGTAATCAACTCTGTGGATCGCTGACAGTCCAATCCAGGAACCCAGGTTTGTCACACTTGTCAGACTGACCCTCACACGTACCCTACTGGGGTAATAGCACATTTTTTAAAAAGATGTGTAGTATAGCATCAAGTACTTACAATATCAAGACAATATTTCCACAACACCTCACTATAGTAGTGCTTCCATTTTCACATCTGTGAAACGGGAATAATGATGCTGACCTCCTTTATAAAGCGCTTTGAGATCCACCGATGAAAAGGGCTATAGAAGAGCTAGATTTAAGTATAAATTATATTCCTTTTCTACCTCCAAACCACCACAGCCACAAAAACTTGCTTTAAAACAGAACACACTAGTTGGGTAAAAAATCCTTAACTAATATCTTATTATTATTGACCTCAAATCAGCAAGGAACTTGAGCACATACGTACTTCAAGCATTGACTTCAATGCGGCCACTCACATGTTCAAAATTAAGCACAAACTTAAGGGCTTTGCTAGACCAGGGCCGTTATTTGATAAGCTTAAAAAGTGTGTTTGGCGTTGTACAAGTCATAGAAGATGACATGGTCATTGGCCCTCACAATGCAAGCTCTCTTTCAAACTTCTCAATACACCCTTTCTTCTCTGAGGCCTACTCACTCTAATCTCCTCATGGGAATATATACAAAGAAAAGGGAAGAAAGCTAAGACAGAAAAATTATGAAATGCCTAAGACGTGGCTTTTACTAACTAAAGCAATTACATGATCTAAGGCCTGGTCTACGCTACAGAGTTAGGTCAACATAAGGCAGCTGACACCATCCTAGCTCTGTAAGCGTCTACACTAAAAGTAGCTCCGACCAATGTGACTCGCACACTACAGCGACTTAATAATTCCACCTCCTAAGGCGTAGCTCTTAGGTCGATGCAGTGCCAGTGTAGACACTGCATTGCCTATATCGACTGTTCCTGCCTTTCAGAAGGTGTCTCACAATGCCCCACACTGACAGTTCAATCAGTGCAAGCGCTCCTGGTGAGAACGCACACTGCCAACACAAGGAGCATAGTGTGGACGTGCAAAAGTGATTTAATTACTCAAGTGGTTGCATGTCTACATAACTTAAGTCGACATAACTTTGTAGTGTAGACTTGCCCTAACTGCTGTACACTCTTCTCCTCCCTTCCACTTATCCCAGAAGGTTTGTTACCTTTCCTGAGGGAAGGTCAGTATATTTTGTCTGTTAAGCACTAGGTACACTTACATCACTATATTAGTAGCATTTCAATAATAAATAAAATGATGATAAAAATTATAATAAACTCAGCCTTAAAATGGAGTGCACCACCCTGAAATCTAGTCAATTAAAAAAATCAATAAAAGGAGTTAAAAGTAGTTTCAGGTATTATGCCTGCCCCATATTTTGTGGTTTTACAACCACATTTCCCTAGCTTTAACAATGTTCTTCTCTCCCCTGTTGTGGTGTGAAAGAGGCACAAAAACCATCAAGGGAAACTGACTAACTAAATGATTATATAGGGGAAAACTGTGAAACTGACTATCCACCAAGTGCTGTCAAAAGCCCAACCCTAACAAACTGGAAAACAAGAGAGAAATCATTCTTCTCCCCCAACCCTTCCATTTCAGTAACAATAAATTTTAAGTGCAACTTACAAAGATAGCCAGCAGAATATTCAAGATAGAAGTATGATTTTTTTAAATTGACAGTCTAAGTCTGATTTTATGTCACTTGTCCTGGATATTTCTTTTCAAAATGGATTTCAAGTGCCCCTTCCAAATTTCCTTAAATAGTGCCCCAAAACACTGTCATTTCTCCTCCATAACCAAGGTAATGAGAGAGTCTTTCCACCTACATAACCCACCATACTTGCTGGAAACATTCATCCACCAAAAGGGGGAAGAGGTTTCTATGCTTTTCTACCAATGTATTTTCCCTAGCAATAACAAGAGCCTAATGCAAATGTTTTCTACCAAGTTGCTAAGAAGTAGCTGGAGACAAACTCCCAAATAGCCCTGAGGTAAGAGGTAAATCAAGCAGAGTCAATCATTCTCTCTGTTCCTCTGCAGCTTTTCCATTCCGGATTTGTCAGCCATATGGTGACACTAGATAAAATTCACCCCCACGCAGAAGCCAATGTACCACTTGAATCCAATAGGAATACTTATGATAGCCTCACGCTACCTGCACAGGCCTTCTGCTGGCTCTCTCCACAGGTGTGAATTAGGCCCAATGTTAACAAGGTCAAATGCAGAGGAAGAGTATATAGAATTCACAATTTCATTACACCACCAATTTCAAAGAATCCCTTTTCGTGAATGAAAAGGATGAAGGCAGTTGAGAACGTGGCATGCCATAAATATTCATCCCCTATTTGCACAATCCATTTCAAACAAAAGCAAGCTTTTGTTTGTTTTATGACAAAAAGACACTTTTGTTTCTGGATAGTCAATCAATGAGATGTTATTCTAACAGCGTTATTTTTAAGACAGATCTTAGTGCCCTATTTCATTGTCTCATACCTCTTAGAACCATCTGAAAGGCTAAACATTAGAGTCCTGAATTTTTTATACCCAACCACCATGAATGCATCTGTAATTTTGCATTCACTCTTCATTGCATGCACAAAGTGGAGAGAATGATCCAGGAGCCAGTGCTCTAGGTTGGGACTCAGGGGACCCAGGTTCAGTTCCCAGCTCTACCACCAACTTCCTGTGTGACCCTGGGCAAGATATTTGGTCTCTCTGTGCCTCAGTTTCCCATCAGTAAAATAGGGATAATAGCACTTACCTGTTCACAGGAGTATGGTGAGGATTGAGAGGTGCTCAGATACTATGGTGATAGGGCCCTATAAGTAAGTACCTTAGATAGAAAGTTATGGGAATAGTAGAGGGAGGCTGGATTTTAAAAAGGCCACAAAAATAAAACTAAAAAATCATGTTCGAATTAAAAGAAAGGAAAACACATGCATCTAACATTTAAAAAATTCAGTGTTTCAAAATGATAGTGCCAATTCTATGAGATTACTGAATGTCAAATCTGAGCACAGTTTTACTCAGGCAAATTTAAGTTGAGATTCACTTTCCTTCTGTTGGTTTGAGGTATTGCATTCTGTATGTGATTACATTTGGTTTACGTGGATTGAAAATGTAATCTTTCCATTGACCCATTTCTTTAACATGTTCAACCTACTATTGTAATTTGTAGTAATATTACATTTCAGCAAAAGAAAGTGGGACAACACTGTTCTTGTGAGAGACAGGAAAAGTGTATCTGTACATCTATATAGTAAAGAATAGATTAGATTTTGGTGTAGTCAAAACAGGGCAAGTAGGTGTTTCGGGGGTTTTTTGGAGACGAGGTGAGGTAAGGGTTTTTCCCCTGGATAGGCTTAACAGGGTGTTTTTTCTTAATATGATTCATAACATGAGTTAGATAGGGGCAACGTCAGGAATAGAGTAGGTTAATGGAAAATTCATGATGTTGATGCTTATTGTTATGTACTCCTTTCTGTGTTGTGGCTAATGAAGTTTAAAAATAATAAAACCAGAATTTTTTTTTATGTCTATTATAAATTTTTACAAACACGCACATGCTCTTATTAACCTTTTACTGGAACGTACCTTAATCTGTACTGTATTTATTCAGGCCACTTCCCACAAATTACAGAACATTTCTTATGCTACTGTCACTATTCCAACATAGCTTTAATTTCAGAGGCAACTGGTATAAGTTAAAAATTATGGTGTTCTTTTCAACATTCCACACGGTACACTCAGTTTCTTTTCTAGATCTATAGCCAGTGAATGGAATGTAGCAACACTGTCTGCAGAAAACAAAAGTAACCTTAAACCAGCCACTTCATAGTCACGGTTGTTTGAAGCAAAGCTAAGCAGTGCGACTGTCTTTCATTAGTGCAAAACAGACTGAAAAAAGAAAAGTTTCAGCTATTGCTTACTGATGCATTACTAAATAAGGTTAATTATTATTTTCTCTCTCAAAAGGAATGAAATATTTTAAAGGATATACACACACGCATATCCCTATACACACACACATGCATGCCCACATGAGTAATTACTTTTATATTTTACACTATAATGCCTTTTATACCATATTGCATACAAACACATGGCATATATATTTACATGTAATATAAACTGGAATAATTCATTGATTTGTATAAAATTTAAAGCCTTGAGCACAGATTAATAACTTCTAAAAACTAGAAGGGACGAGTATGATTATCTAGTCTGACCTACTGCATAACACACGTCACGATATTTAACCAAGGAATTATCCTTCCCTGCTGTGCAAGTAGATACTGTCAAGCACAATAATTAGCAGTAGAGCATATCTTTTAGATAGACATCCCATTTCAATTTAAAGACTTTAGCAGGTAGGAAATTTACCACTTTCCTGGGCCTTTCTATAGTTAACGCTGTTCCTAATTAACATTTTTTAAGGAATGAAATAATTTTACATTAAATCATTTTCAGAAAGTGAGTGGTTTTCTTCCATCCATATGACTAAATCTATTTAAGAGTTTGTGCGCACGCGCATGTTTCAGTGAGTGTACACATTAAGAATACAAGAGTACATTAAATGCATTTTTCCTCAGACACGGCACTTTAGAAGACACACCCTTTTTATAATTCTGTCTATATATTTTATAAACTACTCTTAAAACTGTCTATTTAAAATAGAGAGAATACATTGTGGCTGATCAGTTCCACAATCATGAGATACAAATATGTTTGTTAGAGAATTCTCTGCATTCTTTCTGGGCCCTCAACAGTTTCTCTCTCTCTCTCTCACTCTCACACACACCCCATTCTCTCCATTTTACATCCCTTCAACCTCAAGACTCGCTCACCATTTACTTTGGCTAGCAGGGCAGGTGGATCTCTTTTCAGAGCCAGTCAACACGGCTCTATTAGGCCCCAATCCTACACACACTTACACACATAGGCTTAACTTTAAGGATGTGAGAGTGGGGCTACTGACATCAGTAAAGTTAAGCATGTGCAAATGCAGGACTATGGTCCACACGAGTCAGTGGAGTTACTGTTAACTCTTTGTCCACAGGGGCTGAGCATGGTGTCTTCTCAGCTCTCTAATCTCCTGCTACTTCAAGGAGCAAGAAGCCAAAAAAGGAAACTGAAGCAGAAGGCCCAAACAATGCAACTAGGCCACCATGTTAGTGTGGCACTCAACTTCACTTCTTTTACTAATACTTCCTGTTTCAAGTATTTGTAGTATCTTTTTCCAAGACCAGGCAGCAGCTGCCTATTACTACTAGAACTTGGTATGCAACAGCTCATGCATATGAAAATGTTCAAGGGCAACAATATACATAATTCAAACAGATTTGTGAGAATCCATCTGATTTCATGGGACTCATTAAAGAAGTCCCAAGCACCTCTGTCTTCTGCCCTAGCAGTTTGTCTTTGTCTTCTGGAAATATTTTACTGATTACACTGAGTTGTTTATGTATTTTGAAAATACAGATTATGCCTTTAATCATTCATTATATGACAGTAAACTGAAGTTACTGCAATTATATAACTTCACATGCTCATACTGTATACCTAAGGGAAGCAGAGTCAGCAGAGTATAAAATGAGGTTATCAAATAGTAACTGATTTAAAAGCCAAAACTTGGACTGCAAAGCAATCCATGCTACAAAGCACAAAGCACAAACCAAACACAGTGCTGTCACCAGAATCACTGGAGTTGCCTCTATTGGCCCCAAGTTTGTATGTGAAGGCGAGGAGGCCCAGGGGGGAGTGGACACAGAAGAAAGCAGAGCCTGATATACATTCTTCAGGATGTTTTATCACCACCTAAGATTCATTTCCCACAATCTATACCAAAATGTCATTTAACCCAAATCTTATTTTAAAATCTACCATCATCCTTTCTCTTTCATTTTCTCCAGGTTGTCTTTGATCTTGCCCAGTTCAGAATGCAAATGGTAAAATTTAGATCTCAGTCCTGCCCACAGATACAAGAGAACGTGTGTCCCAAACACATGAGTGCAGGATCTGACTCTTAGACGGGAGTGGCCTAACATAACTAGGCCCACAGTTGTCAGTTCTATTTCGGAATGACAACCAACCTGAGTCTGACTTGTGGAATCTCCCTTCAAGTCTCATCCCTCATCTATTCTCATTTTAATTCCCAGCAACTCCGAGTAAGTGCCACCACAATCCAAAAACTTGCAGCCATGTCATTTTCTGTATGAAAGTGGCAATAACACTTGTAGCAAAACAGAAAAAAAAAAGAAAAAAAGATCAGAAGATGTGCATGTGAGATTTATACTACTTAGTGTTCAGGGAGAATTCACAGTTTCCCATAACCATAATGACACAGTTTATAAAACAATTCCCTAGATAAAACAACCAGTTTCCTCTCAGTTAGCGTGACATACTATCTCTAGACATATAAGGTGAAATCCACCCTGGCAAAAAGCCAGTACAAAGCCTATCTAGAACTTAAACCCCATTTAAAGCCAATTTTGTTGATTTAAAGGGTGTATAAGCCTGTGGCTGTGACACAAAGTGAAAATTTTCTGAAATATTTTATGAAGACTGTGTGTGCCTGGGTTTCCCTCTGAACTTTGCATTGTAAAAAAAAAAAAAGCTTAAGTCTCCTGCTAAAACAGTGAAAGAAGGAGGAGTGTCATAGGGCTGGATGGATGGAATGAATACAGTCATTAAACAACCGGCTGAAACCAAGCCCAAATCAACAGAGCAAACAGCAAGGCAAAGAGACGCTCAACAACTGAACCATCAACATCGAAAGGCAGAAAACTGCAAGAAGAAGAACAAAGTGGAGGGGAAGAGTGAGTGAAAACAAGAGATGCAGTCCACCACAGTTTGGCCGGCTCACCATGGCACTGGTTTGACCAGACTGGACTACTAATGGCTTAACTTTTGCCTCTGTTTGCTAACCTCAGGACTTCCAGATTCTCTGGGCCAGGTGACTAATAAGTGCTTACCTTGTTTTTTAAAAGGCTACCTGTGTCGCTGCAAATATGCACGGACAGTACAAGCTTCCCACAGGACCCTGGTGTGGCCGGAGTCGCTGCATGGAGCGCTGGTGCTGAAGGCCCAGTCTCCTAGCCTTGGAGGCCACGGGACTGGCCCTGTGGAACTGTGCGAGTCCTTGGGGGCCAGCATATTAAAGGGGTCACTCCCAGGGAGACTGGGTATAGGCTGGGGCATAGACCAGACCCTGTGACAAGCTAGTCCTCTGGGATGAATTTCATCCAGGCAAGCCTCTTCGCACAACATAAACCCCAATTTAGCCATCCACTAGGGATGACAAAGAGGGTAGCTGCACAGAAGGGTCCTCTGCACTGCTTGGTAGTGAGGAGGAACCCATTATTGGCCCTGGATAGAGCTGCAAGGAGCAGGTGATTAAATATGTGAATCCAATGGCTTAAAACTCCTGCACAGGTGCGTGCTGAAACTATAGCCACCATTCCAGCTAACAGGCTGAAGCAGACTGGCTGCTGTGTCCATTCTTCTAATCCCATGCAGTTCCCTGTACAAACTCTGATTATTCTGGATTTGTGCAGGAAGAAGTGAATTCCACCCATGCTGCCTATATAGTTGTGTGTGTGTTTTAATACAGTGGCTTCTGGATGCACGATTATTGTGAAGGTATTAGCAACTTTTGCCCTATATTGTAACCATTTTCTGGGATTTATAATTTGAGCATCAAATTTAGATCCAGCCTCAAACTTCTCTGGGTCCAGACAGTCCATAGACATTGAGGTTTGTTTTTAAAAAAATATATATATATAAAAAATAAATAATAATAAAAAAAGGTTTGTCATTTTAAGTCATATTGTACCCAACTGTCATTTGTAAAACTGTACAGTATTAGTCAGAACTTCTGGTGACAATATAACCCACAAGATTGAAACTTGAGTGGTTTGCACATGTCACCAGAGCCTGGGGTAAAAATGCAGCCTTAGAATGTGGGTGTATTTAATTTTTTATAATCCTTTTGTACCAGCATAAAAGCATTCACTTCACTTACATCAGTTACTCTCTTTCTTAAGATATTGTATCCGTTTGATCTTCTACAAATATCTGTCTCTTTTCTTCAGATAAAATAACGCTGGGTACTTTTGAAGACAAAATGTTATGAGAGTATATTACTTAGAGTTCTTTTAAACATTTCAAGATACATTTTCTAACATGGGCACAGTAGGTGCAACTACAAAAATGTACCTCTTCACTCCGCACAAAACCCCACAGCAGCATGCTCAGGAGGTAGGGCATAATTAGGCAATCTGAAGGCAGGTTTTTTAATCTGAGGTAACTGGTGCCTATCTGCGTACGAAAACACGGCATCATACTGTAAACCAAAATGGGCCAAATGCTCCTCTCAGATGAGTGAGGACTCCCCCACTGGTTGCATTGGTATCACAGGAGAGAGAATTTGGCTCAAGGCTATACATGACTGCAGTTGGTGAGGTTATATCTAGTCCTAATGTCTTCAGGAAGGCCAAATCACTGACTTTTCTAATGTCAGAAAAGATTACAGAACTGAAATGTCACCAAAGCATAGAATATCAAAACTGCCACTGGAGAAAAAAACTGAAAGAACAAATTAATTTTGTAAAAAGGCTTTCAGTCATTTTTCATAGGCACACACTGTCCCAATGCAGGCATTCCCCCATGCAAACACACACACACACACACACACACACAGAATTTTAGTGAAGGTTGAAGACAAGCCTTCAAATGGGCTCTATGAGAAGCCCCAAATTTGAGCCCAGATTCAGCAGAGCACTTAGGCATGTACTCAGCTTTAAGCATGTGTTTAAGCCCCATTGGCCTCTCTTGGGCTTGAGCACATAAGTGATCTGCTGAATCAAGGTCCGTAAAAACACAGTGCAACTCCATTTGTTAATTTGGTTACTGTTTTAGATTAAGGGAACTGTTGTTGAGAAAGATGGAGGGAAAGGGAAGGCATGCAGTTAGAACATGAAAGTTTTAAAGTTTTGCAGAATCACCACCATCTGGAGCTTTAGAAGAAACCCTGAAGTGACTCCATGACTTTTCATCGCCTCCAGGAGATTTGAAGAAGTGCAAAAGCCTTTTTGGCAGCTTCACTAAGCTGCAAACTGCTCCAGAAGTTCTGTAACATTTCAGCACTTCCTGCGGATTTTAGCAGTGGGCCGGCCTTGCAGCACAAACAGAGATTAATAATTTTCTAATTTATAGTAATAAATAATGTATTCCCCAAAAGTCCATAAATTAAAGCTATAATTTCATCTTGGTTCTGTGATGACACCAGAAACCTTGGATGGAATTTCAGCCTTGTAAACAGCTGGGATACAAATTATTCCTTAAATTATGTTTGGAGAGTTGAAAATGAACTCAGAAATTCTAAAGGAATTACTAGCAAGTAATAACATGTAATTACAAGTAGAAAACAAAATTATTAGACAGGTATTATTGCAGTGTAAAATTTGTTACTGGAAGCAGCATCTCCCATTCCTGAAAAGCCCACTGAATGTATTTCTAGCAAACCAAAAAAGGCTAACAAAAACATAACAGATCATACCAGACCCCAAACAGCAACGCTGCCCATGATGATAAATAAGAAAGTCAAGTCATAGTAGTGTCATAAAACCAAAAGCATATTCCAACTGAAACTACACGCAGTAGTTTACACACAAGTCAAAAGAGTATCCAAAAGGTACACAACAATCATCAGGAAAACAGCAAGCATAAGGTATCAAAAGAAAGCTGTAAAAGCCTGCAACTTTGCATTCATATCTGATGAGAAATCTACTAGACAAACCGAAGTGCACATGACAAAAAGTGGATTTTTTTCTGCATTGAACAAATATCAGCCTTACAGAAAAAACACACTTCAAATAATGCAAAAGTTCAAGAAAAAAAAAGCTCCTTGTAAAAACTCCCACTGCAAATCATTCGAGAAAACAAGAAATCATGGGGGAAACAGGATAAATTTGATGATTGTACTGACACTGGAAACATGCATGTTAATTAGTTAATATTTGTACAGCAATATTAAGATAGAGAGACCCAGTGTTATACTCTATTAAAGTCTTATACGGTATTTACTATGAGTGAGATCCTCAACCCCACTCTAGCCCTTTTACACCATGTAAAAAGGCCAGAGTAGTGTAAAGGGGAATAAAAGCACCTGGAAGTGTATTTCCCTGGAATGGGCAGTGCAGAAGACTGACAGCTTCCAGACACCCCCTCAAAAGCAATGGCATAGGGGGTATGCCAGCAGTGGGGCTAGTGAGGGGTGTCGAGGATGGGACCACAGCCCTGCAGAGAATCAGGACAGTGCTGCAACCCATATGGCAGCCATTGGAGACTGCTATAAATTAGACAAGCCCCTTAGAGCCAGGGCCTGTCCAGCTCCTGGAGCAGCTCAGAAGGAGGGTGCAAAGCTAGCTTAAAACTACCTTAGCACTTCCCTCTCCCTGGGCTGTGAGTTCTGTGCCATGCCTGTTAGAAGGTGCAGCACAGCATCTCATTGTGTGCCCATGGATCAGAGCAACTTCCACAAACTGACAAAGCGCACTACAAAGACCCTCTTGTGGTCTAGCATGAACAGTGTTGCCAACTCTCAGGATTTTATCACAACTATGACAATACTTGGTCCTTTTCTTAAAGACCCAGCTTCTGGATTCAAATAATTATGTGTGAATCTCAGTTTTATTTTTTTAAAAGTAAGTTCCTAGTCCTTATGCTTACAGAGAAAAGCTTGAAAATATGACCCCTAAAGGCTATGACCACAAAAAGACAAATACAAAAGACCCAGGAAGTTATCTTTTAAAAAAAAACATAATTGTAAATCCCATTATGATGTTTAGGGGACCTGACTCACCATTTTTGAGCATCCGGGCAACAACAGGTTTCCTTCCTCCTTCCCTACAAGCTATGACCTACGTCCCTCCCACCTCCTTCCCCTCCCACTTCCTTATTTTATGGTATATAATGTTCGAACATGGGTGCCTAAATCTGGGTTCTTAAATCCATATTTAAGCACTTACATAAAAATGGCTGCATTTTCAAAGTGCTGAGTACCTGCAGGTCCTATCCCCCCCCCCCCTTTTTTTTTTAAATTGTCTGAGTGCTCAGTACCTTTTAAGGTCAGAACAATTCTAGTTAAGTGCCTAAGTATGATTTTAAGACCTTAACTTCAATCACCCATTTTTAAACATCTTGGCTTTTATGCTTGCTCATATATAAGAAAAAGGCAGCGCACAGCCAAGAGAAAATGCAATTAGGACAAAAAACCCGCCACCACAATCAAAGCCTAACACTTCATGCTTCGATATCTACACCAGAAGCACATCATCACCTCTAAATAGAAACTCTGAACCTACTAAAGAAACTTATATAAGACATGACTCAAGAACCAAAGCAATGAGTGTCAAAACATTCAGAGATACTGTAAAGGAACAGAAAGTGAAGATGTACAACAGAGATCCCTGAAATGTAGAAAAATATTGATGAAGGCTTCTTGGGAGAGTCAAAACCATGCACAAGAGCTAAGCTATGGACTTCCTAGCACACACTACTGGAAAATCTTAATCCAAATGCGGTCTCAAGGTCTCTCATCTCTCAAAAAACTGATGTGTGCTCCAGGGATAAGGGTGACATCAACATGCACTTTCATTTGTCTTTATTACTGAGTAGTATTGTCATGAGTCTTAGGGTAGAAGGTAGCCTGCTAGATGTTCTAACTGGTAGGCTAGATCACCCATGGCAAACGCCTACCAGGAGATGATGGTTCAAAGACAGGGAGTAAAAACTGGCCTTGTAACAGGGAGTTGCAGGGGAATTTACAACCCTTTCTAGTCTGATTAGAATGAACATGTCCATGTTGATGGTCTGGGGACAGCACTGAGGAAGGAAAGAAATCCACACAGAAAATAAAAAGAAAAAAATTAAAATAGTGCTGAAAGTAAGAGGGGAAAATAACTTGTGTAAGGGTTAATGCTATTTTATTCTTTTCAGAGTCTTACACCACACCCGTCACCAGGACATCTGTGATTGGTACAAATAGAAGGGTTCCTAGTACATTTTCCTCTTGATACACAGGTTGCACTTGCACTTTAATGAATATAGTCAAGAAGGAACTACACTACCTTGTGTTCTAGAAACTAATCCAAGGCAATATTCATACAACACCTATAACATCTATTTTCAATAAATTCACAGATTCTGTCCAAAATAACTGTTGTGTAATACATGAATTGCATGTGCCATAACAATGAAGTACTAAATGTAACAAAAGAACAGTTTAGAATGGTTTTCTAGAAACTTGCTGGCCACAGTACAACACTTGTACTTTAAAAAGGCGTCTTATAAAACAGAAGTACTGTATGTGCGCTAGCCTATTAATTGGTTTTCCTTCCTTGCTCCTTAGCACAACATCTAACAAAAGATACTCTGATCCGATTCCTTCCTTTTGGGTCAGGGCTCGTAAGTAAAATGTTGGTAAACCAAGTAAGGAAGCAGATTTTCAGATGGACTGTGCCATTACAGAAGGAACAAGAGGGGCGATTCCACAGCTGTCTCCATGTTTCTGGAAAAAAGAAGGTTCCTAAGAGTGACTGCAAATGGTCAAGATGAGCTCTATGGTGAGGAACCCTATCGTGGTATCATATCCAGGGATGTGAACTTTGGTCACCAACTTAAATCCACATATGGTAAGCTACCACCTGCTTGAAACCGTAAGTTGAAAGTGTTCTGAGCAATAAGTAATAAAAAAGTGGGCTGTATCATGTGGCAGGATATAGCCAGATTCATTCTAATGCCACAAATCAAAAGATACGAGGTTGGGGGCCCGGGAGGGGGAGGAGGAGGAGAGGGGAGGGAAAAAAAGAGCATGTTTATGTGTCTGTTTCTCTTTAAACTTTTTGATACCTGAACATCCAACCTACTTTTTAAAAAAATACACATTTTCAAACCTGAGTTATCAGAGAGAAAAAAAGTATTTTTAATCAGTATCAGTGGATTGTTTCAATACATGAACTAAAAATCTCAAGACATTGCCTACGTTGACTTTTACAACCACCAGAAAATAGATGGTGGTCTGTGCGCCACTGGAAAAACAATCCCAGTCATTGCTAGTACTCTACACTGCCATGTGGGAATCCCAACCTTTGTTTCCAGAACTATATTGCCTATATCTCTGG
The DNA here is from genome assembly GCF_965152275.1 of Natator depressus. Taxonomy (NCBI): domain Eukaryota; kingdom Metazoa; phylum Chordata; order Testudines; family Cheloniidae; genus Natator; species Natator depressus. Next base: position 109,365,866 of record NC_134235.1, read on the forward strand.
AGGAAGGAAGGGAGTGCTGCAATATTCCATAATTAGTATCATGTTTCAGAACTGTCTTATGTTTGCCTGTCACCCAAAGATCTTGAAGATCATTTGAATAAAAATGATGCACAAGTATTAAAAAAAATACTCAAAGCCTGACATAAATGCTCATAAAGAAATGGCCACCTAGCAATGTTCTGAGTAAAAATAAAAATGTAAAGTTAATATGAGGGACAAAACTGTACACATTATGTAATTTAATGTTTAAAGTTACATTTATCAAAGATGGCTGCTATTATATTGGCTGAGATGATCATATAATCCTCCTGTGGGCTAAAACATAATAGTCTAGATATGGGAAATTGCAGCTTTGGGAATTATATTCCACTGTTGTTTTCTCACCCTGCAATTATTTTAATGATAAACTTCAATTTCACACAAACCTTATTATTGATAATGATCCACTCAAACTATATTGATAGTTAGATTTATATTGCATGCATACACAAGGCTTAAAAATGTCAGCTTGCCAGTGGTGAGTGTGAAGATTGCCCTGGTGAGTATAGAAGCCTAAGACAAAGACAGAACTGAATCTTTCATTTAAAAATATTGTCATAACCATACAGCTAAGGGTAGCCTAGAATTTCTCCTTACCTGTAAGGGGTTAAGAAGCTCAAATAACCTAGTTGGCACCTGACAAAAAGGACCAATGGGGAAAGAAGATACTTTCAAATCCGGGGGGGGCAGGGGGGCCCTTTGTTTGTGCTCTTTGTTTGTGTGTTCTCTTGGGAAGCAGAGAAGCACCAGGTCAGAAAACTCCTTCTCCTATAAACCATCCTAAAGTGAGTCTCAATATTGCAAAAAGAGTAAGTAAATAAGGCAGGGTGCGTTAGATTACCTTTTGTTTTCAACTTGTGAATTTTCCCTGTGCTAAGAGGGAGGTTTATCCCTGCTTTTTGTAACTTTAAAGTTTTGCCTAGAGGGGAATCCTCTGTGTTTTGAATCTGATTACCCTGTAAAAGTTACCTTCCATCCTGCTTTTACAGAGGTGCTTCTTTTACTTTTTTTTTTCTTCAAATAAAGTTCTGTTTTTTAAAAATCTGGTTTACCTATTCAGTTGGTATATTATTCTCAAGCCTTCCCAGGAAGGGAGTGTAGGGCTTGGGGGGAATAGGAATTCCAAGTGGTCCTTTCCCTGATTCTTTGTCTAAATCACTTGGCAGTGGCAGCGTACCGTCCAAGGACAAAGGATTTGTGCCTTGGAGAAGTTTTTAACCTAAGCTGGTAGAAATCAGCTTAGGGGGCTTTCATGCAGATCCCCACATCTGTACCCTAGAGTTCAGAGTGGGGAGGGAACCTTGACAAATATTAATTTTCTAGCCCTTATGGTTACAAAGAACCTTTGAAATATGAAATGTGCATATTAACGTAAACTGAGGCAGTGCCATCCAGAGCCTGCAGATAGAAAGCACCAGTAGCTATGCTGTTCCTCATTGCTATGCCAAAAAGCAGAAGAGTGAAATTAACAAGACTCTGGTGGGGTTCACTATTGTTATTTAGAAGGCTACACAACAGTGAAACTGGAAAATCTCATCAGTTTCACAGTGCTGTTGCCTAGGAAATACATAAGCAGCAGCAGCAGGTGGTACTGGAGTTATTCTTGGAGGAAAAGAATCCCCAAAGCAGAGCAACCTCTGTCCTCCCTCCTCCTTCTAACACCTACTAACTAGAGGCTTTTCCAAATATGAAGCCCCAAAGCAGGGTCACAGGAGAGCATGATAATAAAAATCTCGAGCTTGTCCACTTCCCAGAAGCTGGAGTTATCGAGATGCTGAACCTCTTGGTGTGCCATTGTTGCCTTTCACACTTCTGGCTAGTATGTACTGGAAATTTTTTCTAGCCAAGTATGCTTACACATGCAGACATACAAACATACTTATGTACATATGTATGAAGTTAGAAACACTGCCAAACTAGAATCTTAAGAGGAGAAATGTTTTTGGGGAGATTCCATGTATTAACCTTTACATATTAGAAAGTCAGGAGGCAGAAACTAAGTATTCCAGTCACAACAATAACGGTAAACAGATTATGAAATTAGAGGTTTTACAAAGACACCAGGGTTTTCCTCCAAACTCTTTTGGTAAAGGACCACGCTCTCTATCAGGACAAACCTAGGCAGTACCCAAAGAAAGGCAGAAGTTACCTCAATTAAATGTCTCATCCAAAACGTATTACTTCAAACTGTGTTGCATTTGCCCCCATGTATTGTAAACCTAGTCTGGAATTCTCTGCCAGCAATCTGGAGAATCCATGCTTTCTAGCTCTCAAAGCTAAATTTAGAATAGGTTTTTTGTAGTCAGAAGCTGCTGACACGACAGAGATGATATACACCAAATTACAAAAAGCTCAGAACTTTGGTGGCAAAAGATAATTTGTTCATTCTGGTGAAATAAATACATTTGAGCTATCCAAATACCTGAACTGATCAATTTTGGTTTTAAGACGTAGGATGCTCTGCCTTGAATTGCTTCAAATTTATTCATGCTAATATTTAATTAAATGAGATGTATGATAGTGTTAAGAAACCTCAAAAACTAGTGTGGAGAAAGAGAAATGAAAGATGTAGTGCTATGAGTAAAAGACTGTGATTCTCCTTGAAATAAGGGACACATTATTGGGCATGTTAGGATTTGCTTCTCAATTTAAAATAAAGTTATAGGCATTTTCAGGCACTTCTATCCTCATTACTGATGTTGTTCTGTAAACAAAACAACAACAACAAACAACAGCTTGTCCTCAATCAAATACTACTGCTGCATTTGGAAATTTTACAGCTCAAGTTGGAGCAGGTGACATTTGTGATATCAGCCAATAAACAGGATTTTGCTGCTGTGGTTCAAATTTATCGTCTAGCTTGTTTAAAGCAAAAAACTAAAAAAAAGTTGATTCCCAGGTAAGAACTGAGAGCCAGAACTGACTCATGGGAAGGGGAAGGAGCCTCCTCACCTTGTACATCCATGCAGAGGCCAGGGCCATACACAATACAGCAGAACCTCAGAGTTATGAACACCTCGGGAATGGAGGTTGTTCGTAACTCTGAAATGTTCGTAACTCTGAACAAAACATTATGGCTGTTCTTTCAAAAGTTTACAACTTAATACAGCTTTGAAACGTAACTATTCAGAAGAAAAATGCTGCTATCCCTTTATTTCATTTTTTGTAGTTAACATTTAACACAGTACTGTACTGTTTGGTTTTGTCTCTGCTGCTGCCGCCTGATTGTGTACTTCCGGTTCCAAATGAGGTGTGTGGTTGACTGGTCAGTTCGGAACTCTGAGGTTTTATTGTAAACACAAAGGGCCAGATCACGGTCCATGGTAGGGCCCCTTTGTGCTGCTCTGGTAGTGTTGAGGGGCCGTAAAGCTGCCCTAAGCTACACTGCTTTGTGAAAATTTTCTGGCAAGGGCCCTATGTGCTGTCTACATTAACTACATTTATTTATTTAGGCAGAAGTCAAACGGAATAGCCCATCAGATTAATGTACCATGCTGTACTGGTACAAGATTTGCTTTAAAAAAAAAAAAAGAAGAAGAAGAAGAAGAAGGGCTGGGCAATGGTTCTTTTGGGAAGTCTCAATTTGTTATGGATGTTTCCAACCTCAAACTGCAGCTGCTTTGGGCTGATGCACCTCAGATCTCAAGGCATGTCAAAAACATTAATGAATTAAGTTTCAATTCTGCTCTAGAGGAATGTATCACTACACACCTATATTATGTATGGGGAAACTGAGTCAGAGAGAGATCCAGAGCTGCATTATGTCTTGACTTACACCACAGCCAGGAGGTCTCCCTTCTCACTGCACAGGGAGCAGCCACATTCCCTGTCTTTGAACTCCCTGCATGCAAGGACTTTGGGTGTCCAGCTCCAGCCACTGTGTTAGACAACCCAAAGGAGACATGGAGCCAGGCCATAACCTCATCCCCACAAACAGGGGAGTTGGTACATGCTGCATCATTTCAACACCTCTGCTACCCATGCAGATCCCCCTCCTCACTCACCCTTCCTATGACAGACTGTGGCTCAACAGATATAATGTAAACTTTGTGTTATTTGCCCATGATCACATGACAAGTCATTGGCAGCATGAAAAACAGAATCTAGAGGAGAAATGTTGGCTCCACTGAAGTCAATGGCAAAACTTCAATTGACTTCAATGAACCAGGATTTTCTTTAGAAGTCTTGACACCCAGTCCTCTGCTCTAGCCTCTAATAGTCACTCTCTCCTCTACAAGAGCTGGTGGTAAAACCGATAGATTTGGGCTTTACAATATTGTAATTTTTTTACATTGAACAGAAAACTAGGGCATTTGTCAAAAGCAACAGAGTATTTCATCTACAAATAATTATTAATCACATTTATTTCAGTAGTGTCTAGGTATCAACTGAGATCGGGGCTCCCTGAGTCTCTCTGCTTCAGAAAAGTTTTAAACAAGTTGGACAAAAAATGCACCCAATTTTCAAAGTACAAAAAAAATTACAACTGAAATTGTTCATTCTAGAAATATGTTAACTAGCCAAAAATGCATCTCTGAATTCAAGTCAGAGGTTCATAACAATTCCCAAGTGATACCATTGATTCGGTCTCGACAGATGAGCAATTGCTACAAGGCCTCAATCCTGTGTGGAAGCTGTAGAAATGTCCTCCACTAGAAGAATACAGGAAAAACACCAGAAAAGTCTTATAACATCTGGCTTTTGTCCTTTTTTCTTTCCTGTTTTAACAATTTTTCTTCAGAAATGTATTTCTGATCTTCTTTTCCAAGACAGTTTCACAATATGTAGTTTTCCAATAATATCCTGCAGTCTACATTCAGACGATCTGACGTTAGTCAGTCCATCGACTTCTGTGAGGGTTTTACGTGGCTAAAGACTGGAGGGCTACTTATCAATTGTACCCAGGATACTGAGACAGGAAACTGAGTAATCTGTTTAACTGATACAACACACTTTTTCATCATCTGTCCACCTCTCCCTCCAAAAAGCTAGGGGAGCCCAGGACCCAACCTGGACTAAGGGCCCAATACTGGTCTCACTGAAGTGAATGGCACAACTCCCAAATCAGGAGAGGACCAAGCCCTATGTGAGGGTATTCAATTCTACATTTTAACCTGAAATCAGCACTTCAGTGCTAATTTGACAACCCATATGTCGATGAGGTGTCTTGATTTAAGTGATGACACTGGAACTAAGGACCCACAGTAACAAAGGAAAAACTGCCCATCTTATTTGTCAAAACACAAGCAAGCCTGAGACCCAGAGGGCCATGGTTATGTGCACATAACTTCCACTGAAGGCAAGAGTAGCTGCATGCTTTTATCCAAGGGCAGAATTTAGCCCTGACATTTTAATGACCACTTCAAAAAATAATAATGAAAAACCTAACAAGGCAAAAAGAAAGAAATACTTTCCACCAAACTGATGTGAAACATGAAGAAGACACTGCTTGTATTATTGGCCTGGCAAGCTCATTAGCCCCCATCACACAATACAGACTTGTCATAGAAGCCAAACCTACTCAACTCAAGATTTTCTAGGGTCAGGGGGTTTTTGAGGGGGGAGACTTGGGAGGGATAGGGATAGGTTGTTGTTGACTTATCAAGTGAAAAAACAAGTATGAGTCATGTAAAGGTAACTCAAAGTGTGATGTGACTGCAAAGAAGAGCCAAATAGACCACACGGCATGAGTCAGCAGCACAGATAAAAAGAAAAAAAGGTGATAAGAAGAAGATGCAGCTTGTCTTTATTAAAACACTGCATGACACAGGCCGCCCCCCCTTTGGACTAATTAAAAGAAAAAAGAGATGTCAGACTCCCATGATTTTCACAAGTAATCCTGTAATTCTCTTAAAGTTTTAAAAAACCTGGTGCACAGATGTTAGAAAAGCTGCAGGAGAACAGCTGTAAAGGGACCCATGCTCACAAATGGGTGGGGAGAAGTGGACATCCGGCTCTCTTTATTGCAAGGCCATAGAAGAACCTCCCTCCAAACAACTTGCAGTTCAGGGGAAACTTTATTATTTGGAAGGGGTGACTAGGTTGTGGCAGCAAGACACTGGAGATGGCTAGCAGCCAACTAACTTGGCATGCTCCTGTCAACCAGAAGGATTTCCACGTGGAAATCTGCATGGGGTTAAATGACGTACACTGCAGCATTCTCACTTCATGGCTTCTGCCTGCCTCGGACAGGCTGACTGCATGCACCTACAGTACTGGGCGTCAATGACAGCCTGGAGAGAAGCTGAGGTGTCCAGAGATCTGCAGGGTTGTGATCTGACTTCCCTGCAGATCTTATTGCTCCACAAGGCTTGAAAGCTGCAATTCCTGCTTCTGTTTACTCCTCTAAAACGCAGCCTGATGACCGAAAGGTTTCCAAGCACCTTTTCCTCTCCTCTCATAGGCTTCACTGCAGGAGTGTAATATTTAATGCCAGAAGATCAAGCTGTACAGCCTTGGTTAGAGGAAGCCCCAAGGTCACATCTGAGCCCACATCGTCTGCTAAGCAGCACAGAGCACAACTACTTCCACCACGGCAACGGCTTTCTGCAGTGGTTCTCTGCTGTAGCTTTCAGATCACCTCTTATACATCTTTTGACCTTGGCTGGAGAAGATCAGAACTTTTAGTTCACTGATGTGACCCTAGCAGCTCAAAGGAGCTGCAGAGAGGATTTAAAAGAAAGGCTAACATTAAAAACCAGCCCACAGGGGGTGAGGTGGAAGGCAAAATATTCTATTTTTAGATGCAGGATCCTGATTCACCAGGTTCACCGAACTTCCAAGGGCAGTAAAGACATCAGTGAGTAACAACCCTGTCAGAAAATCTGCCTTGGGAGAATGAAGTTTACTTGCTTCTTTTTCTTTTAGGATAGGCAATCTGAGCAGCATAAATTTAAGCAAATTGGCTTTACATCCAGATATATACATCCACTGTTCCTATTTGGGAGAGAGAGTCCCAATATTTTAGCAAAATATTTTTTTTTCATTTTCCTAGTCTGCCCTGCCAAAATAAGCTCCCTGTGTCCAAGTATTTCAATGGAGTTAGAAGGTGTGCCTATTTTTTCTCTCCAAACTTCCTTATTTATAGATTTCAAATGTTGGCAGGTGTGCCCAGGAAAAGCAGTTGCTGGGCCTAACACAACTCTGCAAAGTGACAGATCTGTTGTAACAGACTAACAGGCAGAGACAGCAAAAAGTTGTGCTTGCCTTCTTTACATATGTCGGTGTTCTTAAAATGCAGCTTTATGGTGATGACGACAGTAACTGGGTGTCTAAAATGGACTACAAGCCAGCACTTGTGCAACCCAAGTGACAGCAGAATTTGGCTCTACGTTTTGATTACATACTTTTTCCAAATCAATCATGTACATTCCAAGAACAAGGTAGAGGGATTGCTTTCCTACACATTAGACTGGGGGGGGGGGGTCAGTATGTAAGAAAAGCAATGAAGTTAGTTTTCATTTCCTGCCTATTTTAATCTTGTCTACAGGTTTTGTGAGCTGCTACTTCCATTTTCTGCCCTGACAGTGGAGGAACTGCTTTCTTTACCAATTTACAGAATAGTCCTTTTAGCTATTTTTAATACAGTCTCAAGCTTCTGACATCCCCCCTACCATTAATTGGCTGCCACTTTACAGAATCATTCAGCAACCACAAATCACTGTGTGAGCCTCACATTTAGTATCGGTAGAGATAAACATATCTTCTTATTAGCCCCCCACTGACATCCTTATTTTTAAAAAAAAAAGAAGATGTGGTGAATTAATGAAAGTGAACAAGAGTTCTCAACACCTCCACTATTCATTAGCACTTGAAGACTCCAGTCATCCCAAAATTCTTTATACACTCAGTTCGATTCTTTTCACACTTTTCCTCCCTTGTTTTTATTTTTCTTTTAACTCATGATGTGAGTGATTCATGAAAGACAAAGCACAGTCTGCATCTGTGCACAGGGGGCACAAAGACACTGAGTACAAATTAGGCTCAGAATCCAAATGTGGGCTCAGTAAGGATTCCTCTTCTTTTTCCACCCAGAGAAATTTCTGTATTTACATGATTCCTAGCATGAGGCTGTTTGGCCTCCAGCCTCAGGGTTGCTAAACAAGATACATGGGACAGCTAACAACCACCATTACTGCTATGACTGCAAAAAGCTACGCACGTCTCTAAGGCTATACAGGCATCACTGGTAACACACACTCTGTAAATCTGCTTTCAGACAACTGTCCGTCTAACCTAAGATCTGAGCTACAGTAAACCCAATGTGATACGCCCTGAATGTGGATCAGCGGGGGATCTGCGAGGGGGGAGGGAGAAGCAAAGGTGTAAGTGATTCAATGTGGAAACCATGCTGGAGGGTGTTAACTAGCAATGCTACACAGAATATGTGCAGTGAATGATAACCTCTTAGCCTTTGTGAACTGTGACTGGGAACGGCGCCAGAAAGTGAGCATACTACAGGAAGCAGTGGCTGCAGAAGAGGGAAGAAGGGGAATCACCTGATCTTCAGCGTCAAGCTCTTCTCCATTAACTTCTCTTTCCACCACACCCCAGGTGCCTTCCCCAGCTTCCAAGAATTTAGCTTAGAAGACAAAGAATGACAGACAAACAGCACGCCAGGCATAACTTCACATGCTGAGGGAAGAGAATTACCTTGCATAGTAGATCTACACTTAGCTGACCTTTGTAAAGCTCTCTCTGATGAAAAACACTGTGCTGCACTGGTGCTCAGTGTTAATCACTCTTGATCCTGCACATGCCTTCAAAGTTTACTTCTTTTCAATGCACAATCTTGCAGGGCTCAACCGCACTCAGTTCAGCACTGCTGTGACACAGGCATACTAGGGTTCTGGACTAACAACAAGCGTGTTCACTTGCATTGTTGCAGCATCATTTCTCTGAGGAAGACATGATGTAGGTTCAGCATCTCAGAAGTAAACTCTGTATCGTTTGTATTCCTAATGCCCCTAAATGAAGTATGGCTTTGATGCTGCTGCCTATTTTACAGCTGAGTAAACTTGAGGTACAGAGAGGACAAGTGACACATACAAGGTCCCAAAGCATTATGGGAGCATACATGAGAAAAGCAGTTAGACGTCCTGACTCCCAATACTGTGCTCTAACCAGATCTACAAAACTCCTTCTCTTACACTGGGCTCTAACCAGCACTTTTCACATGGTTATTCTGACTAGGCGTCAACAATTTTACATACAATTTGTAAACATTAATGTTACATTTACATCAGCACCGGCGCCACCTCTCTTTTAAGAATCTATCCCTAAACGTCAGTCTGTTATTGTATAGTTTTATAGGATGTAGAAATGGAGACATACAGAACACCCCACAAGCAAACACATTTCCACCGGATTCCAGGAGGTGTGTCTCTTGATCCTGTTCTGTTGAGTTCTCTCCTATCCCTCGAATCAGTGCTCTACTCCCCTTTCAGCCTCCACGCTAAGGAATAGCTGGAGTCAGAGCACCAACGAGAGGGAGACATGTGGACTCACGTTTGGATGCACAGACAGCACACCAAGGGAGTACCACTCGATTACCCCTTCATTCCTCACTAGTTAGGGTGCCAGGGATCATAAAGAAGACTTAGTTTATTTACATGTGATCCATATAGACAGGGATAAACCTATATCAGTATTTCAAAATTGTGAATAAAGGAGAGAGGCTCAAGGGGTTAAAACATATTTCCGTGTGTGCGCGCAGGCACACGCTTGTGCTGGTATCCCACCAGATGTGGGTAGTTGGTGAGAGGACAGGGTAAACAGCAAAGAGACACTCAAGGGACCAGCACAAACTGGTTACTTAATGGAGGTGGTCTTTCAATAAAAGTGGAGCAGAAATGTTGTCTGAGGGGTCACTTTGAGGAAAATCTCTACAGATAGGAAGTTATCCAATGAAGAATAAATTAATAGGTAGCCAGTTTTAAAACAAAACACAAGAAAGTATTTTTTCATGCAAAGCACTGTCAACCTCTGTAACTCCTAGCCAGAGGGTGTTGTGAAGGCCAACACTATAACGGGGCTCAAAAGGGAGCTAGATAGATACATGGAGGATAGGTCAATCAATGGCTATTAGCCAGGATGGGCAGGAATGGTGTCCCTGGCCTTTGTTTGCCGGAAGCTGGGATTGGGTGACAGGGCACGGATCACTTGATGTTAACCTGTCTGTTCATTCCCTTTGAGGCACCTGCCATTGGCCACTGTCAGAGGATAGAATACTGGGCTTGATGGACCTTTGGTCTGGCCCAGTATGGCCGTTCTTATGTTCTAAACTTTTGTCCACTGTGATCTTGCAAAAGAAGGCATTTGCTTTTCTCCCCTCTTCCCCTACTTTGTCAATGGCTGGAAGCATGAATGTGGTGCACCAGGGTACTGCACAGCCTGAAATCGGGGGGGGGGGGGGGGGAACAAGTTAGGGGTTTGTTTTTATTTAACATTTTTCTTGTGCTTCACAGATTGGACAATGGAGAGGAACAACTCACATACATAGTAAAGAGGTTATTAAGGCCTAGTCTCTCTCAACCATCTCCCCACCCCAAATCAATATACACTTGCAAGAAAATCTATGTGAAAAAAACAACTACTGTAAAACTCCACTACATTCTGAAGTACTGTTGACTTTACTATGGCTGGACTCTATATCTAACACGTGCCGACTCTGTACATAATTTCAACAAGCGGAGCTGATCAACATCACTTCCTTTATTTCTGTTCATGTAGTTACAGGAACAGCCTTTTGAACGATGCAGTAAAATCAGCTTACTCACTGATTTTTTTTTAAAGTAGAACAGAGAGCAGAAGGATATCATCTTTTTGTGCATAAATCAGCTGTCTGTGTTACCACTGATGTGTTGCAATAATTAATTGCCAGTATCATGTGATTCTCTTTGTTGAACTATATTCTATCTCCACTGTGCATACTCTGTGACTCTTTGCTAAGGGCCTTTACACTGTATTTACTTTAGACAATAAAACTTCAAACAATTTTGATAACGAGAGGTACTGAATAAGTATCGATAATCAATGTTTCAGCATATAATAGAGGGAATTTTTAGTGTAACCAAATAGATGGGAGAGGCATGACAGTATTTTGGATAACAGGGGTGATACTGCATAAAAATTACAGCATACCCGTGTATTACACCTAACCACATCACCACACACTTTAATACCTTATCTGTTACCAAAAGCAGCACAGCCGAGCAGACAGCATTTCTGCCACGTCTCAGCTCTTTTAAATGTTTCCCAGACTTATGCTCCCTACTGTGTACTACGCTATGCTGGCCATCCATAACCATGCAAAAGAAGTGGAGAAGACATCCAGCTCCCAGCACAGAGCCAATAACCACAAGCGGCTCCTGCAGCCACGGAGCAGCAGTATAGGGTGGGGGTGATAAAGGGTGGTGTTTGGGAAATAGGGAGAGGATGTGATAGGTGGAAGGAGAGTGGGAATTACTGGCTCCCCCTTCACTGACAAAAAAAAGTGATGCCCTCTGGCATTGCTCACACTTCCATGGAAAGTGAATTGTTCCCAAGAAAACGCTGATTCCCTCGGCAGATGTGTTTTACTGGCGTGGCTATATTCTGTTACTCAACCCAACCAGGAATTCAGTATTATAGGTTATTTGGTACATTTTCAAAATGTAAACCAGAAGTGACAGCAGAGCCTGACTGAGTTACCAAGAATGTTAACACTGTGATTATAGAAACCGAGAACACTTCCTTTCTTCTTCCACTTAGCCCCACCGCCATTTACTCCAGTGCAGTATTCTTGATGAAGTTTTACCAGCACAATACAGAATAAATTAACCCTTTTTAGTACATCCATTTTGAAGCTTCAGTGATTATTACAAGCTTCATCTGAGGATTTTGAAGCACTACACAAACAACTGCTCAACAGACCTGTGAGGTAGATATGATTATTATAGGTTTCAGAGTAGCAGCCGTGTTAGTCTGTATTCCCAAAAAGAAAAGGAGTACTTGTGGGACCTTAGAGACTAACCAATTTATTTGAGCATAAGCTTTCATGAGCTACAGCATCCGATGCAGTGAGCTGTAGCTCACGAAAGCTTATGCTCAAATAAATTGGTTAGTCTCTAAGGTGCCACAAGTACTCCTTTTCTTTTTATGATTATTATAGGCATCTTGCAGGTGAATGAAACGAGGCACAGGGTGGTTAAGTTACTTGTCTAACATCCCACAGAAACCGGAGCAAAACTGGGAACAGAACCTAGGAATAACAATTCCTAGTCCTCCGCTTTAACCAATAGGCCACACACTGCCTCACAAGCATACTTGTCAGTCTACACAAGAACTACCAACCACAATTAATGAAATATCTCCAAATAGAGAAATGTTTCCAATTGGGAAAAAAAATCTTTTTGTATCTTCTAGGAAACTCAAAATGCTAATCCTCTGGAGAGGCTTATATGTAACTATTTTCTAAAATACACTTTGCATCGTCAGTATTTCCACAGTGGAAAAACCCCACAGGGACATAGCCTTTGCTTATAGCAGAAAAGTACCAAAAACACTATCACAGTTTACAACCTAACTTTCACCAACTCAATAAATCTTATTCTTCACCCATGGCAAACATCAGTTTATGGCAGCAGTAGGGAATAAATCCCTGCCAATAAACATCAAGCGAAGCAACTACTGATCGCTGCATTCAAAAATTAAATTAAAATATAAGTTCATAAAAGAATTAAGAGAGCATTTAAAAAAGTGCCACACACTCTGAAATCAGAAAATTCACGAAGTCTGTCAATCACCCCTGTCAAGTTAAGGCAACGGGATAAAAAGAAGCAATCTGCAACAGTGAAATGTCATTACATATTATCTGATTAGTGGCCTGGGCGTTATTTGCTATACTCCAAATCTGCTTCATCAAACTGACTATGGCCCCAATTCATGAAAGCACTTAAGCATTTGCTTATGCCCCCTCCTATTTTAAAAACTCTTTAAGCACATGCTTAAAGTCAAGCATGTTTTATTTTTATTTTTTTTTTACAAAGTTCAGTTCCGCGTAGAATGTGTAATTTCCATTGTCATGATGTCAGCATTCCTAACCAAGTCAAGATTTCACACAAGTAATTAACATGTGATCTATTCCTGGGGCTACATAAAGAGTACCCCTCACAATCAATCTCAGTACCGGATCACGGAGTTGTCCACTGTTGTCCCAACCATTCCTCAGACTGACAAGAATTGGCAAATGAAGCAAGCAAAAGGTGTGAGCAAAAATCCCTCACCCTCAAACAAATCAGCAACTTGAGTGCAAAAAATTCTGATAGCCTCATTTTGGGCCTGCTCTTGAGAACTGCTGGCTAGTTGCAACCCCTATTAATCTCAATGGGAGCTGCAGGTATTCAGCACCTCTCAAGACCATGCTATTTAAACACCTTACCAATATTCTTATTTTTCAGCCATAAATGCAGACTATTTCAAGATCATTTATTTTTAAGGCCTCAGCCCTGCATTCGGATCCACATGCACACAGCCTTGTGCCTGCTGGAGCTCCATTCACTTCCAAGGAGCTCTGCCTGCATGGGTCCATTTTTCGTAAAAGGTCCTAGGAGCCCAGCTTTGCAGATTCATTTGTTATTGTAAAGCCTTCAGGTCAGACTTCTATTTGATGTCTCACACTGGTCATACTCACATCAGATGTAAGCCTCCCAGTGCTTTATAGGGGGAGACTTTCAAAGGCACTCACTTTCCCTTTGTGCCTTTTGAAAATTTCCCCTTTGTACAATAAATAACTTTTACAATGTAATAACTTATACTACAGTGAAGATGAGAAAGCACTGAATATTTAGGCATATGCCCAGGAAGTGAGGAAAGAGAAAGACGCTCTAAACCCTTGTTTATACTGCAGTTCTCCAAAACTGTAACACAGGGAACACAATGTGTCATCCAGACACAGGCAGTGCAGATAGCTATGTTCTGAAAATGCACAGCTGATTTAGTACTATCCAGTATAGCAATATGGAGTGACAGGGTGTTCATAAAGCAAGAGTTTTTGCTGCAAGAGAGGGAGAGAGAGAATTTTGGTCCTGTTGTAGCTAGCTCAAAAGTCAGCTGAGCATAACTTATCTGGTATATAAAACTTGGGGCGGGGGGGGGCAATAACTGAAGAACAGTACAAAGTATTACTTACTGCCTAAGACACCCAGTACAAACAAGGTGCCACAAGTACTCCTCTTCTTAGTACAAACAAGAGGTTTTCCCACTTTCCCTCATGTAAAACTACTCCTGAAAAACCCAGCTACTGAGCTATTGCTTGTCTTGGCCTTTTTACTGAAAGAAAGCATAGTAAAAACAAGAAAGAGCTAACATTATATGCATTAAAGATACCTCATGTTAGGAAATTCTTGTGAGTCATAATTACAATCAAATTCATTTTAGTATCAGATTTGCCAAAGGCCATGTATTAATTGCTCCTACTGTAAAAATTAATGTGCTGTCTCTCAGCTGTTGTAGTAACTTGACACATGTTACTTGATGCAGCTGTAGCTGCATATTTACCTTCCTAGCTGCTTCCCCTCACTCACAATCTTTGATCATAAACTATGACTTAACATCTAATGCACTGAGTTCTAGGGAGATTTGCTATTTTCTGATTGCCTTTTTCTTAACAATGATGCAAATAAATATAGAAAAAAAAATATATATATATATATCGCCTAGCACGTGTCCACTAATTTTGCTCATTGTTGGTTAGGTTGATTTAATGTGGCTAGTGCCTAGTAATCAAGAGTAAAGTGGATCACAGCTTAATATAGAGTGCTGTTATTCTTCCCTTTGCATAATGCTGGTATGCTATGGCCCAAATACCAGAGATTTATTTGATGTGTACTTGCTTTCAAGCATTAGTAAACAAGTTGTGGTCCATTATGGAAGAACAGCAGAATAAAACATTTTTGTAGCTCTTTACATAAACCATACTGAAACATGCAATGTTAAATATTTCCATTTGTGCATCTACAAAAAGTTGCATTTCTGAAGTTTGTTTCAAAGAGAAAGAGCAGCCATTTCAAGAATTTTGGCTGTATAAATCCCTGTTTAAAAAGGACTGTTTGAAATAATTTTTCTCATCAAGCTACAATATTATTTTAAACATTATCAAAATGTACAACCAAAGCTGAGATCCATGAATTTTGTTTTGTTTTTTCACTTGTTCCACTCCTCATAACGTATCAATGAAAAGAAAATATTTATACCTCAGCCTTTCTAATTCATACTCATTAATTCACACTTCTCAACAAAAGAACTCTAAGAACTCTAATTTCTAAGACACCATTATTTTCATGAAATATACTACGGGGCATTTACTAGTACACTATGAAATATTAAAAATATTATAAAGGAACTAAATCTGTCAAATTAGTGGTCAATCTATATTATGTGATGCAGGTTCTTTGGTTTTTTGATCATTTACATTTTTCAAAATTCGGTCATTTACGAGGGGTCTTCCGGTCCAGCCATTAGTACAAATAAGGGCCTAACACTTAGATTACCACGTTATAAAACAGAGGTGGGCAAACTACGGCCCGCGGGACCCTCCTGCCCGGCCCCTGAGCTCCTGGCCCAGGAGGCTAGCCCCCGGCCCCTCCCCTGCTGTCCCCCCTCCCCCGCAGCCTCAGCGCGCCGTGCCACCGGCGCAACACTTGGGGTGCCCGGGCAGTGCAGTTGCAGAGCCGCAGCCTGGCCCGGTGTTCTGGCCAGCGTGGCTGTAGCACCGCCAGCCACCGGTTCTCCAAGCAGCGCGGTAAGGGGGCAGGGAGCAGAGGAGGTTGGACAGAGGGCAGGGGAGTTGGGGGGGGGGTGGTCAGGGGGCAGGGGTGTGGATAGGGGTGGTCAGAGGGAGGGGAACAGGGGGGTTGGATGGGGCAGGGGTCCCAGGGGGGGAAGTCAGGAAGGAGAGGGGGGGTTGGATGAGGTGGCAGGGGGCAGTCAGGGGTGGGGGATCCGGGGGTGGTCAGGGGACAGGGAGCAGGAGTGATGGATGAGGTAGGAGTCCCGGGGGAGTCGTCAGGGGGCGAGAAGCGGAGGCGGGGGGTCAGATAGGAGGTGGGGGCCAGGCCATGCCTGGCTGTTTGGGGAGAGACAGCCTCCCCTAACCGGCCCTCCATACAATTTTGGAAACCCGACGTGGCCCTCGGACCAAAAAGTTTGCCCGCCTCTGTTATAAAACTACAGTAACTATTTTTTAAAAGCTAAGTTTCAATCCAGCAAACATTTATCATGTGAGTAGTCCCTACTTAGCATGGCAGGGCTACGCACATACATACAATTGCTTATGCACATAAGTGTTTTCAGGATCAGGGCCCAAGTGTGAATCTACACATTTAAAGACATAAGCAGTGAAATTGTACATAATCAAATGAGTGAGCCATATAGTCATAAAATTTTGCAAATTTCTCTACATACTAAAGAAAACTGATTCAGTGGCTGGACACGAGCTTGGGTCTCGGGAGACTTAGGGTATGTCTACAATGCAATTAGACACTCACAGCTGGTGCATGCCAGCTGACTCAAGCTAAGAAACTGTTTAACTACAGTGTAAAAGTTCAGGCTCAGGCTACAGCCCAATCTTTGGGACCATCCCACCTCACAGGGTCCTAGAGCCCAGGCTCCACCCCAAACCCAAAGGTCTACACCGCAATGAAACAGCCTCTCAGCCCAAGCCTTGTGAGCCCAAGTCAGCTGGCATGGGCCAGCTATGGGTGTCTAACTGCAGTATAGACATAGCCTAACGGTCAACTTCCTGCTCCACCACAGACTTCCTGTGTGACCCTGGGCAGATTATTTAGGGCTTGGTCCTATACCCATTGAATTCAACAGCATAGCTCCCATTGACTTCAATAGTACAGGATCAGACACCTTGGTCCTCCATGCCTCAGTTCCCCATCTGTAAAATGGGGATAATTGTCTTCACAACAGCTGTATGAGCTAGGGAAGTACTAACACATTAAAGATTACTAGTGGCACCTTAAGAGACTAACCAATTTATTTGAGCATAAGCTTTCGTGAGCTACAGCTCACTTCATCGGACACATTCAGTGGGAAATACAGTGAGGAGATTTATATACACACAGAACATGAAAAAATGGGTGTTATCATACACACTGTAAGGAGAGTGATCACTTAAGATGAGCTATTTTCATGTTCTCTGTGTATATAAACCTCTGCACTGTATTTTCCACCGAATGCATCCGAGGAAGTGAGCTGTAGCTCACGAAAGCTTATGCTCAAATAAATTGGTTAGTCTCTAAGGTGCCACTAGTACTCCTTTTCTTTTTGTGAATACAGACTAACACGGCTGCTACTCTGAAACCTGACATTAAAGATTGTGAGACACTCAGATACTACAGTACAGATAATACCTTAACGGTGGCCAGATAAGTACCTAAAATAAACAGGTTCAGTAAAGTTTGCTTAAGCTATTCTGGTCAGCTGTCCTTAATTCAGCACAATAAGAGTTAATCTGAACTGATTTTTTTTTTTTTTTAAGACTGTGGTGCTGAGTTCACATTTTTTTATTAATATTTATTTTTAGTAGCTAACAGAATGAATTTCCTGTTTTAACAAAATTAACAAACTTAACTTCCAAACCCTCTGAGACCTGAAATTCTTAAATCTGAAATCCATTTTAAACAACAGCAACCCAGCCAAACAGTTCAACAAAATACTTAATGTTACCGTATGTCTATAAAGGAGGACAAAATGCTCTGATCTGTAGAGCTGGTACAGTTCTACAGCGTAGGAGGGGTCCCAGCTGTGCAGAAGGATCAAAAGGGCCTCAGTTACCCCTCCGTGCCACAGAGCCCTGCTCCAAGATGGCCATTTCCATCCATGGGGACATTGGGGCAAGCTGAGGGATCTACAGCTACTCTGTGAAGACACACAAACCAACCACACTGCCCTGGAGGAAATCTGAACAACAATTCTTCCTTACTAAAAATTGACTTTACTTTTTAAATAGAGTGGAATGGATATTTTCTTTGTTTAGATATATTTTAAGAGGAAGAAAATTTAAAATGGCAGCCATGTTTATGAAGTACAGTTGCCAATTTTTTAGCATTGTGCTACACTTTTAAACTTTAAGTGCTATCACTTTATATTTACATTATTTGATTTTATTGGTTCACTTCTCCCTGCCTTGTGCTTCCCCTCTTCCTTGTAGCTCCTCCCACTTGTTCTCTCTTCACATCCTCCAGCTTTTAAACTGCTCCCATTGGCCCCAACCCTTTTGAAGTCAATGGAAAGGCCCCCACCCATTTCAGTGCCAACTGGATCAGGACCCTTGCCCCAATCTTCTGGATGGAGTAGACTGTACATCAATGCTTCTCCTTAAACCAACCAAGGAGAGGCTGTTGATCAAAGTATTTTCAAGCAGAATTCCCACCTGCTGGCTGGGAGAGTGGAACCAAGTCTCCTACATGGCAGTTCATCTACTTTTCTAAAAACAAGCTACAGCACATGGGCACTTATACGTGGTGCACTGGTAGAAAAGTAAAATTACCTTTTCAGTCAGTGATGCATGATAGAAATAGCCATGTGGTGCTATTTTCAGCTGATTGGGATTGTTAAACAATAATAGAAAAAAGTCTGACATAGAAATATACAATATTCTATGGACTCTATTTTGGATCTCTGAGCCCTAGCTGCACTGGGAAGGAGAGGGGATGAAGAGCATTACCTAAGCATTGGTCTGTGGAGATATTATGCCTGTGCAGTAGAGGTGCAGGATGCCACAGAAGTGCTAGGAAAGCACAATTAGGAGTGGAAGTTGCTATACCTGTTCCACAGGTGTTGTCTGCAATTTCCCCTAGTGCTGCTCTACATCCTTAGACTGGTTTGTAGAAGTGAGACCATGGCCACACCTCAGCATCGTGCTCTCTCTCTCTCTGGGCATGGAGGGCTGCATTGGCTAGCCTCCTCCAATAGCACTCCTGGGGAACTAGTAACCATATTGTGGCTGCCTCTCACATGGATGCACTGGGTTGGGTGAATGGTCTCCCTGAATACGGTCCTCCACTTAACACAGCATGACTAGAATTTAGCTCGATGTGCAGTCGAGTTTTGTTCGTGTCTTCAGTACTTTGTAGTTCTTGTTTCTTCTGGACATTCCAATCTCCTTCTAAAAAAGCATGTTTTTCAGCTGATTCACCTAAATGTCAGTCTGACTGTTCAGGAGTAAATAACCTCTTCTGATGACTCTGCCACTGCACGTTTTCATTCCAATGTGTTATTGTGAGTTTCCTAAGGAGCAAGGAAGAATGCAGATCCAGATCTGAACTTCACCAGAGTTTCAAACTGTTGGGTTATGTTGTTCTGGGCTCATCTCCAGCCTGGAGTTACAATTTCTAAAAATCTGTTTGGAGTTTTATCCGAGTACAAAGGAAGTGTCTGAATTATATATCAAGGGTCGAAACATGTTTTTTTATATTTCCATACCTGGATATCTCAAAAATGACCACATGGAATTTTATTATGCCTTCTAGGTCTGGCTGGATGGAGGGATGTATGCGCGCATACATACACACAATTTATTTATTGACTTTTGGACTGAGAACAGGCAAGGAGAAATTGCAGTCCAAAGGGCAGTTTTTTCAGAAGATTGTAAAGTGCCTTGAAAATAGCATACCTAGTGCTGTTAGCACAATGCAACAGTACCTCTACTGGAGATGTGACACTCTGAACTTTAACTGTTAAATTCAGTTACTTTGCTGCGAAGAAATATTTTCAAAATTACTCAGATTAATTGCTTTATCAGAAGATCATGATGAAAATGTTGTTGATCACACAAATACAGGTAAATTCAGAGAGAAAAGAAGTGATGTCAGCTTACTAAAGATTTACATGATAGAGGTAGAAAAAGCTACACAAAATTCACCTGAAAAAAAGTGTATCGTAATTAACAGGCTACAATATATCCAAAATGCATATTTTGGAATTTAATTTTACCTCAAGGATGTGGAGATGCATATAATACAAACCAATTGAACTCCGCTCTCATACTATGCAATATTTTAAAATGAGATTTTAATGGTGATAATACTTATAAAGTGTAACTTGTGTATTTAACTATATAATTTATTCATATGCAGTACAGTACGTAGCAGCACAAATTTAACGGGACACTATCAGGTTATGCTTGGTAGCTCAGAAAACTTGGCATTAGACATTTATAAAATATACCTATGCTTGGAGATATTTAAAGGAATTCCAGGCTTACTGAGGAATTCTGTGAGCATTTGCAGGATATCTTCAAGCTTCTTAGCCATAAAATTGCTGGAGGACAACAGAAAAAGAGAAAAATGGTGGGAAAATAAAGGCAAATAAGATGATTTTTGAGTACTCAATGGGCACCAGAGTGCAGGCCCAATAATGCTTTAAAATGATGTCTCCAAACAGACTTGAAAGATAGAGGATCATATTTACTAGTGCTAGAACAGGGAAGTGCAAACTACGTCTTCGGGGCCCAATTCTAGCCCCTTACAATTCTCTTTGCAGCAAGGGATTCATCTCCTGTCACAAGTCTGGCAGAGAAGCTCTATGCCACTTTCCTGTGCATCCTCTGTCATGGGAGCACATTGGGAGCAGCAGGAGGCCAATGTCTCTTAGAATTACATTGCACAGGGGCGGTGCAGGCCACCACCCCTGCCAATCAGGCCCCAAATTCAGAGGCCACCTTTGCCCTTCCCTCACCTGGCCCACATCTCCTGAATTGGCATGAGCATGCCAGCAAGCATAAACCTGGGGCGTATTTTCACACAGAAGCTATAAAAAAAAATAAGGAACATTCTCACAATGATACAAGGTTTATTATTATGTGTACAGCACCACAGAAGGGCAGAGTGCTTTACAGCTGCCTGGTTCTAGACCAATGGAGCTCTGCTATTGGCCAAGGTGTCACATGACCCTGTGAACTGAGAAACCTCTCTAAAAGAGGAATTTACACTGCAACACAATTGCTCCAGACCAGGAAATAAAGTGAGACTCAATTTGAAAAATGCAAGCTAATACACCAGGGGAAACATAATCTAAAACACATGTGGTATAGCAAGCACCCCATTCTCTAACTGCACAGGGCAGGCCAAGACTGGGGAGGCCCTGTGGGGTGGCACTAGTCAGCACAGTTTATATTTTGTTAGTCTGGGAGCTATACAGCCAGGAGGACCTACAGGGTCTTGACTCTGTCTAGAAGCCTCAGAGAATCACCTTTAGATTCATTACCTGCAAGTCCTATCTCCTCTGAGCGGGAAGGAATTCAGAGAAAAGCAATAAAAATTATGTGATGTCTGAAAGCATTGGCTCATTATGAAATATTAAAAGAGTTAAGTGAGTACAGCTTGACTAAAGGGTGGAGCGTGTGCAGTTATAACCATCTGCCGAGCATAAGAACCAAGAATGCAGAAGTGCTATATAAGGTGGTACATAGAGTTGTAACCAGGAGTAATTGGATACAATTAAAAAAACAAAACATTTTATTTTTATATAGCACTCTTAATCTCAGATAGGATTGCCAACCCTCCCAGATTGCCAGGAGTCTCCCGGAAATGGCTTTGATCTCCCAGTGCCTACTGAAAGCAATCTGGGAGATTTTAATAGGCCGCTAAAAGTCTGGTCAGTGGCACGGTGGGGCTAAGGCAGGCTCCCTACCTGCCCTGGCTCCACATGACTCCCGGAAGCGGCCGGCATGTCCAGTTCCTAGGCATAGGAATGGCCAGGGGGTCTCTGCTCACTGCCCCCGCTCTGAGCACCAGCTCTGCAGCTCCCATTGGCTGGAAACCATGGCCAATGGAAGCTATGGGGGCGGTGCCTGCAGGCAGAAGCAGCGTGCAGAGCTGCCTGGCTGCACCTCCACCTAGGAGCCAGATATGCCAATCACTTCCAGGAACCACCCAAGGTAAGCGCCGCCCAGCCAGAGCCCACACCCCTCGCCCAACTCCCAAACCCCAACCGCCTGCCCCAGCCCTGAGCCCCCTCCCACACCCAAACCCCCTCCCAGAGCCCGCACCCCAAACCCCATCCTGCACCCCAACCCCCTGCCTCAGCCTTGAGCCCCTTCTCACATCCAAACTCCCTCCCAGAGCCCGCACCCTGAACCCCCTACCACACACCCTCCACACCCCAACTCCCTGCCCCAGGCTCAGCCCAGAGCCCCCACCTACACTCCGAACCCCTCAGCCTCACCCCCCAGCCCAGAGTCCACATCTCTTCCAATACCCCAACCTCCTGCCCCAGCCCAGTGAAAGTGAGTAAGGGTGGGGGAGAGTGAGCGATGGAGGGAGTGGGGATGGAGTGGGCATGACCTCAGAGAAGGGGCAGGGCAAGGGCATAGCCCCGGGGCAGGGTGGGGCAAAGGTGTTTGGGTTTGTGCAATTAGGGAGTTGGCAACCCTAATCTCAAAAGATCCCACAGCACTTCACAAATTATTTACAATACATACAACACTATTGAAACGAAGCAGGCAATTTGCAAAACAATGAACGGGGAGGACAAGAGGGGAGAGATGAAAACCTGGCCAGGGTTTCCAACTCTTAGGATAAAGTGCCACTAAATCAGAGCTTCTTGCATGCAGCCACCAGCAGATATTTTTGTGGACATGACAGCTCCCAAAGCTCGGGGACGGGGGGAAAAGCAGTGGCCCCTCCCTGCAGCGCTCAGCTGTTGCTCCTGAATAGCTGGTACCAAGGGCAGCAAGATGCACCATCTTAGTGTTTGCGCTGGTGCCGCCAGCAGAGATCGGAGCCCTGCACCGCACAGCCTCTGCAGAGGCTCTGGGGAGTGCCTCCAGACCCACATGGGGCCAGTCGGCACATCACCAGAGGTGTCTCTTGTCAGTGGAGGCGGCTGCGGTGTTCAGTAGTCCCCACTCTCGCCCAATCAGGGCAGGATTCCGCAGGTGGCCGGTGAGTTCCCAACCCACGTTCCCTGGGGTGGGTTCTTACTGAAGGGCTGCGAGAGGCAGGGACAGAGGCCACCAAAAAATGTGTGCGTGAACCCCTGCACCAAATCTTTTCCACATATGCAGAGCAGACAGGCCTCAAATTTTAAGGTTACATCCAAGACACGCCTCTCGTTCCCCCCCCACCCCTTTACAATTCAGTAAATGTAGTGGTACTCAAAATGTCTACCTTGAAGGAATGAATGGCTGAGCCAATCTGGCCAAGACTTGAACGTATGGTTCTGGGCTCTAAATTGTATGGTAAGCATTTCAAACCTGTAACTTAGATCACCAACTTCTCCCCTTCCAGCTGAATACCAGACAAAACTTCCCAAGAGCAAAATCTATTCGACCCTAATCCTGTAAACACTTCTCTCTCACAGCCTATCACTCCTCCCTTCCCTACCCCCATAGGGCAATAAACCTCAACTCCAGGAGGTGCTACATTCAGCCAAGACATCTCAGCACTTCAGGCCCTTTTATGAACAAAGACAGCAGGCAGATGAGAACACTTTCCGGGTTACAACACTGATTATAGATTTTTAAATTGCAAATGGATACAGGTGGGAAAACCAACTCCCCTACAGGTAAATGGCTTGCTTTGAAACCAAATATTTAATAAGTGTTTAGCAAAGGATGGCTGTTTAATGGGGACATATGTTTTTAGTTATTTACAGAAATTACAAATATTTTAAAATGTGAATCTAAAAATTCTACAGCATATACCGTCTGCATCAGGATATTAGGCACACATACTGACTGTGTGTATGCTGCACAGACTATAGAGGGTATTATTGTAAAAAAATATATAAATCCCCATTGACACACTAGACTAGTGTTTTTCATTGCAAGCCCTGCGAGCCAGTGGTGGCTCCCTACGTTCCCTCTAAGCTGCGTGGCCACATGGCAGGCTATAAATAGCCACACAGCAGCTCTAAAGGGCCGCGCAGCAGGGACCTGGAGAGGAGAGAGGTAGGGGGTGGGCGGGAACTGGGGAGAGGAGCAACTTGGGGCTTGCAGGGCTGCTGTGGGCCTCCTCCCCCGACTCCGGAGCTCCCGTGCTACCTGCTGGCAGGAGGGAGAGAGGCCCCTTCCCCAGAGCTAGCTGCTGCCAGCAGGGGGAGGAGAGGCCCCTTTCTCTGGAGCTCCTGTGCTGCCTGCCAGCAGGGAGAAAACTGGGGGGAGTCTTCTGGCCAGCCCTGGGGCAGCCTGACTGCACCCCAAACTCCTCATCCCCGGCTCCACCCCAGAGGCCGCATCCCCAGCCAGAGTCCTCACCCGCCCCCTGCATCCGAACCCTCTACCCCAGCCCTGAGCCCCTTCCTGCACCCTGAACCCCTCATCCCCGGCCCCACCCCACAGCCCTCACCCCCCGCATCCCAACCCTCTGCCCAACCCCTTCCTGCACCCCAAACCCCTCAACCCCAGCTCCACCCTAGAGCCCTCATCCCCAGACAGAGCCCTCACCCCCGCACCCCACCCTCTACCCTACTCTGGGCCACCTCTCACACTCCGAACCCCTCAGCCCCACCCCATGTGGCTCTCACATTGAAGGGTTTTTGCCAAAGTTGCCCCTACTTTAAAAATAGCGAAGAGCACTGCACTAGATTGTAGTCTTAAACAATGATCCAAAGATTAAAGTTTTTTGTATCTGGTATGCATTGGAGCAGCTACCATAGTCTGTGAATAATCCATGGTTGGTCCCTAATATAAACTAACACAATAGACATTGATAGCTCCACAGAAGCTATTTCCATGCATCATGAAAACCACTGGGGATTAGGAGTATTTCACAACTCCCGTTCATTTTTTTCTTCACTTGGTCAGCCATGTCTAATACTACAGCACATTACTTTGTTTTTTTTTTAATCCTTAGAGGGCTGATCCCGTCCCCATTGACTTGCACTGACTTCAAGGGGACAGGAGAAAACCCTAAATTAGGAGATTAATGCTATTTTAACAATATTTTTTTGCATCTTTGTGCTTATTACAAATTTAGGCCCTGATTCAGGAGAGCACTTATGCACAAGTTTAAGTGCTGTCCTAAACAGGGATGCTTTCCTGAATTAGAGCCTTGAGAACCCTTTTTAAATGGGTCAAAGGTTTATTATACAACTAGCATACGGCGGTACATAAATAATCAGCAACAGTGGCATCCCATCATACACAAGGCAAACCCTGCAGACAGTGGTAATTCTGTACGTTTCATCCAGAATGGAATAAAGGCCCTGATGCTCATGTGAAAAGCTGGCTGTGGGATAGAGAAAACCTACTGTATATGATGCTTCTTAGCCCCATATGTTGGGCTGGCCACCAGTTAAGTACTTTGCAAGTAACAGAACAGGCAGGCTACCTGGGCCTTGCCCCCGAAGGAAGCATTTACCTCTGTGCATAGTGGGTGTAAAATACTAACAAATCAGAATTCTCTACTCACACTACCGACAGCATTTTAGACCCACTTTGCACAGGTGCAAGTGACCATGCAAGGTGCAAGGAAGTAGAGAATCAGGCCTCTGTGTATCAGACAGTGTGCCTAGTTCAGATCTCAGTGGTTAAGGGGAATTGCCCTAACAAATTAAACAACTCATGTAGTCTAAAATGTGTGTCAGAGGCCTGGAGATGTTGTGTAGTGCAAGCCTAGAAGCAGTAAGGTCTTTTTACTTTATTTTTTTTTTTAAGTGTGCTGTTTGGCCACCTTTTGGTCAGGAACTGTGAGGGGAAGCAGCGTAGATCCATTCTGTCAGCTATACACTTTCTGGGCAATCCCCTTCTACAGCGGATAACCCTTAAAGACTGTTCCCAACCAGTTTACAACCCCTTTGTGCTGCCGAGGCAGAAAGGGCCCATAATACACAGATGCCAGCTGACTGGGCCAATTTCTGCTCCTAGTTACACCCAAGCAAACCCACTGCTGTGGTGAAGCTGTTTGGATATAACAGAGCAGAACGTGGTCCCCTGAAGTACCTACAAATAAATAGGAGTATATCAGTAGGCTGAGTGTGGGGGGGGGGGGGAGGGGCTGTTTAAAAACTACACACACACATACAGCTCTGTTAGCCTGTCTAGTAAGTGGTTTGTCCCAAGAGAACTGCTGTACAGTTAAGAGCAGCTGAAAACTGTGCTAAGACTGCATTTGCATTTTGAAGATAAAACTAACATTAATCTTGTCTGGGGCAGATGGGGAAGGGGAAGCTCCGAAAGCGTCAGATGTATTTCTGAATGAAAAAAAATCAGAAGTACAGTCCTGATCTCAGAAGGGAGGTTGCCAAACATTCTCCTCTTACCCTGAAAAGAAAAATCTTTTAATAAGTTTGTATGTAGTTAAATAGCTAGGGTCAAATTTTCCTATCTAGCCAAGGATCCCACATGGAGTGGTGCAAAGCCAAACCACCCAAAAATTTGCTATGCAGCCCTGTCCATAATAGGGAATTAGCCACCGGTGTTACCACCACTTCAGCTGCCTCAGTTGCTCACTGTGTCAGTGAAAGCACAAAGTGGAACAACTGGCAAAAGTCTCCCAGAGACTTGTCTACACTAGGGTTCCCACCATCGTAACTCCAAAGATGGAGCAATGGATAGAAAATTCCTACATGGCCTTTGAGAGACTGCACCCTTGGCTGCTCCCCAATTTGCACCTGGCCCCCATTTCTTTCACACCTGCCCCTTTTGGCTTGAATAACTATTCTAGGAGTGCACTGAGGAAACAGTCCTTGCACTCCCCCAAGTGCATAGGTTGCGCCTGTCCCTAGCAGTTGTGTAAGAAATGCAGGGGACTAGCTGAAAACACTTTGTGCTCCCATCTCAATGAGGTACTTGCACAAGAGCCTAGCACAATCTGGCAGGAGGAAGGGGGGGAAGGCCTTTTTTTTTTTTTTTTTTTAAAGAAGAATGGTCTGTACCAATGTATTCAAAAAAATAAGAGCAGCTTCCTGCTGAAGAGAATTCAGCAGCTAAAACTGTCTGGTCAAGAACAGATCCTTTAACATATCTCAGAGAACTTGGAGGCTGATTGGCCAGTAAAGCAGACATCTCACATGTACATGTGCACGCTCACGTGTATGTATGAATGAATTCAAACCACCTGGTGGTAGCACTGTGCCATTTACCATTTTGAAAGATACCAACTTTATTAAAGAACAAATGAAGACACAAATCTCTCTAGTTTTGTCTTTACCCATCTAAGGGTATTCCTAAAATGGACACAAAAGGTCCAATCCTGAAAGATAACTTTTTCTCAGCTTTCATTAGGCATTTCGTTTTCATCATATGTGAAGCACTTCAAAACTGTTTTGTTCTTATCTGATCAAAATGCTGCCTTTCCCTTCCAGTCCAGGCTTTTTTTGTGGTCAGACTGTTTCGGTATCAGTATTAATATTCAAATGTCAAGCATATGACACTATACATTTCCTGTACTACCTAAAAACTTTCAGAGCAATTATTTTCTGTGAAATATTTAAAGTGTAATTTTTTGCTACCTGCTTGCAATTTAAACAGTCTTAACAGTGAAAGAATAGCACTTAAACCATCCCTACACAATTTTACATGTAGATGTACTGTTTTAGTTTAGCAATACTGTTGCATTCCCTTGAAATATTTATTCTGCTTTCCAGATACAATACATATTTATTCTTTCTATGGAGTGCTATTCATGACTGTATATCAATTGAATTTACAAACGTTTAATATGTAAGACTTGTGTTTCAAATACACTCTACATTTGATAACCACTTTAGTACAGAGTGAATCATCAAATGTTTCTTGAATATTTATAGAATGTATTATATTAAAAAACCCCTTTCAATTTTCACATTTTTTTCTGCGTTTCAGTACTCACTTGAGTTGATTGTTTTTGTAATTATCTAAATTGTGGTTACTTACCCTTGCTTATATTAGATATTTTTATTATAACTTGTAGGTGTCTTAAAAGTAACATATATTAGTGCTACATAGCTCAGAATGCACTAAATTGCCACTCCCTCCTACTGAGCTGTGCAAAATTTGGAGAAGCTTTCATATAATAGTACAAATCGCAAATAAGGAATGCCTATCCCCTTGTTTAAAAAGATATACATGAATTATGGGAATATATTTTCCTCAATGAAAGAATTACCTTACCAATAATGGCCAAAAAGCATGTTGAGTTTTCCATAACAGATACTAACTACTACCTGCTGAAAAATTAGAATAAAATATTCTGAGTAATGCAAAAAAAGTTACATTACTAGTCTGACTTGATCAGACTATTACAGTCCCTAAATTTCCTGATACTGAACAATGAGAATACACCAGTGTCTCAACTGATCCTCTCTTCAGAGCTGCAGGCCAAATTCAGCTCTCATTTATACCAATATGAAATCCAAATTAAATACACTTCAGATTTAAACCAACGTAAGAGCCTGATCCTGAATTACTCAAGTCAATGGAATGTTGCCATTGATGCAAGGGAAGCACGGTCTAACAAAGCAGAATTTGGCCTTGCATGTCTACAATAGTCAATATCTGTGAACTATAACAATTGCAGTGACTCTGCTTATAGGCTGTCAACATTTCCATTACAAACCCTGTATTTGAGGAGGTTTGTGTGTTGGTCCCTATCAAATTTTTTTTGTAGTCAGTTGGACAGAGATGCTCTTAAGGCACTTCCATCTCCTTCTGGTATCTATAGATCAGTAACTGAACCCTGATTTTTTGCATAGCATAATGGGACACGTATCACCGGGCCAGATCTGGTTTAGCTCCTTTGCCACAATGTGTTTGCAGATGGCTGTACAAGGAAAATAGTTTTAGGAAAATCCAGGATTTTTCCACGTTCTGCATCTGTGATATAAAGTAATCCATTTTAGAAGACACAGAAGTTTAAACAGGAGCTACTAAGTACTGTGCACTGTAACTCTTCATAATGCTGTTTACGCTGCATTTGGAATTACAGATTAAGTAATGCAGAACGAGATCCCTTCTGCCTCCTTACGGAGCCTGTCCAGACTGAAGTCAGTGATCCCACAAGCCTTATAAAAAAAACACAAGGAATAACATCGGCATCCAGGCCAACATCCTTCCCACCCTAATCAAAGAAACAGGTTCTAAAGTTTGGTCTTTTGTTGCACACATAATGGCAGCTGTGTTTATCTACAGCCACTGCACTATCAGTATCTAACTCATTATTTTTAAAGTGTGTGAAATACGCCGAGCATGAAAAGGTACTACATAAAAACAAATTCCATTCTACACTATGCAATTCATACTACTGTTAATTAATTCACATTCACAACATGAACCGTAACAGGTCCAAAAACTCCATTATGGTGTATCCTGAGAATAGGTATAAAAAATAACACACAAAACTTGGCTAAACCTTAACACGTCTACTGATACGATATCAATCTTCCCCAAATAAGCCTAAGGTCTCTTTCTCTTTCCTGCCCATTTGTTTCTTTTCTTCCTTTAGAAGGGTCCGTCTTAGACCCACAAACTGCAGGGATCACAGACTCAGTGATTTTACATATTAAGTGAACTACAATACTGGGTCACAATGGGGGGAGGAGGGGAATTATCTACCTTCCTGAAAAACAATCAACTTTGAAGTGAAGAAAAAAAAATGTTTATGTCCTTAATTTTGTAAGTCAAATTAAAAGGGGACCTATGCTCCGCTCAGTTATGCGGCCTAGCAGAGAGATAAATGACAGAATTAGGGCACAAATTCCCATTAACATTTAGAAGGCAGAAAAAAAATTAATTAAACACAACATGCTCCCTCCTTCCCCAACCCCTCAGATGCCCCTCTAGGTCTTCCCTTCATGTTCAGCCCGCTTGGGCTTTTGGAAGCAGAACTGGTAGCACAAGGGATCTGCAACATGCTCCCATTAACACCCCACAGATTTGTGGGTGCCAATCTGCACGGGAGTTAATTTTGCTGAAAGATGATCAACTCCAAACCCCCGCCCCCCATCTTTACTGAGCAGTTGTTAAGAGCAAGGACATATGATGGTAGTGTGGCTGACTGCTCCCCAAAGCAGTGAAGTCAGGTAAGCTGGCCATCCATGGGGTCTATGATATTCCCTCTGATTTTTCCCTGGAGCAAATGGCACTCTGTGCAGTACGAAGAACACATCCACAACCCATTCTGAGAGGCTGGTATCCAATTTACCACCCCACACCTCATTTGAAGACTATTTTAACTTAACTTTTCCTTAAGGCAGAATGGCTCTCGGGGTTTGATCTCAGTACAAACAGACAGACACATACAGTCTACATGTATATACACACAGCCAGATTTGCTTTCAAAAAACATCCACAAATCCCTTTAAACTCAGCGGGGTCGGCATAGTTGTAAGTGAAGGCAGAATCTGACTCATTATTTCCACATCATATATAAACAGCTATTTAAATGTACTTTTTTTACAAAAGAAAAGAGAAGAAAATCTCAGCTATTGAGGAACCACCACCTGCATACTCATCCAAGTATAATGATTCTGCGGCAGACACCGATGTGCCTACCTGTACATCAGAACTCTTCACTGACTTATCACACTGCATCTAATAACGGTTTATAACAAAGATGCACCAAGTACTTGTGTTCCTACCAAAATATAATACACTTCACACTTATATGCTTGTTCGTTTTAACTGTGTATTTACCTTCATACTTACCTGTATATATTCCCCTAAAAACCACAGAGAAGAATTTTCAATATAAATAAATAAAAAAAAAATCAGGGGCTACAGTTCTGGAGCAATGTGCTGCTAGCCAGAGAGAAGCTGCATCCAGTCCAACACTGCACGCAAGGAGGAGTCCCATTTTAAGGCCTCAAAAGCCCTTGGAAAGCGGTTACATGGCTAATTATGTTCTCTGTCCAACGGGTAAAGTTTCATAGTGTGCATAACAGATTAGACACATGACTCCCAGTATAGTTAACAGGAGTTGTAGGTCTAACCTCCATCACATATGGCACTGCACGTGCCCCAAAGTATCTTTCTAAACATTACTGGAATATAAATAACGGGGCTGTCTGCAGGTCAGGGGCAATGACAACACAAATTTAACCCTACTGAAATGAACTGGTCTGATGAACTTTTTGTAGAGAAAAAGTGAAACAATGGTAACATTAGTGGTTTAAAAAAACCAAAATGGACAACACTTCTTTAAAAGGGGATAATTTGGCGTCTGCAGTGTGTACAAGATGTCTTCATACACTTTTCTGATTTCTTGCCAGTAACTATTCAAAAAAGACCACTTAACAAGCAAATAGGTCTTCAGCACAACAAATAATAAAAAAGAGAGCAAAGCCTGTGCTATTTAAATATCATGAACCATTTTGCTAATCATGCACAGATGGAAGTACAGACGCTTCTGCCAGACGCCTTGTTCGGAAACTTTGCTCTATTTTTAATTATTTGATGCACAGAGGACCTGTTTGCTGACTAAAAGGACACACTGTTTTTTATAAGGACTCCATTGACATGGAATTTAGTCAGTTAAAAAACATGAGAGCATTAAAAGTAGTTACACCTTTCTCTGAATCTCCACTAACAATATTTGTAGTTTTACAATCATATTTTTCTGTTCTTTTAAATCTCTCTCTCACCTGGGAGAACTGGCTAACTAACAATACAGAGCAAAGTAAAACTGACTATGCACAAAGCTGCCAAATGCACCACGTAAACAAACTGGGGAAAAGACATTTTTCCTGGTAATCTTCTTCAGTTTTAGTAATCTTAGGCGTTACTTGTAATGCTAACAGGTAACCAGTATGGCAAAGTGAAGGGTCAGTTTTAAATTAACAATGTTCCTTTAAGTCCAAAATGTAAGTTTCATGAGGAAAAATTGTTTGACAAAATCTAATATTAACTGAAAAAAGAAAAGGAGTACTTGTGGCACCTTAGAGACTAACAAATTTATTTATTAATGCTCAAATAAATTTGTTAGTCTCTAAGGTGCCACAAGTACTCCTTTTCTTTTTGCGGATACAGACTAACACAGCTGCTACTCTGAAACCTAATATTAACTGAATGTTCATTACTTTGGTTTGTTAGTCAATTACAACTTGAAAGTCATACTTGTCTGAAAATGCTGCATTGTAACAAGTAACATCTAAGATTACTATAAGTGAAAACTGTTAGCAACTCCCACCAGTTTGTATATTATGTGCATTGACAGCACTCAGGGGGTAGCTAATTTCACTTCTTCTCCATATCATACATTTTTATCCTTACTGAAATGACTCAAACAGCACCAAAAAAAATAGTATTTTCAATGTCGTATTAGTCTTTTTTTTTTTTTAATCTAGTTGATGGTATCCCTTTTCCTTTTACACTTTTTTTTAAACTTGCCATTGAACATTTTGCAACCCACCACTGCAGCACCGTGTTCCTATAGGAGAATCAAAAAGTGAAAACTAGAAACAAAAATGAAACCACCTAGCCTATTCCCCTCCTCCAAAATGAAGTGCTAAGAGTAATCACATAGCATGAGCACAAAAAATTAAACAAGATTTTAAAAATCCTTCCAGTTTTAATAACCTAAGATACTATTTGTAAGATAGCTAAAGAATTGTTTTTATTATACTATTATGTATTTAAAATCACAATCACCCTTTAATTTGTGGGCTGAACAGCACACAAATAATATGACTCCCAACTCACACCTAGGCACACAGAAAGCAACTGAATTACTTTTAAACTGCTATCGTATAATATTACAAACAAGTAAAAAAATGCAACTAATTCGTTAAAGACCAGCTGACAATCCTGAAAAGCAAGATGACTGCTCAAGAGACACTGTAGGTGGAAGCCACAGGACACTGGCAGGGGCACACAGGTTTGAAAATACAATGTTCAGCCAAAGAAACTGGCATCCACAATGAAGCGTCAGAGGAGAAAAAAAGATTTTCTCTTGAGTGAAGGGGGAAGGGTGCATGGAATGAAAGGCCTGTCCAGACAGCTCATTTGAACTGTAGAGTCAGAACTTGATTATGACTAATAAGGAAGGAAGAGGGGTAGATGAAACAACACTCAAATTTGCACAGTTCTGCACACATTATTAAAGCTTTAAAATCCTTCAAATAAGAATGGAAACTAGACAAAAATCAAGCAGAAGAAAGGGGCAACGAAGAATCAGAATGTTCCACAGGCAATGAACCTGGTGAGACAGAAGTAGAAGTGGGTCAGGATACCTAGCAGCTAGAACTACTGAGAAAAGTGAAATTTCAGCAGAAAGGGAGGTAAAAAGAAGAATTAATTGGCTAGTAAGGAAGCATAAAATCTGGAAAAGGGGGTTGACAGGCTGAAGTTGTGTGTTAAATATAAAGGTTTGCCAAGTTAAAAATCTGAAAAAACATGTCCATCTGAAGCACAGAAAGGAAAAAGAAATACAGAAAACACTTGACTGAGGAACATTTTTTATTCCCTATTTACGGTAAGGAAAAGCAGAGCTACAGCTCATTTACACTAGCCATAAACAAGCAGTGTCTGATCAGCTATGCTGACCTGCCGGCAACAGTTCTGAGTTTAAAGGGCCCAGACCCCCTCTGGAGACCTTGGTCCAGATCCCACGTAAGTTTTACATGAGTGGAACTCCATTTAAGTGGTCAGTTTAAGACTAGTATAAAGGAGCAGTGAATCAGGCTTCCAGTATTTAACTGCGGTCTTTGGCTTAGCAGCTTACAAAACTCAAAACACTCAAAGTTCACATTAAACAAGATAAGGAGGATAAAAATCTGGTTGTTGCAGCTCATACTGGACAGTGCTATTAATTTCAATGAGATACTCTACCTAAATAAAAGCTTTTTAAAATGGCACCAAATACTATAACCACTCCCCATTAAGTCTAGCCAGCTTACAGTTCAGAAAATTTGACAGTTATAGCCATAAACGTAGCTGAAGTGTCTCTTGGTCTGCATTTCTTCCATTCCTTTTGTCCACAACAACATTCAACAAGTTCAACTCCTTACAAAGACTAATTCTGTTCAGTGTAATAAAATGAATAGTCTATGACTATTACCCATGCTGCAATTTTAATTTTCTTTAGGCTCCTTTCTGATTGTACTCTTAATAGATATCAGTTAGTGTCATGCAGTACCATCCTGTGAGAAATGTCCTTCTTTCACTCTGACACCACTTTAATTCACTCATCTTGCTAAAAAATTTATTTTTCTTGAATTCACAACACAGCTGAAACCAACAGGAGTGCAAGTTACTCAGTACTTCCTAAAACCTATACAGAACCTTTATGTCTCCCCTCATCACTATAGCATCTGAGCACTTCTAAGGCATGGACTCTTATTTTGTCAGCTTATACAACTCTGGAACAAAACACAGACTTTCTTGGATGACACCTTCTTCCTCCTTCCACCCTATTGGGGCTGTAATGTCACATAGGCTACAGGACTACATGCCATATATATAAGCTGCCCAGAAGAAGAAAGATGCAATGTGATCTTTACTGATTAAGTTTAGGCACTTTAGTAAAGTATAGATTACTGGACAGTGACAGGTATCATCATTATCTTTTCCCATAAAATGGAATATAGACCTCATATAAAACATATTATATAGCTAGAGTTGTGAAATCAATTATCTGCCCAATATTTAATTAATCTACTATAGAGTTCATAAAGCAATCAGTAGTTGTTTTTCCATAACTAGGTAACCAACAAATACTAGGCGAGATCACCAGAGCGAAAGCCCAAGAACACTCAGCAAGGCTGACCTTCCGGAGTGACCAGTAAATAATCCCCTCAAGGAAGAGGGGTCTGGTGGGGCCACAAGTGGGAGGGTGGAGAGACCTCCCAATCCTACATATCCAGGGGATTGACAGGAAAGATCTTCCCCAAAACCCTGGAGGCAGGCAACAGCCCCCATATGGAGAGCTTTTTCTACTTCACTGGTCCTCGCCCCCTTTGGCTGCCTAGCTCCTCCAGGAACCATGTTGCTGCTGGTGAGGTCCCCTGGCCGCGGCTCAGCAGCAGAAGTGGAGGAAATTCAGGGGGAAGTACTACAGCTTCCAGATGTTTACCTCCCTCCCTGCAAACAGGGGTCAGCCTATATTTTCATGTGGATGTCAGGAGATTGGCCGCAATTCTGAGAGGACTTTACCTTGTGTTGATGTCATCTTTCTTAAAATCAGATTCTCAAATCTTAAGAGACTAATACAAAAGTAATCTTTCACATTAAATGAAAGGTCATATTCCTACTAGACCATTTTACTTACAGTAGCTCACATTAGAAACATGAATGTGCATGTCTTTTGGACCTATTTTACCTCAATATACTTTAGCAATTGCTAAGAATACCACCTTTTTTTCAGAAGAAACTACTGTGGGCCAAATCCTGCAGTCCTTACTCAGGCAAAACTCCCACTGAACTCAAGAGGAGTTTTGACAAAGTCAGGAGTCCAAGATTTGGCCCTTCACAAAACATTGGGGTGTCTAAAAATTACTGCGAAGAAGATAGTTCATGAGACTGGCAACCTTTCCCCTTGACGTAGCAAATTCAAAATCAGCTTAGGTGAGTGACTGAAAGTTTTCACCAGCTGGTGGCTCCTTAGTGGCCTTTGTAACATGAATCTCAATCCACACCATAACTGGCATCTTTATTAGTAGACTCAGCCATGAGGCCAAAGAGAATGAATGACCCCTGCTCTGTACAAGTGATCCTCCAGATCAGAGATGAGGCATTTTGTTCAGGGTGGGGCTGCTCGCCATGATGCAGCTTGTACCGGTTTTATGTCTATGTCAACAATTTTAGGCCCAGATCCTCAAAGATATTTACATGACTAACTCCCATTAATTTTAAGGGGAGTTAGGCACCTAAATACCTTTGAGGATCTGGGTGTTAGTTTGCAGGACTGGACATACTTCAAGACCACAACAATCATTTTTAAAAAATTATACAGAATAAAAATTCAGTCTAAAAAAAGTGAAAGAGTTTTTAGTTACCATGTCCCTTTAAAAAAAGGGGGGGGCATTTATATTATGATCACAATTAGTGATATTTTGTAAAAATCAAAGTTCTACATATACAAATTTATACTGAATGTGTATGTTTACTGAACTGTACATTGACTATTTAAGACAGCAAAACATCCAATAGGAAGTTTGTGCAAAAAAAAAAAAAAAAAAAAAAGTCAAACTACTATACTTGATATTTCCCCTCTGCTGAAAATCAGAAACAACATTTCAGAGTCACAGGAAAAATAATTGCATTATTATTATATACTTCAAGCCACCTTTAATCAACTTAATTAATATTCCTTTGCAGGGGAAACTTTATTAAGTTTATTAACACACTTAAAGTGGATTGATCTGTCTGGAATTCTACATTTTATAAACCTTACAAATTTGTAAAATCACTAATTCCACAAAAACATCAGCAAAGTAGTATGTTCTAATTCATTTTTCTCATAGATTAACTAAATCTGTGACAATCCTTGCAATGACTGGGCAGGAGGGATCCTTACGAACTTATAACAAATCAGCAAGTCAGATGATGCAATATCGTGCAAGCTAACACACAGAATACGATACTTCCTGCTAAACTACAAGAAAAATAGCCCGATTCTCAGCTTCTCTGGTCAGATCAGCAAAAACAAATCTTGTGGTATCAAAAAGCATGGGGCAATGGCATTCATTAAAGTTAATGCACAGCCCCAATCCTGCCCCCACTGAAGTCAGTGTTAACACTCCCACTGAATTTAACAGCACAGGATCAGGCCCTAGATGAAGGAATTTCACAGAAAGATATGAATGGGTTTCTGAAACTCACTTTGACCTTACCAGGGACTTCTCATGCAGACTAAGGTCAGTATATATCCCCAGACACAGTGCTGTATCTAAGCACTGCTGGACTTGTGTACCCTCAGGGAACAGTGCAATATTGTAGTTAGAAATGAGGGCGCTGGACAGTTATAAAGCATTCCTCAGCCAGAAATGGGTGTTGCTGTGACCACCACACCAGTGGAATGTAAAAGGTAAAAATGGAGAAAACAAAGTGATATTTTTCCTTAAATATCACTTATTTTGAACAATGTTGTAATGACTAAATAGAATACACTGAAATGTAAAATAAATATTAGACAATGTAAAAGATGGGTATTTCTTGTTTTTTTAAGAATAAGATTCTGTAAAAAATTATATGAGCAGAGAAGGTTTGCAGGATTATGATGCAAAGAGACACGTTTTCATGAGAAATTATTTTTAACATCCTTCTAGGATTCTGTTTCATTCAGACCTTATGCTTAAAATACAAGTGCAACAGTAAAATAAAATCCCTACTTTATTTTTGGAAAATACTGTACATCATTCACTGCTAAGCTCACCATTAACTGTGAAAGGTTAACGTGTTTTACTGTGGTTTCAATGTTCCTATGCAAAAGCTGCATTTAGAAAACAAAGATAACCCTAGTCACACTCCGTCTTTTCTGAAGCACGGATTAAACACAGTATTCCGCTCAACAAGCCCATCACCATTAAGTAACTCATCAGAAAATAAAGAGGGAATTATCAAATGGGAATTGCCAAGTAATTAGTTCTCTGAAGCAGATGACATACAACTATCAAAGGGAGGGGCTTCCCTGCTAGTCATATGTCAGAGGTAGGGCCTACTATGCTGTAAATAAAAATGCATTCCATGTTATAGAGCTATGGGGCTTTTTAACCACCAGCAGCACATTGAAAATAAACATGAAATTCTGTTTAGTGCAATAATCCACTAAGATCTGTTTTAATGTATTGGTGGGGGGAAGGATTGTTCAT
The DNA here is from genome assembly GCF_965152275.1 of Natator depressus. Classification (NCBI taxonomy): domain Eukaryota; kingdom Metazoa; phylum Chordata; order Testudines; family Cheloniidae; genus Natator; species Natator depressus. The sequence goes on from NC_134235.1 coordinate 109,403,621, forward strand.
GCATACAATGAAATTTCTAACTGTGCTGGATCTGCCAGCTGTTACCTGGGGAAGGCTATGCATACAGTACAGTACCAGAGAGGTGATGTGCACAGGCACTAGGGAAGAGGAGAAACCCTTTTTCTATCACAGTAATTTGAAAAAGCACTCCCTACTGGGTTGCTAGGATGTGACACTGACAAGGAACAGCACCACTGGGAAAATATTCATTGGTAGAAACAAACTGAGCATGGCAAACAGGAATTATATTTGTAGTTTTTTGTAACCATGTTTCTTCCGAAAAGTTGACTCACGTGTTTACATTCACAAGAATATTTAAATACACAGAAATACAAAGGCCCTAGCGCACGGGTGACTAGCAAACAAAAACGTGTTATTATTATGACATTCACTACTGCATTCTAAAACGTGGTGCTACACACTACAGGCTTGTCTACAGAAACATCTGGTTCGCAGCAAGCTGGGGTCTGACTCTATCCCACACCAGCCCGCCACACACTAACTGGCCCTGTGCACCCTGCTGACACACATTATTAGTTCATTAATGCGGTTTGATTTTGTCCTCTTTAAAACGGGGTGGCAGAGGTACCAAGGAGGAACCTCAGAGCAAGAGGATTTCAGGTCTCCTCTTCTCCTATAAACACGTGGTCCACCAGTGAAATCCCAGGACCCATTTACCACAGGCAGTTGATCCTTTTTAGCCTTAACCATAGAGCCCCAAGTTTTTCACAAATGCAAAATAATATGAAATAAAACAACAACAAAATCACCCAGCAGCAGCTCCTGTCCCTTGGGGTTGGGCCTAGTTCCCTGCTCCACGTGTTGCAAAGCACATGGGACTCACAGCGCCACCCAACGCCCCCACTCCCTTCCCCCCCCCAGGATCCCACCCCTATCCAGCCCACGCTGCTCCCTGTCTCCTGAATGCCCCACCTGAACCTCCGCCCCATCCAACAGCCCGCTGTCCCCTGACTGACCCCCGGGACCTCCTGCCCCTTATCCAACCCCCGCCCCTGTTACCATGCTGCTCAGAGCAGCAGGACAGGCTTTTTGGAAAGCCTGGGAGGTGGGCAGGTGCAAGCTGCGCTGCGGAAGACTGCGGGGGAGGGGCCAGGGGCTAGCCTCCCTGGCCAGGAGCTCAGGGGCCGGGCAGGATGGTCCCACGGGCCGGATGTGGCCCGCGAGCCGTAGTTTGCCCACCTCTGGTTTAGTGTGTGGGAGGGGGCCGGGGTGCAGGAGGGGATCAGGACTCCGGGCTGTGGCCTGGGATGATGGGTTTCGGGTGCAGGAAAAGGCTCCGGGTTTGGGGGGGGCTCAGGGCTGGGACAGGGGATTGGGGCGCGGGCTTACCTCGGGCGGCTCCCAGTGAGCGGCTCAGCAGGAGTGCTAAAGCAGGCTTCCTGCCTGCCCTGGCACCGTGGACCATGCTGCGCCCTGGAAGCGGCCAGCAGCAGGTACAGCTCCTAGGCAGACATGGGCAACAGGCTCCACGCAGCTCTCACCCGCAGACACTCTCCCCACATCTCCCACTGCCTGGGAACCAGCCAGTGGGAGTGCAGAGACAGTGCTCGGGGCGGGGGCTGCGCACAGAGCCTCATGGCCTCCCCGCCTAGGAGCCAGACCTGCTGCTGGCCACTTCTGGGATGCATCACAGTGTCAGAACAGGTAGGGACTAGCCTGCCTTAGCTGGGCAGCACCACCGACGGGACTTTTAACGGCCCAGTCGGCAGTGCTGACCAGAGCCACCACGATTCAGTGCCTTACATTCCACAACCTAGTACTGGGTTGTGACCCGCAGTTTGAAAACCACTGAGCTAGGCAGTGTTACCTTTCCCAGTGTTAAACTTTCAAGTCCTATCACTTACAACCCAGTTGCGCCTCCATGATGCTCCGACGATGGAGAAAAAACTCCGCCAATTTGGTCGAACAGGAAAAATTCGTTCCTGACCCCAAAACAGGTGACCAGTCAGATCCACCACACCCTAAATAACACAGCCTCTACACGACTGTTACGAAGAGGGAGGACAGGGCAGCTTACCATTGCCAGGCACATTCCACCCACCTAGGCCTTTCCCATGACCGGCTAGTGGGTCAGAACCTACTATTTGGAAAACACTGTCTTAGAGTAACTTCACTACTGAGTTAGCCTGGGGTTTTACCCAGCTAGTGGCCCTAACACCCCATCCATCCACACACAAAAACTTCTCTCCTGAGCCATCTGGGAGTATTGGTTAGAGCCCAGGTTCTGCTCTCACTCAGGCTGGTAATCCACCCACTTTGCAGTGAGGATGCAGGCTAAACCATTCAAGTGCTGATAGTCCTTCATTGTCTTCCCACGATTTCCCTGTGTGCCCAGAAGGAGAGACAGGTTCTCCCACAATTCACTGGGAAACAATCCTGGAGCAGCTTAGCATATTGCAGCACAGTCAGCCACGGAATAAGTTCCCAGACGCTCTAGCGACACACATGGATGTCTGCACCGTCAGTGACGACACAGTAACACGGGTATGGCTGCTCACACCGGCCTAGGCTGACCTGTATGCTCATACCCAGATGCTCATACCTGTATGCTCATACCCGGATGTCATCACCCCGGCTAACTCTGCCATGAAGACACACACCCTCAAGGTGCGTGCACGTGGAAATCCAGTAACATTCAATTACACAACCTACACACACACACGAACGGACGAGGGTGTACGCATGGGTGGTGCGGGTGTGCACAGTCAGAGACCACCTCTGACACTTTGGACCTAAAAATGAAAAAGGTTCAATTGCACAGTAAAATGTATTCTACCCTAACACCCCTCTGAGGTGACAGAAGTGTTTCTTTCCAGTCAGTTAAAAATGATGAGCCAGATGCTTCTCCACGGCCTTGCACCTTGTGCAGTCATTCCCATCAGTGCAGAGTGAGTAAAAAACATCATCAAATCAGAACAGTAGTGTTTTCCTACTCACTTTGCACAGGTGCAAATACACATACAAGGTATAAGACAGTGGAGAATCAGGCGCCTTGCTTTGTGGCGCACACATTTAGTTACTTATGTTACTACTAAACCTTATATGGTTAAAAGTGAAAGAGTTTTTTAAATTGTGATTTGTTTGTTATTTATGCTGTTTTATTACTTTTTTCTTATCTTTCAGATTAGAAAAATAAAATCAGTGAAGACAGTTTCACTCTTGGGTTCTTAATGCTGCAATGTTGATAAGCCAACCAGGGCAAGGAAATGTTTATGTGGAATTTCAAACTAAAGAAGCATTTCTATTCATCTTCGGTTTTATTAAATCTTTTACAATTTATATTTGGGGCTACATGTAAATTGACAATGTCCTTTTAAACCTGGTTTATACAAAGCTATTTATGTTACTCTGATTTTTATTTTTCAAAAGAGCACTTTCAATTGTTAAAGTCATGGTCAAAACTTCTCTCTCATATTCCATTAAAAAAGTGACACTGAAAAACATCTTTTTAAAGTAGAAGCAGGAACCCTGAACCATGGCTCAAATCCTGGCTTATGTGACAAGAGAACACAACTTTAGCGTTCCCATCTTAAGCACATCACAAAACTCAACTCAATGTATCTACATCAGAAAACCTTCATACAATTTGGTATGAGACTGGCAATCTCTGTTCAGGAAAGACCTAGGAATGATAGAGCAGAGGTATGGAGTTGTGTGGAGAAGATTGCAAAGCACTTCCCTGTATGATGCCAGTCTACACTGTTAGTTCTTCATTTTCATGTACATTAAATTTACTCCCACACTTAAATACAAAACAAGCAATTAAAAAATTAAATGTGATTTCTAATTACTATCCAATTATACCTAGTTCAAATCCATCTTCATTTTTCTGATACTCTTAGCTCGGTCAAAATCACCACCACCGTCTGTTAGTCCTCCCACCACTACAGGCCTTCACATGTAAAAAGAAAAAGCAGAACCAGACAGTAGAAAAAACACCAACTCTGCACTCTCAAATGGCCAGCAGGGGGCATTAATAACTTCCCCATACAGACAAATCACATCATTCTCCTTTAACTAAAAATGATATTTTATATATATATATATATATATATATATATATATATATATATCCTGTCTATGAACAAGCTGCAAATGAGTGTTCAGCATACGTTAGAAACACACCACATTTAAAACCAGCTGAATACATCTTACATAAAAGGGATACCATGTTAAGCAATGTATACCCATAGTTAATGAAACTTCAGAAAGTACAGTAAATGGATTGCTACAAGTGGGACAGTTGCTACAGAGTCAACTAGATGTCACAATATGACTAATAGATATCACATGAATTGAACAGTGGAAAAGATTAAAAGGAAATCTAATTGTTAAAATGTCCAGTATTTCAAACAAAATTCTCTTAACACAACTGTTTAAAAGGAAATAGAGTAATTTGCCTACCTGAAAGGAGGCAATGCGTGCTCTGAACAAATAAACACTAACTCTCCCTATGTTTTTTAGTTTGGGCCAAAATTAATCAAACTCAGGGTTAAAAAAAGCTATTTTAAATAACCTTTTACTCATCTTGAGGTCTTTATTCAGGCAAAATGATTATTAAAGTCAGTGTGAGTTTTACCTAATAAGAACAGTAAACACTAAAGGCTTGATCCTACAAATTCTTAAACGAGTTACTTTACTACTTTATTTGCTGCAGTAAATGGTATTATTTATGTGAGTAAAGTTGCCTGTGTTTGTAGAATTAAACCTTAAGTAAGGACTTCAGAATTTGATCTTATGTGTGTTAAATCAAAGGTGCCCAATATTTTGTCCATATGAGGGACACAAAAAGCACATGTCATAAGCCACCTAGTTTGCATTTAGTGGAGCAGACTGCAGCCATCCTCCTCCTTGGTAAAATACTAGAGTAGGAGAGGGCTATGGTCTCAGCATACCATCTTTGTTCCATCTTTGACCTGTGCAACTTGCCCTGTGGCTACTGATCACACTATAGAACTCCACGGGTCACATTCCATCAGTTGCAACTCTGGGCATCCCTGTTAAATCAAATGCCAAGGATAATGTCTGTAACCAGCCAGTGACCATCTAGACAACCTTTACATTATTTACTCTGATACAAATTGGGCTTGATTTTGATCTCACTCTGGAGTAAATCAGGAGTAAGCGCTGAAGACAGTGGAGTTACACCAATGTAAAACTGATGTGACTGAAAAAATAAACCCACTGTATTTTAATAACAAAAACATACATGGTCTAAGGTCCATTAAGACGACCTTAAGCATTCTGTGTACAAAGAAAGCAGTATTATGCCGATGGCTAACAATCAATTGTACTGGACATAACAAGGTTATCTTTATGCAAAATGTTTACTTAATATTTATGACGTTGTTTTTAATGCAATCTCAGGAAATATCAGCTGCTAGAATATTCAAGGTGACTTAGCAATACATTATGGGTAATACAATGTGGGCATTCAGAAGACACTTAAATTTGATTAATATGCTATAAAGCATTTCTTCTTCTAGCTATTAGTTACGAGCCTTTTCTGTGTAATAATTTCTGTAAACAAAAACAATTTTACAAAACCTGAGCTAATTCTGGACAAATGAAGAGCTCTTGGAAATGTTAACGCCTTGACAAAAAGATTTGTTCCACCTGATCTCTAAGTCAACATCTGCTATCAAGTAAATTTTCTGAAACTGAAGGGTGAAAATGTGTTAGGGTGCTTTATCCGGCAATTTAATTTTCAAAAAGAATAATCCTCCAGAGATGTAGTGGCTACAACCTGCCCCTCCATTCTAGATGATTAGTGTAGACCATAAGAGGCGTGTCTTTACATGCAACTACATGCTTAGACTACTTCCCTTTAAAAGAACAATACCCCATCCTGCAGTCACAATAAAATGTAAATTTATGTACTGCACACTTCACTATGACATACTGTATACATGAAAAAGTTATTCCACTACAGAGACTTTCTGATCAGCTTTTCATCAACAAAATACTAGAGTAACTCAGTTTTCTGGCTTAAATAAAAACAAAAAAACGTACTTTCAGTTTCTGAATCTAATTCCCCAGCTGTATTTGCCATATTATTTAAAAGAACAGCCTATTTTCTTTCTGCAACCTTTATATTTTTGTTACCATTAGCAGGATAGCCAATCCTAAGTACTTAAAAATCATGAGTCAGAGCCATGAGACTGGCTTAAAAACCATGAGACTCAAATAAATAAGAACATTTGGGTTCTTTTTATATGCAGTCTGATTGACCCCTAAAGGCTCAACACATTTTCAAGCTCTTCTCCACAAACTTACAAACATACAAGATACAGACACATGAGGTACAAAGGGGGGGGGGAGGGAGAAAAGAAAAAAAAGCTGAGATTGTCCTGTAATCACATCACTGCAGAACCTGAGGATATAAGCAAATCACCAAGGATCACAAGACTTGCAATAAAATCATGAGAGCTGACAACACTGCTTAAATCAGAGTAAAAGAAAGACTTAGGTATGTCACTAGTGACTGGTTATCCATGGTTTTAAGCAGGGCCAACCCTAGACCAAATGCACCCCAGGCAAGGAGTGTCTTCGGCATGCCGCTGCTCCACCTTCCCCCCACCCCTCCACTGGTTAAACTTTTGAATATCTTACACTACCCTGAGCCTAGCATCCCTCAAGCCCTGCACTCCAGGCAGTCGCCTGCCCCTAAATCCGCCCCTGGCTTTAACGGAAAATCCGCATGCCAAACAAGGCTTTCTACACAGGAGGAAATCAGGAAGTTGAAAAAGGCAAAGAGTCTGCAAGCAACACAACCCACAACAACAAAACAAAAATTGACAATAATAGGCAAGAGGATGGATTTCTATTATTTTATGCATGGCAGTTTATGACAAAGCTCAAAGGGTGAAAACTTTTTATACATCTCATAATCTTTTAGTAACCAAACACATTTTGACCTAAGGTGAGCATAAGAACCACTGATCTGCAACGCAGCATCCTACAAGACAGAGATTTGAGACACAGGTAATATGATTTGCTGACTTGGGTAATACCATAATTGTTGTTATTTATTTATAAAGCACCCCCATTCCTGGTCATGTTGAGGTAGAATAATTTTGTGTCAAATGAATTATAAAAACACTTTAAGGTGTCAAGGTTTGCCAAAAGTGTGTATACTCATGAGAGAAATAAAAAGCATTAAATCCTCACCTTATTTACAAAGCATCTCTCTATGGAGAAGATAAAAATTATGGTCGTCACTGTTCTATGGGGGTGAAGAAGAAATTCACAGCTTAAACTGCTTCCTCATCTGGCTTCGCCTGCAATGTGACTGTTCATCCAGAAGCAGAGGAGATGAAAACCAAAATGAAAAAAACAATATCAGTTAAAAACCAACCAAATTAGCATTGGCCATACAAGTGCCAAAATATTCCTGTGAAGATTGTGAGTGGTTCTATCCAAAGCAGAATCATTCATAATACTGAGGGTCAATAACATCAAAAGATTACAGAGTTGTGTCTGAGTCTGAGCTACAGAAGGATGGCAATTCACTTCCAACAAGTGACACAACTAGAGTGAAAACCAGGGCTCAGAACAAGCCTGTACTCAAAAAGCACATTGGTAAGTGTACTGTTTACATCTTACACCAGCTTCAGCCTGTCGGGGACATTTATGATCTTTACTGGCTCAGTAGTACAACCTCATGAAACAAAAAATTTAATAATTTTATTAAGATAATGTTGAAATAAGCAACGGTACAGAGTTCAAGCATAGAAGTTTCTGGTTGTCAGGGGATAAGGTACAGATTATCAAGGGGTACAAAATGCGATTTAGGAGCTGGTGGAACAAGGATCACATAATAATCTGCAATCTCCCCGACTGGGGGGGAAGTTTAACCGGTCAGAGTACAGACATCAAGATGTATCTACATTTCATGAATGTCCAAAAAGACAAGTCATTCATGCACAATGTAGCTGAAATTACTACAGATGTGCACTCACATGTGTGCCCGTTCTTGTGTGTGTTTGTACGTGGGCGCCCTTGGCCACTCTTCCTGCCAGCAACCATGACATAGATGTGCACTGTCTCCTGTAGGCTGGGGCTAAGGAGTCAGTTCCTCGGCACCATACACATGTGGCAGAAAGCACAGCCCATTTACTCTGTCTGTATGTGCTTTCCAAAATGTGATATTGGTGAGTTTAGAAAACATAAGTGAGTTGTGGTGACAGTCTTCACTGGCAGCAGAACACAATTTCTTTGAGAGGCATTATCCAAAAAGCAAACCATATTAAGGGGATCTTGATAAAAAAAAGTGTTAGATTTTGTGGCATTTCCCCAGTTCTATCGTCTTAATCCTGGCATGCTGGAATTAATGCATTTTACTGCAAATTCCCAGATAATATAAACAGAAAGTACACTATGACAGCAATATTTTTCTAATTCTATATTTTTAATCATTAAAAATTACAGGGAGCCAGCATCACAATTCTGCTGACATCACATATCAAACAAAATATGTTTTGCTTTTTCACTTGGAACCTCACCAAAAAATTTTTGTCACTCTTTAGCAGGACTACTATTCCTCTGTCGTGAGGCAGTTTTGTGTTTGAGTTTGTAAGCATGCTTATGGCCCCTGTTCATCCAAGGATTTATGCACAAGTTTAACTTTATGCCAGTACTTAAATCCATCCTTATTCAGCAAAGCACTTGCAGGATTTAAGCATGTGCTAAAGTGTTTTTCTGGATTGGGTCCAATAAATACATTCATGCACATAGCTATTCATAGTTAGTAGACTACAAACTAACACACAATATAGTTGTAGGAGAAAATATAGTAAAGTAATAGCTGAATAACAAATACACTAAGCTCAAGAAGAAACCAGAGTTACTTGTCCAGTTTCTGTAACTTCCAAATACACCTTTGTCTGCAGAGTTGTTAAAATTAAAAATATATATATATATTTATTTTGTATATCAGCTAAATCAAAATCTTATCACCTTAAACTTTTTTCCCCCACATTTTTTAAAATGTGGGACTTTTGAATATATGTTACGTGCCAGAGCCCAAAAACATTTTGTGTGTTTGTTCTCCCTGTCCAAAGATAAATATACTAATTTGTCTCACTCAAAGTTCTGCATAAGGTAAAATTAAATGACCAAGTCAATATTTTCAGTTCTAAAAGCTTAATGTATTAAATTTCTTAGCAAAATTCACCGGCATAGAGCACACCATTTCTTCAGTCTGACATACTTACCTGTATCGAGCCTGCTGTACTTCTGTTTGTTATGGTCATTACATTTTGATTTGCTAAAGTAGACCTAGTTATAGCAGTCTCAGCAGAGGACTCCAGCTAAAGCTGTTCTATGAACTGATTAAGTTGCATGAACTATATCTGAACGATGTTCCACAATAGTTAATCACTCAAAAACCTGTATGATCAGCTAACAGCCTCATAGTGGGCTGTCTCATATTCTAAACTACGGTTGAAACCAGGGTACACTTCAGACCACATATGCAATTTTTATATACATTTTTGAAACCAAAATACACCTTGCTACTGCACTCCCCTCCTATTTGTAGACCACAGCAAAAGCATTATACTATATGAATAGCAATACAAAAAAGAGTGGGTTACTACTGTGCCCTTTTAAGTTAATAAGAGTTTTGCCATTGAATTTCAGTGGGAGGAGGATCAGGTCCTGAGTTTTGATTCTCTAGATATATTATTAATATAAACTATTTTCATATTTCAAGTAATTAGCTGCTTTTCAATTGACTGCATTTAACAGTCTATTTTAAAAAAATATTAAGATGATACAAGGCTATCAGATAGATTACAAAAAGATTTTTTTTTCCTTGGAGGCAAAGGAAATTCAGGCCTGTTTTTAAAGATCCTTTAAAAATCAGACCATTTTTGTCAAGCTTTTTTATAATGAAATCCTAAAGGAAATTTGTTTTTCCACAAGTTCATATAACACATTTTAAAAAAATATTTACTCTGCAGTGCTGTGAACCACATTACAAGCAATTTGCATAAGAAGCATGATGCAGTACAAGGGATCGTACAAACAGCAGGAGTTTGTGTGGTTATTTGACTTTCTCCAGTCCCATTTTCCTAATCCCCTCCATACCTAGGCCAAAAAGAAAGGACGAAAGAACGAAAAGCCCAAATCAGCCAGTGCACTAAAGAGTTGCACTGAGAGTGAGAAACTGTTCATGAACTTCCCCATGAGAAGAAATTCCTCTGCTTGGCAGACGGACAGAAACCTGCAGGCTCAGTTACACTGCAGCTGGGTTTGTGAGCTGGCAGGCAGTGCAAGATTTGACCCACAGACAGGCATTACTCCTCTTGTTACCTTCTCCAGTCTCGTACTTCAACACGAGAGCTATTCAAATGCCTGTTTTATTATTATATTTTTTGGATACTATTAGGCTCTAGTAGTTAAGGGCTTGATCCTGAGAGGTGTGGAGTACTGAACCATTGGGAATTGTGGGTACGCGTCACTGCTCAGATCAAGCCATTAAAGCCACAGGTCTAAATTCACCATTGGTGTAACTGGGAGAAACGTGAATGGAGATGTTAGCCACTTATGCAAGCGGTGAATTCAGCTCCTCCACAGAGTTCTGAAGTCCTTACTCAGACAAAACTCCCATTCCACTCAATAGCAGTTTTGCCTGAGAAAGATGTAATAAAGACTTCATGGTTACACACTACAGGACAGATTCTTAGCTCCATTACTCTGAATGTGGCCCACTGGAATCATTCCAGATTTACACCAGTACAATAGAGAGCCACATTTGGCCCATTAAAAAAAATATTATTTCTTAAAAGACTAATGTATAGTGTAGTATTCAAACACTGACATTAAAGACAAAAATATTCCTCAGTTAAATGTATTTTTAAATTGCAGTAAACAACATGAAGCTCTTTATATTCTTCAAGTGCACTTTTTACATTGGAGAAAAATGCATTATAAACATTGAAGCAAAAGGCCTTCAACTGTATGCTATGATGAAAAAATACCTTTTAAAGTAGTATGAAAACAAATGTGAAACAGCTTACTATTATCAGAAACAAACTATCCAGTATTGAGTCTGTCACAGATAAAATAGCCTTGGGTTTTTAGTTGGTTTTATTACAGTTTGTATACACCCTAAGTTTTTGCAAGGTGAAAATGCAAATTCAATTACCAAATAAACCACATCCAAGGCCCTGAGCCTACTAAGAATTATGAACATGCTTAACTTAATACACTATCAGTTAAGTAATAATGATAATGTGAATTATCAATTACTTAAATTATACTAGTCAGAGCACATAAAGTTAAGCAATGTGCATAGATTATGGCAGGTTTGGGGCCTACAATATTAACCCTTTTAATGGTGACATTTTCACAACTTCATACATATGATTTCAGCCGTCAAATGGTTAAATACCCAACAAATCAAAAGCAACAGATTGCAGAAGCAGCTTTCAGATACGCTTGGGAAAGACACTTAAAAAATTAACAAAACATTTGTTGATTCATTAACAATAAACACACGTGGAACTGGTAGAATGATTTCATTAGCTAACTAAATATATTTTCATACTCTGCACACATGTAAAATCTGACAGTCCAGTGCTGTAACAGCCCAGAAGTATCTTTCATAAAAGTTCAGTGGTTAGGAAATGTCATAATATGCTTAAATATTCTTCAAGAAGACACAGAAGTGAGTTGTACAATCTGTCCAACATAAATATTGTACATACGCCACTTGAGGTAGCCCAGTCACAAGACAAACACACCTGAATGGACGATGAATACTGTCTGTTACCATGGCAGCCTGATCTAATTACATGACTGATCTGGGCTAGAGTAAGTGCACTGAAAACCTATAGCACTGACATGTATCTACATGATGAGAGAGAGACAGACAGAGTTGAAGAGAACCTATGAACCTTTGCCTTCCATAAACGATGATGAGATTAAAGCCATCCATTTAAAAGAATTGCTGCCTGAAAAATATTGGGCCATTTTCATGAACAAATTGGAGGGCAATACAATAAAATCATAACTACTATTAAAAGGTACCTTGCAGCATCTCAAAAATAACTACAGTGTGATTTTTTTTCTGTCACTCTCAATTACAATCTCTCCCTCATTCATAACCCTTGCTCCACAGAGCTATAAAACTGAACTGTCTTCACCACCCAAACAAGCAGAGCTACATTAACATGAAATCTGAATTTTCCCTTAACTGAAGGTTACATCAGAAGCTAAAATGAAAAGACCTTGACTTCCCTAACATGTCAGCAAAGTAACTGGCTACGCCTGAACACATCTGACATGTAACTAACCAATACGGTATAACATATATAACAATGATCATTAAATATTAAGTATAACCTGCATTATGAAATATGCATTTATCATATGAAACATAAAATGTTTCAAAAACTAAGGTCATCCACCTTAACAATTCCTTATTTGTGCATAAAGAATATTTGTAAGGAACAACAATTTACATCATTATGTTTATTTCTTGGACATAATAAGGAATGCTTACAATTTGTGCTAATTGTATCCGGAGTCCAGGATCACAGGGGACAGATGCAGTTTGGAGTCCCTATTGCACAGCATACGGTAAACAAAATAAAAATAGCCTGTCGTTCTTCTTATCCACATAGTACATTATATAACCAGCTTCAGACTTGTTTTCTTTCTATTATTACTCCTCAGTAATTTCCCCCATCTTCAATGGCATGGAAACAGTTCCCAATCCCGTCTTTTTATCATCATCATCATCATCACTACCGAAGCAACCAACGTTTTCTAACAAATTTTAGGTTAATCTCTAATAGTCTTAGAAATTATTATATTCATTTATTTAGTACATACAAACCAACCAAGGGTTACTTTCCTAAGGTGTTTTATTTAAAACCCAACCCAAACAAGGGGAGATCGGAGTCAAAAAAGCAATGCATACCTGCAACATAAATTAAAGAGAATGCAGCAGCCACAGACACAATCAGAAATGGAAAAAGCAAAATATTGCTATATCCAAGGATAATCACATCAATTCTTTAGCACCGGAGGCTGTCGCTAATCCCCCCTGGAGAAGCTAAATGGTCTCTTTGCTTTTAGCCAGCCCCAGATCTCTCGCCCTGGCAGGGACTGGAGGAGAGTGAAAGCAAGAGAGGCTCTGCAGACAGTGTGAAGGGGGAAAACGGGACACCCGGGCCTCCCCTGACCCGGGCACTAGCCCTCCTCGCTCACTGCTGGAAGTGCCAGCTGGTGTCTCCAGCCAGCCTGGGCCGCGAGTGCAGCGTAGTGGGTCCGCGGCTGAGCGCATTCCCCGTCCCAGCGCCGCCTCTTCCCCCTCCCTCCTCGCTTCATTCACCCCTCCGGCAGCCACCCTGACCCAGCCCGTACTACACAGCCCAGCACGGGCCGGCGCGGCCGGCGGCAAAGCCTCCCCCGCCGCAGCCCGCACAAACCCGGGCGTCCTGCAAAACTCCGGCCGCTCTCACTTGCCTCCGCGCCAGCTAATGCACCAGGGGCAGGGGCAGGGGCAGCCACAGCCAGAGCCCGGCAGCGGCGGCGGCGGCAGCAGAGCCAGCGTGAAAACGCCACCCCTCCCCAGCGCGCGCACACACACACACACACACACGCGCGCGCGCGCGCCCTCTCGCCTCCCGGGGGGGGGACTGAAAGCAACCCAGACACAGGGGCTACGGCTGTTTCCTTGCCTGTCCCCCCTCCTTTCCCCTGCCTCCTTCTCCTCCTCCACCCGCACCCCGGAAGACATTTCTTGCATGCACAGAGTGCAACGAATTCCAGCCACCCCCCATGTCCCTCCACCTCCCCCCAGGATCGCAAAGCCATTTTCTGGCCTCCAGCCTTCCCAGGGCTGGGGTGGACTGGGCTCCCGGGCGGCTGAAGCCCCCGGGGGGGGGGCTCGTCCAGTCCCCCCTCCCCCCTTGTGTTTCTCCAGCTGGAAGCGCTGGAGGTTTTCAATCGAAAGGAGGAAAGAAGCCGGGGAAGCAAAAAGCAGAGAAGGAATAAAAGAGCCACTTACTGCCAAGTGTCAAGGGAGGTGGGGGCAGAGAGAGAGACTCACACACACTGTCTTGCTAGCTGATCACAGGGCTTGGGGGCGGGAGGGGGGGTTATGTTGGTTGCCTTTTTTTCCCTCTCTCTCTCCTTCCCCCTGCAGTGACACAGGTCCTGGATGTCTCCACCACTGTAGTAGAAATGATGTCTGCGGTACAGAGCTCCCGCTCCTCTCTCTCCAGTATGTAAATGTGTAATAGAAGCCAAATATGGAGCAGTTGGCTGCCTCTGCAACAGCTCAAGGATCCTACTTCATGCAAAAGGGACGGGGGAAGGGAGGAGAAGAGGAGGAGGAGGCACGGCAACACTTTGGCAAGCGGCCAAGAGAGCCACACAGATTATTGCATACGCACCACAGAGCCGGGCCAAGCCAGTTTTAACCCTTTACATGGCTTCTTCCCAGTTACGGGGAGGAAAAAAAAAGGGGGGGGTGAATTGTGGTGGGGTTTGTTGGTGTTTTCCCCCCCCCCACTTCAAAAGGCAATGTTTGCCATCAAAAGCACAATTAAAAGAATACTGATCAGCTGCTGTGCTTCTGGGGATCTCAAAGCGTTCTGCAAACAGTAATGAAAGTGACCAAGACATTCACTTGTTTAATAGAAGAGAGCCGGCTGGGGATGCCTGCTGTCCTTTGGAAATGGCAGAGTGCCAATTTAAGGGACTCATGACGATCAGCCACTCAGTCTTTCACCATGAGGCCTTGGGGGCAGGGGGTCTTTTCCTAATTAGTATAATTCTTCCAGGGACAAATCCGCAACTCCTATTGGAGTCACTTGGCAAAAGATGCCTACCATCTAAATCAAGTCCCAAATGTCCTTTACTCAGATCCCTTCTTAAACAGCAAGAAGGCAGATAGATCTGGACCTTGTATAACCAGATACCTTTGGATGCTGACCATCTTTCCTGACTCCCTACTACGCACTGTGCCAATTACACTTACTCTGAGGCTGAACCTCTCCCAACTATTCCCCCAAGTAGAGCAACATACCTCTCCATGATGGTCCAATCTCCACTTGTTGTCTTGTCCTTGACCGCTAGGCTGGATTCCTAGAGGAAAACACAAGAGAAAGAAACTTCAGTTAACAAAAAAGGAACAGAACATCAAAATTAAAACTAAAAATGCTACTGAAGAAATGAATAAAATCAAGTTCCATACCTCCTAGAGCACCAGGGCCTGGGGGGGGCGGGGTGTGTGCTCATTGTAATATTCACTAAGACCACTGGCAAGGCAGTGGGGTCCTAAAGGAGCTACTGACTCTCTGCTTGGGCATCAGCACACATGAAGGCATAGAGTGAGAGCCTCTCTCTTAGCTGACACACTGGGGATTGAACCAAAGGCATGAGCAGATACAGCTTGAGATAAAGCTCTGTAGCTGGGGGTATAAAAAACAGAGGCCTCTCTAGGTACAGGCAAGTTAGGCACCTGCCTAGGGTGGCAGATTTGACCTGGTCGCCTGCCGTCATGATGGAGGGGTGACTGGGCCTAGCCTGAGTGGTGCTGTGACCCTATGTGCCAGGTTGCAAAGCCACTTGCTCAGATTTGGCCTAGCTGCTCCTCCATCATGATGGGGGGGCAGCTGGGCCAAATTTGAGTGATGTGGAAGGTGGCACGCTGACGAGTTGCTTAGGGTGGTAGACTGCCTTAGACAGCCTTGGATAACATCTCTGGATCAGCCTTGATTCATCTTCGGATCAGCACAGAGGGAGACTAGTAACACACTTACCAGTGGGTTTCAATACCAGGGTTACAACACGCACAAGGCAGCGTCTGATGCAGAACAAAACCATTCAAAGTGGGCAATGGGGCAAACCCAAAATGTGAACAGGTGCAAATATCTCCTGTATACTATTAACATTATGCACATGCTCTAGGGAGCTGTGCTGGGCATTGTGGGATAGGTGCAATAATCCACAGGGCATGCAATGCTTGTACGGCAGGCACTGTGTGAACCCAGAGCACTGCTTGCATCCAAAATAGGATGACTAGTGTTGACACTCTGCAGTGCTGCAACTTGCACCCGTTCCCTGAAACCGGGGCAAGTTACAATATGGCAGTTTTCTAGTTTTCCATGTGTTGGTGAAGTGTTTCTATAATCTTAGTGGCTACATGCAAAAAAAAATCACGACTCTAAACTGTCAGTTTCTGTGGATGGATCTGTAAGGTAATTCCTTATAAAAAGAAATATGTTGCATAATTATACTATAATAGCGGAAAAGAATGTAGTAATAAAACTGTAAGAGGCAGTGGTATTGATCAATAGGCAATAGAATAGTGTATACTGTATATAGCATAGCTTTATAAGGCATAAAGATCCTTTATTATTACGACTAAAACTTTAATTAAGGTTCCATCATATGTAACCTGATGACATTTTCTGTTTTATGAGTGCTTTGGGGAAAAGAAACAGCAACAGGCCAAGACATTTGGACAGACGTGCAACTTAGCACCTCAAAGTAGTGAATCTGCAACAGCAGCAGCCAAGCAGACATCAACATCATCCTCACCCCGCTAATGCAAGATTCATTGATTGAATCAAAGGGAGGGAGGGAGGGAGAGAGTGTGGATTACTGAAAATCAAGTGAAAGCTCTAGTCAGTTCTTAAAGTGGTATGAAAAAGTGGGGTGGGGGAGGTCTATTATAATCTTGGAGCAGCAGCTTTGGCAAGAACCATGCTTAAAATGCAGCTCTCAGTGACCTGGCTTGATTAAAACAATATTTTTTTTTTGGCTGGGTATGCAACCCCTTGCAATCCCTCATCCCATACACTCACTTTAAGCACTGCCTCTAGTGACACTTCAACCCCTTCATCTGGGCACAGTTTTGAATATGCATCATTCCCCCACTACCACCACCTTTTTTATTTCTCTAGTTCAGGATGTTACCTCAGTAGAAAGGAATCTCTCATTCTAATATGTTCACCTTGCCAACAGGTGTGGCACACGCAGAGAAACAGAAGCCACGTTCATGCTGAAGCAAGCTCAGGGCAACCTTCTCCTTTGCAGCAGATGAACATGAGAGCCCTGTATATACCTCTATTCTTTGGTTACAGATTTTGCTGCAGAAACTTTGCAGCAGAATTGTGCTCCAGAAACTAAGCTTTTAAATCTCTCTATATATTTCTAGCCCTCATGGATTGATGCATAAATTGATGCAGTGTTGTCTTCCTGAGTCTGCAGACAGCCTTAAAGTGGGCTTTGGGAGGTGCCACAAATCCAAACTGCCCGGTGGCAGAAATTCCAACAGCTCCTTACCTAGCTGCTGTTCCTCCACCATCTTCTGACAGATTCTCTGGGGCAGTTATAAACTGTCATCAGAAAAACCTTTAGCATACCAAAACCAAAAAATAGGAAGACTGCTTAAAATAAACTGAATTTAATGTTAAAATAAATAAGCTACTGCAGTGATTGTATTATTAATTCTTATATTTAATGGATTACATGGCTACATTCAAAAAAGCTGCAGCAGAATTTGCAGCCTCCTCAGCAACCAGGAACTTTGCCACAGAGCACAGGTCCAAGTTGCCACCAAGTACAAGAACCCTTAATTAATGCAGAGGCGCTGTGAGGCACGGACATAATGTGACCTTTTCCAAACAACTGGCACAAAAGGCCCGATTAAGCCTTCAGTCTTTATTCAGGCAAAATGCCCTATCGACTTCAGCTGGGAGTTTTGATAGAGTAAGAAGTGCAGAACTCAGCCTCAAGAGAGGCGGAGTAATTTGCTTCAGAAAATGAACATTAACAGCTCCAGGATGAAGACTAGGTGGACAACTTTGCTCCTCTGGCACAGTGGAACTTTCTATAGTTAGTGTAGGAAACAGAGCTTTGTCTGTGCAGTAGACAGAGCTTTCTCAGGGGCTGGTCAAAGACTGTGGAATGATCTCCCCCAGGAACTAAGGACCACCACAAGCCTCACCACCCTCCCACCACACTTCCCTGAGTTTGCCTCTCTCACATAAACATAGCAGCAAGTGAGTGCATATATACATGTACGTATATTGTTTTTAAAGATTCCAAAACAAAAACACTCCGTTGCACACACTTCTGCCTCTGGGAAGAGGATGAGAGAAGAAACTTGTAACAGATGTTAGTCACATTGCTTAATGCACTACTGGAAGGTGCTCAGATACCAGGGGAATAAGCGCAGTGTAAGAACCTGTATAGTACAGAATAGGCTACATCTGAACAGACATCAGGTATTTTATTTACTGCTTATGATATGCCACAGATGATATGACTTCCTACTGATTCATTCATGACCGGAGGATATTAATCAATTTGATATATAAGATACACAGTGCCCAGAAGAAACCCTGTGTCAACATGCTGGTTGTAATGTGTCATCTACAGTATATATTTTACACATCTAATAATGACAAATGGGAGAATGGGAGGCATAAAATGACTGGATTTTTTTAAATATAGTTTTTAAAATTCAAACGTGCACAAGTTATTTCAGCTCCTTCCGGAGAAGTAGACCAGTGATTATTCTTCACACGCAAAACATCTTTAAGTTTAAAATAATTGATAATTAGAGTCTAAATGTTAGGTCTGTCATAAAATGACGTTGTTAGTCTCATTACAGCCTCTAGTGGACAGTAGTAATCCACTTCACAGAGCTGGCACACATTTTTACTTCAGATGACAGGCATGAGCAAAGTGGAGGTTAGTATGAGAGAGCAAAAACACACAATCATTCTCACCCTATGGCAAAAATGAAGTTCTGAATAAGAGCAAAGGTTTGTTGGGATTGGTCTATAGAGGGTCTTGGGTTTGTGCAGCCTTCAGGTATTATTACTGGTTTGCAAATAAATGGAGAACTTCTGCAATTAATTTCAATTTCAGACAGCTTTCATAAAAAACTAAATTCATCTCAAATATTTTTATAACAAAAAATATTGGTTGCCATGTTTTTGGCTTAAGTAAGATGTTTTTATTCCAACTCATAATATGCTGACTGTCCAATCCACCTCCTGTCTATTTTTATCCCTCTTGCATTCAGATAATTTTTGCTAAAGCAATTTTATTATTATTGCACAGACATATGCAGTTGATTTAAATTATTTTAGCAGCTTTAACAAATCATAACTTAGATTAGAGCTGGCCAATTAATTTTTCCTCAAGGAAGCTAAATTGTAGCTCACCTAAACAATCAAATATTTAAAATATGTTCCTTTACTTTACTTGGAGCATCATAAAATAGGACTAAAATATTTATTTTATTGAGCATTAGCATAAAACCTAAACATATTTCCTATTGAAACTCAAATACTGATGATTTTCTCTCCAGAGCACTAAATGCCATTGTTTTCAGATGGCAAAATATTAAATTGCAAATCACAGAGAACTGACACTGGCAAAAGCATCTCAAATTAACATTGAATTGAGAGCATAGCATTCATAAATCAGTAAACAAATGTGTCATACTACAATACTATTGAAAGAGAAAAGTATGGTGTAAATCCTGAAGTCCTTCACAGGCAAGACTCTCACTGAAGCCCAAAGCAAGGAAATTCATAGTAAAGGCTGTCATTCTTTACCTTACCCAATGTGCCTAGGTATTGTGGAGGTCTCTGAACAATAAGTCATTCTACATATGTGTGATGGAATATTTAGGTACAAGAATGTTTCATTCTTAGTTCTCTCAGTTTTAAAAAGAAGCTATCAAGTCCCCCCCACCCCCACCCCCCAACTCTCTCTCTCTATCTCTCTCTCTCACTAGCTTCATTGGACCTAAACTGAAGTTAGCAAACTTCAGACTGGAAATAAGGTTCTTTTTTTTCCTCTCTCTCTTTTTTTTTTTTTTTTTAAACAGGGAGGATAATTAACCACTGGAACAATTTGCCATAGGAAATCAGTAAATTATCCATCCCTGGAAGTTTTTAAATCTAGACTGGATGTCTCTCTAAAGAATATGGTCTAGGTCAGTCAGGTCTTTGGAACTGATGCAGGAATTGCTGGGTGATGTTCTATGGCTTGTGTTATGCAGCAGGTCACACTTGATGAGCACAATGGCCCTTCTGACCTTAAAATCTATGACAGTCTATGAAAAGTGGTGAGTGCCTCCTCAGAGGTGCTGTGTGTCATCAGCTCCTATTAAAGGCCATAGAGATGTAGAGCCTTCCAAAGCCAAGATGCCAGTTCAAATCCAGCCCAGGGTCCTGACTCAGCAAGATGCTGAGCATGTTCAATTCCCTCTGAAGTCAATGGGAGTGAGGGTCAATTGAGGATACTCAGTGCAGGGCCGGCTCCAGTATTGGAGCAAAAAAAACTTGCCGCCGAACGGGGAGGCGGAATCCTGCCCGCCGAACACGGAGGCGGAGTGATGGTGCGGCCGCCAAATTGCCACCAGCGACCAAAGAAGAGTCACGTCCCCGCCGCCAAATTGCTGCCGAGCGTGAAACGCGCTGTGACAGAGCAGCCGCTGAATTCCCTCCACCGCCGAGGGCGGATTGCCGCCCCAGAGCCCGACCTCCTGCCGCCCCTTTACATTTGCCACCCCAGGCACCTGCTTGGTTCGCTGGTGCCTGGAGCCGGCCCTGACTCAGTGTCTCTCAGGAGGCACTGAGCACTTTGCAGGATCAGTCCCCTAGGGAGCTGTAATTAGACACTATGTCCTACGTGAGGAGAGTTGATAGTGGAAAGATATCCATATAACATAACTGACACTGTTAAACAAAGCGGGTGAGGTAATATCCTTTATTGGACCAACTTCTGTCTGAGAGAGAGACAAGCTTTCAAGCGACACAGAGCTCTTCCTCAGCTATTACTTCACCCACCTTGTCTGTCTAATATCCTGGGACCGACACAGCTACAGCAACACTCCATACAACTGACACTGTTGGCAGCCTCAGCAAAAAGGTCAAGGAACTAATGGAAATTAAACTACCTTCTTATCCCTTGAAGTAGACCCTCCGTGATGGGGTTAAAGCACACTGGGAGGACAGAGTGGGGAAGCTTGCTGTACCTGTTCTGTGGAAATTATTATTTTAGTTTCCAGGACTGTCAAGCCAGCATGTTAGCAAGGATTAATAGTCACTTAAATTTACACAAGGGACTTTTGAAGACTGCAGGGTACTGATCATCCCCTGGAAAGTGCTGGGGACTGTTATCTCCCACTGATTTCAGCTAGAGGTAAGGGTTCTCACCCAGGTCCTTCTGAGACATGTAGCACCTTCTCATCAAATCATACCATGTGAACAGAGGTTTTTATCTGTGAATTCTCTTGCCTGTTTTTCCGTCTGTTACTAGTGAGCTGGTCTACTCTAGACAGATTAGATTAGCAGCTAGCTATCTGATATTTAGGATTGGGAAATAACACGACATTTTTTAACATATTTTATTGGTGTGCAATACATATGGGCTCTAAAATCGGTTACAGTTTGCCTAGTAAATGCTGTACGTTTTGGTAAGCATATTGATTTGGGGGCGGGGGGAAGGTACAGTTCACCTGTCTGAGCAGATCTAGTACTTTGAAAGTGTGGATTTTTGCCTCAGTAGACCGTAATGGTTCCAACAGAGCTGTTCTGGTCTGTCGAACAAATCCTTCCAACTTCATGGATCATTGACCTAAGAGACCTTCAGAGTTATGCTCCACTGTGTCAAGCCAACTGCCACGTATGTACATTTTGTCCATATACTAGAAATCCTCATGACATTTTTTACTGAGAAACATTTCAACATGTGCACAAACACCAATTCCTAAACTTCACTATATACACTTCTAATTTAATTTTTTTAAAATAAACATGGGCCCATGCTGTGAAGTTCACATCCAAATCCAGAATTAAAGTTTACCAGATTCAGTCAGAACATGGAGATCTGGGCTTTTGCCTTGGACTGTTGAGAGAGAGAGAGAGAGAGAGAGATCCATACCAGTTGCGGTCCAGGCCCATTTCTATTTTGTACCTATCTTTGTACCTATGCTAAAAGCAATATGTAGCATGCTGACAACCAGAAAGGTCAGAACTATAAGAATCATTTATACAGATAAGAATATGCCATTTTTATTCCCAACAGGTATAATATAACATAAATTTGCTGCCACCAGACCCATAGGAGTAGCCAGTATGAGGGCTGCAGAAACAAAAACTTAAATCAGGGCTCAACCTTCACAAATATAAATGTGGGGTGAACCTGTCACCTTACCCCTTTAAGCTTGGTTCTCAGCCAGGGTCGAATTTCTCATGTAACTCCAGGATCACAGCCCTGACAGTAGCATACCTTGTGGGAGAGATAACCCTTTTGTTTGGACTCTGATGAAGAATCCAGAGTGTGGTAGACTCCAGCCACCCCGATGTCATTCCCTCCCCTTAGAGGTCACAGATTTTTGCACTTCTTCTGCGTGGTCTGAGTGAAGTTGCCAAACAGTTTAAACCTGCTTGGTTTGTAGTAAAACAAGATGTATCAAGAAAAGAGACAGAAAGTCATATTAAAACAACAGAAATTATATGCAAAACAGACCCAGTCTGAAGTTCTGCAAAAGCTTAAGAGTTTGTCTATTCATGAAAGTTATTTGGAACTAAGGCAGCGTGTAAATTTAAAGCAGCCTAGTTATTCTAGAGTAACTATGTGTAGACAAGCCCTAAACTAGTTTGGAACTAATCTGAGTCACTACACTGCAAAAGGCAACATCTCCTGTAACTCAGCCAGAGGCTATGGGTCTATTACAGGAGTGGGTGGGTGAGGTTCTGTGGCCTGCAATGTGCAGGAGGTCAGACTAGATGATCATGATGGCCCCTTCTGACCTTAAAGTCTATGAGAGTGCCCATCATTTCTTAAGCTTCCCCTGTTCTTTCTCTATCCTTTAGTAGACGAGCATGTCAGAGACCCAGCCTCTGGTCTGAAGGCAGGCACCATTCCCTTCCCATGTCAGGTGTTTTGTGTCTCCTTCCTCCACCCACCCTTGTCTTGCTAGAGTTCCCCAGTTATATCTTTCAGGTTACTTTGAACTGCTCCCATGCTTATCCTCATAGGATATTTATGTTATTCATTGACCTATTTGGATTTAAAATAATGAAAAGATGCCTATCCAAGGCTCTAGGCATTCTTGCACCTAATTAATAATGCAATACAATCTCAGCTGTGTTAAAGCAATCATTTCAACAAGAATTCAGCCAGACATCTATAGAAACACCATCACTATCATCATGAGAAGCACACTGCACCCTTCCTAAAATTCTCTCAAGCAGGTGTGTTTTGCAGCAGGCCCGGAAGATCAGCAAATTCAGGCTATCTCAGACCAAGGGGAGGAGCAAGTCCCAGGGTGGGTAGAGTCCTCACAGAGAGCATCCTGCTAGCGGCTCCTGCCCTTTTATAGCAAGGGGGATCCAGCTCGAGTGCCCCTTCTGATCACAGCTGTGGCAGCATGGCCCACGGAGACAGGCAGTCCCTCAGCAGATATAACAATTTCTCTTGTAATGTCCATTGTATATTCCCTAAATCCATCTGAGATTGTAATTACTGCTTTGGATAAACCATTGTGGGGATTGTTTATCCTATTCCTCTTTTACATCTTAAAACATCACATTGAAGGTGGTTCCACACAACAGTTGTTTCACAGCTCACATTCCCATCGCACCCCCTCCAAGGGCTCTCTTTTTATTCTAGACTAATGACCACGCTTCACATGTTAGTGGTACTAGCTGGTACTCACTCTCTGGATTTAAAGAAACAGTGCTCATATTTTCTTATAATTACCTCAACTTTATTTCTACTCTATGTGGAATATGACTTCTTGAGAGATGAATGTTGATCTGTCACAGCACAAATTCACATTAAAACTGGCATGTTGATTGGGGTGGGAGGTCTAATCCAGTTCTGAGACGCAACAGTTATGGGATGGATGGATGGATGAACAGACACAGGACTGGGAATCAGGAGCCCCAGGGTTCTAATCACAGTCCTGACCCACTCTCTGGGCTTTAGGCTTGTCACTTAACCTTTCTCCTTCCATTTTCCGATCTCTAAAATAGGTTTAGTAATATTTACCTGCCTGTCTCAAAGAGATGCTGCAAGATTAATGTTTTCAAAGTGCTATACAACATATCCACAATATATAAATACAGAACTTCATCTCTTTCCCCTAGTTTAACAAAGGATACTGCAAGGCAACAATTTCACATGCCAAGGGCAAAGCATAAGATTTTTAACATAAAACAAAGACGAACGTATGGCTCAATTGCGGTCTAATTTTTTTTAAAGCAACACATACAAACAAGCTCTCCAACTGGCAACCCCCTCCAGTCTACTCCCTTATCAAACCAAGAGCCTTATGTTCATTCTAGTTCTAAAAATCCCAAGTGGTAGGGCATCTACCACTGCCATTGGGCTTTCCTGACATCTAGCCTGAATTTTTGCTTTTCTACTTACATCCCATTTCTCTTAGATATGCACCTTTGTACTACATTAAATAAATCCTCCCCATCCTTGGGCCCCAGTTCAGCAAGTTTAGGCACATGCTTACGCACTTGAAGCATTTGAGTTGTCCCATTCTCTTTACTGTGATGACTCATGCACTTAAAGTTAGGCATGTTCTTAAGTACCTTGCTGAATCAGGGGCTTAGTGCTTACGCCTCTCAGATATCTGTACACTTATGTTCCAGCCTCACATGATAGCCAAGCTTAGCTTGCTGGGAGGGAGGTTATTTTTTGTTGCTCTTCTCTGAACACTTCCCCATTTGTCAAGATCTTGTTGGCAATAATGTGCCCAGAATTGAACACAATAGATGCATAAAGAGGAACTGTTACCTTCTGATCTGTGATGTGATGCATCTGCATACACAGCTCAAAATACGGCTTTTTGTACTGCTATACAACTTTGCAAATTCATGTCTGACTTTGTTGTCCGCTCTGACTCCTGGGTCTCTTTCTGCATTAGACTTTCCAGGTTCCTCCCTCCCAGGGAACATCTGTTTTTCGGGTGACTTTTCTTTACATGTATTAACCTGCACATCTTCAAGTTAAATCACATCTTGTTACTCTCTGTCCATGTTCCTACCACTCAAAGTCCCTTGTATTGATACTTCTGTGTCTTCAATGGTGTTTGCAAGTCCTCGCAATTTAATATCATCGCATACTTTGTTAACATGCTGTTCAATCCCTCTTCCAGATACTGATGCAGCTCCTAAATAAAGGCCTACCTACAATCCATGCATCACCCAGCTAGACAACTCCTCTCTCTACATCAGTTCTTTCCTGTGTATCATTGCCATTTGTTTAATTACTGCTCCTCAGATAGTTTTCCCATTAATGTGACAGTTTTCCCCATCCAAACCAGTTTGATTTTTTTCAAGTAAGATTTCATGTGACACCATATCAGATGCCTCACAAATATTCAAATGCATAAAGCTCCTGCATTCTAATCTTTTGGCAATTTTGCAAGAATAAAAACAATCACATTTATGTGACAATATTTATTCTTTATAAATCACTTATCACTCATGGTCCCTCTATATCCTTTAGCCCACATGTTACCCTGCTGAGTAAAAGTGTACAGTGGGGGAACAAAAATATCAACGAAAGATTGTCCACATAATTTTGCAATAGTCACAAAGTTCACACACACACCCAATTTGTAGCGGGGGGAGTGCAAAGGGGGCTGGTCCCATGAAGACTGGCCCCATCCTTCTCAAGATTTGGGAAGCATTCTCCTCTGGCAGGAGACCTTATATTCTTCTTCAGAGGAGTTGAAGTCTGGTGTTCCTTAGGTCTGGTCTACACTTAAAAGTTATGTCGACATAGCTACGGCACTCAGAAAAATCCATACCCCTGAGGAACATAACTATGACAACCTAATCCTCATTGTGGATGCAGCTAGGTCAACAGAACAATGCTGCCGTTGACCTAGCTACCATCACTCTGAGAGGGGAAGTTCCTACAGCAACAGAAAATCCCCTTCCATTGTTGTTGGAACCATCTACACCATGGCACTACAGTGGCCTAGCTACCGCGCAGTAGGTGTGCCTCTGAAGTACCCGTAGCATAGACACGACCTTATTTATTATGTGTTTTAGGTTTTGCCTGTCTGCGGATGTTAATACTTCCTGGTATCATATCATGTTAATTAGATTTCTTAAATTTCCAGTAAATTGCTTTCCAGAAATCTACTATCCTTGTACTGATGCATTCTGTGAATTCATTCTGCATTAGTTGAATTCAAGAATCTCCTGGTCACCAGTTCTGAGATTCCTTACGTTTTGTACATCATCAGTGGGTAGGAATTCCTCTCTGGCTGCAATCTCTATTGTCTGGATATTTAAAAAAATTGGCTTTGTACTTAATTCCGGACCATCTTTAACTGTGAGTGTTTGATGGTGTCTCCTACCTATTGGATAGTTAAAATTCCCCGTGAATACATTCTGTGGTTTCAACTACCATGAGAATTGGTCCAGTAATTTCTTATCCTCTTTCCCCACTATTCCTACTGGTACATAGCTGATGCCAACTATTCTTTGTTTTTCCACTCCTTTTATCTTTACACAAATAATTTCACTCTCACCAGTCTTCGTTGTCAAACTGTAGTTGGGTGGCATTACAAATACTTTGAAATATACCTCTCCCTCCCCCTCCTCTAGCCTTTTTCTCTCTCTTATTTATTGATTAATACCCCATCTTCATTGACATTCCTGTTACAAGAATAGCTCACCCTCTTTCAGTAATGTCCACTAGATAATACTCTCCACCGTTTAGTTACACTGCTTCTGGCCTGTTTCCCATGCTCTTTGCATTTGTGTACAGACACTTAGCGCATTAATACTCTTCTTAATCTTCATCTTTTGTTTCAGGAAAAAAAAACAAAACCCGCCTTCTCTTTGTATGCTGGAAGGACATGCTATTAATATTAATTAATTTATTTTAGGTTGGTAAAAGAATTTGCTCCTGGGCTGAGAATGTGAGTGCCAAGTTTCCTGCCTGCAATTTGCCATCGCTCAGTAGTAAACCCCTGAAAATAAGAATTTCAAATGGAAATACTGAAAGGCCTTTTAACTATGCTATAATAAGCTGGGTGTTTTATCCTGCATACTTCATGTTGTTACACAATAGAAGCAGATCATAATATGTATGCAAAACAAACAGTCTCTTTAGAGTACACTCTTGTCTCAAACAGAGCAGGCACAGGAAGTAAAGCAAACTAGAAAAAACAAAAGACTATAAGGTCAAGATCACCACACCCAAATTTAAGCTGTTCTGTTACAGACTTGAGCACAGGGATCTTAGAGAACATGCATTTGAATAATTTTCCTTTGATGAGTTCTCCATAATAGAGGGGTGTAGACAGTCTGTTACATTGCTCAATGAAGTAATGCGAGTTATTGTACTTTAGGTTTAAGGATTAACATTAATGCTGTAGTCTTACGTAGACGAATACTGCAAAAAGTATAATACTTACATATATGCTATTACCTGTTAATACTACTAAAATATGTGCATTTTGTAGGTATACTTGTAAAGAGCTGCATAAAATACATACAATGGTAAATTATGTTTGTGTACCAACTTTTGTATGTGGGTTAGTAGAATGACTTTGAGGTGCAGAGTGCTCATAATCCCAAATGGAGTTACTCCAGATTTACACTAGCATAAACAAAGCAATATTTGGCCCTTAGTCTTCCTGGAAGTAAAAAAAAAAAAAAAAAACCTCTCTCTTTTTGTACAACAAGATAAAGTTGGCAGCCAGGAAAATGACTGAATCATATGTATAAAATGGAATCTTTGGGACTTAAACTTAGCCCTTCTGGGATGTGGAACACATGCTTAAATGCCATATATTGAACTGCCACATCATGTCTATTTTTACTAATTGAGTTTACTTGTGTTTGGGCACAGTACCAGCTACTCAGCAACTTGAGGAGATTAATGTCAAACCTTCACTCTATTTAGAAAGTATAGGCACTCTAGATTTACAGCTGCTTATTCTGAGGGTGGCTGATTGGTGATCCTGATACCCTCGAGTAACAGATGGCTTTGTGTGTTGCACTGATAATGAAAATGATATAATTTGCTACTTAACAGTAGAATAAGGCAAAGCTGCAAGTAGGAAAAAGGCATCATGCTCACCTTTCTACCAATGAAAGGCTTTAAAAGAAAATGACAACAGACAAACTTGATGGTTATCACTTGTCTTGCAAATTCACATAAGGTAAACCTTTCACAAAGAACTCTGCTTGAGTGGGATTGTAAAGCGCTGGCCCTTGTAACATTAGAATTTATAGCTTTAATCTTCTTAAGAACTGCATGACTTTTCTCACATGCAGTGAAAACAGACGATGTTTCTGTGATTAAAACTAGTGAGTTGAACTTTGCTTGTTATTGGCTGGAAGCATTTGGAAACCTAATAAAGCATTCCATTCAAACCTTGGCATTTTAGTACCACAAAAGAACCAGGTTTCTCAAAATGCAAGCCTAAGCCTAAAGGACACTTTTTGGGAAGAGATGCTGGAATTTGGTTGTTAATGAAGTTCTCAGTGACTTAAAAATAGATCAAAGGAAAAGGCAGGTAAAATGGAACAATAAATACTTGATGTGACCAGAAATGTGAAATTCTTTGTTATGTAAACTTTAAGGTATTTCTTCTTCTTCTCTTAAATTGTGTGTTTACACACACACACACCCCCCCCCCAGAAAAAGTACATCACCCACCATCTGCCACTGACTAGCTGTGTGATTTTGGACAAGTTCCTTGAGGCCTGATTTTTGGAAATGCTGAGCACCCAACAACTCTAGCTGAAATCAGTGGGAACTTTGGGTGCTTATGATTTCTGAAAAATATCAGACTCCTAGCCTCAGTCTTACCATCTGCATCTACTTAAGAAGAGACTACACGACAGTTCCAGTCAGAGTAGGGAGCCTCGTTACAACACAGTTATGCCCCTGACATGTTGTCAGAACCCAATTTTGATTTGGCCTGTGTAGACGAGTCTGGGACCAATGTTCCTTACTAGAGGGGTAACAACCATGTTAAAGGTATGGTGGTACAAACCTGAGAGTGGAAGCATGATTTTCTGAACATGCTTCTAACAGGGTTTGATCCCATCTAATCTGGCAAAGCTAAACTGTGGGGTGACACCACATTTGGGATGCAACCTGGTAAATGAGCTCCACTGTGGTAATTGACTGTTGCGTAGACAGCCCTGGCTTATCTTCCTCACAAGTGTGCAGAGATGAGAGTTCGTTTGCTAATGCTTGTTCAGTGTTTTGAAGATAAAAAGTGCTAAGTATTAGGAAAAATTAATAAAAGAAAGCATGGCTGCTTTGGGGGCTCATTCAAGGGTTTTGATTTATTAGGAGAGGAATACAATCAAACAGATTCTCAAATGTTTCAAACTGTTCGTCCCTATCGACACTGGCTAATTCAATCATGCTTGAAGCTGTTTTAAGCCTTGTCTGTACTGTGGCTATAACTATGTCGGGGGGGGGGGGAGGCTAATTACAATGCACTTATAAGTTGCTGTGTAGACGGGACCTAACCTTGTTCCTGTAATTGGGTTCAAACTCTAGAATGCCAGTGGCCTTAGACACAGAGACACTGTTAGCTCCCATCTACCAGAACAACTTTTAACTGGGTTTTAACAAGGCAGGGGACTCGTTACAATGCAAGTGCGGATCACTTGACTCAGCTGTAGTATAAACGAAGCCTAAAAGGGTACAGTAGCTTGCAAATATGGTGCCACAGTAGACAAGGCCAAAGAGTATTTTTGTTTGTTATGCCACTCTGCCAGTCAGCTCTTTCACAAAGAATTAAGTTTAACTGTTGCGTAACTTATAGTGCTCAGAACAGTGGCTGCTAACGTTGCTGGTTTGCTTTATTTTTGTGGCACAGACATATGAAGAGGTATCTTCTGTAACAGATGCTTTTTGACAGTGCAAAATAATAGCACTCAGCCTTAAAATGTAAATTATAAACAATTCCTTTCTAAGCACAAAATGAATGCACAGAATGGGAAACCTTGTCAGCCAGGATGTTAGTAAATCAAGCTGAAGAAGACAAATTATTCACGAAAGCTGGAAGGAGACAAAATCTTACCCAGTTAGCAGTTCTGTCATTAGAGTTGTTCTGCTCTTTACCGTAATTAGGAGAAAAGAAATAGTGTAATTACAAGCAATACGCATTCGAATCAGCTGGGTGTTTCCTTTCTGAGTACAAGCAAGTGACCTTTTACTCCACCCCTCCCCCGAAAAAAGACGCTACTTAAATACTCACTCCTAGTAGAAAGTCCAGCCGCAGTGAGACAGACAATTCCCAGGCCGTCTCATAAGTATGTTTCCCCCCACACACACAACCACAGGCAAGGCCATGAATTAAAATTGACCTTGTTGGCCCACTGGTACAGCTGCCATGTATTTCATTGCAAGCCCATTGGTGCTAGTACTGAGTAGAGAAACTACAACAGCAAACTGAAAATTAGTTAAGCTCCGATTTTTTGCACAAAATGTCCCCACTAACCTGGCTGAGAAGAGCCTTCAAAACACACAAGTTGTTTTTTTTCTGACGTTTTAGAAATACATTTCCCCCCCTCCCCTCTCTCCATGAAATCCTTTTGGTACTTCCTGGGTCACTGCTGATTTTACAGAATGATGCACTGTGGGTGTCACAGTTACCCGGGATTACAAAGTCTGCACTAGGACTTCTGGTATTTGTGATGTCACCACTCTGAGTCTTCAGGTTTCAGAGGAGCAGCCGTGTTAGTCTGTATTCGCAAAAAGAACAGGAGGACTTGTGGCACCTTAGAGACTAACCAATTTATTTGAGCATAAGCTTTTGTGAGCTTTCAGTGAATCAGGAAGTACAAGGGGGATTGCACGGGGTGTGTGGGGGGGAATGATTAAAACTAACCTTTCTGTTAAAACTTATTTCTCTGCCAAGTGCCCCCCATAGCTGGGGTTGTGTGGGGATGGTTAGCACAGACTGGTATTAATCTTTAAACCCAATGCATAGGCATGTCATGCTGTGCAACTTATAAAATCAGTCAGTAGCTAACTATTTTCTTAGACACAGGGCCAGGACAGATGTATGCGTAGCTCAGCTCAGAATCAGGTTTTCAAGGCCTAATTCTGCCCTTCTGAAGAAACGAGTACATTGAAGAAAAATGTTGGCAGACCTCTGTATGTGATCAGGGCAGTGGAATTTATACCACATTCTGCCCTTTGATTTTTATGGCTGTGGGTGGGGTTTCCATGCTGATGACAAACGTGGTCAGGTTTTAACCCACATATTTGGATGTATACTGTACTTCGCACTTAGTGAATACCAGGGCCCTTATTCTAACTACCCACTCCAGAAAGGACTCATTCGTAACTCCTTTTCCACACATAACCAAATCCGACACAGTAACTGTGATTAACATTATGGAGAATGAACAAAATTCAGCTGATATTTCAAAGTTCATGCACGTATACAACATAATGTAAGACCAGGAAATACAAAGGGTAAGAGCCTGACCCAGGACTCTTTCAGAGGTACAAAGAGGATGCTGGTTAACCCTCTGATGCAAGAGGAATGCCTTGGTGGCATAAAACTGGCTCTATGACACCCAGTCTCTGCAACCCCTGACATATAGTACTAGAGTGTTCTTGAGAGGGCTCTGAGGATAGAAGCAGATGAGTCAGAGTGCAGTGTAAGCAGCTAATCTTTGGCCCACAGTAGGAAATGCTGTAGCCAGCTTAACATAGAGCCACTTGTGGGCTGCTCTAAGTTACACCAAGGACCAAACTGAGGATCAAGGGAGCAGAAAAGTGGCTTAACATAGCCCTTGCCCAAGATATCAGAGATCGATGAATACCCCAAAAATGTTCCTACTAGTATGTCAAATGGACAGGCAGCATGGCCTGGACCTTATATCTCTCCTGGAGCAGCAGAGGGTAAGGTATTTGGCAGCAAGAACTGGGGCAGTGCACATTGTACCTTTCTGCAGCTGCACTAAGGGCCACTGCTAAGTGCTCTGCCCACCTGAACTGTTCTATATGCATCTGCCCTCCACAGGCAGAATGGATTGGAGACCCTCCACTTGACTGCTACAGGTTTGCTCCTCTGCCTGTCCCACCCTACTCATTTCCCAGTGCAGATTGGGAGGTGGGGGAGGTGTGGAGGGGGGCAAGAAAGACAGGATTCAGCCCCTTATTTCATAATTGTTATAGTTCACAAGTTAACTCACACTATGCCTTATTCTAGGCAGTGCTATTAGATTCTCATTTTACAAGCATAAAAAACTCATCCCAAACCAAAAAACTAACAAGCAATGGGCTCAGTTATGCCAATTTCGTTATATCCTTTTTTACTCTATACACAGCAAGAAGCAGCTTTTAGCTTGTGACAGTTTAGATCGGGGTGGGCAAACTACAGCCTGCCCGCGGGATTGTCCGCCGTGGTGCTGCAGGCCCTGCGCCACTCTCAGAAGTGGCCAGTACCACGTCCCTGGGGCCCCGGGCGGGCAGAGTAGGGTGACCAGATGTCCCGATAAAATCAGGACTGTCCCAATTTTTAGGTCTTTGTCCCGCGTCCCGACCGATGCACGGTCGGGACGCCATTTGTCCCGATATTGCGGCTTTGGCCGCTCCGTTTTTTTTTTTTTTTTTTTTTGCTTCCCCCATGTGTCCCAATATTTTCTCCGTTTCATCTGGTCATCCTAGGTAAGAGGGCTCCGTGCATTGCCCTTGCCTCCAGAACACCCCCCCCCCACCGCTCCCCCTGCCCTGAGTCCCCTGCAGCACCCTGTACCTCAACCCCCTGCCCTGAGCCCCCTGTCGCACCCTGCACCCCTCCTGCACCCGAATCCCCTGCCCTGAGCTCCCTCCCGCAATCCCCACCCCTCCTGCACCTCTGCCCTGAGCCCCCTCCTACACTCCACACCCTGCTGCACCCCAACCCCCTTCCCTGAGCCCCCTCATACACTCTGCACCCCTCCTTTGCCCCAATCCCTTGCCCTGAGCCCGTTCCTGCACACCGCACCCCCTCCTGCACCCCAACCCCCTGCCCTGCAATTTCCCCACCCAGATGTGGCCCTCGGCCCAAAAAGTTTGCCCACTCCTGGTTTAGATCAATGCACAATGGTGTTGGACTCTCATGCAGGTAGATGTATAAAATGTTGAAATCATTTAGCATCTCATTGCATTAAAATTTCAGTCATTCATGCTTTCTAGAAACAGAAGGCTCAAACCTGGAGTCTTTATTCAGGTCAGCTACCTCTAGATAGCAAGGGAAGTTTTGCCTGAGTAAGAGCCGCAGTATACAGCCCTTAAGTTTAGCTGCTGAAATTTGTGGTTGATTTCAAGACCAGCTGTGTTAGAATCTTATTACACCTTAGGAAGTTTTAGTAAATGGAATTATTATGGCATGTTTCATTTAGTACATGGTCTTAGCATATGCTTCAAAATATAATTTTACAGAAAGACTTATTCTGTTGCTGTTTTATTATGCTTTGTACCCTTTGACTATGGAACACAGATGATGATTTGAATCCTGATGAAAAGCTTACAGAGAAAAAACTACCACTAAAATTAATAGAGCATATTACTGAATGGTATTTCATATACAATTATCTTCTCTGGAGTGTGAACAATGCTGCGGCAAACAGACTATGGGTTGCTTCATTCCTGTGATCCAAATTTTGTTAACCAGCTGATGTCACCAGGGAGACCTGAAGTCTTTATAATTACAGCTCAAGGCCTGGAGGGGAAGGGAAAAGAAAAAAGGATGAAATTATGTTTCATACATTCATTCAGGGAGTTAGCTGTGATGGCCTCTTAACTTGTTTTGCCTGTTAGGGAAAAGTGAATTAAGTCTGTATCCAGATCCTGTTTTATGAGTGACATCTCAATTTACTTTTCTGATGGGGCGGGGGAGGAAGGGGGGAGTCCTTTGTCACAAACAATTGCTTCCCACAATCCTGAAGAATAAGATGTAAATAAGGCAAAGAGTGGTGGATACAGCTTCCAATATTCTACTAAGAAAGAAAAATGTGTTTGTTTCATCTTCCCTGAGAGAAAGAATTTAGGTTATGCTCTGTACTAATTAAAGTGTTCTGTGCAGCTATGTACATATACAGCTTTGGAAACTGTTCCTGCTTCTAGGTCAAGGGCTCTCCCTGTGGCTTGGTGCCCGCTTTATCCCTGGACTCCCATAATCCCCTGAAATAAATCAACTTTCCATTGAAATCCTCTGCCAGTTCCACTTCAAACTAAAATGTGTTGCCTGTAGCATGATGCTCTTTTATACCTTTTGTAGAAAAAGAAGGGAAACAATGTGGACATTGTACACTCCAAACAGTTCCAAGTAATCCATGTTGTGTATATTAAAGGGCATCTTTGTATGTTGCACTAACCCCAGGTTTCAGCATTTATTATTAGAACTAAGAAAATGCCTTGGATTAAAGGAATG
The DNA here is from genome assembly GCF_965152275.1 of Natator depressus. Classification (NCBI taxonomy): domain Eukaryota; kingdom Metazoa; phylum Chordata; order Testudines; family Cheloniidae; genus Natator; species Natator depressus. Next base: position 109,438,074 of record NC_134235.1, read on the forward strand.
ATCTGATTGATTGAAAATGATCCTAGTCTGTGTGCCTCTCTCACTTCAAAACTCGGGTTGAAGCTACATTATCCGACTTCCTAGCAAGGGCAGATGATTCTAGTGGATGAAACTATTTAAGATTTTGTTCCCTGCTATTTGTTCCCTGTTCATTTCCTTTTCTGTTCTTTTTAGATGAATATAAATAATCCTACACAGGCTTTCTGTCCCTCTGGAAGCCTAAAGGCTGTAGCTGCTTTCAGAGAGCTAGGCTGCTTTAACCTAAGCTGCAGCAATTTGGAGAGCAAATGGTCAGATGCTACTATGACTCGTGGGGAACCTGATCTGTTCAGCACCGCTGGAAGTTCTGAATATTAACAATAAAAAGCTATTGCTATTTTCCAGTTTGTGCCAAGTTTAATACTTTCCCAAATGGGTTCCAATCAGAAAACATCAGCGTTCCTCTTAAAAGACGGATGTTTCTGGAAAGGCCTGCTTCTCCCCAAGTCTCGGTAACTTCAAATGGTCTGTCAGTTAAATCATAACAGCCTGGTGTAAAGCTTCCAATTTTCTGACAACATTTATATCCACCTTGTTCCTACAAGGCCCTAAAGCTGATAGTGCGTAATCCTGAACTGAAAGTAAAAAATATGAAAACCCAGCATGATTTTACAGGTTTCCAAAGGATATGTCACTAAATAAAAAGGCCTGGATTTTTGGCATGCTAATGCACTATATAAAAATCACAGCTAGTTCTTTAAAACAACAAAAATCAGAGCCAGATCCTGCTTGCTGAAATTTCCTGCAGAAAGCCTGGAAATAGCTAGCAGCTCCTCTAGAATCCTCCAGATTGTCAGCGGGAGGGGCTGACCCTAAGTGGCACCCCGTTCCCTCTGACTGCAGAATCGCCGCTGAGTTTGAGACTGTGAGGTTGGGGATTGAGGTGGGGTGGAGTGCGACAGGGGTGAATGAACTCATCTGGAGTACTGTGTCCAGTTTTGGGCCCCACACTACAAGAAGGATGTGGATAATTTGGAGAGAGTCCAGCGAAGGGCAACAAAAATGATTAGGGGTCTGGAACACATGACTTATGAGGAGAGGCTGAGGGAACTGGGATTGTTTAGTCTGCAGAAGAGAAGAATGAGGGGGGATTTGATAGCTGCTTTCAACTACCTGAGAGGTGGTTCCAGAGAGGATGGTTCTAGACTATTCTCAGTGGTAGAAGAGGACAGGACAAGGAGTAATGGTCTCAAGTTGCAGTGGGGGAGGTTTAGGTTGGATATTAGGAAAAACTTTTTCACTAGGAGGGTGGTGAAACACTGGAATGCGTTACCTAGGGAGGTGGTAGAATCTCCTTCCTTAGAAGTTTTTAAGGTCAGGCTTGACAAAGCCCTGGCTGGGATGATTTGATTGGGGATTGGTCCTGCTTTGAGCAGGGGGTTGGACTAGATGACCTCATGAGGTCCCTTCCAACCCTGATATTCTATGAACGAATGGTCAAAGACATGGCAGAACCAAGAGAGAGCAATGCAGCTCCTGAAAGTTCTTGTCCTACTCTTTCCCTGTCATGCCATTCTGTGCATCATCCCCCTTCAAAACTGTGGGGATTGCCCCCTGTAAAATAATGCTGAGCCTATCCATCGTGGTCTCCACTCCTCTGTGCCTCAAGCCACCTCTGAAGAGGCAGTCTGAGGAGGCCAGGCCTGAGCTAGTGGGACCAGGCCTCCCTTGGGAGCCCTAGGATGAAGGTACAGAGCCTCTGCAAGAATCCTCTGGCTTACGATCCAAGGGATTCCCCCACAAATCTTTGGAAAGTTCTAAGTTTGAATGGCCACACGTCTTGTCTGCACCATGGTTTGCGTGAGTGTCTTGGGGCAAGAGTCTTGCTCCCTCCCTACTCCCCAATGAGCTATCTTAAAGGAAAATCTGAGTTGCAACTCATTCAGTTTCCTGGTCTTTCTGCAGGTTCCCCCCCAGGCAATGCATGATGTGGGCTTGTGCGTTGTAGTCCGTTTTACACCTGGCTCTTGAAATTGGGTAGAGGACAGATGTAGTGAATAAGACACTCTCTTACAGTAACACACATGTACACATCTCAGGTGCAGGAACCACTCAGCTTCAACAGCTATCCGTTTGACTGTAGCTATACTTCCATTTATGTGCTCTTACTTAGTGTAGCAGGACAACGGGGAAGTTCGGTTGTTAAAAGACATGTACTGTAGGCTCAAAGAATAGCTGTAATGAGTTCACCATAGCAAAATGAATGCTCTGGTATTGATTTTTAAATAGGACTGGGTGAAACTTCTTGAATACTGCATGCAGATGTGGTCGCCCCAGCTCAAAAAAGATATATTGGAATTGGAAAAGGTTCAGAAAAGGGCAACAAAAATGATTAGGGGTATGGAACGGCTGCCGTATGAGAAGAGATTAATAAGACTGGGACTTTTCAGCTTGGAAAAGAGATGGGGTGGGGGGGTGCGGAAGAATATGATAGCGGCCTATAAAATCATGACTGGTGTGGAGAAAGTAAATAAGGAAGTGTAATTTACTTCTTCTCATAACACAAGAACTAGGGGCCACCAAATGAAATTAATAGGCAGCAGGTTTAAAACAAACAAAAGGTTGTATTTTTTTCCCCACACAACACACAGTCAACCTGTGGAACTCCTTGCCAGAGGATGTTGTGAAGGCCAAGACTAACAGGGTTCAAAAAAGAACTAGATAAATTCATGGAGGATAGGTCAATCAATGGCTATTAGCCAGGATGGGCAGGGATGGTGTCCATAGCCTTTGTTTGCAAGAAGCTGGGAATGGGTGACAGGGGATGGATCACTTGATGATTACCTGGTCTGTTCATTCCCTCTGGAGCATCTAGTATTGGCCACTGTCAGAAGACAGGATACGGGGCTAGATGGACCTTTGATCTGATCCAGTATGGCCGGTCTTATGTTCCTAAACTGCATAGTTTTGCTTAACTGAGTCCCACGTGGACATTTTCTCCAGTAAAGTTCACCACCCTCTGCGCTTCATTTTAAGTGCAAACAAATCCCAGGACTGAAAGGAAACTCAGTCAAAACCCATCATGTTTCAGCTGGTTTCACCTCAAACCCTCAAACCCGTGAATGTAAGTGTGGAACTCTGAGCCGACCCAGGCTCATTCAGAGCTGGACCCAGGTTTGTGCCAATAGTCTGTGAACCTTTTAGAGAACCTGGTCTGAGCTGAGTTTGTAATCAAACACCAAAACAATAATGGTCATGTGACTTACCCAGTGTCATGCAGTGAGTTAGAAGAGGAGCCAGGAACAGAACCCAGAACCACTGGTTCCCAGTCTCCTGTTCTAACAGACACACTGCCACAGACCGAAAGGTAGAATTCCCCCCCCATATGACTTCATTGGGTACAGCTTTGGCCAAAGCTTATGCTCAAATAAATTTGTTAGTCTCTAAGGTGCCAAAAGTACTCCTTTTCTTTTTTCAAAATAACCATGTGATTTCAATTTTTTTTTCTCTTTCTTGCATCTTCATTGTTTTAACAAGTCACATGACAAAGAATGAACAAACACTACATCATCTTTCAGAGGATTCAGCTGTGGAAAAATGCATCCATTTAGCTGCAGGGCAGTTATTATTGGATAGCTTTGATTTCACTATACAATGCGTACTTTGTTTATTGAAATGCTTACATACTGCCTTGGGTGAAATCATCATCGTCATGTCTGGGTTCTGATATATTCAGAATATACCTCAATCTATTTCTTTAGTCTTCCAGTTCCCCTCTCCCAACCCCTCTAAAAAAGCTGTGGCTGACATTATGGCCTTTTCATAGTCATTCCTAAAGTCCGGCACTTTTTTTTTTTCCCCCCTCCATGTTGAGAGAATGCAATTTCTTTTACAGAACTTGGCGTGGTTGCCTGCCTCATCCTATGGCTCCTTTAGATAGCCATGTATTCATTTTCACATTCATGGTTTGACTCAATGGACTCATTTTTGGTCCAAGTTGTCATTTGACAGTCATGTGGCTAATGGGACCAGCCCATTTGACCTACAAACACTTTCAGCACCACGTAAATCATTTTAAATTCTTTGGGCTATACAACACACTGTTCTTCCAGGATCAATGGTTAATGCTCAATCCATCAGGGACTAGAAGTGCCTCATATTACTTTTAGCAACCCCTCTGACAGACCCCTGGAATGGCAGCAAGGGGCCTGGGAACTGTATCTAACCTTCCCCCACTAATGAATGCCACAATGCAGAGATTTTGAGAGGAGAAGAAAAAACCCAACCCTTAAAATTTTGCACTTGTAGACTGACATACAGTGTATGTTTTCCCATCCAGGTGTTGAGAATCCTGTGCACACCTTTGTTTCATCCAGGTTAATTACTATGATTCACTGTTTTTCAGACTCCCAGTTAGTTTCTGCTGGCTGCCAGAATTATATCTAGCTCTAAGCTTTCCCATCGTATCACTCAAATATTAAGAACTTCCCTGGCTTTCTGTTAAACTTTGCACCAAATTATTTTGCTTACTTAGGGCCAGATTCAATAAAAATTCTATCCAGCTTCTGCACCATGGTAGGCCACAAAGCCCTGAAATATTGAGGTCTGGAAATCTGTGTAGGCTTTCTGGCTTGACTGCTGGGCAATGTTTTCACTGAGTCTGGTCCTAATGAAGCTTTTCAAGGTCTTGCTCCACACGGACCAATTGATTCTTTATCATTTCAAATGCAGATTACAATCCATTTCACAGAACCTCTGATCTATGCCTCCAGCTAGGAACTAAATCCTTCAGACCTAGATCCTTTGCATATTAGACCCTCTCTTACGCAGAATGCCAACAGAGGCATCAGTATTACAGAAAATTAAAGTTCCCTTTTAAAAGTATTATCCAGTATGTTTTGGATGCATCAGTTCTATATGAATGTAAGCAAAGGTTAAAAACAAACGAAAATTCAGTAAACTATTCATTATCTATATTCATATGACTAAGCTACACATAGAATGTAGCTTTCATCCCCCATAAAAAAAAGTACAGATGTTCTATAGAAAACTGTATGAACAATCTTTAACCTCACGACTGCTATTATTTTGTAATAAAAGGCTTACAGCATAATGTGAGCTTTTTTTAGAATATAAGTTCCATGTGAGTAGTGTGTTGTTAATTTAATATTAATGCAAGGTACCAGCAAGAACTCTGCACAGAATCAGAGCAAGCGAGGGGGGCGGGGGGGACGGGACAAAACTTCACACTGTTCTGTGAACATGAGATCTGTGGCAAGGATGATTGTGTCAGAAACCCACCCAGAATAATCCACGGATCATGATCCCCATTGGCACAGGGCAGTGGGTCCAAACATCTGAACTGCAATATTCCCACTAATGTTCCTGCAGCTAAGTCACATTGTAGTGCACTGAAAATGTACCCCTTGCTATTCAGCACATAGCAGCGAGTCTCTTTTTTGGGAACAGTACAAAAAAATAAAAAAACCAAACAAAACTTACCAATCAAACTTCTGAATTTCTTCCGAGTCTCTTTTGCTGAAATAACCGTCAGGCACAGTTTAGTTGTGAGCACCTTCACCAAATTCCTATGTATTGCAAATTCTGTGCCTGCTGCCCCCACACCAGCAACTGTAAACCGAATTTGAGTTTAATTCATACAGCCTCACTGTTAACCAGCAAGCCTTCTCCTTTGTAACTTCTGCTGTCTAGAACACCTTTCCTATATTTCTGTAGGGCAACAACTCTCCATCTCATTTTAAATCTCATCTCAAAACATATCTACCAACGTAATTATGGCTCCTTTCATTGTAATTGCTGAGCAACTCCCTGGCACATAAACACAGCAACCACCTCCTCTCTTGGTCTTCAAGCTATTTCCCTGACAGGTTGGGACAGAAGGATTAGTTTTACAGGATTTACATATGCATGTATGTGTGTAGAATTTATTGAGGGGAAGGTGTGGGAAGGAGTTTGGTATTTAGTCCTGGAAGCGGTGAGGTCTAAAGTCACATGTGTCTCTTGCAGGAGTGCATGCTCTACTGTAGCTTCAGCTTCTGGGAACGTTCCATCACCCACTCATGAGCTTTCCTCTAAGGCTCCACAGTTTCATTGTTCCAGTGGAACATAGCTGTTGTGGCAGGGATTGGTAATGAAGGAAGACCAAATCTCACAGACAGCTAGCACCACTCCCTTAGAGGGCTTTAAATATCAAATCAAAGACCTAAAACTAGACTCTGTTCAATGAGGATACAGTGCATACAACAGAGCTCTGGGGTGATACACTGATGACAACCTATATTGAAAGCAGACGGGCTGCTGCATTTGGTACCAATTGGGGCTTTTTCAAAGCATGTGGCTTAATTCCTAGATATAGTAATTACCGAGCCTGTTGTTGCAATATTACCATGGCCATGCCTCTGTCTGATAGAGCATGGACAATCTTTTGGCCAGTTGTGGATGGAAGTGGATTATTTTTTGCTGCTGCAGGTATTCTGGGCATGCAATAGCACCAAGTCCAAAAAAGGACCCAGGCACGCAGGCCAATTCAGCAATCAGGGACAGATACCCTGGATAGTGGGGGTTGTTACTGAGGAAGCAACTTCTTTGAAGTACTTCCTTCTTTCTACTAGCATCAGCTGGGGCTTGTCTACATGACAAATTTGCACTGAAATTTTAAATTGATTTACTTAAACTGTTGTAAAAAATGCCACGGACACTCTTATTTCAGTTTAAGACAGCCTTGTTTTGGTTTAGCTTAAGTTGATAAGGAATTTGGTTAAGAGAAGTTGAAAGAAGCTACTCACTCTGAAAGAGGAGCACCCACACAGGGCCTTTCACCAGTTTAACTAAACTGGTTTAAAAACAGTTTTAATTGATGCAGCTTTCTCATGAAGACAAGGCTTGAGAGTCTTTCCTGAGTTCAGTTTTAGCTAGCTGCTCTTCATCCTGATGCTGACTTCAGGTAGGCATTGAGAAAGCTGAGAAGTGGTGCTATTTATGCTTGACACAGAGAAGATGTAGAACTGGGGGTCATTTAGTGCTGGCGCATCAGCTCCTCTTGTCTCACCAGCTCGCCAATGGCTGCTTACAGATGTTGAACAATATGGATAAAAGGAGAGAGCCTTGTAAGACTCCAGAGATGAGGGCTTTGGTGATGGAGGATCAGTTGCCCATTATGAGCAACTGCTCTTGGTTGGAAAGGAAGGACCCAAATCATTTAAGGGTGTTTCCATTCATGCAAACAGCTTCCTGGAGGCAGGACAGTAGAATTTAGTGGGCAGAGTCAAATGGCCAGAAAGATCCGGCAAGATGAGTATGGATATATTTCTATTGCTTTATGGACAGGTGATGGTCATTCACCTATAACAACAAGTGCTGTCTCAGTACTATGCCCTGCCTGAAGCCTTAGTCAGAGGGACCCAGGATATTGGCTGTTAACAGGAGGCATCAGACTGATTTTTGCTAGCTTGCTTAGAAACCATGGCAATTTCTGTGGATTGTGAGGGAGCATGGATGCTTCAGTGCTGGGTTTTCTATAGTAGGAGTTAAGGAATGATACCTTCACACCTTTGATTCTCTGCCTGTTCTATTATTGTACTCTGAAGTGTTTTCAAACACTATAAATGGTTTAAAAACAAAAAGTTGTCCCTCACTGTTTTGTATTGCTCTGATTATGTTCCTTCCTGGTGATCTACTCATTCAATAGGTTGGCTGATTGCTTAGCTGGGAAAGCCCTAATACTGGACACTTTGTATCAGGGGAATGGCGGCGGCGGGGGTAGGAGGGGGCAGGGAAAAGATTTTCTTCCACCCTGAATCTGTAGCTCTCTCTTCCCTTCCAATTCACTGTAAACATTTCTTGAAGAGAAGTCTCCTGCATGGAGATATCTGTAGTCAGGAGTTGATGAACACAGTACTGCAATCAATTGATTTCAACAAATTTCCATCCCACCATCAACCTCAGCCTAGACCAATCCACACAAGCGGTCCATTTCCTGGACACTACTGTGCTAATAAGCGATGGTCACATAAACACCACCCTATACTGGAAACCTACTGACCGCTAAACTTACCTACATGCCTCCAGCTTCCATCCAGGACACACCACACGATCCATTGTCTACAGCCAAGCTCTAAGATACAACCACATTTGCTCCAGCCCCATCAAACAGAGAAACACCTACAAGATCTCTATCAAGCATTCTTAAAATACCCACCTGATGAAGTGAAAAAACAAATTGACAGAATCAGAAGAGTACCCAGAAGTCACCTACTACAGGACAGGCCCAACAAAGAAAATAACAGAACGCCACTAGCCGTCACCTTCAGCCTCCAACTAAAACCTCTCCAGCGCATCAGAGATCTACAACCTATCCTGAAAAATGATCCCTCACTCTCACAGATCTTGGGAAACAGACCAGTCCTCGCTTACAGACAAATAAGCTCCAGCAACCACCACAACACCACAAACCAAAAACACTAACCCAGGAACCTATCCTTGCAACAAAGCCCGATGCCCACTCTGTCCACATATTTATTCAAGTGACACCATCATAGGACCTAATCACACTAGCCACGCCATCAGGGGCTTGTTCACCTGCACATCTACCGATGTGATATATGCCATCATGTGCCAGCAATGCCCCTCTGCCATGTACATTGGCCAAACTGGACAGTCTCTACGCAAAAGACTAAATGGACACAAATCTGACATCAGGACTCATAACATTCAAAGACCGGTAGGAGAACACTTCAACCTCTCTGGCCACTCAGTAAAAGACTTAAGGGTGGCAATTTTGCAGCAGAAAAGCTTCAAAAACAGACTCTAAGGAGAAACTGCTGAGCTTGAATTAATATGCAAACTAGATACCATTAGCTTGAATAAGGACTGGGAGTGGCTGGGTCATTACACATATTGACTCTATTTCGCCATGTTAAGTATCCTCACACCTTCTTGTCAACTGTTTAAATGGGCCATCTTGATCATCACTACAAAAGTTTTTTTCTCCTGCTGATAATAGCTCATCTTAATTAGCCTCTTACTCTACCTTTTCCATGTTCTCTGTATGCATGTGTATATAAGACACACACACACACACACTTCTTACTATATGTTCCATTCTATGCATCCGATGAAGTGAGCTGTAGCTCACGAAAGCTTATGCTCAAATAAATTTGTTAGACTCTAAGGTGCCACAAGTATGCCTGTTCTTTTTAATTGGTACTGTGTATGTATACCACTGCCCTCCACTGGATGGAACTGGGACTGTTCTGATCGACAGCCCCAGAATAGTGCTAAAAGCCAAAATACAGTATGTCTCTTTAGTTCAAATGGTAGGGCCTTATGCTTTTGGAACAGTAGGAGACAAGATGTATCCCCACTATTCCCACAAAGTTTCTAATGGCCATGCTGCACAGCACAGACAAAGGTGCATCTTAGGGAGCTACCAAGAATTCCATACATACAATTAAAAAAAGTGCTAGAAAAAAATGGCTCATGGACAAATCATTGTTCTATTAGCATTTTTCATTAAAAAATGAACACTCCCAGCTGAGACTTACAAATGACCCTGCCAGGCCAAATTGTAATAATAAATGCTGTAACCTAACTGACATCTCTTAGGCCAGAATTCTTTACTGCAGAGCACCCAGCAAGCTTTACAGTCTGGCCATGCTTCAGTACAAGCAAGGCACAATGAACTCCCCTGGCAAATGTCAGATGTCAAACTCCTGTTTCATGTCCAGCCCCCTTCCCCTTTGACTATCACTGAGCATTTTAGGTGTTTCACAACTGGCAAAGGCACTACAGCAGCCAGGACAGTGTCAATACTGTACAGAATAGATAACTCTCTGCTTTTAGAGCTGATAAAGGTCTTTGTCTCAGCTTTCCCTATTTTTAAGCCACTATCACATGGCTATGAATGCTCAACGCTGTCACTCAGCTGTGGAGGAACATACATGAAGGTGTTGTTTACTTTGCTCAGGATGGTTATTATTTCCCTTTAATGGTTTTATCACGTTTTGCCTCCAGAGAGCTTATCAAAGCCATATTTTACTGTATGTCATAGATCTGTACTCAAGAATCACGTGAGTGGTGCAGTTGGGTTTCATAATGGAGTTCATGGAAGTCAACAGAAATTGACCGGAGGCCAAAGTAGAAAGCCATGTAGAACAGATGTCTTTACAGTGGATAAAAAAAAACAAAGAGAAACATTCAGAGTACAAGTTGGAACCGTTTCCCTACAGTAAATCTTTAAAAAGCCCCAAACTACTGTAGTGGGAGGCTGTGCAACACATTCAAATTCCACATGGATAAATTAAAACACATTTGCATTGGTAATTTAATAAAAAACTGATTGACCTAAAGAAAAATCATAGTGCAAGTCTTCTGTGAAGAAAAGCCTGATAAGCAAGCTCTTTAACTCAGTCTGGTAATGTACATTAATACCACTCTTTAGAAGTACAAATACATTACCTTACTCCTGATGCTAATTATCTTATCAGATAGTAAACACAAGGGCTGCCTGCCATGTGTTAGGCTTCCCCCCACCCTGCAAGGCTAATCTTTCAAGTAGATTTGCAACTGCATAAAATCTCTCAGTCCCTGGATTCAGTGCAAGCTTATGTCTGTAGCACAATAAACTTATGAAGAAAAGAGGGAGAGGGGGGCGGAAATACAATTTTGACCTGAAATGCTCCAGGCAATTACTTTCTTTTGTATCAGTTTATTTTCTCTTCCCTCAGTATTTTGGAATGGCTGGGATGTTAAAGTATTTATCTGATATGGAGGGAAGCTTTTGCAAGCTCACATTACTAAAATCTATACCTTATACTGTAAACAGAATCTGTGTAAATAAAATACCATCACCAAGCAGCAACTGTGACCTGTAGTACTGATTCCACTACTACTGGGCTTCAGCTGATAGCTCAGCCTGAAACCCTGTATTCATCTTTATTACTACTTCAGCTGTTTTGAGAGCAGAAAGGCATGGAGGACTTGTCTTCTGATTGGCCAGAGGCTCTCTAATTTAGCAGGCTTGCACAGCAAATCAATATGCTGCACTCAAGAGCACAAAGATGAATTGTGAACCCAAGGCCTGTGAAAAAGAACGCGTACTGTGTCTGGAGGGCATTGAGAAAGCCATTTTTGTTCTGACAGAAGCCTCCCAGACCAGGCATGTTTGTGCACCAACTCTGTGGCACCCTTCCAAGCCATTTGTGAACCTTGGTTCACACCATTTTCAAAGTAGGTCATACACAGTAATCTCAGTTGAGGAGAGATATACTGTCAGCAACAGTCACTAGAGGCTGCAAGGAGGACAGCAGCTTCAACCAATCAGAGAGCTGGTGGCAAATAATAGCATGAGAGCCATGAAACTGCATGCTCCAAGGCCAGCTGTATCAAGGTGCGTGCCTTGTTCAAACAGCTGACAGACAAGCTCTAACAGACCCAGCCTCTTTGCCATTTATAGTTGTACAAGGACCAACTGTGCTCCTGGACAAACCACCAGAATGGCTTAAATATTAACCTGAATGAAAATACAGTACGAGAAGAAATCTAACCTTTACTTAGCTCTGTGTGCCAAACAGCAGGAATCACAGCTAATTCTGAATTATGAGATTTAAAGAAAAGGAATTTACAATAGGTTTTAGATCACAGCTTGCTAACATGCCTCTCTCATGCGACCCTCATTTGGATTTTAGAGTTATTTTAATTATCTTCACATCCAAAATGCAGAATCATGAGACAGGAGTTAAAGAAAAATGATCTTTCATGACATTAATGGAGGGACTCCTGTAGCACTTAAAGCTTCTTGTACAAATAATTTAAATGTATCCCTTATTTTGTGTCTTTTGAGTCCGAGATTTGGGCATTGGCAGGTTTAAAAGTGTATTTCTTAAAGAGGACTCTCAGAAAAATGCATGCCCACATGGTCAGTCGGTCTCTCTCTTACACACACAAATATAAAAGTTCATCAGAATTATTAGTTTCATGCAACATCAACATACTGCATTCACATATGAGCTCTTCTGAATATGCGGTCTTTAAACAAAGTCTGCAGATCATCAATTAAAGCTATTAACCAAAAGAATGCCTGCAGATTTCTTTACTAAGCTGTGACACTTTTTTTAAAAAAAGTAAATTTTAATCAGTTTCAAATTTCAATTTACACATGTTCATGTTTATTATTGAAATCAGCAATAGCCAACTCCATTGGCTCAAGCAATCAGTTTTTGCAATTTGATGAGGCAAAGGACTAACTTCCTTCCATTTGAAAAGCTGTGACTCTTTTTCTGTGAAGTATAAATACGGGATTTACCATGCTCTATGCAAAGCAAGAGAGCGCGCGCACCCAGGCGTGTTGTAGAAGGGCAGTGACAGCAGCCTCTCATCCATGAGCAGGGTAAATGAGAGAAAGGGTACAGAGAATGACTTGCTTTCTAACAAACACCTTATCTGATCAATTGCTTCTCAAGGGAGCTGTAGGACATGTAGAAATAGGTAGCAATGTCCTAGTCTTATTAGATTAAAGGGATGCATGATGGCTTTTATTCAAAAATATTAAAAAAAGAATAAAACTGGAGAGAGATAACATTCAGTACATAATCAGTGGAGGAATTTATAGTCTAACATAAAACGTGATACTTTCCTGCAAAAGTCATATTGCCAGTGCATAATCACAAAGCACATTTGAACACCCCCTTGGAGAATGAAGGAATGAATGGATGAATTCTTAAATAGTCAGTTACAAAGAAGAAAAAACCTGACTATTTTTTCCATAAATAAAAAGGAAACCTGGTTACAGTTACAAAGACTCTTTAATATTATATTGTTTCAGACTACTGTGATTTTCCCCCCCCTTTAAGGTAGGGTATCCACACTAGACCATCTGCGGCATAAGCTGTTTGAAACAGAGAACATTTAGGTACCAAGTTAATTTTTTGCTCCTTCCCATCCAGTTGCCTACAGCTTTTTTCCCCCCCAATCAACCCATTAATAAAATAGATTTATTCAAAATCCCCTTTTTAAAAATGTAGTACAGAGAGAAAGAAAATCCTGTATGTTTCAGTGCAGCTGACGGTAACTTTAAAAAACAAAAACAAAAAAGAACACTTTGGAAGGAATAAGTCTGAAATTTCAAACAGGTCACAGAGTAATTAGGCATCCACCTGAAAATTGAACACATATTCAAAGACTTAATTAACAGCATATGCTAATTCATAGTGGATAGCTTTCACTCATTTTTTCATGGTTGGTCATTAAGATGTAAGGCAAAACTGGATCCTGTCAAACCTTGCTTATCAATTGAGGAGAAAGACACTGATCTTTCTGCAGGGTTAAAAGGGAACAGAGATTATAACAAGGTGATATTATGTTCACAAAACTGATCTGATCTTGCACTGCAGTGATATGAAGGCTTGCAAGTCTGACATAATGGTGTCGAGGCTAGGGAATCTGAGGTTACTTAGAACAAGATCAGGTGTATGGTACTACTTTTATATGACCCAGCTCTAGGGCTGGATTCTGATCTCACTAACCCCAATATAACCCCACTGAGATCTGTGGAGAGACTCCTGAATTACATCGGTGCAAGATCAGAATCAGGCTCTTATTTTCTACATGGTAATTTATCAGTTAGACAAGAACAGTAATGAGATGCAAAGGGATGAGAATTTGCCATGAAATGCTCAGTCTACTTCAGAATATGCTAACCTACCTCACTGGGATGTACCAACTTAAATGCCAAGATTTATTTTTATTGTCACCAACCTTTTATAAGACAGGTTGGTTGCCTGAGTTATATTAATGTACTGAATTATGCAGTGATGTCACAAGTACAGCTGTGATTGTTCAGTCAATACACCTATCAAAGGGTAGGACAGCTACCTATATGGCTGTTCATACTACATTTTGAAATAAAAGAGGGTCCAGCAGGTCTCTTAAGCGTGGGCAAAGTGTACCTGCTCATTCTCAATCACACCACTTAGCTTTTCCTCTGAGAAGTAGAAATGGGTTTTGAGGTATAGATTTTTGATCCAAAGATTCCAATCTAAATTCAAAGCATCCTACGTTTAAAGTTGGTCAAAACAAGCTTCTTTGGTTTGATCCAGTACAAAGAAAGGGTCCAGCTGCAAAGTTCAGATTGGACTCTGGAACTGGACCCAAACTCCCCCCTTCCGGAGGGTGTCTGATGAAGATATTTGATTTGGGCCCATCTCTGACAAATATCACTGTGGTACAGTACCTGTCTCTTCCGCCTGAAGAGTTGAATGTGCAGCATCCTCTCAGATCAAAAGCCCATTGGAAAAGTGCAAATGGACCTTAAAACTGCCCTTAATGGGCAACTGATGATTGCCCTGGCATGGGTGAATTCTCAGCTGACGTTGCTGACTCTACACAAGCCCCTGCTTGCTCCTTGCTGTAGGGGTGTGTTGAGAGTGTTCTGGGGAAGGGCCAGAGCACCCTTATAAGCCAGCACAGGTTAGAGGAGATTCTATTCAGGACAGGATGATATCACCACGCCACTTTCAAACAGCATTAACTAGACTTGTTTGGAGGGAGCGGGGATCTGTAGGTAGAGATAGAAAGCAGGATTTGAACTAACCTCTCTCTAGTAAAATGCACCTCTTTTTATGCTAACCAAGCTTTCCCCATGTTAATTCTCCAGTCCGCTTGTGCCATTTCCCCAAGTCTTCCCAGTGACTCCCCACTGTGCTTGGGTTACTGCAGAGACCTTCCATGCTACTGACTGGTTTACTAGCCACACAGCTATTGTTGATGAGACAGGACATGCTCCAAAAGGCCAACTGCCCAAAACAAGCAGAAAGCAACATAAGATCTACATAGTAAAACTGCAGTCTGCATTTTTAGTGCATTCACCTCCTTCTCCATTTCTTTTCTTGAGATCAGTGGCTCTGGGCTGAACACATGCCTGATGTAATTCTACTGAAATCCACGACTGAATGCAATCCAGCAACACATTTGGCTTAACTGCTTTACGTGGATTATGGCTGGTGGAAAGGTACACTGACAGGTGTCTAATTTATTCTAAGAACCTTGATTTCCTAGATGCCAGCTGTTTGTCACCTCAGTAGTTTTCCTTTTAGCTTTCTACTGTTCTCTCACCATCCTCCTTTCACATAGACATCAGTTCCAAATGGAGAGAGAAGGCCAAATTCTGCTCTCAGTTACAGTGGAGTAAGTCTGGGTGTAACAGCGTGCACTCATCGCTGCTGGCGCCTCCTGCTAGTTGCTCCAGGAATTAGCTCAGTCCAGCTCTGGAATGCCCTCTGTGGGTGGTGTCTTGCCCGTTGTCTGCTCTACTCCACTGTTTCGGACCCACGTTGCTCCTCCAGCAGTGCCCACTACTTCTTTCTCACCCCCCTTCTGGGGGTCATGGCAGTCTTTTGGCTTGCACTTGCTGCAAGGGCCAACCACAACCCAAAGTCTAGCCCCTCACTTCAGGGGCAAGTTGCAGTCTGTATTGGCCATGCTCCTCCGCAGCCAGGTGTGGTGCATGGGGGAAGGGGGGACCCAGGCCCACCTGCTACTCTGGGTCCCGACCTAGGGACCCTCTAGCAGCAGCCTCTGTCTTCTCTCCCCTTGTCTGCGTGTTGTCCCTTGGCCACTTCCCCTTGGCCCTTGAACCTTCTTGGCCCTTTTTAGCAGGGGCCATAGCCTGGTAGGTAAGGGGCCAGAGCTCTCCTCTGCTCCCCCGAGCTTGCCCAGCACTGCTCTGTCCCAAGGTGTTACCTTCTTACCTCAGGAGCCAGTTGTTGTCGTCGTCGTCGTTGTTGTCGTCGTCGTCGTCCTCCTCCTCCTCCTCCTCCTCCTCCTCTCCCCCCCGCTAGTCAGGGACAGATTCCCTCTGCTCTGCTGGGCAGCTCCTTATATCTGGGCTGCCCCAGGAGCTGCCTCCTGTCTGGCTCCTAACCAGCCTTGTCCTAATTAGCTGCAGGTTTCCACAGCCTCCCTGGCTGCTTCTGCCCCACCCCCTGCTCGCGTGGGCCACCTGCACCACTACACTGGGGTACAGAAACTCCAGTGAAGTCAAGGGATTGATGGTGAGGTAACTGATAAGAGTGTGGCCAAGAGCTTTGAAAAGCTACACTTCTGTATTACCACTGACATTTCTGACCACTCCATTGTTGCCAGCTGGATTAACAGTTTTAGGTTACTGTTTTACATCTCTTAGGCCCAGGGTGCCAAATTATAGCCGCTGTAGCATTGGTGAGCCTGGGGGCCGGGTGTGGTTCAGGGCATGAGCTCATTCTCCCAACCAATTCACTCATGCAAAAAACAGGCATACTAAGACATCTGCCTACAGTGTTCATTGCCCAAGGGGTGAGAGAGTATCAATTAAAAAACAAAACAAAACAAACACTGTGTGTGTTACCATGCTATCTGAGCACCGCAAAGGCTTATACCCTCAGTTTAATATACAGGGGCTTTCTGCTTCAATATTAATAGAAATTACATGTTAATCCTCATGGTAGTCATTAAACAGGGCTTGAAAAATCCACTCATACACTCTCCCGATGCAAGGAGAAGATTTCCTGGGCATATGTGGGGAGTGGTCTAAGCCATGAACTCTTGCAGAATCTAAACTTTCATTTAAAAAAAAAAAAAGTCTTAAGCCTCTAGCCTTTATGGTTGCAGAGGAAAATCTTCCCAAACACCAGACCAAATGTAAACTGATGCAGTTTTGTCTTTCTGGGTCTACAGAAAATCTGTTCAGTTTTACCAGGGCTGTTCAGAATTTTGCAGTGGAACTCCCAAGAGTCAGGTTAGTTTCATGAGCAGGAGCAGAAGCAGGCACTGGAATTATTCACAGTGGAGAAAGATCCTGAAAAATAAAGGTTGAGGGAAGGGTAGAGAAACAGAGATCCCCTTTCTCCTCATAGAAGTGCAGAGGCTGGGGGAAGGGTACAGTAAAAAGATTTTTTCCCTCTTGAAGCCATCAGGAGGGGGAGAAGAAACAAAGCCCTTTCCCTAGTTCAACAGGTAGAACAGATATAATCTTCTAGTTAGCAGGTGTCAAAGCTGATGCTCCACTGAGCATCAGCTTTGACACCTGCTAACTAGAAGATTATATCAAAAAAGAGCCCACAAGCAGGCTCTTAGGATAGCCTCCTAGCACAAATCCTCAAATCTGAGAAGGTGGTAAGGCAAGGGCACTGGGCTTCTCATATGGCATTTATCCTAAAACTTCCCCCACCACTAGCTATCTACCTCAGTAGATGTTGGGTACATTTTTCAAGCCCTATTGAGATAAGAATAGGTCCATTAACTTCTATTACCTCCTATGGAATGGTGAAATATCAGTCTGGTGCCAATCAAAGCGATATTGTTTATGCCAGTTCAGGTTATATTTTTTGATGAATGGAAACACGCAAAATAATCAGTCAAAAATCCACATTAGGATTCATTAATTGTATTACTTTTGTGACACCTTGCCCACCCTACATCCTTCCCATTCAGTGCCCTTTTCCCTTGACAGCTATCTCATTCAACTGGTCAAGTGAGGGAGGAAGGTGCTGTGTCCAGTACCATTGAGTTGGTCAGCTAGAAAGTGGGTCCAGTATAATTCCTGAAGCTGGCACTTTCCTTATAATGAAAAATCAGCAATTTGTTTTGCACACCATTTCTTTTGTCTGGGGGCCTTCAGTTTCAAAGTTCTGTCCCATACCTTTGCATTCTATTGCAATAGCCACCATATCTAACTTTGTAGTATCAGATTAGTTAATAAACTGGATCAAGGAGGAAAACAAACAAACAAACAAACCCATATTTTAGGGGAGGTTCAGCACGGATGGGAGAGAGCAATGTTAAAGACATCATCCTAATGCCTATAGAAAATGATCACTGTAATTAACACATTACAGATGATAGGCAAACTATGTACGCGGACAAATATTTTAGGTAAAAACAACTGGTAAATTTTCTTGGAATCATGGTGTGAAAACATAATTACAGAGCACATGTCTAATGGATTAACTAGAAACTGATGACCAAAGTACTGCTGACTATTAAAATAGTCTGTAAAGAATATTATTTTTAGATGGAGCAATCTGAATCCACAAAATTTAACACAGCAGGAAGTAGCTGAGGGAAAAAAAGCCATCTAGTGGACAAAGTTGTAACCATGTCCAACAAAACAGTAAATTCTTCCATGTGGAAGATCTATGATAGAGTTTGTTTTTTTGAGTTGCTGATCCTCTAAAGAGTAAGTTGTAAAGAAATGTCTTGGAAGTCTTGTGTACAGCAGTGACTACTGTTTGACAAACTGCACAAATTCTTCAGTACAGGATTTTATACCTAATAATCTTAATGGCTAAATTGCTACTCAGCCTTGTTTCTGGGGTTCAAAAACATATTTCTTATAATACTTTGGGGGTTGTCATTCTATTGGTTATGCCTTTTTATTTATCTTATCTCTAGCTGCAATAATATGTGCCAAGCAGACTGGCATTGCCACAGGGTTAAAAAGTTGAGTTAATATTTAAACTTCTGTTCCCTGAAAAGTCAGGTGCAAAATAATGAGAAACAAGACTGAGTTTTTAAACAAACAAAACTACATACCGCTCTGGAACAGTTCTGTACTCAAATTATCTTTGAGATTCCACAGGTGCCGGTAGCTTCTGTCAAATTTCTCTCCATCTTCTAATGAGCAATAAAATAATAATAATTTGTATTTATAATCTGCCTTTTATCCAAGGGACTTAAATCACTTTGCAAAGATAGTTAGGTTTTATTATCCCCATTTTACAGGTAGGAAAACGGAGGCAAACCATGATAAAATCAGCAATGCAAGCAGACCCTTGCTCTAACCACTAGATCACACTACATCCATGGTACATAGATTTCCTTAATTTCCCCTCTGCAGAATCTTGCAAATCTCTTCCTATAGAGAAAATAGTTCCAGTTGTCTCCACCATAAATTTTATCATTGTTTCAGAGATACATGCAGTAGTGGTCAAGGGCATAAATGAGTGCCCAAGTGTCACAGAGGCCTTGTGAGCATGGTCCTCAAACAGCTTTCCTTACCTATTGAATGCATATCTTGCTTGAAAGTTTCATAGGACTCTTTCACCATCCCCTGCTCCCAGACAGAAATATGAGAGAGTCCTGTGTAATTTGTTATTCGGGACAGGACCTTAGAGAAAGGAAGTCCGGGGACTAAATCACCAGTCAGCTGTTTAAACAGTCAGTCACAAACATGCAGGTACTATTCACTTCACACCTATCTCTTTTCCTTATTAACAGAAAAGTTAGGGAGAAGGAAACAAAAAAACCTCCCCAAATAATTTACAACTTTCATTGGCTATTGCTGCTGAAATGCCACCTTCTGGTTGCAATAGCCCCTATGCAATAAAGAGAATAACCAAGCCCACTGCCAGTCCTTTTTTCACTTCCCCACTCTGACCCCGCATGGTGGTGACATGAGAGAATTACAAGTAAAGCTTTTTATCCCAGGGTGACTCAGTTCTTCTTGGAGCCTCACGATTCATTCTTACCCTTTCCCTCACCATCACATATCCAGTGTTTGGCCACGTCACTTTTCAGCTATCACTAAGTGGTAAAAAATTATCAGTAGTATCTCCATAGGTCTCAGTATTAGAGCAAGGATATAATTAACACTGCAGAACAATGAAATACGTACACCAACATCCTCTACCATATCATGAATAGATAACCATAACTCCTGCTGTCCCAGGACAGCTTAATGACTATTTGACATATCATTGTCTAATCAATCATTTTTCTCCTAGAAGCTAGTGATATTGCTATAAATTTATTGAAAGACCCTTGAAGAATGACTTCAGTTGAATTTTAGAGCAGAGGAATTACCATACTGGATCAGACCCAAGGTCCAGCTAGTCCAGTATCCTGTCTTTGACAGTGGCCAGCATCAGATGGTTCAGAGGAAGGTGCAAGGAACCCCAGAGTAGGAAGATGTGGGGTAATTTGCTCCCCTGAAGATCCTCAGCAATGAGAGATTTGTTTCAGAGTTAAACCAGAGATTTCATCTCCTTTCCAAAGTCCTCTTTGTTAGCGTTAACAAGAATAGCCAGAGTTGTTATAGTTATCCATTTAAACACCCAATTCTCTCTGAATCTTGCTAAACTCATGTCCTTAATGATGCCCTGTTGTAATGAGTTCCACAGTCTAACTTCTCATTGTGGGAAAAATATTTCCTTTTGTCAGTTTTAAAATTTGCTGCCTTTCAGTTTCATTAAATGTCCTTCCTGTTTCATAACACCAGAACAAGAACAGAAGCTCCTGATCTACTTTCTCTGTACCAGTCATTATTTTATATACTTTGCTCATGCTGCCTCTCAGGGTAGATCTACGCTTATGGCAGCATACAGAGTACAGACCCTGCCCAACCCGCATGGATATAAATAGCAGTGTAGATGGTGAGGCACTATTTAGAAGAGTCAAGTGAAGACACACCAGAGACCTAGGGTACATACTCTACATGGGTCTCTAGAAGCCCAAGCAATGCCTCTCACATGTACATGGATATTTTAGCAGTGTAGTGTTCCACTGTCTCCCCTTTGCCAGAGGGTCTCCCCACTGCAGGAAAAGACTCCAAAAGCAAGGAGAGGCTCTGGCAGCTCCCTTCTGACCAGAGCCTTTCACTGTCAAACATACCTACACACTTCAGTCCGGACACAGCCTGTCTTTCGTGTAGCTACATATACCTACACGCCACCGCAAAAGTAGACAGGGCTTTACTCATTTCCTGTTTAAGGTAAACAATACCAGTCTTTTCAGGGTCTCTTCATAAGCTTGGCTTGTTTAGCCTAACTAAAAGAAGGTTGAGGAGAGATATGATTGCTCTCTATAAATATATCAGAGGGATAAATACCAGAGAGGGAGAGGAATTATTTAAACTCAGTACCAATGTGGACACAAGAACAAATGGATATAAACTGGTCATTGGGAAGTTTAGACTTGAAATTAGACGAAGGGTTTCTAATGATCAGAGAAGTGAAGTTTTGGAATAGCCTTCCAAGGGAAGCAGTGGGGGCAAAAGATCTATCTGGCTTTAAGATTAAACTCGATAAGTTTATGGAGGAGATGGTATGATGGGATAACATGGTTTTGGCAATTAAATATACATGGTAAATAGGCCCAATGGCCTGTGATGGGATGTTAGATGGGGTGGGATCTGAGTTACTACAGAAAATTCTATCCTGGGTATCTGGCTGGTGAATCTTGCCCATATGCTCAGGGTTTAGCTGATCACCATATTTGGGGTTGGGAAGGAATTTTCCTCCAGGGCAGGTTGGAAGAGGCCCTGGAGGTTTTTCACCTTCCTCTGTAGCATGGGGCATGGGTCACTTGCTGGAGGATTCTCTGCTCCTTGAAGTCTTTAAACCATGACTTGAGGACTTCAATAGCTCAGACATAGGTGAGAGATTTTTCGCAGGAGTGGTGGGTGAAATTCTGTGTCCTGCGTTGTGCAGGAGGTCAGACTAGATGATCATAATGGTCCCTTCTGACCTAAATATCTATGAATCTATAAGGAGCCAGGGTTTTAGGATTTGGCCCCTTAGTCATATTTTTTTAATAAAATAGTTTATTATTTTAAAAAGAGTAACAAGGTGAAGAAATAGAATACAACATACATTACTCTGCTTGTAAGCTCTTTGCGGCAGGGACAGTCTTGTTTTGTATATGTGCAGGGCCTACCACAATGGAGACCAGTACTTGATTGCAGTAGCACCTAGAGGTGCCAAATACTTAATAAATTATAAGACATAACCACATTCATCATATTCTTAAGAGAGTAAAATGGAGCAAAGCATGGTCTTCTCCTTTTTGGAACTTGTAACAGAAAATTTGTACTGTTATTTTTAAACCTTTGATATCAGTTTCTGCAAGTGGGGAGGAGCCAGTTTTCAAATACTTGTGAGACAAACTTCAGCTGTTGCTAAACTCTGAAGGTGAATTTGTTTCCTTTTACTTTTCAGATTTCCTCAATAGCTAAAGAAACCTACAGAGCCATTTTAGAGTTATGCCTCTGTGAAAAAGGTACATGCTTCTGGTTTTGTTTTGTTTTTTAAAAAAGCATTCTCAATCATTGTAATTATTCCTTAAGAATGCTTTTTAAAAAAAAACCCACAAAAACAAAAAAACTGCCATTTTTCACAGCTACAAAAAACTCTATAGCAGCTCCAAAGCTTTCTGTGAAACTTAACAAATAAATTGCCTTTCAGATGAGAACTGTAAAAATAGATCAAAAACCAATTAACTGGCCCACATAGCAAGAGACAGGTGTGCCTTCCATTGGATATTTATGCTGTATAAAGATAACATTTTATGACTTTTACACAGTTTTGAGAGGAATATAACTATCACAAGTTCTCTTTTCCATGTACCTCAATCCCACATCAATTCAAACCCCTATCCACTCATGATGAAGGTTGAAACTTTTAATTTGGACAAGCCAGAGAAGATGCACTGTTGTGGGTGTCTATTAAAAGGAGTGGACCTGTGGACGCCAAGTCTACAATTCAAATATTCTCCTGCTTCTCCCAGCTAAGGAGGCCTCAGAAATCTACTTACAATGGATGAACCCCGGTAACTTGTCTTCTGGAGGTATACTGGAAATAAACTCTCATAAAAAGTGCAGTCAAAGAAGATGTTGGATACACCAAAGCTGATGAAATTGCTCTAATTTTACATCAAAGTAAATGAGAGCCAAGTTTGGCACAAAGTGGTACATTATTTACAAAGGCAAAATTAAATGGAGCAAGTATGAAAATAGAAATGGTTTATACAGAAAATTCTTCACTGAAGCCAGCTAAAACTTCTTAGTCTTTGTGGCAGAAAGCGTAATTATAAATGGAGAGGTCAAGATAGAACTTATTCAAACTTTCCACCCACTGTTAGTATTTGTATTATAGTGGTGCCAAGAAACTACACATGAGATGGGTCCCCCATGTGCTAGGCACTGTACAAACACAGGGTGTTAACTGAACAGACAAGACAAACAAATGGTGGGAGTGGAGAAAGAACTGAAATGTCTTTTCCAAAGTCAACCAGTGACAGAGCCACAGAAGAAGCCAGGTCTCCTGACTCCCAGTTGAGTCCCCTATTCTCTAGAGGCCATGCTGCCTCCCATTACCTTGAGTGCATCTACAACTCTGAGGAGTCTGGAATATGGATGCTGTCTGAGACTGACAAACTAGCAGCATAGCTTCGCTTTTAAGATTGACTCCCTCACTCCACTAACACCATCCCTTCTGTGGAAAGCTCCAGGCCATCTCAGCCAGGTGGCACTGGCCTTCTGCTTTAACTTAAAAATTACCTAATTCTGGGATCCATCCTTTTAGATTGTGTTTGTTTTAATTAGATTCAAAAGCAGTTTCTCCATCCTGTTGGGAGTCAAGCAACCCCCTTTATTTCTGGGCTGCAAATTTAACAGCTCTGACCTTGAGACAACGAACGTCCATTCTTATCACTAATAGAATTCAAATGGCTTACTTCAATTATGAGTTACACTATAAAAGAAAATGAATACACGTCTCTCAAGGCTTCCGAGAACTACCTTATAAAACAGTGTTGTTCACTTTATTTTGCATGGTCGGAATATAATGCAGTGCTAGTTTTTAGGATGAAGTTTTGATTCTGCAGCAAAGCTTGCTGAATCTCTCCCAATCTTGTGCATAAACACAGTTCCTTTCATCCTCACCCACAACAATTTCACATTTAACAACAAAATACTTTGTCAAAACCATGGGAACAGCCATGGGTACTAGCATGGCTCTCCAATATGCCAACCTCTTCATAGGCCACTTCGAAGAATTTCTTGAAAAATGCACCATGAAACTAATGATATACCTGAGATACATCAATGATTTTTTCATTCTCTGGGCAGATAACCTAAACTCCTTAGATTTCCACCACAACTTCAACAACCAACACTCATCCAAATGCTCTCTCTTTCTCTGGCACTCCCCCCATCAGCATCAACTTCCTTGACACCACAATTAGCTTAAACACTGGAATACCACAAACAACTACATGCAAGAAACCCACAAATCACCACACTTACCTCCACAAATCCACCAGCCACAAAATAAATAAATAAATAAAT
Organism: Natator depressus; assembly: GCF_965152275.1. Classification (NCBI taxonomy): domain Eukaryota; kingdom Metazoa; phylum Chordata; order Testudines; family Cheloniidae; genus Natator; species Natator depressus. The sequence continues at coordinate 109,462,168 of NC_134235.1, forward strand.
AAATAAATAAAATTGGTCATCTGCTCTGATGAGAAAATCTAGGATAAACATATAAACACACTGAAAATCTCCTTCACTAAACAAGGACACTCCACCAGAAAAGTAGATCACATTATGGAAAGGGCCATCCAAATACCACAGGAGAACCTGCTTCAAAACAGAAAAAAAAAAAAAATCTGACTGCACACTCTTAGTTGTCGCCTACCACCCTCCACTGGAACCCATATGGGTCATCATCAAAGAGTTACAATCCTTATTTGATGATGACCACATCCTGAAAGAAATCTTTCCCAAACGCACTCCTCTGTTCTTCAAACAACTCCCCACAACTTCTCCAAGCTCATCAGAAGCAAAGCTCCCCCAGACCAGACCCTGCCAGCACAACATTATGCAAAACCTGCAGACATATCTCCATTGCTATGATGATCAATACCCCTCAAACATACTTTTGAAGATCCATGGGTCCTACAGATGTTTATCATAACATGTGGCATGCTTCATCCTGTGCACCAAATGTCCCAACTACTATTTGGGTGAAACCAAACAATCACTATGCTCTTGATTTATCATTTTTCTGTGAGAGTTCAAAAGACAAAAAACACCCATTAGAGAATGCTTTTCACAAAGCTATCACTCCCATATCTGCTCTTTCAATACTCAAAAGAAACCTGTACAACACCTTCAAAAGGCAAGCTTGGGAATTTAAATTCCTAACTCTGCTAGACACCAAAAAAACCCCATGGATTTAACAGGGACACTGGTTTTATGGCTCATTACAACAATTTGTAATATATCACACTGCCTGCTACCCTTATTGCCAACTTCAAACTCTTTATGTATAATTATCTACACCCTGCCCCCCAATTGCCTGCTTCATTTCAAGTGACTGCCTCCAACACGCATTACCCTTTCTGCTTAACAATCTGTCCCAACTTGTATTTAGCTCAGACACTCTGCTTCCTTCCCCACACTGGAAGGAGAGCCCTGTATAGCTCAAAAGCTTGTACCTTTCACCAACAAAACTGAGACCCATAAAAAGATATTACCTCACCTATCCTGTTTTTCCCATATCCTGGGACCCAACATGGCTACAACAATAATGCAAGCAATGCCCAAAGACAGAAAGCACTTATGTTAAATAAAGAACAAGATAGATTGCTCCAAGCCTCCAAAGCTTTTAGGAAATGAAGGAAATAATTCTCTTATGACAAATCACCAGGCACAGAACTAGAAAGGCATAGGAACATTATGTTTACTGTATGCATGAGAGAACTTTGGTAGGCTTTTAAATAAGAGCCTACTCCAAAAGGTACTGACCACCTTCGGCTACCATTGACTTTGGTTGAAGTCTCTGGCTCCGGTCCCCAAATAACTCCCAATTGTGCTGTAAAACGTAGGTGATTGCCATTTAGGGCTCCCTAGTCTGAGGTACTCCAGGGTATTTAGGCACCTAACTCCCATGTAAATCAATGGGAGTTAGGCACCTAAATACCTTGAGGGAACTAGGCCAAAAAGCCTCCACATGAGGTTTTCCCTCTGACAACCATGAACATCAGGAACCAGAAAGAGTTCCAGCTTATTGTACAAGCAGCGAGTGACTTGCTTTCTCAAATACAGCTGCTTTCCTCATTAAAAAACTAAAAATAGTTCTGCTCCTAGCAAGCTGGTTTCCTTTTAAGCTTTCTGCCATATCCATTTGTGTATTTCATTCAGGGTTTCTGCATGTATATGCCACGGCCATTCTATTTCAGACTTTAAATACATTCAAGAAATTTTTCTTTTCCCTCCCCCATATTAACTCCAGATGTCCTGAACTGTCCAAAACGGTTTCATAATAGTAGAGCTCACATTAATATTTTGGCATGTGTACCATTCCCATTTGCTTTAGTATTTTCAGGAAATATAAACTTTTTCCAAATTGTTAGCAAATAGCGACAATTAGTTTGGGTTTTTAAATATACCCGACTGGGGCTGATGTTCTGCTGGTGCTTCATGCAATGAGAGCCAAGATGCTGGAGTGAGAGCTCTGCAGAGCCATGTCCTGTTTCCGTATACTTCGTAGAGCAAAGAGCAATGGCAGGGGGCAAGCTTCCCCATAATGCTCTCTCAGTGTGCTCTAATCCTGAAATGGGTAACCAAGAGTCTACAGCCCAGTCAGCCCTGGGCCTCTATGCTCAGGCTCACAACAAGGGTGCCAGTTGTAAGGAGAGGGATGTTTTATGATGTGGACAATTGTACACTGGGAACTAGACTGAGATCACCAACTCAGCCAACCTAACGTACTGAAAAGCTATTAGAGCAAGGCCTTTATCACTCCTGACTGGGTCAGGCTTCAGAATTAGCAACAGAAAGGCTCTGTAGACCAAATCCGTCTTGCCTTGCTCTTCTGAAAATTCCCATTGGCTTCAAAGGGGTACTCTTGCAGACTCACTGGTGGTCTATCCTGCTGCTCTCATAGAAGTCAATGGGAGTTCTCCCCACTTAGAAATTCCCATTGATTTCAAAGGGTACCATACTTGGGATCTGGATACACATTCAACTCACTACAGCACAAAGCCTTTATAGCACTTAAGTCTGAGGGTTTATGTGGGACTTAAGTGAAGCAAAGATCTAAAACTGGCCCTGTCTCCAGGGGTGAATTCCATCCAATGTCATTAGGGCAAGCAGGATCTGGCCCTTTGTCTCATTCCCTTTCCTTTGAACCATCCAGTCCTTACCTCACCAATCCCAGCATTGTATTTTTGTAGGGATAGGAAGCCAGTTCAATGAAAAAAAAAGTGTTACCCAAAATTCCAACTTGAAACATTTTTGGAGGCTCCAAAGTTTTGTTCTAGAATTGTGGTGCACCTCTGCACTTACTGGGGGTGTAAATATGAAAATCACACTGTGAAAGGCCAGCCTCAGCAGACTCGGGCTTGCAGGGCTCAGGCTGAGGGAGTGTAAAATTGTGCTGGTAGATGTTTGGGCTCAGGCTGGAGCCCAGGTTCTGGGACTCTTCCAGCTCACAGCGTCTCAGAGCCCAGGCTTCAGCCCAAGCCCAAATGTCTACACCAATTCTACAGCCTCACAGTTGGAACCCACGTCAGTGACACAGGCCAGTTACAGGCATTTAATTGCATGTAGACATACCCACTGGTAAACATCAAAGGGGATCTGAACTTCTGATCAGTTAGAGGGGATTATTCCTAGTGTCACTTTCTTTTCCCCCCTACTGCAGATGTGTTATCTAGTGAATTTTAACCAGTACAACTTCTCTACTATAGGCAAGCTGAAACTTTCCCGTGCTGGTGAAGATAATTAAATGAGAGCACCGGTTCTTGTTTTCTATGCTGATAAATACTTCCTGAGAGATGCAGTGTATTCACAAATCCTATGTCTTTCCATGGGAGTTGAGGGCACTCAGCTCCTCACAGATTCAGGTCACATGTTCTTTATGAATGTTCTATGACACATAGTCCTGGATGCTTTCTATGCTACTAAATCATGTAGGTTTCAACTTTTCTTAAATAAAAAATAGTAACCCACAAGAAGGCCAATGTAAATAAATTAATCTAGCCAAATTCTGCTGTGAGTTATGTTGGTGTACTCCCACTGCAACTCCAACCAAGAACAGAATTTGGTTCACTGTGGGAGTTTCCCCCTTCTAAATGCCACATTTTGACTATGCAACTCTGTTTTATTTTCTGGTTCCACATTAAAGTTATCAAACTTATTAACTTCTCCAGCTAACTTAGCAATACTAAATGCAAATGTTTCCTGCACCTATGAATACAGTTTATTAACAATTTAAAAGATTTGGAGGAGTTAAAACAGCAGCAGCATCCATGTGGAACTAATCTTCCCTGGACAACTCTTATGGTTTGAATTAATACATTCTTTCCATAGGAAATATCTGTGGAAGGTCTCCAACACATCCAGAGATGCAGAAGTCAGTCCTTTTACTTTACTCAGTTACCGGGAGCTCTTAATACTTCTACAATTTTTCTCATTTCATATTTTTTAAGATATATGAATTTTAGATTTTTTTGTTCATGTGAGACATGCTAATTTTGGACGATCTGTGATAAGTATGATTTTTTGAATAACTGCAATAACAATTATTAGTATTAGCATAAACCTATTAAAAACCCATCTCCCTTCCTTGTAAATGGATGTCTTATTTCAGCATCTGGTATGCAAGGTAAGGATGTTTCACAATCTACTATGGTTTTTTAATGTGCTTTCAGGAGTACAATTCAGGCTATGAAAAACAGCAGATTTTGTTGTTTGGCTACTTGGCAAGTTCATGATCTTCTGGCTTCACGAGTAATAACTTAATGACACCTTGCAGAAGTGCTCAGTCTGTAAGGATGAGGATGAGGACAGTGAAAGAGCAGGAATGAACCACCAGTAGGGCTTCTTAGAATGAGGGTTTGTGACTCATGATCCAAGAAGGCAGTGGGTCCAAACTGTGGGGTGCACCCCCTACGGGGGGGGCATGGAAGAACGTTTGGGAGAATACGGTGGGGGGGGAAGGCAGTCAGCCCCCACATGGGGTGGGGAGGGAGTGCCACTCACCCGAGCCCTGTCCCCAGGCCCAGCTGTGGCTTCACTCCTGTGCGTGGTCCCAGCCACAGCTCTGGCCCTCGACTGTGGCCCCCACTCCTGGCAGGGCACAGACCAGGTCAGGGGGGCATGACCAAGAAAGTTTGGGGACCCCTGCAATAAAGGTGTAGTAGATGAGCAGATAGGGTACAGCTGGCTAGCGGGATGGCAAAAATACTGCACTAAGCATACTTCATGAGACATTGTGCAACCAGAGTGAAAGTGTTTTCTTACATCCCAGGGACATATTTCCAGGCCAGTGGCTAACTCTCATGGTGGCCCCACCTCTCACTTTCTCCTACATACAGTTCTTGAGTGAGTTACTACACCTGGCTAGCAATAGGAGCCTCTGAAATTCCAAAATACAGCTACTTACCTACAGCACTAGCATTAAGATGTTCTTTAAATCCCATGCCCTGGCTTTGATCTCCCTTCACCTCCCATCATGCCCATTTCCCACCTCCTTCCCATGCCCTAGTGCAAGTTCAGATGTTTGTTCATGTGTTTATTTCTCCACAGCATGATGACGCTTTCTATGCATTGGTGCTAAGCAAATACTGAGAGCACTAGTGTTTTGGCCCTCTGCAGTTTTATTCCAGGAGCACTCAGCACACTGCTGAATTGAGCCCCAAAAAAATACCTGCTTTGAGTATGCTCAGAAGCCAGCAAACATAATAGACGTTCCCCCAAGAGATTAGTAATAGAGAAAGGAGAAGTCACCAAATTATAGCATCTTGATGTGACCCAAAAATTTGGAAATTAAAAAACAAAACAAAAACAGCTCAAATTCTTTATCATCATCATCATAGACTTAGGCCTGGTCTACACACAGTTTTCATACCAGCACAACTATTTTGGTTAGGGGTGTGATTTTTAAAAAAACCAAATCGGTATACCATTACAACCCCCAGTGTAGATGCAGTTATACTGTTATAAAGATGCCTTATACCAGTAGAACTTATTCCCCTTCCTGTATGGGAATAAGTTATACCCATAGAAACACTTTATACCAGTATAGGTGCATCCACACTAAGGTACTGTTAAAATGGTGCAACGTCCTAGCGTAGACAATGCCTCAGTTAAGGGGGAGGTAGGAAAGAGATATGCAAGGATGGCATATAAAAGCCTGGTGCCTTTCTCCCAAAATCCATCAGGTAGGAGCCCTGACTTTAACTCACAAAAAGGTATAATGTAGAGCCCTGGTGTAAGAAGCAGCATCTATTGTTTAATTCACTGATTCAATACTTTGAATTGAAAATGCTCAGCGGCCAAGTTAGCCATTGACACAATGTCCGTAGCTTTGGTTTCAGAGGTGAGGGAAATATCAAAGATAATTTTCCGCTAAATTTGCCAGTTTGTGAACATGCAAAAGAAAACACTCTTCATTTGACTATGCCCTGATAGTTGCGGATCAGTCCAAGCAGAGAGCAGGTATGACTGAGTGTGCTAATTTAAGTCTTAGCCATTACCTCATGCTTCATCCCTTCTGTTGATAGCAACCTTGTCACGCAGCCAAACACCCAACACGCATAAACAAGGTTGATCACTCTGATTCTTATGGTAGAGAAATGTACATAACGAAATCCATCAATTGCCACAGAGATAAATCCCAAGACAGCACATTACACTCGGTGTCTCTCACCCCTACCCCCATCCTCAACAACATCAAAAGTTATTTTGTTGAGATGTCTGCAACCCTAAAATAGGTTAGTTTGGCTTTTGAGAGTTATGGCTTACTGAGATGTCTACACAAGATTACAGTTATGAGTTATTTTAGATTGTTAATGGATGTTCCTGTTTTACTTTCAGATTGATCTAATCGACCAATATTGTAACTTATGATTCCCACATTGCTAGATACTTAGCAGTTTTTTGATTCTCAGGCAAAAGAATCTAGTATGAAATAGATCGTTTTCATGTCATCAGTCTTTTTATCATTCATGTGGTGAATATGTTTGTCTTGTGAAAGTTAAGAGTTTTATTTTTTGCCTCCGTCTTGGATTTACTTCTTATATGCCTGCCAAAAGGCAATTTAAGACATAGTTGACTGAATTGTTTTAACTTAGTATGTTATTGCTTTCCTAGTAAGCATTGTAGAATTATTGCTGGTACAGTAATTCCTACAGGTCTCAATCCTGCAACCCTTACTTGTAGGAGTAACCCTTATCTAATGCACTGACTTTAAATTCCTCGCTATATGTTCCAATAAAGTGACTACTCCAATGAACAGTGGCCTGGTTAAGTATACTGAACTTACTATTATTAAAACATACCTAATAACTTCAATCGGATACTTTGTAATAAATTCCCACCCTCTTGAAGTGTATGGCTGTTGATCAAGCTTGTACACTGTAAATAGAAGAGAAGTCGAGGTGGCAGGACAGATTGGCTGCCCCAAGTATGATCCCATCTGAACCCTAGGCATATACTAGGGCGACTAGTCAACACGGCTACTCTATTTTTAGCGTGCTCTCTCATTCAGAGTTAGCACTGGTATGTCTGCTCGAGCTGGGAATCACACCACCAACTCTAGTGTAGACATACCCATAGTGTGTTAGAATTGATCAGATAATGCTGTAGGAGCAATACCACTGCAAAATTAAGAGGCAGCTCCTGAAATGATTATAGCTAATAATATAAATAATACAGAATGAATGCTAATACAAGCCTTTCATCTATGGAATGAGGCAATGAGAGTTTCACATGCAGCGCTTAAAGGATCAGGCTCAATTTGAAACAGATGATTCGTATGGTGCTGTAGATTTAAACAAACAGTACACATATCCTCACTTTTAATGAGGAAAAGTATTCAAAACTTTGGTAGCAATGTGTATACCTTGAAATATGTAAAAAAACTACCCACGCCACAAACAGGAAAGCCTGGCTTTGAGCTGTAACACTACATGTTCCATAATCTGAGTCTTTGTGAGGTACAATATACTACTAGAGGAATTGGTATCAGCTCTCAGTGATGGAATTTCCAAATGGTTTATTTGACTTAACAGCTTTGTAGTGGAATAGACCTCAGATGAAGGGACAATGCTATTTTGATGTGGTTTTACTGGTAGCAACCACAGAAAAGCAAGCTCTGCTTCTGCTCATACAGTATTTACAGTAATTTTATCTGAATTAGTAATTCAGATCTCCTTTGTGCCAGAAAGCTACCTCTGTTCTACAGTTATGCCCATATTAGATACCATGAATAAAAACACATTTCACTGGTAAGGTTCTGTTGTATAAAAGGATTACAGTGCGTATTGTGGGACTTTTAAGCAAAGTTCACTTCTAAACATGGGGAAGAGCATTGCTGAATCTCATCCATAGAAAATTGCTTCTGTGCAGCACAACAATCCTGGGAACATGTAAAGAAATCGAAAAAATTGTGTACAGGAAACTGGAAAACATAGAAGCAGTTTTTTCTCTGCTTTCTTAGTACACAAATGTTTATGTTCACCAAAAACAGCCGTCGTTGTTGACTGCTCCTGTCAATCATGCTAAGTGGGCTGGCCAGTGTGAGCGATAAAGACTGAGAGTTAAGGGTCCATTTATACTACATATTCCACTACATCATGGAACCTGGTTAGAACATGATTGTGATGTGCAGCATAGACTAGACCTTATGGTGTCTCATGACTAGACTAAAGCCCTGGACATGACCAGTCTAGTCACCACTACAAATTGGAACCACGCTGTGACTGGGTGAGTGGACAACTGTGTTGTAACCAGATTTGCTGGCATGGTTGCATTATTGGTGTGGACAAGCCCTATTAATCAAAATCTATCTCCCCAATGACCTTATCACTCTAGATAAGCACGCCAGAGACTGTGATCCTCATGGTGTTGCTCAGACATTCCCTGTGCAACTGTTCAGGGCAGGTGACTGTTCTGGGGGCCAGGGCTTTTGGGGGAAGGGGTCTTTGTCAAGAACATCAGTACATCCCCCTATTGCCTCATCAATTAATGGGCCAATCACCCTCCTAGCAGCACAGCTGAAAGGAAAGCAGCCTCTCCTGAGTTCTTCACTGGGCCCCAACACATGGGCAGGCCATCCCTACAACTTGTTGCTACTGATCGGCTAAATGTGAAGAGGTTTCCCTGATGTTTAAGCCAGAATTCTCTGCTAGTCGCATGTGTAATACAACAATTAATTTCACAATAAGCATTTGACATTTATATAGCTAGGGATGAGAGAAAATTTCCTTCAGAACTAGCTTTACAGATGAATCTTCTCATTGTCTAACAAGCTTTTCATTGTTTTTCCATTTCTCTCCATGGTTGAGGAGAGAAATGGGGGGAAAAAAACAACCCAACCTCTATTCTGCAGTTTCCCACTCATAATTCAAGAAAGAGTCATGTATTAGAATATAGATAATTAGCTGTGACTGAAAATAATAAGTTTGGCACCGCTTATTCTCCACTACTGCTCAGAGTAGCCATTTATCGTCTTGTATACTCTCCATCAAGGCTAATTACTGCAACTGTAATTACTAACCTGTTGAAAGAACAAAAGAGGCAACTAGCTATGCACTTAAATAAGTACATTGCTGTTTCTAATAAGATCTTGGGAGTCTCTCTTTGGAATACAATTACTTACTGCTTGTGTACTTCCGTTCTGACCCGCATAACCCCTCCTTTTCTATTATTTTTTCTCCTCTCAGTAGAGATGCTACCAATCATGCCAAAGCGTGACAGTAATAAGAAATTGCAGAACTACTAACTGTAGTATGTAACTGTCACTTAAATCAGCCTCTGTACTAGGTGACTGGCAGATAGCTAATGTAACACTGATTTTTTTAAAAAGGCTCCAGAGATGATCCTGGCAAATACAGGCCAGTAAACCTAATTTCAGTACCATGCAAATTGGTTGAAACCGTAGCAAAGAACTGAATTATCAAATATACATGAACATGATATATTGGGGAAGAGTCAACACAGCTTTTGCAAAGGGAAATCATGCCTCACCAATCTATCAGAATTCTTTGAGGGTGTCAACAAAATGTGTTGACACGGGTGATCCAGTGGACATAGTGTACTTGGACCTTGTCCAAGGCTTTCTGAAAGTCCCTCACCAGAGGTTCTTAAGCAATGTAGGCAGACATGGGATAAGAGGGAAGGTCCTCTCATGGGTCAATAGTGGGGTGGCCCAAACATCTGTACTGGCACCAGTGCCGTTCAACATATTCAGAAATGATCTGGAAAAAGGGGTAAACAATAAGGTGGCAAAGTTTGCAGACTTACTCAAGATAGTAAAATCTGACAGAATTACAAAGGGATCTCACAAACCTGGGTGACTGGGCAACAAAATGGGAGGACATGCAAGTCCATGTTGATAAACGCAAAGTAATTACATTGGAAAACATAATCCCAATTATAGCCACAAAATGATGGAGTCTAAACTAGCTGTTGCCACTCAAGAAAGATCTTTGAGTCAGGGTGGATAGTTCGGTGAAAACATATCCTCAATATACAGTGGTAATAAAAAAAAACTAACCATGTTAGGAACCATTTGGAAAGGAACAAATAATGAAAGACAGAAAATACCATAATACCACTTGTGACACACCAGACTTAGCACTTCCCGCTCTGGGGGAAGGATAAATCAGCCCCACTCTGGACAGTGTTTGTCTTCCCTCTCTGTATTTTCAAGGTAGACCTCAGGGCAGGCCCAAGGAGGGCTCCTCCATCAAATGGAAAGAAGCCAATCTGCAAACACAAAACAAAGGGGGATATCTTTCCCTGCCCCCTGGCTGGGGTGGGGGAGGAGGGGGGTGTTGTCCTTTTGTTGGTCCTAGGGTGTCAGTCCTTCCCCTAAACAGGCACTCAGCTTTGTTTGTTTCCCCCAGTAGTGAGAAAGAACAGCCTCTCACCCTGGAGAAGCCTATCTCCCTGCTGCCACTAGCCTTGCAGCAACTTGTCTCCCCTTCTCTCTCACCAGAAGAGGTTTAAAAAAAAAAAAATCTCAGGCAGTCCTTAGTTGGACTCAGATGTCCCTAATTGACTGGAGGTAAACCCTTCTCAGCTTATAGGAAAAAGAGCCTTTATCATTCTAGGGCTAACACACCTGCTTTCCACCACTCTCATGCAGGGGTTCTTTGTGACTGTGTGGCCTATTTCCGATACTCCCTCTGTTCACGCGTCTGGGCAGAGTTCCTCTGGGCGGTGTCTGCTGGATCCGTTGCCACCTTCAAGGAGGAGTGGGTGCTGTCTAGGGTTCTCTGCTCGGTGTGCCCTTCAGCTTTCCTTTGTTTGACCCTTTGACCTTCACACCTGCCCCTGTTACATTGTTGGTTGTCCCCCATAATTATTTGAGTTCCTGAACCTTGTGGTTCCTCCCCAAAGGCTGGGGGAAGGTCCTTTAGCAGTGGGTGGGCTTGTGCCCACCCACTTCCTGGAACACAACAGGACCATTCTCGTGCAGCTGCCCAGCCTGACTTTGTCACACACTATATAAATCCATGGTACACCCCCCTCCCCCCACCCCCACGCCCACCTTGAATACTGCCGACAGTTCTGGTCACCTTACCGCCAAAAAAAAAAAAAATTAGAATTGAAAAAAGGACAGAGAAGGGCAACAAAAACGATTGGGGTGTGGAACAGGTTCCATATGAGAGAGATTTAAAACACTAGGACTGTTCATCTTAGAAAAGTAACTATGAAGCAGTTCCCTTCTCCTTCCCTCAAGTTTCTTCCTGCACCTCCTCCAACATGCTCCCTGACTATAAAACACTGCATAGAGCATGGTCCCCAACTCACCATGGCCATACAGATGTGGTTAGTAACGGCCTACCATATCCATCACACTATCCAGTGTTCTAGGCATCTCTCTGTGGTTGCTGTAGGGTTGGCAGAGGACTGTCTCTATGGTTTAGACGACTAGAGAAGTCCTCCAGGACTCGAACCATAGAGGTGCAGCTGAGAGAACCTCAATATTGGCAACCCCAAGCATTCAAAAATTATGTTAGGCTCCCAAAATCATGAAATTAAAAAAAATTCTCATGACTTTAAGCCAAAGTTATAAAACGTTGGGTTCTTTTTTTATTTGCCATTTTTTTTTTGTGAGCCTTAGGTCAAGTTTTCCCTCAGAACCTTGAGAACTAGAAACTTTTTAAAAAAAAATGAATACTGAGGTTCTCACATAACCAAGGGTTTCAGAGTAACAGCCGTGTTAGTCTGTATTCGCAAAAAGAAAAGGAGTACTTGTGGCACCTTAGAGACTAACCAATTTATTTGAGCATAAGCTTTCGTGAGCTACAGCTCACTTCATCGGATGCATACTGTGGAAAGTGTAGAAGATCTTTTTATACACACAAAGCATGAAAAAATACCTCCCCCCACCCCACTCTCCTGCTGGTAATAGCTTATCTAAAGTGATCACTCTCCTTACAATGTGTATGATAATCAAGTTGGGCCATTTCCAGCACAAATCCAGGTTTTCTCTCCCACCCTCCCCACACACAGTTTGTCGCGGGGGGGGGAGAGAAAACTTGGATTTGTGCTGGAAATGGCCCAACTTGATTATCATACACATTGTAAGGAGAGTGATCACTTTAGATAAGCTATTACCAGCAGGAGAGTGGGGTGGGGGGAGGTATTTTTTCATGCTTTGTGTGTATAAAAAGATCTTCTACACTTTCCACAGTATGCATCCGATGAAGTGAGCTGTAGCTCACGAAAGCTTATGCTCAAATAAATTGGTTAGTCTCTAAGGTGCCACAAGTACTACTTTTCTTTTCACATAACCAAATGGCCCTAGTAATTTGTGTTTTAAGAGAAACACCAAATATGAGATTTGACAACCCTGGCACCTCCACCTCACACAGCTCCCCTGCTCTCCCAATGGAAATGGGAAGATAGAAGCAAGTGATCAGGAAGGGCCACCCACAAATAGAATCCCAGCTGATCCAGGAGACTTAATAGCTCTGGGCATTCCATGAGCAGAGAGAGAAGCTAAATTGCTGATCCATTTCCAAATTGAAGGAGGCATTCATAGACCAGTGATTATGGTGTTTTATTGGGAGGAAAAAGACACTTATGTTTGCTACAAAATCTGTTCTGTTGCAAATAATACAATAAAAGCAAATGCAAAAAAGTTACAGGAAAACTAAGTCATCAAGAAAAGATCTTAACTAAAAGCAATTTGTTATTGTGACTTAATGTTTCATTAATGATTTCAAGAGGGATGTTTATAGCAGGATCTGAGACCTGCAGCTGCATAAAATGTTAAATAAATTACAGAAGAATCAGCAAAAATTATCTTGCGTGAAGCAACTCTGAGATGCATCTTTAATCAGTACTGAATATTTTCTCATGTATCCTTTTTTATTGTTAAGTATGACATTTACCATTCTGAAAGACAATGTCAAGCTAGGGTACCAAATGTTAGTGGAATAACCTATTCTTAATTGTCTTTTTTATCTACTGGTAAAATGTTCAGATACAGACAAATTGTGTTGTCTTACACCTGAAATCTTTTCTGCAGTGTACAATGGTGCTACAATAAATTCTACTTATTAGCTGCAAAACAAATCACTTAAATGGGATTGTTGAAATATCACCCTTTTGCCTGACTCAGCAATCCAGTAGCTGCATGTTAAAAACAAGAGGTGAACCAAATCCCTTTTAGTTCGTTTCCAAGCAGCACTAACACTGGAGGCAGGTCTCCATAGCCCACAATTTGCTTTTCCAAACTGGGTCACAAAGAAATGGCTGCAATAAATTGTAGGCACCACTCCACTTGGAGAATAAGCTATAGCAGTCCTAAAAGACAAAAGCCCTTCAGTATGTCTAGGATTTATTTAGTGTTACTATGTCCTCTTCAGGAAGTCTGCCTTCACACTCTAAATTAGTTGCTTTATACTGCATGAGACCAGGGAAAAAGCCCACACATAAAAAAATATCCAAAGAAAATACTGTCATACAGTTTGGTGAAAAGCAGAGAAGGACTTAAGCCACAAGCATAAATCCAAACACTCCCCAAACTTTAGGAATCTGGACTCAAACTTCATAGTTATTCCCCATTTCTATAATAGTTTCAGAAAGTTTGGATCTGGATCCAAACCGTGGGCCCCAAACCTGTAAATTGCCGAGATCTTTTTAACCTCAGTGACCTGTAAAACTCTTATCGTTTGTATAATTTCTACTTGAGAGTACGCTCTTCAGTCACTAAAGCTGGAGTAGGCAAAATACGGTCCATGGGCTGGATCTGGCACATCTAACATTTCTGTCCAGCCCGCCAGGCTCTCTGGCTGCTCCCTGGTGATCTCGGGGCCACTAAAAGCCCCGCAACGCAGCAGGGTGCTCAGGCAGGCTGCCTGCCTGCTGTGGTTCCACACTGCTCCCGGAAGCTGCTGGCTGCTGCTGGCATGTCTCTGCGTGCCCCTGGTGGCGGGGGAGAGGAGGCGGCTCTGGCCCTGCCCTCGCCCCCAGCACTGTCTTCACAGCTCCCTCCCCACAAGGGGCACGCAGAGAGGTGCCGGTAGGTAGCAGCTGGTCGCAGCTGCTTCCAGGAGCAGCATGGGGCCATGGCATGCAGGCAGGCAGCCTGCCTGAGCCTTGCTGCACCACAGGCTGGGAACTGCCTGTGGTAAGCACCTCCCCTGGCCAGAGCCTGCACCTCGCACTCCCTCCCACACCCCAACTCCCTGCCCCAGGTCAGAGCCCCCTCCCGCACCCAAACTCCCTCCCATACCCTGCACCCCCTCCTGCACCCCGACCCCCTGCCCCAGCCCAGAACCCCCTCCTGCACCAAACTGCCTCCCAGACCCCGCACCCCTCAGCCTCTCCTGCACCCCGACCCCATGCCCCAGCCCAGAGCCCCCTCCTGCACCAAACTCCCTCCCAGAGCCCACGCCCCCTCCATTAATAGAATAGAAATGTGTGGCCCGTGACGACTTACCAAAATTCGTGGAGTGGTCCCCCCGCAAAAATTATTGCCCACCCCTGCACTAAAGTGTTTGTGCTATGTTGAGGAGACTGTGTAGTTTTCGGCAACAAAGTTTAAACAAAATGAGCTTGCTTCCTTTGTATTGCTCTCCTCACTAATAAATGCCTGTTGTTTAAGGAGGACTTAATGTTTTCTGACATTTTGATTACATCTGTAGTCTAAAGAAGGGGCAAAAATTATTGTAAACTAACATCCATAAGGTAATGTTTTATAAAAACATACAAGCATGGATTTAAGTGTTATAATGTTCAAGATGAAATAATATTCAAAGTATCGGTAGGCCAAAGCTGCAAAACTGAAGATTTTGATCCTGCATGCAAATCCCCCCAAATCTGGAGAAATCTGTATTTTAGCTCAGTCTGCAAGGTCTGAGGCCTTCTTCTGCAGCCACATTAGGACAACAGCAGCCATGAGCCAAACAGCAGGAAGTCACATCCTCACATTCCTTCTAAATTACATGAACACAATGGAATATTGGGCTGTTCAGAAGGCAATCCTGTCCTATCCGTACCTACAACCACCAGCTAAAGAAACAGATCTTAAGATGTTTAAAGAAAAATTTGTTTGATAGCATTCTGTCTGGCAAGGAATCACTTATCAACAGATCCACTGCATACATCCGATGAAGTGGGCTGTAGCTCACGAAAGCTTATGCTCAAATAAACGTGTTAGTCTTTAAGGTGCCACAAGTCCTCCTGTTCTTTTTGCGGATACAGACTAACACGGCTGCTACTCTGAAACTTATCAACAGCTGTGATTGTGAAATCTATACTTCTTTATTGTTTTGCTTTTATGGTCCCAACTTCTCTATTGTTTATGTCTATGGTCTCTGTCTGATTCTTTAATTGTTTCTGTCTGTTGCATAACTAATATTGCAAGATTTAAATCAACTAAGGTGGTGGGATATGATTATGATTGTTAAAGAATTGTTTTGTAATGGGCTAGGATTGATAAAAAAAAATACTGATTGGTTAAGGTATAGCTAAGCAGGACTCAAGCTTAACTATGTAAACTGGGGTCCAAAAGGAAATTCTTTGGAACTTAACTCCAGGACACAGCCCCAAGATCAGAGCTGCCAGACCTCAACACTCTGCCAACTCTATCGTGCAGAGGCTGGAGTTCCCGGATGACCTGATCCTGACTGGCCAGCAGGGAAAAGTTCGTCTGTCTTATTGGGAGTGGTGAGCATTTTATGCTTAGCATGTGCATTCTGTTTTGGTAACTGTTACTAAACAGAGGTTAAGGATATTACTAAATAAGGCTCTTTCACTGGTAAAATGCCCTGCAAACCCATAGAAGAGTACACCCTGAGCCCTTAGGAACTGGGTAAAGGTGGGTGCCCTAGAGTGTGTGGGTAACAAATCTGTAAGGACCATATACAAGAGGTATGTCTAGATAGTGACAGGTCTACACTAGAAGCGCTACGCTGATGCGGCTGCGCTGCTGTAGTGCGTCTGGTGAAGACGCTCTATGCCGATGGGAGAGCGTGCTCCCGTT
This sequence comes from Natator depressus, assembly GCF_965152275.1. Classification (NCBI taxonomy): domain Eukaryota; kingdom Metazoa; phylum Chordata; order Testudines; family Cheloniidae; genus Natator; species Natator depressus. Next base: position 109,478,192 of record NC_134235.1, read on the forward strand.
GGTATAATTACTCCCCCTCCACAAGAGGCAGAAGCTATCTTGGCAGGAGACACCCTCCCGCTGACATTGAGCTGTTGTGGACAGCACTTAGGTCACTGTAACTTGTGTCGCTCAGGGTGTGTGTGTGTCTTTTTCACACCCCTGAGCGACGCAAGTTAGATTAACTTAATGGTAGAGTAGACCTGGCCTTGGAGTCCTGATGTTGCAACAACAGCATCTGGAGGCATTTAGTCTGAACTATTCTCTACATGCAGGAGTTATATCAATATCTAAGTTAAATATTTCAAGGCAACTCTTTGGAAGGTAAGTGGAGTCAACTTATCAGAAACAAATGTGATTTTTTCCAAAGGCCCTGTTTTACTCAGACAACGAGTCAAGGATGGAGTATCTCTTCTTATATTTTTCCATACACAAAGACCTACTATATACTTTCAGCCTAAATAGATTTTCTTTTAGATAAATTAAAAAAAAGAAACCTTTAAATTAAAAGAAGGTTGCAAAGGTTGAGTGTAGACCTCAAGAGTCAGGAAAAATTTACATTGCCCATGAAAATTTAGCTCTGCCTCTGGGTATAGCCAGGGGTGAAAGTAAGTTAGAGGGACTTACCGGTACGCCGGAGTCCTGAGCAGGGGGCGTGGCCTCAACCGGAAGAGGTGTGGCCTCAACCGGAAGAGGCAGGGCCTTAAATCCCTGGGTCCTTTAAATCAAGATTTAAAGGGTCAAGTCTCCAGCTGCGGTAGTGGCGGCGGGGAGCCCAGGGCCCTTTAAATCACCCCCGAGCTACCAGCTGCAGAGGCGGCTGGGAGCCCCGGGCCCTTTAAATCACTGAGGAGCCCTGGGGGCTCCTGGCTATCACCGCTACCCCAGGGCTCTGGCAGAGCTTTAAAGGGCCTGGGGCTCCGCTGTGGTAGCGGCTGCCGGAGCCCCAAGCCCTTTAAATCCCCGCCTGAGCCCTGCTGCCCGAGCCCTGGGGTAGCGGTGGCCGGCCTCCATCGGGGATTTAAAGGGCCCCGGAGCTCCAGCCGCCGCTACTGCCCCGGCCCTTTAAATGCCCGCTGGAGCCCCACTGCCGCTACCCCAGGGCTTTGGCAGCAGGGCTCCGGTGGGGATTTAAAGGGCCGGGGCAGTAGGGGTGGCTGGAGTCCGGGGCTCTTTAAATCCCTGCCAGAGGCCCACCCCACCCCACCCCACCCCAGGGCTCGGGCAGCAGGGCTCAGGCGGGGATTTTAAGGGCTTGGGGCTCCAGCCGCCGCTACCACCCCGGCCCTTTAAATCCCCTCCGGAGCCCCGCCGCCGCTACCCCAGGGCTTCGGCAGCAGGGCTCAGGCGGGGATTTAAAGGGCCCCGGGAGGGTAGCGGGGGCTGGAGCTCCGGGGCCCTTTAAATCCCTGCCACTGCCGCTACCCCAGGGCTCAGGCAGCAGGGCTCAGGCGGGGATTTAAAGAGCCCCGGGGCAGTAGTGGCCGCTGGAGCTCCGGGGCCCTTTAAATCCCAGCCTGAGCCCTGCTGCCTGAGCCCTGGGGTAGCAGGGGCGGGGCTCTGGCAGGGATTTAAAGGGCCCCGGGGCAATAGCGGCAGCCGGAGCTCTGAGGCCCTTTAAATCCCCACCGCAGCCCCGCCGCCGCTACCCCAGGGCTTGGGCAGCAGGGCTCAGGCTGGGATTTAAAGGGCCCCGAGGGGGGAGGGGGTAGCAGCAGCTGGAGCTCCGGGGCCCTTTAAATCCCCACCGCAGCCCCGCCGCCACTACCCCAGGGCTTTAAATTGCCCTCTCTGAAAGCCGGTCCTGGTATGGCGCACTGGCTCTTAACTGGTACACCGTACCGGGGCGTACCGGCTTACTTTCACCTCTGGGTATAGCTAACTACAATCCAATCTTTAATTGCATGATTATAATTTTGACACTACATAATGTTTTGGGTTGCTGCTATCAATTGCTCCTAAGTAGCAGGATATGGTTCTCCTCCATTCTGCTTGTTTGTTTGTTTTTTTACTAGCAGGCATTATCCAGAGAGTGCTGAAAAAGTCAATAGAGGTCTCATTACATCCTGAAGTAGTGCTGCCTATCTGTGTCACTTCTTTAGGTTATTAACAAAGCTCTTACTTCTGTTGTAAACCTATGGGCTTCTCTGAGATCCTTCCTCCTGCCACTACCACAACAGCATGGCAGCATTTCACAGGAGGCAACTGGTTTTCCTATTTGCCCATTTGATTCTACAAGGGGAGGCTATATGTTATGCATAAAAAAAAAAAACATAGCTAAGCGTTCATCCTTGTGAATTGTACTGGGAACCATTGCCTGTACCGATGCCTAAGGTATCCTGTATGGGGTGAAAATGCCTTTCAGCTTACCACCCATTGTGCAGGTCCTTGTGTTTCTCAGTTTCTCCTGTTCAGGACAACAAATGTAACTGTCTACTACAAACACACAGTTTCCATTATCGATTGTGAAAACTTCTCATTCCACCTTCTCCCCCTTGACAAGAAAAGCATGTTGGAAGGGATCACGGGCTATTTAGTGTTTGACATGTGAAGCAAACAGAACCTCTTCTTAAAATTAATACATCCACACCATCCAAAATAGAAGCAAAGAAGTGGACAGGCCATGTGTCCTGAATGAAGGATCTTGGTCATTTGATATTAGAATGGTGGTTCCTCAGTTACTTGCATCTGGGTTATAAAACCTAGAATGATACAGAATTTATATGGCACATTAAGGATTAAAACTGGCTAACTGATAGGTCTCAAAATATAATGGTTAATGATGATTCCCCATTTAACATGTCTGTTTCCAGTGGGGTCCCGCAAGGATGGGGTTTTGGCCATACGTGAAGTAACATCTTTATCAATGACCACAAAGAAACCATAAAATCATCACTGAAAGTTTGCGGATGACCCAAAAATTGGGGAAATGGTAAATAACCAAGAGGACAAGTCACTGATACAGAGAAATCTGCTTGGTAAACTGGGCACCAGCAATATGTGTTTTAAGATGGCTAAATATAAATGTATACATCTAGGAACAAAGACTGTAGGCTATACTTGCAGATGGGGGTGGGGGGCGGGGGGACTCTATTCTGGAAGTAGTAACTTTGAAAAAGATTTAGGGGCCATGGTGGATAATCAGCTGAACATGAGCTCCCAGTGTGACTCTGTGGCCAAGAGAGCTAACGTGACCAGGGGAACCTGAGTAAGAGATGTTATTGTACCTCTACATTTGGCACTGGTGCAACCACCACTGGTATACTGCATCCAGTTCTGGTACCCACAATTCAGGAAGTATGTTGACAAATTGGAGATGGTTCAGAGAAGAGCCGGGAGAACAATTAAAAGGATTTGAAAACATGCCTGATAGTGATATGCTAACTAGATTGAGCTCTTTGAGTCTAACAAAGAGAAAGCTAAGGAGTGACTTTATCACGGTCTGTAAGTACCTACATAGGGAACAAATATTTAATAATGGGCTCTTCAATCTAGCAGAGAAAGGTGTAACATGATACAATGGCTGGAATTTGAAGCTAGCAAAATTGAAATTGGAAATAGGCATACATTTTAACAGTGAATAATCAATCATTGGAACAATTTATCAAGGATCAGGGTGGATTTTTAAAATCAAGATTGGATGGTTTTCTGAAAAAGATCTGCTCTAGGAATTATTTTGGGGAAGTTCTATGGGTTGTGCTATACTGGAGGTCAGACGAGATGATCTCAGTGGACCCTTTTGGCCTTAGAATCTATGAATCTTTAGATATCAGCTCAGACATAACTGTTAGCTCCCCATGGAGCCACCTGAGCTCTTCCTCTGTCAGCTTGGACAGTAACATTTATGACAGACATCTCTGCTCTTTTCATGGTGTCTGATTGTTACTCAGATTTTTAAAGCAAAAATTCAGCCTCCTCTGGACTCTAACAACAACTTACAGTTACAAACTTGTAAGTTTCCACAGCTTGGTACACAGGGTCTCTGTTAAAGGCCCAGGCTGTTACAGCCCAGAAAAAGAATTAATGCCTCTTGTCCCATGAGAAGGTAGTTGGTGCAGGCCAGTACAGAGAAATTCTAAACACAGTTGCCTAGTGTGGTTTGTGCATGAATAAATAACTTCAGTTCTGCCAGTCTTTTAACTTTCTTATGCATAAATATCCAGGAAAACAATTTCACACCTTTCATAAATATCCACATGGTAAAGTATTCGGAAGGTGCAATAAGCACATATGGTTATCCCTGAATATCACAGTCACCTGTGGATATAGATTTGTTTTGTGAGAAAGCATCACAAGCTTTCTCCCCTCCCCCCTCAGATATGCCATGTATAGCTGGGTTTATAACAGAGTCATAGTAGATGTTAAAATGGGAATAGATTAAGTGACTACGGAGCAGAGAAGGAAGGTTTTATGGTTAAAGCTTGGGCCTGGGAGATCTGGGTTCAACTCCTGGCTTTGCTACAGACCTCCTGTGTGACTCTGGACAAGTTATTTACGGCCTGATTTTCAGAGGTGCTATGAATGGCTTTCAGCTGTTGAAGTCTATTCCTGCAGTGGCTGCTCAGCACTTTTGAAAATAAATCAGATAATTTAGGTCTGTAAAAATGGGGGAAATGGTTTACCAGCACTTAAGCTCCTAAGGCTATGTCTATACTGGAGTTGGAGGTGTAACATCCAGCTCAGGAAGATGGACCCATGATAGCTCTGATCGAGCTAATGCACTAAAAATAGCAGGGTTTTGCAGCTGCATGGGTAGCAAGATGGTCTCGCCGTCCTGACTACAATCCTGCCTGAAACCCCAGGTACATACCTGGGGCAGCTAACCTGTCCCGCCGCTGTACAGGCACAGCTACATGGTTCTTTTTAGCATGCTAGCAGCATACTTGAGCTGGAAAATACACCTCCAGCTCCAACATTGACATAGGAGCATCAGTAAAACTCCTGTAGGATAAGTGCCTAATGGCATGTCTATAATAGAGCTAGAAGGTATAAATCTGAGTAGACATACCCATACTAGCTCTGATGGAGCCCGTGCACTAAAAATAGAAGTGTAGCCATGACAACACAAGCAGCAGGAGGAGCTAGTTACCCAGAGTACAATCCCATAGGTATGCACTTGGGGCGGTCAGCCTCTCCCACTGCTCATTTCTATTTCTAGAGGGCTAGTCCATTAGAGCTAGTGCAGGTAGGTTTCTTCAAGCTGGAATTTACACCTTCTAGCTCTAGCATAGACATACCCTAAATTTTTAAAGTTTTGAAAATGGGACTTGGGAGCCTACGTCGTTTAGGTGCTTTTGAAAATTATCTCCAAAAAACTGGCTGTGATCATCTAAGATTCCAAGTTTCAGAGTAGCAGCCATGTTAGTCTGTAGCTCACGAAAGCTTATGCTCAAATAAATTTGTTAGCCTCTAAGGTGCCACAACTACTCCTTTTTTAAGATTCCAAGGGCAGAGTATGGTCAGAACACTGCTAAACCTGCCTCTGGCTGCATTAGCTTTCTTCTGCTTTTGTTATCATGATGTACACTCTCCTGACCCTGCTTCTCCCACCCCTTTTCCAGTCCCACCCCAGGCCATGGAGGTCCAGAAGAAGTGGGGTGATGGTGCCACCATTTTTACACACCTAGTGCAGTGTCTATTGTAAAAATAAAAATTCAAGATGGAGCAGCAACGGTTCTAGCAGAATGATGAATGTGGACAGCAAGACAAATGAATCTGGCATAATTTGAGGCTAATTTCATTGCCAGTAGCAACCATATCAGAACAGTAGTCTATCTAGTCTAGTATACTTCTGACAGCGGCCAGTACCAGATACTTCAGAAGGAGATGTGATTTCCCCCTATGGGGAGGTTATTCAATAACCGTCCACTATAGGAGGTGTTTCGCCTTAAACACCAGCTGGTTACTTGTAGGGTTATGAGCAGGAGAGTTTATGTCTCTTCTAAAACAATTGTAATCTTATTTAAAAGTAACTTTGGAGGTTTTCATTATCCATAGACGGGTACAATCTTTATTTGAGTCTTATTGGACATCTAGCCTCAATGGCATCTTTTGGCACTGTGTTCCACAGGTTAGTTATGGGTTGTATAAAAGGAGTACTCCCTTTAGATCAACTTGAAGGTGACAAATTTCCCAGAATGTGCCCCTGTTCTGGTAATATGGGAAAGGATGAATGGATGTATCAAATTAACTTCCTTTGTACTATTCATTAACTGACAGAGGGCTCTAGAAATTTATCTGTAGACACGGCTCCAGATTCACAGAGAGCCCTAGCAACAGAAGCGCCACATAGACATTGGTGGTGCAAGATTCTTACAACGTCTCCCCTGCTGTGGAGCTCAGAGTTGGCCAGCATTACCCCAGGACTGGCTAGTCTCACTGGGGAGGGACTGTAGCTAGAGCAGCCACTGGTGCTCTATTTAAAAACATGCACACCGCAGCTCCTTTGATAGGATGAGTGCATCATTAAACCACCATTAAAATAAGAGTTTAGTCTTATTTGTGATTAGGGATTTTTTTTAAAAAAAAATAAAAACATTGAAAAAATACTGGCTGCCTAGTAAAAAGTGGAGAGGGAGTGGTCTCGAATTACAGCCAAGCAAACGGGACCAAGGGGAAAAAAAAAATCTCACTCTGCTGCTGGCATACAATACTGTAAACAGGTTGCATAGTACGTTCTGCCTTTCCCACCATATTGCAATTCAAAAACTGCTCACATACGGAGTATGAACGTTCTTGTTCAAATTCCCATAAGGTTTTTCTTTTCTTTGCTTATTGACAAAACAGTAAAAACACTATGTTGAACAATTTTTTGCTACAAGAAAACAGTAATTTGTCAGAAAGATTGAATAAGTCATAACTCAGTGGAACCACAATGATATTAGCTTATGACATGTAACAGAAATAGGTCATTATATGGATATAGAGGGGGGAAAAGAGGTTTTTGTTTTTGTTTTTTAAAAGAAGGTGGCAGTTCATAAATGGTACACAGTATTATATGCACAGAAAAATTACCTGAAACAATCATAAAGAATGGCCAAGAGACATTAAATTGGGTTTTTCTATTTACCCCATGGACATGATACAAAGCAAGGAGAAACCTAATGAAACTAAAAAGGGAGTGATTTTAAAAATGATTCAAGAAAATATGTTTTTATTCAATGCATGAGTGGAACCTGTGGAACTCATTGCCTCAAGATGTTACTGAAGTCAAAAGTTTATCTGGATTACAAATAGGATTATATGTACAAGAACAATATTCATAACAACATAGATTAAGGGTAAAAATTTCAAAAGCACCCAAGTTCCATTTTCAAAATAGACGTAGGCACTTAGGAGCCAATGTCAGGCATGACATTTTTATGCAGCTTTTCAGATGTAGAGATTTTGGAGCAAGCATGGATTACATGCAACTCTCACCATGTGTGAGATGACATGGGACTTCTTTTGGCTACCTGATTCATCTGCACGTGAAATAGTTAGGCTTGGCTGCATTTTATTTTTATTTTTTTCTAATTTCAGAAATTAATATTGATGTTTATTTTGAAGAATGTTTTTGGTTTTGTAACTATTTTTACAGTTGGTGGAATTTATGGTGGGGGTAGGGTTAGGGTTAGAGCAGCGCGGACAGCAGGGGACTATCTGGGTCATAAAAAGGGGCCCAAGTCACAGGGACAAAAGGTGCAGGGGAGGCTGTGGTCCTGGCCCAGTGGAGCAGACACTGGTGGCCAGGTCTGTGAAGAGGAGATGGAGCCGCCCCCAGTCGCAGGGTGCTTCTGAACAGTTCTTGCTTGGGGATGGCTTCCACATTGATGAATGAGCAAGTAGGGCCATGACAGGGGATATACAGAGGGCTCCCTGCACGGCCATGGGGCTGGCAACTCCTGGTCCCTGCAGGTGCAAGGGCGCAGGGAAGGCTGCTGTTCTGGTGGTGCAGAGCAGAGACTCCTGGCCAGGACGGCAAGGAGGAGGATGAGTCCCCAGCTGCAGGAGTGGCCACCCTACTGATGAATGACTCCTGCCAGGGCAGGAGTCACTGACAGATATTTTTTTCATTGATTGCAGTGCATCATTTGAAATTGATGTTTACAGACATCTGTCCATTAAAATCAAATCCTGCCAAGCCCAGAAATAATCCACAGAACTCTCATGATAAGACCCAACCCACTCGCTCCAAAATCCCAAAGAGTAACAGCTTCATAGCAATTTTCCATGCTCCCTCCTGGGACAATTCTCATGAATCTTCCCAAGAGTTCATCTCCTGCCTGATCCCAGACTCTTTCTGCCCTTGCTCCAGGGCTCCACTCTCCAGGCTGTCTCCCTCACAACTCTTCTCCAGTAGGCCTAAGTCAGGTCTTCCATGACAGAGCTCCTCACATTGTTCCACTCAGCCAGGACTACTACCTGTGAGTCCTACCCCTGATCCTATGATCTGCCCTCCAGCATCAACCCTCTTGTTTTGGGCTCAGCTTCTCCTAACCAGCCTGGTTCTTCCCCTTTGTAATAGGGGCCTCTGCACAAGCTCTGGCTAGTCACCATCAACTTTTTGCTCTTCCCAGTGGCTCTCTGTGCCAGCTCTCCTCTGCTGCTCATGTTTCTCCATGGGTTCTGCCATTCCTCCTCAGGCAGTTCTCACCTGCCCTTCTCGGTGTCTCTCAGTCTGTTAAAAGAAAAGGAGGACTTGTGCCACCTTAGAGACTAACCAATTTATTTGAGCATAAGCTTTCGTGAGCTACAGCTCCTGCTGGTAATAGCTTATCTAAAGGGATCACTCTCCTTACAATGTGTATGATAATCAAGTTGGGCCATTTCCAGCACAAATCCAGGTTTTCTCACCACCCCCCCCCACAAACCCACTCTCCTGTTGGTAATAGCTTATCTAAAGTGACCACTCTCCCTACAATGTGTATGATAATCAAATCAAACCAGCACAAATCCAGGGTTTAACAAGAACGTCTGGGGGGCGGGGGTAGGAAAAAACAAGGGGAAATAGGTTACCTTGCATAATGACTTAGCCACTCCCAGTCTCTATTCAAGCCTAAGTTAATTGTATCCAATTTGCAAATGAATTCCAATTCAGCAGTCTCTCGCTGGAGTCTGGATTTGAAGTTTTTTTGTTGTAATATCGCAACTTTCATGTCTGTAATCGCGTGACCAGAGAGATTGAAGTGTTCTCTGACTGGTTTATGAATAATTCTTGACATCTGATTTGTGTCCATTTATTCTTTTACGTAGAGACTGTCCAGTTTGACCAATGTACATGGCAGAGGGGCATTGCTGGCACATGATGGCATATATCACATTGGTGGATGTGCAGGTGAATGAGCCTCTGATAGTGTGGCTGATGTGATTAGGCCCTGTGATGGTGTCCCCTGAATAGATATGTGGGGACCTGGATTTGTGCTGGAAATGGCCAAACTTGGTTATCATACACATTGTAAGGAGTGATCACTTTAGATAAGCTATTACCAGCAGGAGAGTGGGGTGGGGGGAAGTATTTTTTCATGCTTTGTGTGTATAAAAAGATCTTCTACACTTTCCACAGTATGCATCCGATGAAGTGAGCTGTAGCTCACGAAAGCTCATGCTCAAATAAATTGGTTAGTCTCTAAGGTGCCACAAGTCCTCCTTTTCTTTTTGCGAATACAGACTAACATGGCTGTTACTCTGATCTCAGTCTGTTGTCAGTCAGCTCCCTTCTGACTGACTTCTCCAGATAACTCTTTGTCTCCTTCCTTTTTGTGACCCAGGTGCCTTCTTTAAATAAGCTGTAAGCCTAATTGGGAGGCACCAGTCACAGGTGCAGTGGCTTCTTCCTTCTTAAAGGGCCTGTGTCACCCCGTGACACCCCCTTATACTTTTGTGGAAATGATTCACCATGTTTTTACCTTGGGGTAAGGATTTTGACTCCTCTTTGTTCTGTGTGGCCCTCAGCACATTGTGAGCACTCAAAATATCATCATCACTTGTCTGTAGGTTACACAGACCACCCGGAAAAGGGGAAAAAAATAGAGGCTGCAACCAGAGAAACCATCCTGGGTCATCTTCTTACCACTAAAAGAGGAACTGAATCAGAGGTGTGAGAGCAGAGAACCAAAGTCTTCAAGCTACTTGAATTCAATAAAACTACAGTAAGACAAAATATGTGGAGTTAAGAAATCTAGTAAGTAAGGTGCAACTGGAAGGAGAGTTAAAATTCTCTAGTGTGGAAGAAAGCTGAGGAATCCTAAGACACCATAATGAAGGTGCAACTAACCGCAATTCCTTTTGCGGGGGTGGAAATCAGCACACACAGGGCAAGCAGTAGTATTTGGTAGAGACAGAAGATAACAGTGATGGGTATGCAGGATAAATGGAGGATCCAGGGCTGCATGGATCTTTCAGTCCTCCCTGTAACAGGGGTGCGCTATCCAAGTAGTCCTAATTCAGCCCAGCTGCAAGCAGGTTTAAGGGAATATTTAACCTGCAATCAGATGGGAGAGTGAAGCTTATGTAGACATACCTGAGTTAGCTTTAGTTTAGCCAGCTCATGTACTGATACCAGGGAAACCACATTAGCATGGGCTTCACCGCGTACTGCACAGGCCTGCCCGGAACCCTGGATAATTACGTGGGCAGATAGCTCGCTCCGACATCCAGGCTGCCGCAGGTTCACCGCTATTGGTATCTGCGCTAGCTAGATTAAAGCAAGCTCCCGTGCATCTACATACTGCAGTCACACCTCTGACTGCAGTGTAGACATGCTCTAACTCAGTTGAAGTCAATGGAGTAGTACCTATTTCTGCCAAGGCTGAGCCCAGGCACCTCGCTCTCTGTTTCAGCATCTATAAAATAAGAGATTCGTACAATTTACCCACAGCAGTGTTGCTAGCAGGTTTCATTTATTCATGTTTATGCAGTTTTGAAAATTTACAGTGTTCTTCTAACATTTGTAGTCATCTGTGCTGGTAGGAGATTTCAGCACGGAGATCATTCTTTTAAATATCCAAATGATATCAGAGGCAATAAGGATAGAGAGGATTGAGTGCAATTATCTGCTGCATACACATGTAAATAATGCAAATAATTTAGATGAAGACATTTATGTAAAATTTCATTTTCTGTTCAGAATAATAAGGCAGTTGTGTCTAAGAGGAATGACTTGCCAGAAATAGTAGTAGAAATTGTGCTGTTTGTCATTTTTATATTGTACCCCCCACTAAACAGACTAGTTTTGAATGAATATTCTCTAATCTGCATTTATATTCTTGCATCTATTATGCATCACACATTCATGAAGCTATCTGTTTAGATGCTGTTTAGAGTACACAAAACTTCCCTGGAGCATTTCCATTTAGAGAAGGGAGCGGACTATCCTAACTGGTTCAATGGTAAAGAAAACCCCAAATGTCCAGTTGATTTCCATTGTGGAATATAAATGTCATTCATGTGTCACAATTTTAAATAAATTCAAGTACAGAAGCAGTCCTCTGTCAAGAACTGGGAACAGGCTTCCAAGAACATGAGGTAAGGAGACAGCCTTCTCTCCCTCTGCTACTGTTGTCCAATTTAAACTGCAAAGAACTTCGGAGGAGAATTTACAATATTCTCAAAAGATTCTTATTAAGCACATTTGTGGCACTACAATTTCAGAGCGTATGCCCTTTTCATTTCCAACACACTTGTCCCTCACTGACAGGTTACACAGGGCAAGGTAATGAAAGTCTTTGTACGTAAACAAAACAAAAAAAGAAAAAACCTAATCTCAATTTCACCGTAAAATGTTAGCATCTGTGGGAAAAGTTATTTACCAATTTGACATAAGATGGACTAGGAAGTCTTTTAATAGTAGATATGATGTTACACGGCATATGTACTTTTAGTTGTGATCAACACTGGACACCACTCAGGACTCTGAAGAGGTAGATTTAGGTCTTACCATTTTACATCTTATTACTGTGCCATTTACAAGAATGGACTTGCAGTTTTGGTTTTTCCTAGGAGCCAAATGGGAATGAGGCCAATGGGAGATTCCTCAAGTAAGGAGCATGTAAAACAGAGCAAGGATCTCAGGATTTGGCCCTATAATAATAATGATCAGATAGAAGCCAGAGATTGTTCTGAGCCAAATTCATCCCTGGATTGACTCCGTTTGAGTCACTGGAGTTATGTCAGAGTGGACTTTGGCTCTTTCTGTCGAATAAATATTGTATGAATACATTCTTGTAAAAATGCACTATATTAAGCTTTTTTTATCGTATGTTTATTTTCATTGGATGGCTAGTCCACCCTTTCCTGTGAGATGGTAATGAGAGTGGCACACTGCATGAAATTAATGTATTCCTGCCACTGATATCATAGGTGGATTTGCAAAGACATACTTATGGCAGCATGTGAGCAAAATGGTTACCATCCAAAGGTTGTTCAGTTCCCTACATTAGTTTGTTGGTCTCAGTCCAGTTCCCGGAGAACAAAAGTCTACCTCACAATACCCACCACCGCCGGCATCCTTCCTGATAGTCTCAGCAGAGAAGTCAAAGTTGACTAAATAGAACTAGGAGCGTTAGAATACCCTGACAATGGGCACGATATAAATTCATAGATGAGAGAAGACAGAACTATCTTGCAACCCTGAGAGGTGATCCCCTCCAAGTTAAGGGTATAGCGACATTACAGGCAAAGGGGAAGCTTCCCAGCACGTGTGCATTGAGCTAGCAGGCTAACAATAGTTCTGTAGCCGTGGTAGCATGGGCAGCAGCAGGGACATGGGCTAGCCGCCCCAAGTATGTACCCACAGGATTGAGGTGGGTTTGTGCTTGGGGCAGCTAGCCCATTCTACCACAGCTACACTATTATTTTTAACACGCTAGCCTGGATGAGAGCTAGCATGAATAGGTCTACACGAGCTGGGAATCACATCCTTGGCTCATAGTGTAGATGTAGCCTTAGACACACTGGGAGTGGGAGGCACTAGGAAGCTTGAACGGTCTCTGCCCATGCTGTACATGTTCAGTGGCTGTTAGTCTGAGATCTTTCGGGAGTGCAAAGTCTTCGTACATTTTAATGAAAAATAACAAAAACCATGACAGCATTCATTGATCTCAGCTTAATGGGGGAGTTCAGGTACCTTCCTCTCCATATTTTGGATATTTTAACTAAATAATATCACTACTTCACACTTATGTGATGATTTTCATCCCTAGCTGTCAAAGCGCCTTACACAGGTGAGCAAATATCACCATTTAACATATCGTTTGTACATTTTATAACAATACAAAATTTAAAAAAAAAAGGGGGGGGGATGTCAGTGGACAGTGAACTCTCAACTTCCCCATCTCATTAAGAGGATTTTCATCCTGCTATTTGTGAGCTTGTCAAATCCACTGATGTGATAAAAATGTTTCAATCCCCTAGAGGACCACATTTTAAGGATTATCGCTATGCATGATGATGATGAATCTTGCAAGGTGCTGAGCATCCCCCAAGTGCACACATCCCTCACCGATTCCAGCTGCAACTGAGACAATGCTGAGCACACTTGACTGCCACTGGGCTCAAGGGGATCTGAACCCACTTTGCACCTCTATGATGATTATAAAGTATTTCACCAGTCTAGTGAAGTTCAGGGCCCCATTGTGCTAGGCACTGCATGTGTACATACAAAGACATGGTCCTGCCCCCACAGAGCAGCTTGTGGGATTTGGCCCTATTTGAATAAGGCAGTGCTAAATCTTGTATACCCAAATAAACTTTTGCTGTACCTTCTTCTGCTCTTACCCATCATTTTTCCCCTTAGATGGCAAAATGAAATGGAAATGCTTTATTTTGTAATTCTATAGCACTGTCCACCCCAGGATTTCAAAGTGGTTTACAAATATTAATGAATGTGAGGTCTGAAAGTACTATCCCCATTTCAGATGGGGAAACTGAGGCACAATTATCCAAACCCACAGAAATGTATGGTACAGCTGGGAAGGGAATAGAGATGTCTAACCTCCCAGTCTCGTGCTTTAATCACAAGGCCATCCTTCCTCCTTTTAAAAAGTCCTTTTTCTGTTCCCACTTTGTGAAATGAATAACCACCAAGGATCTGAGTCCCAACTGCCTTGCACCATGCGTAGTCTTTCACACCTGTACAAAATGCTACCAATTCACAATAGTAGGTGGAAGGCAGTGGAGAAGGAGGCATAATTTAGTATCTAATGGACTGTTAAGAGTTTGGGTTTAGTAGTTAGAGCCCTGTGAAATTCATTTGTCTTTTTATAATTTTTCAGGAATTCATGTTGTGTTTTATCCTGTTCCCAGGGAGGTGGGAGGTCCTGGGGGGAGAAGGGAGATGCAGAATAAGCCCATCCCAAACTCATCCCACAGAGGCAGCTCCTGTCCTGTTTGGGAAACTGGGCACAGCCACTCTGGGTGTTGCAACCTGGCACGTGGGTTTCCAGCACTGCTCAGGTTTGGCCACTTCTTTGTCATGACAACGGGGGAGGCAGCGAGGCCTAATCTGAGTGAGTAGTACCAGGTCACACTGCCACTCACTCAGATTTGACCTGGTTGCCTCCCCCATCTGATGGAGGGGTGACTGGGCCAGACATGTGAACTAGCACACAGGGTCACTGCGCCGTTCAACGCCCAGAGCTGAGCCATGCCCTGAGGGACAAAAGCAGCAGGAGCCACCTCTGCAAGGTGAGTTTTTTGTTTTTGACATTTTTTCATGTTATTTCACATTTGTGCAAAACATGGGGCTCTAGTGATAGTTTGTTACTTCATGAGGAATGCAGGCGCCTTCAGCATCTAGTCAGATGAAAGACTCTTATGACTTCCCCTGAGCAGTGATTGCTTTTGTAGGCCCCAATGTCAATGGGACTCTCCTGTCCCTAAAAGTTAAGCATATGCTTAAGTACCTTGCTGAACTAGGGCCTTAGCTAGCAAATGAGATTTCCTTGTGCATCTGTGGTGAGGAACAGGACACCAAATTTTGGGACCTGCACTAATTACCCAAAATTTGTCATCTCTTTGACATCATAAATTCCACAAAACACATTTTGTTCCCTAGAGCTCCACAGACCTCAACTAAGCATACGGACTGCTCGCTTACACCTGCCACGGGAGGCTGAATATTGAGAATGTATGTAGCTTAGTCTATGTGGTGTAAATACATATAAATTTATCCTGTGTTAATTTATGGCATGCAGTACAGAAGGCTGTGTGCAAGTTACATTGCATTCCTTCCCACGTTTCTGCTGAAATAATTCATCTCCTGGTCCTTTTCCTCATGTTTTCCTTAGTCTCGCCACAGATGTTTGGGCAGCTTGTGTTAGCAGAGAAAGTGTATTAGACGTACATTTAGGAATGTAAGTGATGAGAATACCAACTCTAGTGTGTGGCTACAGCTTAGAGGATTAACAGCGCTGGCGAATACTCGCTGATGGCTCAGTCCTGCATTCTGATACACAGAAACACATCACACCATAGCTTGCAAAGTCAACACCTGTGAAGTAGACATTCTGTGCATAGAGGACTTCTGTCTCCAGCGCTGTCAATCCAGTTCCTTTCACAAATACTGCATTCACATATAAACCCAAATAAATTAGCCACTGTGCTTCAGTAAGAGCCAGTTTCTCAAGAGAATGGGCACCTGCTTATTGAGAAGTAAAATGCAATGCTAAAAGTCCTGTCTTCTACATCTGCATGGGCATAGCACTCAAAAGTGAAAATATAACACCCTGTCTTCTTGTGGTTACGGCAACAAACTGGGAGACCTGGATTTAATTCCCAACTCTCTCTGACTTCCTTTGTGGCCTTGGGAAAGTCACTTCATCTTTCTGGGCCTCAGGTCCCCATCTATAAAATGGGGATAATGATACTTCCTTTCTTCCACCCTTTGTCTGTTTAGACTATAAGCTCATTGGGGCAGGGAGGGCCTTTAACTGTGTGTTCAGTGGCTAGCACAATGGATCCCTAAGCTCAGCTGGGGTTTCAAAGTACTACTGTTATACACATAAGAATGCTGGAAGTTTTCATGTGGCCATCTTGAAACCTTTCTGGATTTCTTTCCTCTTTCTAATAGTTTCAATCACCCAGTCATGGAATTAAAAACCAATACAGTGTGATATTAAATAACCAATCACACCTTGGGGGCGGGAAGGAATAGAAAATACAGACGGATAATAGACTGAACAACTCAGAGGCTGAAATATATTCAAAGTGGTCAAATTAATTTAAATAATGGACAAAAAATAGAGTATGATTACAGAAAAGTGATACAAAAAGGGCTAAATTCATCAGATAAGTTATTCAGTACAAATAATTTACCCAGATCTTAAGACAAAACAAAAAACTTTGTGGAACTCTTTAGGGGATTGCGACCCAGATCCTCAAAGATGTTTAGGCACCTAATTCCCATTGAAATCAAGGAAGTTAGGCACCTATTCTTTGAGGACCCACCTCTATGGGTCTATACACCAGTTAACAGATTTTACTCCTTCCTATGTAGGTTCCCATCTGTAACAAATCAAGTATGGCTAGTAATCTTTATTACATAAACAGAATTAGAAATAAGTTATTTTAGTAAGTTGAAGAATAACTTAATCAGAACACAGTGTGTGAAACACCACGACAGAATGGAAATTGATTTTCTAAAATGGGAAAGTGAACTACAGCATTTTGTGACATGTGGTGTGCCTCTCAGGAAAGCAAATGTCATGTTACACGTTTTATTCCCCTTACTGAGGCATTCCACAACCTAAATGGCATATCCCAGCCTAAAAGCTAGTTTATGATGTGTTCTTCACTATATTAAGAGGCAAGAGCATGTTAAAAAAAAAATCCTGAAACCTGAACAGGGAAATGCAGCAATACATATTGCTCAGGTACATAGGATTGCTTGGTTATATGGCATATATGCTTGCACAAGTCACAAATGGATTCAGACAAATTCTGGCAAGTCAATTGCATTTCCTAGTCACACATATTGGCTAAACAGCTTGGACTCTCCAGAAGCTCCCACAAAAAGTCCTTTGCTCTAATCACTAGACACACTCCTATTCCATTCATTTCTCAAGGTCAAATAAATACTTTATGTAGGCCAAACTACCAGCTGGCACGTGTGGGTTAGCTGAGTCTCTTTAACCAGTTAGAAATCAGTAGCTAGTTATTTTGGCCAATCCACCACGTGAATATGAGTGAGAAATAGCTCACTTGTGTTTTAAAGATAATACCCCCCCTTTTAGAAGATTAACCATGGCACCGGGATTTCAGAGACAGCTTCCAAAAGTTTTACCCAAACTAGCATATCTCTCTCAGAAGCACTCACACGTACGCCTAGAATGCATCTGTATAGAGTGGCAGAGCCCTCCCCAAGCCAGAAACCAGATGGAGCTTTGGTCAGTGTGGGAAGCTGTCTTTCAGACAGATGTTATATATAAATTATTGGTGGAAATTATACATGGAGATTAATCCCGTAATATGACAGTCTTATATTTCAGCATTTAACACACGACTTGCTGTTTACACTAAAGCAAATGACTCACCACCAATGCTAAAAATATTCACACACCGAAGAACTCACAGGCAGCTTTCACCTGGCCTCAGCCCCATGGCATTTGGTGGCTCAACTCAGCAGATTGCCAGCAGCTGTGCTGTCCCTTGCAGGTATCTGGTGCCAACAGCTAGCTACACTTGGCCCCTTTGCAGCTGCACTGCCAGTTCATCTCCAACCTACGCCTTTTCACCAAGCAACCCACACATACTGTTGTCTCCAAAGAAATTGCCTTTAACCCAGTCCAGTGTTTCCAGCACACTGTCTTGCAGTCCTCCTCCAGCTCTTTAAAGGTGGACTGCAAAGGCAGTGTAAAGTGCACACATACGCAGCTCATTTATGATTTATAAAGACAGCATTTTGAGGGTTCCCCCCCCCCTTTGTTTTCTGAATGAGAAATAACGGGTCCTGGTGTCTCTTTTTTAATGAAGATGAATGATGGCAACCTTGGGAGGACAACCCTGGAGATTCCTCAAATCTAAAGTTAGGCCCAAACCAAAATTGTATACTCCTGAATTTTGGTAGGCCTGTATCCAAGTTTTGGGCCTATATATCATCTTTACTGAAAATTGGTTCTGAGCAATAGAGACTCTCCTTTGTCTCCCTCTAAATTAACTCCTTTCTCCTCCTGATTTAGCAAGTTACTAAAATAACCAAAGTCTGCTAAAAATATTTTCTCCTTTTTATCTTAACTCCTTCTCCTCAGCTGTTAGTAAGCTACATATAAGTACATGTTCCTGCAAACGCTTCTTCCTGAGTTGAGTGCTCTTTAATTCAGTCTTTATCAGACTGAATTAAAGTAGTCTCATTTAATTCAGCAGTAAGCACTACACCCTAATGGAAGTATTTACAGATCAGAATCTACACTGGGAGTATGTTTTCTTTATTAATTTCCTTACTTATGAACAAGTTTGCACTTCATTTCTATCCCAATCCGAAGAAATTTGCTTTTGTCCTTTCCTCCTGGTTACTTTGGCTCTTCTTCTGCATTTCCCCTCACCCTCTTTATCAGGCGGAGGGGGTAAAAAAAAAAAAAAAAAAAGTCTCACCTGCCAAAAGGTCTGGGTTCTCTCTTCCTTGCTAAGCAAGAGCTAGAAAATCCCAGCTGTAAAATTTCAGGAAAAAAAAAAAAAAAAAAAAAAAGGAAAACAAGCTAATTAACTCTTACAGATGGTCACAGCTCCCAGTATTCTCAACCATTCAGTAAGTGATAGCATCCCAAAAGGCCATTCGCAGGTAGTCTGCACCCTCCTCTGTTTGCCTGACCACACTGAAATCCCATCTAGCAGTTCCATTTGTCCATCTGCTCAGGGAAGTGAATCTCTCTCTCTCTCAAGTGCGGATATCCCTGCTGCTGGATTCAGGGAAATCAGAGAGGCCTTTTTCTAGTTTTCTCAGCAGTGGTTCGGTGTTGGCTGCTTTTACTATGGATGCATAACACAGCCAAGGAGACAGCTACTCAATGGAACAATCAGGTTGCCCCAACATTGATGCTTTGTTTAACTCATTTCCACTACAGGCACATATTTAATACATATTATTTTATTTGTAAGAGTGTCGTCTTGTTAGTCAGAATTTACAAACACACCATAAGAGAGATGGCTATTTAACAGCAGCATAAGGAGCATGTGTATGCACACACACACACTACACATTTCTCTTTTTGTCTGGTTGATTTTGATGTAGCAGAGTAACAGTTACTTACCCTATAAGTGGTGATCTGTTTGGTGAGTAGCTCAGAGGTCAGTCCTTTTGTGGACTCCATCACTCAGAGACAGTTATCCACAGAAGTATTTTTTGGGACACTACACTGTATTTATCTAGGTATTTATGCTGCCTATTCCCCTCGTATCCGAGCATCTCACAAGTGAGAGCCAATATTACCCTCACAACCTGCCTCTGAGGAAAGGGGTAAAGACTTTATGGACGGGGAAACTGAGATGCAGAAGTAAAGTGACTTGCTCAAGTTCTCCAAGCAGGTAAATGACAGCATCATGAATAGAACCCATGCTCCCAGTCCAGTGTTTGATCCCATAGGCCACACTCACTAAATAAGCTGCTCTCTGCATGACTAAAGTTGTATAATGTTTTTTAACTAAGCTGCCCATAAATCTGGCTGGCTGACAAATTGTATGTGGTATAAAACATTTGCCTGCACTTATATTCATTTTATACTGTATAAGAGATGGATAACATTAAGCTTACTAGCAGATAAAATTATGATCCTCAGTCACAGGGATAACAACCACCACAGGAAGTATAGAAATTAGCTTCCTCTGCAGCTTACAAATTACAAGGTAATCTTCTGCAATTTGAAACCATTTAGGATCCTTGGCATTATATATTTGGATCGATTTAAATCTCACAAGCTGCTTTCATCTTTTCCTTTTACAGAAAAAAATCTTCTCGCTTTCTAATGAGATACAGTACATGCCTACACAGCCTGGCCTTACTGTGTCATTTTTCTTTGTTTTAGATTAGGTGATTGAACTACAGTGAACAAAACAGGGCTATAATGGCAAAGAATGAGAAATCCTGGTTACCTGAGTGTCTACCTAAGATTACCCTAAGTGGCAGGAAACTGTTAAGATGAGTGTCTCCTAAGACAGAAGCTTAAGGTTTCCAACAACTCAGACACAGGTATGTCAGTGCAGATTTTTCAGTTGCATGTGGGACTCTTTCAGGTTACATCCAGTTTCTAGGAGACCTGCTTTTGGAAGAGCTTCCCTCCCATTTCTGAAGACAGTACTAGGTGTGCATTAGGGCAGGGGAGGGAAGTTGGTAGATGAGCTGCAGCAGCGGCAGGGTTTGACATACTTCGTCAATGCTCATTAGACCCACGGTGAACTTTCCAGTGATCAGAGTCCTTCTGTACCTGACAAAGGTCATTATAGTTCAGTGCTTCTTCCTGGTGTTCTTCTTTAGACATTTAATACTTTACATTTTGACTGGAGAACTGCAGAAGTTTGGTCCTGAGCACAACATGACTATAAGTACCAACACATTTTAATTGATTTTGTATTGATTTATTTTGCATCGTCAAGCTAGGATCTGGCAAAAATAGTAATAGAAAATTCCCATAACTGTGATGAACCCCTCTTTAATGTGTCCACTTACCAATGGCTTGTTTGATTAACTAAATATTTTTGTAGTCTTCTTTGGCCCCTCCTCTAGCAACTGCTTTACATTTTAAGGTCTGTCTTTGCAAGGGAAAAAGACAAAGACTTAGGTGAAACGCTGTGGGAGTTTTGCAATTGACTTCAATTGGGCCAGGATTTCACCCTTATTTTTTGAAGGAAAGAATAACCTGATTCCACATCCTCAAAGGTATTTTGGCACCTAATTCCCATTGAGTTCAATGGGAGTTAGGTGCCTAAATACCTTTGAGAATCTAGATCCTGGGGCCCTTTTTAAGCCTGTTGGAACAGATGGTCCTGCCTCAGCACAGGGGGCTTGTGTAGATGACTCAGTCTCAAGGTCATTTCCAGCCCCACATGTCAAGGAGTCTGTGAACCAGTCTGAAGTTACTACCTAAAATACTGGTAACTTTTAATGAGTAAAGTTAATCAACTAAACCTAGGTCATGTGCAGTAGCTCTTGATTAGAGAGATCCAGTAAGCTATGTTTTCCCTCTTTCCTTTGTTTTCATGCTACCAAGTGGCAAAACACACATGAGGGGATTTTTTGGCACTCTGAAAACCCATATTCTTAATGCTTCAGTATAGGAGTTTTGTGCACCTTACCTCAAACCTGGAGGGACGGGGGCAGTGTTCCTCCTCACCTTTTGTGGATTTTGAGGCTGATATTCAATTTGTTGTGAATTCTGAGGCAGAGAAAAAAAATAGGTTTTATAATGGAAACTGAGGTGCACCCTTAACTACTAAAAGGCTAGCACTTCAAGAACAGAGCAGGGGACTGATACTTGTTATGTGTTAGTCTTCCTTGGGTGTATAGAAAAGAAACCATGACCCCTGTCCTGCAAACATTTCTGAACTTACTCAACTTTACTACCATGAGCAGTCATCTCTACTCAGAGTAGTAAAGTTAAGTAAGTGCAGAAATATTTGCAGGGTCCGAACTCATGTTGTAAGCAGATTACAGAGCTGCTTTATGTCCTTTTTCATTAACATAGTTCCCCTACATACTGATATGCAGACAGCAAGACCTTGGTTTTGGCAGCTAAACGCCACAACTGGGTATAGACCCAGAGGGAGGAAAAGAGGGGAAAAAAACCCCACACTTCTGCAGTGCTTAAGAAAAAACAAGAAACAGCCAGAAAAGAGTTCCACCAAAAAGGAAATTCTACGCTTCGTTAAGGTACTCCAGGAAGAAGTGATGCAAGTGAAAACATCTCAGGATATTATCAGCATGCAACCAAGTCTGACGGTAGTTATGGTTGAAGACTGGAATGGAAAAAAAAATGCAGCGCTGAAAAATTTGAACCATCACATAGTGTACCAGCTTTGCATTAGCTGAAGTTTTGCTAAACCAGAGAGGAATGTTAGAATATTTTTAAAGAAAAGACTCTGACCTTTATTTTCAGTCGCCTCCAGAAGGCCCACAAGCAAAAGTTCCATTCATCTGGTTGTGTTGTCATCCAGATGAATTGTAGTTCAATAGCTCTTCACATGCCACGTGTGATCTGGAATTAATCCTCCAGGCCTTGTTCCCTGGTTTTTCTTGTTCTGTGTGCTTGTCCTTCCTCTGCTGGTTTTAAAACTTTCCAGTTTTGCAGGGAAAGTGCAATGAATGCCTCATGTCCATTCACCTCTATAAAACCTTGAATGGGTAAGGATCTGCCTGCTTAAGTGACTGCCTCTTTTCCCACATAGCGTGCCCAATTCTCACAATTTTATCAAGCGTCTCACAATAGTTGAGGTTTCACTTAAAGTCCCAGCACCTGCACTCATGTGACTGTGGAACAATCTCAGTTTTCATTTTTAAAAGAAAGTTTCAAGCCTTCTTGGTTTCTCAGAAAAGCTGGAGACTTAGTGGCTCTTGGGGTACACACCAGAAGGCACATAAAAAAATCTCAAAACATGACATTTTAAAGCCAGTCATGATTTTTGGAGGCCTGATTCACCTGAAGACTTGGGGCTGATGAATCTGCCATGCTGTGTTGCCGCTAACTGCGGTTAGCGTAGGGACTCAAGCTGCATTCTTCCCACTCTTCCCCCCGCATAAAGTTTCCCTCAGTATAAAAGAGGAAAAGCTGTCAGCAGAGTGTTTTCTCCAGGAGGGGCCCTGACTTTTGGAACAACTCCACAATGT
Source organism: Natator depressus (assembly GCF_965152275.1). Taxonomy (NCBI): domain Eukaryota; kingdom Metazoa; phylum Chordata; order Testudines; family Cheloniidae; genus Natator; species Natator depressus. The sequence continues at coordinate 109,500,960 of NC_134235.1, forward strand.
CCACAAGACCCCAAATCTGTTGACCCTCAGAGTACACTGCAAGGCCCATCTATTTACCCTGGCTCTTTGAGAGGGAAGGGGCACAATAAGGGGAAGTGGAGGGGGTGGGGGAGAGTTTTATGTATGTTTTGATTTCACCTTTAGTTAATCATCATCTGTTTTGTGGTGCAGAACAGTTGCTAGGTCCATTCCCCCCCCCCCATGTATCATTTTCTTTAAGTTATGGCTAAGGCACTTATAAAAGCAACTAACCTAGGCTCTATGTACTATAAATCAAAACAAATAAGATATACTAATGGGAATCAGAGAGGCCGATTTGCAGATCAGTTTGCTCCAATTATACTGAAAGACCCACAGTGGGCTGGAAGGAAGAGGTTGACCACCTGAGATTATCCTGCTTTCACTAGATTTCTGAAACGTGTACTGAAGAAGCGTACCACCTCCTGAGCACTCCCTTGCAGTTGAGTGTAGCTCTGCTGGGGCCTGCCTCAGTTTCTCCCCTCAGGAAGGTCACTTAGAACGGGCCATCAAGGAGCAGCCAAACACTGTTTTACAGCAGTATATCTCCCTTCAGTAAAGCCTTTGGAAAGGAGCTCTTGCACGACAGTTTAAAGGCTCTTACCTCAGAGTCCAGATAAGTCCCAAAACAAAAGTCTCTATGTTCCAGCAGCAGCTCCTTCTGTTTTAAGGCCCCCACCTGGCTTTTCTGCTGCCTGGAGAGCTCTGCAGGCTTTCCTGTTTGCTCAGGGTTTCTCCCAGTGTTCCTTGCCTGGAAAACTATTGCCCAGCTCAGGCTCCTGCAGAGAGTCTCCTCTCAGGAGCCTTTTTCAACTGAGCTTGCCTTAGCCTTTTATTTGGCCCCAGTGCTCCTTATTCAATTAACTGCTTTCAAGATACTTAGAGAGACAGGGTGGATAAGGTAATATCTTTTATTGGGCCAACTTCTGTTGGTGGAAGGTACAAGCTGGTGAGCTTCACAGAGCTCTTTGCCAGGTCTGGGGAAAGAAACCAGAATGTCTGAGCTAAATACAAGTTGGGACAGATTGTTAAGCATATGAGGTTAACAGATGCTGTAGGAAACCACTTCCAATGAAGTGGGCAATTAAGGGTGAAGAGGCAATGGGGTGTGTTACAAATTGTTGTAATGAGCCAAAAAAAACACTCTGTCTGTTGAGGCCATGGTTTTTAGTGTCTAGTAGAGTTCCCAGGCTTGCCTTTTGCAGGTGTTGTGCCGGTTTCCTTTCAGGACAAGTACTGAGAGGTCAGATAAGGACTGATCATTTTGTGAAAAGTGTTCGCCCACGGGCTGATATGCGGTTCTTGTCTTTTATCATTTTGCTGTGTGAGTTTATTCAAGAACATAGCAATTGTCTAGTTTCACCTGGATAATTGTTGTAGGGGCTGTTGATGCACTGGATGAGGTACAGCACATGTTGAGACAAGCATGTGTAGGACCCATGAATTTTGAAAGGTGTGGTGGGGTATTGATCATTATAGCAGTGGCGATACACCTGCAGGTTTTGCTACTTAGTCAGTTAATTGTCCCCAAGTGGACCAGCATTGGCTCATTCCCTTCAGTGGAGCCTGTCACAGTTAGGTTGGGCATCTGACTCCCTTAAAGGGTCAGCCCTATGACAGTTATGTTGGTTTTTTAAATATATTTCAAAATATGTGACTAAACATAGTGCTTATGAAAATGAATGACACAAAGAACTAGCTAGGAATAGAAGCCACCCTTCCTTATTCCTTGTCTCGCTCCACTAAATCACACCTGAGATCTCTGATTAAACACAGTTTGACTTGTGAAGTAAATCCACAGTTGAACTGGGGTCCCCCAAGGTGAAAAGAAAAATAATCAGTGCATAAATTCTCTGCCACCCATGCCATTTTCCATGTCTTAGCTCTGGAAATTCTAGTTTCTTTGCACCAAAGTGGAAGTAAAATGTGACAGCACAATTGGTTAATGAGCAAATTGGGAACACCCACGGTTAACCCAAAATTGTATCTATCTTTTATATTCTGTCCCTCTATAAATACTATCATATTCCAACAATTTTAAAGAGAAAGAAAGCAGGAGACACTCTGGGAAGCATGTAGAGGCTGTTGGTTTTTAATATTAGTAGTTTACAGCACACCACATGCTAAACACTTGGTTTGGCATAAGTGGTATGAATAAAACAGATTAAATCATATCCTCTTTAATTCTTGGTCAGAGTGAGACTGAAGATGACTGCAAATTTTTGCTAGGGATGATTTTATGTCATAGCCATATAATTGTTATGTGCTGCTGTGCTCCCACCCCCCAAAACACACACCATACCTTCAAAAATTACATTCTAGAGAGTGATCTATTTTGCTGGTGCAAACCAAAAAAAAGACAACCATTTCTGTAAGCTCATTGCTCTGTTTTCTGCTTGTTCCTACAAATACAAAATCATAGACCTATCCCACTTTCAAACAAAAAATATTTGGGGATTTAACAATAATTCAATTTATATTAACCATCAAACATTTTCCTCAAGGCTGAGGTACAAACAGATTACACACATTTTTCACGTGTGATTTTTTGTGTGTGTGTGCTAAGAGTTTCATTAAAACAAAGCAGATCCCACTTCTTGTATGAAGGAAGTTAAAGTGCATGATTCCTTGTTCAGTGGCTTACTAGTTTATCTAATTAATAGGGATACTTAGGGTGGACAAACCAAATCAATGGAGGCTAGCAAGAAGGGGAATAAATACACTGAGGATAGATGATGCCTTGGAGACATCTTGGCTGAAGGAGTTGATATTAACTAGAATAAGGCATAGAAAGGGGAAAAAAATGAAAGTCCATTCAGAATAGTGCCACCTGCTTGAACAGACTGATGTGACAGCAAGAAGATGGTAAATTTCATATTTCCATCAATACCAGACTGTGACTTATACTTCCCTATGCTGTGAGGTAACCAGAAGCATTGAAACAGGAATGCAAGAACATTCTTGCTTAGAATTAACATTAAGTAGATAAAAACCAATGTGCAGATCCTCATCTGATATAAATTGTCATAGTGCCATTGAATTTACACCAGCAGAGGATCTGCCCCATAGAAACCAGCTAACTGTTTAGTAAGTTCTCCCATTTCAGATTATAGCTTTTGTGTTACAGTTCCTTAGATGTTTCAGTAATTGGCACACTAAAAATAGATTAAAGCGTAGACACTTACACATTCATTCAAGCTTTAGCATCATTTACAGTGCCATTGTGCCCTGTGAGCAACATCAAAACAGTCATGTTAGAAAAGTTGTAGGCGTTGGGAATTGTCAAAATTTCCTGAGCTAATTATTATTATTTAGTATTTGTACCACAGCTGATCAGGCGTGGGCCCTATTGTGGTAGGCACTGTACAAACACGTGGGAAGATGAGGAGGTCCCAGATATTTCACGTACCAGAGAGGTTAGGATGAGACCAGGGACCAGTACATTATCAACTGAAAACTTACTTTTGGATGGAGGCTCCTCAAAACAGGTGGAACAGACAACGGATGTCAATGGGACTTAGGAGCCTAAGTCTCTTTTGAAAATGGGACATAGGCACTTTTGAAAATTTTACCCCCAATCATTTTCTTTGCTTTAGATGTAGAATAGCTACAAACACACTGGTGGGGAAAATGTAATAGAAATTGCAACATTCATTCAAGTTGAATAAGATTTTAACTCACTACCTTTGCAATATAAAGGCAGATACTATCTTTGCTGCACAGCTATGGGAATGCATAGATGTTAAAATTTCCCACCATGGGATCCTTATATTAATGTGAAATTAATGCACAGGGGAAATTTAATTAGAATAATTGATTATATTGGTAAAAGAGTTAAACAAAATGTCCTTCAGTTTGCTTGAAGGCCTCTGTGCACACAAAATATCATGCAGTCAGAAAAACATGTGTGTTTGTTTTATGTTTGACCAAAAGACAGTCGTCATACAGCCATAATAGTTAGCAATGGTACATATTTCACCATCTTACAATCAATGGTCTGGATTTTTTTTTAAGACCTTGGGTGACTGAGCACATCGGAGTCCAGATGGGTTTAGTAACTCCTTTTATTTCTGCTGGTAGTGTCAGTTTTCCATGTCTACTGCTATAGCTAACACCTGTAACCTTCCAGAGACCAATAGAGGAAACATGTTTTACAATCTTTTGCTAGTCAGTCACAATCTGATAGAGTTTATCAGTTAACTGCTGCTTTCAAAAAAACCTAGGGGAGCTCAAAAGATTGCTTTAAGGACTAAGCCTCTAGCCTTACTTAGGTAAAATTCCCATTAAGTCAGCTGTGAGAAAAGACTGCAGGTTCACGTCCTTTATGTAGGCCCTACTGTATATAAAACAGTAAGGTCCTGGTTTTCATGTATACTAAGCCATGTATACTAAGTCATGTAAACGGGCCTTAAATTTAGGTTGGGCAGAATTAGTTTTTTTTTTTTTTTATTTCAACAGATAATATTGCTGTTTAATTTTTTGAATTTCAACATCAATGGTTATTAAATAATTATTATCCACATAATTTCCTGCAAATGTGAAAATTTACATTGATAAAATTAGGAAAAAAACCCTTAAAAATGAAGTTTTACAACCATTAAAACACAAAATTGTCAACATCACATGTAAAAATATACAAATATCCTTAAATTGAACTCTAACAAGTTCTCAAGCAGCATATTTCTTTCTTTGCCTAACTGTACATTTTGATTATTATGGACAAAGATTTTTTTGCTCAGTTTGTGTGCATATGGTGAAATCAATGTTTAGTGACATTTATGTGGTGTTTAGATGCTGCTTGTAATTATTAGAACTGGGAGCACTGGCTGTTGGAGTCTGAAAGGACAGGAAACAAGAAGGAGGGGGGGAAGTTGAGGAGGCGGAGTGAGAGCTACCGAGGGTGCAGCAGGAACTTGGTAAAGAGGGTTCCACTTTATTTTTTAAAGTCCTGTTGAAGTTTGTTAATATTTTGCCTGGTTGCTACAACATTTTGGCGACGAGAATGGATCTTCTGCCTCTGAACCCACCTGCACCCTTTCTGCAAAGCCCAGGTGAGCCTCCAATTGCTTTTACTGCCTGGATCCATATGTTTGAGACTTATCTGCTTGCAATCAGTGCTACAGAGATTTCTGAAGTAAGAAAGCATGCTCTGCTAACCCACTGCCTTGGAGCAGAAGGGCAGCATATATTTTACACTTTTCCCCTTGCAGATGGTAAATATGAGACTGCACACACTGCATTAAAGAACTTTTTTGTGCCAAAAGTGAATGTAGTAGTTAATCGCTACAGATGTCGCCAGTGTGAGCAGAAAACAGGGGAGACTATAATGCAGTATATTGCTTCCCCGAGGAGTCTGATTGTAATTTGTGACTTTGGGAATATGGCAGATGAGATGATTAGAGACCAGCTCATTGAGAAAACAACCATGCTTCAGGTAAGAGAACGCTTACTTCTAGAACCACAACTTACACTAGAAAAAGCAATAACCATGGCTACTCAGATTGAGCCAGCTACAGCTGAAGCCAAAATAATGAGCATGGATACAGGAGGCACAGTCCAGGCTGTGACTCCTTTGCAGAAAAGTTCACTATCACCGCAAACAATTACAAGAGGAAAACTAATGAAAAACCACCGAATCAGCAAATTCAAAATACAGTAAAAGCATGCTTTCACTGTGGATCCCCATAACACCTTGCAAGCTACACAGGATGTCCAGCAAAAGTAGCTCAGTGCAATCATCGCAAAAAGATTGGACATTTGGCTAAAGTATGTCGCAGCAGCCAGTTCAATCAACAGGTGCATGCAGTTACAATACCAGATGTTACTGTGCTGAGTGTGGACAAAATCCCTACTGCACATATTCCAGAACAAAGTGCACGGTAAATGTTTCCGCCACACCTTGGGCAAATCACACTCTATTCAGCTAATGTTGGACACTGGCTCAGCAGTATCTATGCTACCTGATTCCATCTATTTGCATTACTTTAAAGATGTGCCTCTTACTGAACCCAAACTTCACTTGGTATGCTATTTGAAAAACCATATTCCAGTACGTGGCTGCCTGCCAGGAATAGTTTCTTTTGGTGATTGCTGTGTAACTGCAGAGTTCTACATTGTCCACAAAGGCACTCCTATCCTTGGCAGAGATTTATTGGCTGCTTTAAGTCTCTGGGTAGTTAATGGACGAATTGATCTTCCTCAGCAAAGCACTCTTGTGGTACACACACCAGTTTCAGCTGTGACCCAACACCAGGTTAAGGAGAAACTCAGCTGTGCTTATGGGTTTCTGCATAAAGTTAAAATGCGGAATAATGTGATGCCTGCACGACAGAAGTTACGGCGCTTACCATTTTCAGTCAAGGCAGCTGTTTCAGAGGAACTGAGAACTTGTTCAAAAGGACATTATTGAAGAGATTGACTCCTTGGAATGGGTTTCACCTATGGTAGTGACACAGAAGAAGGATGGAGGCATTTGGTCTTAAGGGAGCCAAATAAAGCTGTTGTGATTGACAGCCATGCTCTTCCTCACACAGAAGTATTTGCAGAACTCCGTGGAGCAAAGATGTTTTCTACTCTTGATTTGCAGAGCGCATACCACCAGGTTATGTTGCATGAAGATAGCAGAGACCTCACAGCATTTATTACACATGAGGGACTATTTCGTTTTAAATGTGTTCCATATGGTCTCACATCTGCCCCAAGTGCCTTCCAAAAAATGAGGTCATTGATTCTGAAGAATCAGCATTGAGTTCAGTGCTATCTGGATGATATTATCGTGTTTGGAAATACTTCTGAGGAGCATGACACTAACCTGCACTCTGTACTAAACTGCATCAGCAAAGCAGGCCTCAAGCTCGATAGGCCCAAATGCAAATTTAGACAAACTGAACTCTCCTTTCTGGGGCATACAACTTCACAGGCTGGACCAAAATCCTGTGTCACTTGCCAAATGCATGATAAGACAGCAGTGACATGTACCCCTCCATTACAGCCTGTTCCTCTTCCTTAATCTGCATGGGAAAAAGTGGCAATTGACATTGTAGGACCCTTTGATACTGCTCCAAGTGACTGCCATTATGCCATCACTTTAATAGACTATTTCAGTAAATGGCCTGAGGTAGCGTTTACCTCGCAAATCTCTTCTACTACAGCAGTGGTTTCCAAACTTGTTCTGCCACTTGTGCAGGGAAAGCCCCTGGCGGGCCGGGCTGGTTTGTTTACCTGCCAAAGGACGTACTCGGGCCGAGGCACGTACTGGCCGCTGCTTCCAGCAGCTCCCATTGGCTTGGAGCTGCAGAACCACGGCCAGTGGGAGCTGCGATCCGCTGAACCTATGGACACGGTAGGTAAACAAACCGGCCCGGCCCGCCAGGGGCTTTCCCTGCCCAAGCGGCGGAACAAGTTTGGGAACCACTGTGCTACAGTAATTAAGTTCCTCTCTTCAGTTTTCAGCAGGGAAGGTAACCCCAAAGAACTGGTTTCAGATAATGGGAGTCACTTTACTTCCCTGGAGTTTGAAACTTTTCTAGCAGAGAGGAACATTTTACACAGAAGGTCATCCCTATATTACCCTCAAGCCAATGGGGAAATCGAACGGTTTAAAAGAAGTTTGAAAGAGTTTGCAAATGGCTAAACTGGAAGGGCGATTTTGGATACCCTTCACTACCGATTTCTTGCAAGCATACCGGGCTACACGACATGCCACAACGCAAAGATCACCAGCAGAGTTACTGCATGGGAAACAGATGAATACCAAACTGAATATTGCTAGATTGTTAAAGGCACGACCTGATGCCCCAAATGAGGATGATGTGAGAAAAACAGTTGAACAGAACCAAGCAAAGTATAAGGCTTTCACAGACAAGCGGCGGGGTGCTAAGGAACCAAAGTTTGAGTGTGGTTCCTTCGTTAGAATACAAAAACCTGGAATTTTACGCAAAGGGGACCATAAATTCACAGCTCCTCTTAAAATCATAGAGAAGAAGGGACCTTAAACCTATCAACTTTCTGATGGGTGGGTATGGAATGCTTCTTATCTTGCACCTGCCTATGCATCAAGAGGAGATTATGCCAGCACCCAGTCTGCATTGGATGACTTCACCATAGTACCAACACAACAAGACATTGCATTGGAACCGGGGCTTGAGAGACAGCCTGTCAGACCCAGACGACCACCTGTCTGGACTAGAGACTATGTTATGTAGTATCTACAGTGTTTTCAGTGTAATATTTCTGCCAACAGTATAGTGTCTTGTTTCATATTTGTTCCTGTGGTTAGAACAATGATGTTTATTTTAATTGGGAGAGTTTAAGAGAGGAGGGAATGTGGTGTTTAGATGCTGCTTGTAATTATTAGAACTGGGAGCATGGCTGTTGGGAGTCTGAAAGGACAGGAAACAGGAAGGAGGGGGGAGTTGAGGAAGCGGAGTGAGAGCTACCGAGGGTGCAGCAGCAGCTTGGTAAAGAGATTTCCACTTTAAAAATAAAGTCCTGTTGAAGTTTGTTAGTACCTTGCATGGTTGCTACAATTTACTGACAAAAATCACATCTTTCCAAGCCTACTTAAGGTAAGTGTAAATACAATGATATAAAGAGGATTTAGTGTAAATGAGAAACAGGCCCTGATATTTTTCTTAGTGATGGAGTGCTACGTTTTTAAAGTACAAAAGAAATTTAGAATGCAGACACCATTCAACAGCCACAGAGTCACAATTTGGGCCAAATCACTTAACTATTTTTTCCCCCTTTAAAACAAACGAGCACATTTCTGTTCTGTTTTTATTAGTGACAACTATAGGCCAAATTTTGCTCTCAGTGAGAGGGGTATAAACTCACAGTTACTCTGATGAATCAGATTACTTCATTGAGAGCAGAATTTGGCCTTCAACAGCCAAGTGGAATGAAATACACATGCCACAGAACTACTAATTTTATTTATGCAGTTATCTCCATATCAGTAATACCTTATGTTTATAGGAGTTGTTGGTAACAGCATATCCTGTACTTTTATATAGCTCAACATTTGTATTTGGCAAATTAAAACATCTGAAATCTAATATGGACAGTAAGAGCTCTTAGCACAAAGGGTGAATTTTAATAATATCTTGTTAGCACACAAGTAATAAGAGTGTTAATAAACTCTCAGATCAAGAAGATGTAGCATAATACTCTCACTATGCTATTTGGACAGGATTCTGTCAGATTATCATTTAAAAAAACAGTTTCTTACTTATGTTACTAAAACATTTTAGATTAATAAAAAAAAGAAAAGTAAAAACCTAAATTTATTTTTCTATTTATATTGTGTTTCGTTTTTGGAATCCACCCAATTTTGACAATGAAAGCAAATTAGTTAGTTACACTTTAGTTTCTAGTCATTTTCTGGTTCTCATGAACTAGCACAGGGACGCAATGTTTGGGATACCATCACTAGAGAGGAATAATTTAAATTCCAAACCAAGTGTATTTTTTTAAATTAATTAAATCTTTCCTCCCATTCATGTTACATTTCCTTTAAAAAAAATAAAATAAAATCCAAAATAACCAACCCCAAAAGTTTGGGCCTAAACTAGCTGGCAAAGCATGTCTTTCAATAAATGACAGCTCTTCTTCAGATAACTATATAAACCTTATTATAATCAGTTTATTCTGTTTCATTACTTAGAGTCGAGGGGTAATTTATGTCAGTCACCCAGAGCTATCCTATGGAGAATTCTTGTTCCTGTCCTACCCCCCAATCCAACACAGTATTACTACACTGATCTCACTGACAGACAACTCTTTGCAATTCCCGAGGTGAGTATCACATGTGCCTTTAAAATAAGAAAGTCCCATAACAGGGTCTCCCCAAACCCAGCAGGAGATGCTGCCTCAGTTTCTCTATACTCATGTAAGCCAGCAGGTCATCTCACTAGCCACTGACTCAGTGAAGCTCCCATCAGAGTCAGTAGTTCATTCCTTTTCCCCAGGGATGCTTTTATTGTTCAGTCACAATCACTATTCAGCATCAATCAAGACAGGTAAACCAGGTCCTGCCATGTGGCCCCTCCTAAGGCCTCTGCCTCAGGGACAGCTGCTGCTCTTGGACAGCAGATATCCCCAGCCAGCACTTTCACCTAGCTGGTGTGGCAAGCCCCCTTCCAGGTCATTTCCCTGACTCAGGGCCTCCTGCAGGAATCCCCTGGAACTCTTCTTCGTGCGAAGATTATTGGCCTTTTATTCCACCAGCTGGGAAGACACTGATTACTCACAGGTGGCAGCTGATCCCATCCCCCTTAAAGGACTCTCCTACCCTGTGACAGCTCCTAACCCAGGGGTGTACTAAAGGAGGAAGTGTGATCTTGTAGTTTAGGGACTGGGCTAGAAAGAAGGCACTTTGGATTCTGTTCCCAGCTCTACCACCACCATCCTTTGTGACCATGGGCAAATCACCATCTCTTAGTTCCTCAGCTTCCTGACCATAAACTGCAGATAATGATACTTCCTTTAGCAGTCTTGTCTACTTGAATTGTAAGCTCATTGGGGCACAGACAGTATGCGTTTGTACAGCACAATGGGGCCATTATCTTGTTTGGAGTCTCTAGAGTCTACTGTAATTTAAATAAAAACAATTAGTACTGAAAGTATTTTTATGGCTGGATCATTTTAAAAACTAAACATTGAAAATGATGATCATTCTCTTATGGCTTATATGATATCGTTTTACCCTTGGTAGTCATAGTTTACACTGACACCGTTCCAATGAATATCAACTTAACTCCCTTCTAATAATAACTGAGAATCATCTTAGGTGTCAGACATTTATAGTTGCCACTTTAACTGATCATACTGATGCAGATATTGGAAATGTTATTCCATCTTGGCAATGTGAGTGAAGTCAGAAGCAGCCTCTCTAGGTTAAATTTAGTGTCCTTTCTCAAAATGTGGTATTGAAATATTCAGGGACTATGTGTTATTTGTTGTGTGTGGGGAAAAAATGTAAGTGCTAGAGATGATTCACTGTCAATATCAGCTTAAAAAATATAATAGCCAGATTCTGCCAGGCTTCTTCACATTGAGTAATATAGTTCTCTGCAAACAGTCCCAGTGAAAACTCTTAAAGCTCTAGGTAATTTGACATCAGTGGAACTACTTGTGGAATACAGTATTATTCTATGTGAGGAAGGTTGACAGAATCTGGCCCTAAATATTTAGCTGAATCAAATGTGACTTCTAAAACTGATCTGAGCAGAGTGGTGATGAATCCTGTAGCTTTCCATTTTGAAATCACTAAAACATCAAATGACCAATTTCTGCTTTGTTCCTCAGATTTCTCTTGTCAGCTCAAACTGGAGTTACCCGCTTCAGCAAAGTCAGCACTGAGGTAAGTGTCTCGTTCTCCTAGAGTCAGATTACACAGTAACAAGGAATTGCTGGCAGTCTGGGACAGTAAACAGTTCTCCCATGTCCAGGATATAACACCAGAACAGATGATAATAAATAAGTCACTTCAACAGGGATATGAAAAATGATCCATTACTTAGCTGCAAATGCCATCTTGGAAAAGGCTTGTCCGCATGCTTACAGGAGAGTACGAGAAGCTTCTGGCTCAGAATTATTAAGCGCACTATTAATACAGCACACTGAACGAATTGGTAACTTACTAATTTCGCAGAGTGGTTCTCTACCTACTGAGTGCCCTCTCTTGAGCGATCAGCAATACAACAAGTAAAATGGCCTCTCCCAAACCCATCCATTAACCTTCCCAAATTCACTCTTAAACTATGTCTACATACAAAAAAAAGTGTATTCTTAATTTGAATGAGCTAATGGGTTAAAATAGCAGTGAGGACATGGCAACTTGGTTTAGCAGTATGAGTTAAAGCCTATACAAGAGCTTGAGGCTGAACTTGCACAGTTAACTCAAGTTAAAGGCTGAGTTGCCATTCCTTCACTCCTGTTTTAACCGGAGTTAAGAAGTCACCTTTTTTGTAGTGTAGGCTTACTTATACTGCATCCAGCATCTCCAAGTATTCAGCATGGATATACACACACGATTTCCAGTACTACCTATTCTTTGGTGTAAGAATGGGGTTTCTAGTGGGTTGAGCTATTGTGCACATTTTGGGTTCAAATCAATGCTGAATTACAACATGCAACTCTACTGAAATCAATTGGATTACATGGGATTAGAACTCAAACTTCATGATAAATCCATCAATTGACAATCAGTGTTGCCAATGCCCAAACTAGTCTCATAATATTTGGTGTTTTTCTTAAAGCCTTGACTCCAGGAGTCATGTGATTACATGGGAATCTTGGCATTTGTTGTTTTAAAAGTTTCTAACCCTTGTTGCAGAGAAAATGTGAACCCTAAAGGCTCAAAAACCAGAAGTAAAATAAAAAGAAGCCAAAAATTAATATTTTTAAAAATCCCAGGATTTTTGGGAGCCTGACTCAGAATTTTTTAATGCTTGAAGTTGGTGATACTGGACACTGACTCACTGCAATTGTCTAAGGAAGTCACCTGAAGTTTGCCAAAGGAATATGTAAGATGCAAAGCAAAGTCACAAGCTCATGAAGTTCTTTCTTAATATGTTAAATATTTGATTTTCCCAAATTCCAACATACAATAGAATTCTATTCATCATTTTATATCACTAAAAGAACTGACTTTTTCCAGGCTGTTGGACCAAAGTTCATCCTTTTTTAATATTTTCACATATAAGAATTTTAATAAGTTTCCCTAAAATAATGAGTCTTTCTTAAGAGTGACAGAGCTTTACATTGTACTGTAAGTACAAGACCTTCAAAATGTCATAAATTATGAACACCTTTCAATCCTTTGAGAAACTTCAAGTCAATAAGATAATTTAGAAGTCATTTCAATATTATTGGTTCAGTTTGTTTGAATTTTGTTGCCTTAGTGCAAAGGCAAAGAATGTTTGTCACATTTTATTTTTAAAAAGTTCATCCTCTGTTCAAACAGAGAACTAGAACTAACCAAGAATGATGCCATTGATAGATGGTGACCTTCTCATAACAAGGTTGTTACTTTGGACCAAATTCTGCTCTTTTACACAGGTAATTTCAATGCAGTTACTCTGGTGTTAATGAAAGCAGAATTTGGGCCACTCTGTATGTTGATTCTGCAATACAGAATGGCACAGCGCTCCAAAATAACTAGTGAATTTGGGTGTCCAATGTGGAACATTTTAAAGGGGCCAGATTTTCAGAGGATGCATGCTCTGGCCTGTTTGAAAGTCAGGTCCATTTCAGATATCTCAAGCTGTATACCCAAAAATCACTAGTCACTTCTAAAAAATGAAACCAGTGTTCTTTCACTGCACAAGCAAGTCCGTGTTATTCTATTATTAATAACTTACAAAGCACTTTACTATACCTTTTCAAAGTGCTATATAGCCATACACTAATTAATCATCATAGCACCTATCCAAAGAAAGTATTATTATTCCCATTATGCAGATAGGGCAGCTGACACACAAATAAATAAAAAAGTTGCCCAAGGCTGTGCAGTGAGTCAGTGACAGAGGCAGGATTTGGATCCAGGAGGAGTCCTGACTCCAGTCTTACTATCTTACCTCTCTTTTTCTTATAGAACTCCAAACAGCAACTCTCAGGGAACAAGTCAGGAAAGATAAAAAAGGACCATCAATAAACTAAGGCCTGGATCCCCAAAGCTATTTAGGTGCCTAACTCCCATTTCAAAAGTTGTTAAGTGATTTAATTGTCTTTTCAAAACTGACGAAGATACTTTGAAGTGCATTAGAATGATAAAAGTTGGATGGAGAATGTAGTAGGTCATTCTCCCAGTCAGTGTAGGATTGTTCCCTACAGTACATTCTCCATTGTTTTGATCAGTCTAGTTTTAGAAGATCCATGTTATACAGCATCCACCATGTCCCCTAGGAAGCTATTCTACCCTCTAGTAGACATCACTGTCAGGAAACGTTTCCAGACGTTTAGTCTAAATATTGCTTGGCTCAGTTTCAGCCCATTTCTCTTAGCTCTTCCCTACATAAATCTTCCTTGACTGCTAAACAATTCAGATACATGTGAATCATTAAAATAGTCACAGTGTATTCATTCCCCAACCGATCTAGACGTATTTAGAAGGATTTTGTCTCCTCTTCCTCGTCCAGACTCATTCCTATGATAAAAGCATCCTCTTGTCATTTACCTTCAACTAAAATAATTTTTATATATAACAAAGAAAAAAGGTCTTCCAAATAAGAAAATAAAGCAAATCCCATCACAGCTGCCAGTGCCCAACTATACCACGTTAGCCAGCAGCAGCATGAAGCAAAAATGAAGGATTTGCACATATAAAAAGAGATTTCCAAAACAGTACTAAAGCCACTTGAGAAGGACTAACCAGACAAAGAAATAGAAGTGTGACCAGTGAGTACAGCCCCACTTCTTCATTGCCTAAGGGCCTTTCCAAGAAGGTGGAGCTGCTGAGCCACAGACCACATCAGTCCCATGAGATGCTGTAAAACTCACTTGTACATAGTGAGCGGAACCCAAGTGTCCAGTGATGAATTACAAATGGAGGGTAATGGCTGTGACATTCCAAGAAGGATTGTGAGGAAAACTATTAGAGCCTCCCCTGGGATAGTGCTTGGGGTGTGCTATAGACCTCCGGGATCTAATTTGGATATGGATAGAGCCCTTTTTAATGTTTTTAATAAAGTAAATACTAATGGAAACTGCGTGATCATGGGATACTTTAACTTCCCAGATATAGACTGGAGGACGAGTGCTGGTAATAATAATAGGGCTCAGATTTTCCTAGATGCGTTAGCTGATGGATTCCTTCATCAAGTAGTTGCTGAACCGACTAGAGGGGATGCCATTTTAGATTTGGTTTTGGTGAGTAGTGAGGACCTCATAGAAGAAATGGTTGTAGGGGATAATCTTGGCTCAAGTGATCATGAGCTAATTCAGTTCAAACTGAACGGAAGGATTAACAAATAAATCTGCAACTAGGGTTTTTGATTTCAAAAGGGCTGACTTTCAAAAATTAAGGAAATTAGTTAGGGAAGTGGATTGGACTGAAGAACTTATGGATCTAAAGGCAGAGGAGGCCTGGGATTACTTTAAATCAAAGCTGCAGAAGCTGCAGAAGCTATCGGAAGCCTGCATCCCAAGAAAGGGGAAAAAATTCATAGGCAGGAGTTGTAGACCAAGCTGGATGAGCAAGCATCTCAGAGAGGTGATTAAGAAAAAGCAGAAAGCATACAGGGAGTGGAAGATGGGAGGGATCAGCAAGGAAAGCTACCTTATTGAGGTCAGAACATGTAGGGATAAAGTGAGACAGGCTAAAAGTCAAGTAGAGTTGGACCTTGCAAAGGGAATTAAAACCAATAGTAAAAGGTCCTATAGTCATATAAATAAGAAGAAAACAAAGAAAGAACAAATGGGACCGCTAAACACTGAGGATGGAGTGGAGGTCAAGGATAATCTAGGCATGGCCCAATATCTAAACAAATACTTTGCCTCAGTCTTTAATAATGCTAATAATCCTTTAATAAGGATCTTAGGGATAATGGTAGCATGACAAATGGGAATGAGGATATGGAGGTAGATATTACCATATCTGAGGTAGAAGCGAAATTCAAACAGCTTAATGGGACTAAATCGGGGGGCCCAGATAATCTTCATCCAAGAATATTAAAGGAATTGGCACATGAAATTGCAAGCCCATTAGCAAGAATTTTTAATGAATCTGTAAACTCAGGGGTTGTACCGTATGATTGGAGAATTGCTAACATAGTTCCTATTTTTAAGAAAGGGAAAAAAAGTGATCCGGGTAACTACAGGCCTGTTAGTTTGACATCTAGTATGCAAGGTCCTGGAAAAAATTCTGAAGGAGAAAATAGTTAAGGACATTGAGGTCAATGGTAATTGGGACAAAATACAACATGGTTTTACAAAAGGTAGATCGTGCCAAACGAACCTGATCTCCTTCTTTGAGAAAGTAACAGATTTTTTAGACAAAGGAAATGCAGTGGATCTAATTTACCTAGATTTCAGTAAGGCGTTTGATACTGTGCCACATGGGGAATTATTAGTTAAATTGGAAAAGATGGGGATCAATATGAAAATTGAAAGGTGGATAAGGAATTGGTTAACAGGGAGACTACAGTGGATCCTACTGAAAGGTGAACTGTCAGGCTGGAGGGAGGTTACTAGTGGAGTTCCTCAGGGATTGGTTTTGGGACCAATCTTATTTAATCTTTTTATTACTGACCTCGGCACAAAAAGTGGGAGTGTGCTAATAAAGTTTGCAGATGTTACAAAGCTGGGAGGTATTGCCAATTTAGAGAAGGACCGGGATATCATACAGGAGGATCTGGATGACCTTGTAAACTGAAGTAATAGTAATAGGATGAAATTTAATAGTGAGAAGTGTAAGGTTTTGCATTTAGGGATTAATAACAAGAATTTTAGTTATAAGCTGGGGACGCATCAATTAGAAGTAACGGAGGAGGAGAAGGACCTTGGAGTATTGGTTGATCATAGGATGACTATGAGCCGCCAATGTGATATGGCCGTGAAAAAAGCTAATGCGGTCTTGGGATGCATCAGGTGAGGTATTTCCAGTAGGGATAAGGAGGTTTTAGTACCGTTATACAAGGCACTGGTGAGACCTCACCTGAAATACTGTGTGCAGTTCTGGTCTCCCATGTTTAAGAAGGATGAATTCAAACTGGAACAGGTACAGAGAAGGGCTACTAGGATGATCTGAGGAATGGAAAACCTGTCTTATGAAAGGAGACTCAAGGAGCTTGGCCTGTTTAGCCTAACTAAAAGAAGGTTGAGGGGAGATATGATTGCTCTCTATAAATATATCAGAGGGATAAATACCAGAAAGGGAGAGGAATTATTTAAGCTCAGTACCAATGTGGACACAAGAACAAATGGATATAAACTGGTCATTGGGAAGTTTAGACTTGAAATTAGACGAAGGTTTCTAACCATCAGAGGACTGAAGTTTTGGAGTAACCTTCCAAGGGAAGCAGTGGGGGCAAAAGATCTATCTGGCTTTAAGATTAAACTGGATAAGTTTATGGAGGAGATGGTATGATGGGATAACATGATTTTGGTAATTAATTGATCTTTAAATATTCATGGTAAATAGGCCTAATGGCCTGTGATGGGATGTTAGATGGGGTGGGATCTGAGTTACTACAGAAAATTCTATCGTGGGTATCTGGCTGGTGAATCTTGCCCATATGCTCAGGGTTTAGCTGATTGCCATATTTGGGGTCGGGAAGGAATTTTCCTCCAGGGCAGATTGGAAGAGGCCCTGGAGGTTTTTCACCTTCCTCTGTAGCATGGGGCATGGGTCACTTGCTGGAGGATTCTCTGCTCCTTGAAGTCTTTAAACCACGATTTGAGGACTTCAGTAGCTCAGACATAGGTGAGAGGTTTTTCGCAGGAGTGGGTGGGTGAGATTCTGTGGCCTGCGTTGTGCAGGAGGTCGGACTAGATGATCATAATGGTCCCTTCTGACCTTAGTATCTATGAATTGCCTCCTCCCTCCACGCTCTCCTATGACTAGCTGGCAGTAACTTCAGCCTAGAGAGGGAGTCATCAACTTCATTCTCAGGCTGTGAAACATCAGAATAATCAAACGCAGGGTGAAAACAGTCTACAGGTATCTGAGTCCATTCTCCCAAAGAGTTGGATTCTCCAATATCAGGGTCTATAACTGATGAGTGATCCTACAAGACAGAAACACCCCAGAAGCTAGTGACTGTTGACTCCCAATTCTGGTGTGGGAGTACATTGCAGAAATGGTGGCTCCTCGCATCAGTCAGCTGCTACAGTCTGAAGTTAACAGATATTCAGAAGGGATTTGGAAATACATTTAGTTGCTGATCTTCTTTTCTACTTAGATCCTGGATGTGTCTAAATCTTTACCAGATCCACCACACACAAAAGTAATCAGTATACACACTTGATAGTAATGATTTCTCTGTGGGCCATCAGGTGAGCAGTCACCAAAACACATATCTAAACTCATCCTGAGCTTAGGACAGGCATTTTTATAAATTAGAAAAATAAATAAAATTTTAAAAACCCACATGGTGGAACTTTCCTTTGCTTTATAGGCCCCCTTCCTCAGGCTGGTTCAGAATGTGCAATCAAGAAACTAATCACAAACATCAAGAATCAGTTCAAGTATATGTGCCACGTTACCATGGGGTACTGTACTCAGGAGAGAGGATTGCTACACATTGGCTCACAGGCCTGTTTTTCAAGCACTATGGAAGTAGTTCTAATACACCAGCCAAAGAGCCTCCAGACACCAGGCTTTGAGCAGCTGGCACTAAGTACTTGTATTTGTAGGTTTCATCTCATGGTATGTCAGAACCTTCCAAAAAACTAAAAGTTTCAGAGCCGGAGTCAGAACACTGCAGAGCAAGGTTCCAGGGTTCCAGCCTGGGGTCATGCTTTTATTAATATGTACACATCATCATTACTCTCAGGTGACATTTGAGCCTGTCCCTGGAGAGCAAAGAAAGCCATCAGAGCCTTTAATGTCAAGAGGTCCATACTGCTTTCAAGAGGATTCACTGAATTTTTGGAGCGAGCATCAAGGACAACATTATTCTTACCCTTGTAATGATGGTGTTGGAGGACAGCGACCACAGCAATGGCCTTGGATCTGTGACTACTAAAGGGTGGGGAACCTGTGAGGATGGGACAAAATGCACCCAGCTCAGTCCTTCAGCCAACACTCCTGTTCCATGACAATATTACCTTTCCAGTTTGGAGAGTGCGCAGCTTGTCAGAGTCTAGCACTCCAGTAGCTAGGACTCCATTCCTATTGATAATTGATGTTGATAATTATTGTACCAAACTAGTGCCCAATCCTGTACCAGAACCATCTCTGGGTAGAGTATAATTAAATCTAGCAACATGAGGGGAAGAATACAGGGGGTGTTTTAACTTGGTTCTCAGTCTTTTCCATATCAAGCCCCTAGTTACAAGAGAAGTTCTGGGATTTCCTCCCATAGTTACAGGATCTACATCCCTATAGCCATAAGAAAAAGGAAGGTAGCTGCCTCCTTGTTAGATATGGTTCCCCTCTGCCCTTTTGATATGTTCATGACCCTCCCATGGAAGGCTGCCACTACAGGGTTGTGAAACCACAGTTCTAGCATGTTCACTTCTCTAAACTAAATGTCCTGGGAGGGGAAGAAGCATTCCAGACTCAGGTGAGCTTTTACTGTTCTGATCTTGGCTGGATGGAGTTGATCCATTTCCTCCCCCAATAATGCTGCTATGGGGCTGTGCTTCTGCTTCAATGAACCCCACAAATGTAATTTGCAAACCTCCTCTCCCCCCGGCTCCAGCATAAATCCAGGTAGCACCTATACTGGTCCTAAGTCAAAACACTCCCTTTTGGTTGGAAACTCCTCAGCAAGTAATTACAATAACTGATCAAAGGGCTCCGCTAGTATTATGTGCTCAGTTTGAATGTATTTTTTCATTTGCATTTTCCCCTTTCATTTTTTTGCATTCGGTAGATAGTGGCAAAGTAAATGTTAAGATGTCATGTCTCCCTCCTAGGAAGTGATTGACAGGCCTTAAGTGCTGTGGGTTTTTTATAACCAACATGACTGACAGCTTTTAAGTGGAGAGCAGTTTATGCAACTTTCAAATGTTAGTTGTCTACACGAATTTTATGAAATATTGGATTTTCTTGTATCTATCTAATAGTGTTTCCTACTGTGCTGGCAACCGCTGTAATAACTCAACTGTTAAAAATAAAAGTCTGCACTGTTCTAGGGCTTCCACACTGACAAAAGGAAAAGAAAACTAGTGCATATTCCTCAAGGACTTGGATTTCAAAGCCGTATAGAGTTAAATAGGAGGTTTCTCTTCAGGTCAGAGCTGGCTACAGGAAGATCCTTACTTATACAACAAATATTTCTATTTAATGTTTTAAAACATTCTGCATCATATAGTATGTCTACATATCTAAAACAGGGTTATTCTCCCATCAGTGCCTCATGGAACTGAAGTGGTTAATTTCCCTACAATCTACTCCTGTAAATCCATCATCTTGCTCCACTCATTAAAAGAGCAAATTCTTCAATGGTTTGCATATGAAATTTGGTCAATTGTTATTAAGCACCAGTAGGGCACATGATTTACCAACACAGACAATTCAGCCTATGCCCCAAGATTTTACAATCCACTTCAAACACAGATGAGATGGAAGTAGCTCATGCAGAGGAGAGTGGAAAACTCTAGCAGTGGTCTTTTTGTGAAAGGCTTCCTGGCAAAAGTGGGTTTTTAAGGAGGAAGAGGTGGTTGTATGGCACTCCAGTACCAATAGATCTTGTAATGTTATCAGTTATAAATACTTTCATAATTAAGGATCCTAAATCTGTCTGTGTCTCATACAACACTAACGTTTATAAACATGAACACTTAGGCCTCAATTAATCAGAAAATATATTCTGCCTTCTGTGCAACGTAAGCTCCAGAAGGCCACTTGACACAGGCTCCACAAGAGGTCATGCTATTCAGTCTGCCTTCCGCAGAAACACAAAGGACACCAAACCTTGTGCACTGGGGAGTTATGATGCATGTCAGTGAAAGAGTCCAGGACACAGAGAACTCTCCTCACTCATCTTGTATCAATTCCTCTCCTACTGAATACCATCAGTGAAGTATAAAGGGAAGATGGACAGGTTCTTGAAAGCCTATGGGCCTGAAAGAAGTGAGTGGGACTTTGTTCTACCTGCCAGTCATCAAAGCAGTAGGTTTCCCCAGTGCTGTTCTCCCATCCCACAACATAGCCATTTGATTTGGGCAAATAGTAGGCGCATCTATAGCCTGATGGGTCACCGTCTAAACTTCAGAGCTCTGCCGGAGAGATGTCTCCTTAAAATTTCCTCTTTGCTGGACTATCAGGCAGAAAAGAACCTTTGGCATCAAACCAACAAGCTCAATTGCCATATCTGACAACTGGGCTCAATGGAGTCTGTGACACCACTGGGAAGGGAGTGTCCTGGGACACCACATAATGTTTAGCCACTGCTGAGGGTGAAAGTACTCCTCTGACACGGGGAATCGGTTTCATGCCTGTAGCTGAGACCTGTATAGGTTCTCTTCTGCTAGGGAGGGATCTTTGTTCAGTTGCCTCTGACAGAGAAACTGACAACTAGCTTGGCATGAGACCATTCCTGTGCACTTTGTTTTGTATAGTGCCAGATATTTATAGTCACGTTTTCCACGTTCATTTGCATGAATTCTAGCTCAGGTTTTTTAAAGATGTACAAGAACATAATTTATTAAACCTACAACATAATCTATCCTAAATAATTACAAAATTTCCTCTTTCTCACTTTCAGAGGACAGACAATAATCAGGTTAGGTTGTTATCTTTATAACCCTGACCTCATAGTTTCTCTTCATTTTCCTCTCCAGTCTTTCTTGAGTTCTCCTCCTCTAATTCACTTCCAACTGATTGAATATACCCAAAAAAGAAAAACTGTAGCCAGATAAATCATTTTACCTTGGAAATTTGTCTGTGTGAACAAGAAACAAAGTGCTGCCCTCAAAAACTTAGCAAATTACTTTAATCTCATGTATGGAGCAAGTTCATTTATTTTCTTTATATAAAAGGAACAAATTTCATCACGCAAATTGTGCCCTGAAGGAGAGCAAAACAGTTCAGACTGCTAGTTTTATTTCTTTTAAAAGCAAATAAGTGAACTCATGTAATACCTCTGAGTGAAACAATTGCCCATGTTTTGGAGGTCAGTGGTTTATTTATATAGTACTTGGGTCCTACAGCCCTTTTTTAAAGGCATGTTGGCTTACCTGCTGGCTCCCAAAACCCTCACCAGTAATTGGCTTGAACGCATGTAACAATAGTGACTTAACTGGCCACACTTTGCATTGGATGACATTTTTTTAATATTTAGGGAAGTGAATTACACCCAAAAAGAAATTAGTTGAAGCCCTGCAGAGTTCTGGGTAGCTTTTCTGTTTTCCTAAGGCTCCTCCCACCCCATCCTCCCCACAACCATAAAGGGACAGTAATGTGAGGGAACATGAACCTGAGGTAAAGTGGTTGTAAGAAGTGAAAGCTTTTCACTTAAAAGGCAAAGGCTTAAAATCTTTCTATGATAAGT
Source organism: Natator depressus (assembly GCF_965152275.1). Lineage (NCBI taxonomy): Eukaryota > Metazoa > Chordata > Testudines > Cheloniidae > Natator > Natator depressus. Next base: position 109,523,141 of record NC_134235.1, read on the forward strand.
GACTTGAATTCAGGATACTTTCAAAGTTAAACCCACACCTCCTCAAAGCCAGGCAAGGTGGCACGTCTTTTCAGACCAAGAAAGGCATATGGAACTCAAATTGGATTTGTGTGGTTATCTATTGCTAATGCAGCAGTATATACATCTACCTTACTTTGTATTAAAAAGAAAAAAAGTGTAACCAAGGAAGGTTTACCATACAGTACTTCATTCAGACTCTATTACACACATTGAGTATGGCCAAGGTTAGCTGTACAGGCGTTTGCTCTTACTGCAGTCTCTCTGTTCAGGAAGGATATCACTGAAATGAGGATTACAGAATTTGTGATGGACAGCTGAGGATTAAAAGACAATCAGACACTGCCACAATATCTGCCAATACACTTCTTGAAGAAACACAGGCAAATATGGGGTGTGAAACTGACAAGGAGAGCATCTTCTTAGACATACTGTAGCAGAACAGCAGTCACAGAGACATCAGTGATAGGATCAGGAACAGTGTGAACTACTGAGCAATGCTGGGGAGAGGCAGGTTCAGTGAGGCTGCTATCTAAAATCAGGTGGGTCAGGTATCAGACTTGACCCATCAACCCACATTGATCAAGCACGATAAACTTGTAACAGAATCCTTCAGCAGGTTAGCTGGCATGCAACAGGGTACCAGCATGAAGCACTGAGGTCAGTCCCTCCTTTGTGCTCCTCTGCTGATGACTGTAGATCCAGGGTCGTGGTGCCAGGTGAAGAGATGTCCTTGTGACATTGAAGAATAAACCATTGGGGATGGTAGGTCTGCGTGGGAGCTATCTATTGCCTGGCGTTGTTTACTGGATAAAACATATTAAGTTTTAGTTTTGTTTTTTCCCCCCACTATGGGACCTTTTGTACTCTTCTGGCTGGGCTGATTAACATTGATCAGGCAGGTTTCCTGTCTCATTGTAAAATGTTATGTATGAAGGCCTGTTGACTGCAGTGCCTGTATTGTTTGTAGACAATGAGATTTCTGTGAGCTTGCTGGGTTAGGTAATGAGCCCAGGTCCTCCGTTGCCTTCGCAAGAGATATGGGGGTGGGACTGAAATTAGTAGGCCTGATCTTCCCTGTTCAGGGACTGCCAGACTGCATTCAGTACGCCTGCAGTGACTCAGAGGTTCTGCACTTGCACGAGGGAGTTGGCGTTAACCTTTTGTGAATGTGTGGATTTGTTTTTAAAGGTGTAGCGGGGGTTAGAGCAAAGTAATTTTGTGTGGATGGAAGATGCCCTGGAGAGCAAAAGTGCAGAACACTGGTAATTTGCAACCTTAAAGGGGATAAAGACATCTTAGATCCACCCTTGCAAGTAAAGGCAGAGGGAGAATATAGTAGTTCAGGAGTGTCTTGTATAGTCAGGTTTTTAAAAGTGAACGAGCTCATAGAAGCTCTCTTTTTACTGCTGCTTTTAAAAAAGATCTGCTTGTTTTCCCAAATCCCTTCTCTCTCAACCTTTCTTTTACCTATCCTAGCTGTGTGCTGGAGGAAATAAGCACATAGATTTCCCATCCTCTGGGGAAATTTGGGTTGGCATTGCATAGCCTTCTCCAGCTTGCCATCAGCAGTATGGCATTACCACCGCCACAGCTACTACTGCTCTTCATCCATAACAGCCTGCTGACATGGATCTTGAGGGAGCCCTTCTTGTGCTGATATTCTGTAATGATGTTACCTGCTCAGGGGCTTTGGAATTCTACTCTCCCCAGCATGAGAAAACAAAACTCCATTGTATTTTGTTTGACAGGTCCATGCATTGTGTAAAATTAAAACCAAGTAAACTCAATTCAGTGATGAATTGAGGCATGTACAATATCCTCAGGGCCAGCATTTCCTCTTCTACAAATCTCCATCAACTGGTAAGGCACTGAAGATCAAGTCTTCCAGAAACAATCCTAAGTGAGTAATAAATCCCTCCTCTTTACTCGTCTTTGTAGCAGCAAAGCATAAGTATAGGGACAGGCACAGTAGGATATGATACGGTGCACAGAACTCATTCAGGGCTTGGCAAGAAGGTCTCCTGGACTAGTCAAAAGACCACAGCTTCACAGTTAAAGAATCTGATCACGGAGAGTTTAGCTGAGATCAAATGTGATGAATTCAGATATAGATGGATGGCCTCCACGAAGCTGGCAATTTGGTGTGAGGCTGGAAGGAAAAAATGCTAGCTGAAAAAGACTGGTTTCCTTTGCTTAGAAGCCAGGTTAAGGAAGCTTTTTGCACTCAATATAAAACTCTCACAGTGAGCAGCCCTGTTTGTTTGTTTTGACTGGAACCCCCAAATCCCAATTGCCCCCAGTCCTTTGGGCTTTGAGAACCCAGGGTTTTGTCCTATCTTCCACTGTAACTTGCCTGATCTGTCTCACAGAACTATAGCCCTAATAATAGTTCAGCTTATTTGTCACAAAACCTGACCAATCATTTCAGTCGCATCCTCACTGTTCAGAGTGACTGAACTTGTAATGTATACTTTAGCCAGGCCTAAAAGAGACTCTTATTGGAAAACCTACTGCAGTCAATATGGTGGAGTCTTGCAAAATCTAGTTCTCTGATTTCTATTGAGATTTTAAAACAATGATGGTGACAAAACTGCAATTATTCCTAAATGAGGGAAAAAAGGAGCCTGGTGGACAGAATGAACTTTTTTTGAACCTCAAATTCATTTCACTTCAGATTCTGACAGCAGATTTTGGCTGCTTTTTCTTTTATCCTCACCTGTTTTTATCCATATTCAGGGCCTTCCTTGTGTGTTCTGTGGATGTGGCATTTTCCCCATGAAATTCACTCCTTGCTGCCCAATTATGCTCCAGAATCTCAGAATCAAGCTCTTTTCTTCCCTGGCACCCCAGGGGGGAAGGAGGTTCTGAGCTAAGCCACTTAGACAACATTGTAGCAACCCTGACACATGAAGCTAGGTTGCCTGGAAAACACAGCCAAAACCTCATAATTGAAAATAATCAGTCAAATAGATTTACCAACATAGATTAGGTCAATAAGTATTTCAGCCAGAGCTCTGTATGTTTGAACTGGGGATGGGGTGGAGAGATGAAGATGAAGGGTATTACCATGGAGATAGGACAAATACATAGCAGTGGAATTGGGTCCCTTCATGACATATTGAATCTATTTCCCCGTGTTAAGTATCCTCACACCTTCTTGTCAACTGTCTAAATGGGCCATCTTGATTATCACTACAAAAGTTTTTCTCCTGCTGATAATAGCTCACTTAATTAATTAGCCTCTTACTCCACCTTTTCATGTTCTCTGTATGTAAGATATATATATATCTTCCTGCTATATGTTCCATTCTGTGCATCCAGTGAAGTGGGCTGTAGCTCACGAAAGCTTATGCTCAAATAAATATATTAGTCTCTAAGGTGCCACAAGTCCTCCTGTTCTTTTTGCGGATACAGACTAACACGGCTGCTACTCTGAAACCTTTAATACAATGGCCACCTTTACAAGTTCAGTCTTTGCCGTTGGTTACCAAACCAACTATATCTCATGGGCTGCAGTCCCATGGGCCCGTGTACCTGGGCACTGCAGGAATACTCCTGGGCTGGGGCCCGGTTCCAGCAATGTTTGGAGCCAAGTCTCTCCCTTGGCCCCGCCTTCCGCCCACAGCCCCCCCCTTGCGCATCCCCCGAGTGATTTAAAACAGCCTGGGGCCCCCACTCACCACTGGCAGTGCAGTGGAGCTGAGTGGCTTCCTCCCTGCCTGCTCCACGTGGCTGCCGGCCCCTCCCTGCAGCCCCTGGGCAGGATGGGTCTGTATCCAGCCCCAAGTGCCCCTGCAGCCAATGGGAAGCTGCGGGGTCAGTGCCTGGGGGTAGTAGCACAGGGAGACTCCCGGCCTGCCCTGCCTAGGAGCCCCAGGTAAGCACCACATCCTCCACCCCCTCCCAGATCTTGAACCCCCTCCCTCCACCCCCTCCCATCTCCAAACTCCCTCCCAGATCCTGAACCCCCTCCCTCCGCCCCTCCCATCTCCAAACTCCCTCCCAGATCCTGAACCCCCTCCCTCCGCCCCTCCCATCTCCAAACTCCCTCCCAGATCCTGAACCCCCTCCCTCCGCCCCTCCCATCTCCAAACTCCCTCCCAGATCCTGCACCTCCACCCTGCACCCAAACTCGGTCACAGCACCTGCACACTTCATCCCCTCCTGCACCCCCAGCCCCTGTCTCAGCCCAGAGCCTACACCCAAACTCCATTCCAGAGCCTGCACCCCCTCCTGTCCCCAAACTCCCTCCCAGAGCCTGCACCCCCACCCCCAGCCCAGAACCAGCACCCAAACTCTGTCCCAGAGCCTGCACCCCTCACCCCTTCCTACACCCCCACCCCTTGCCCAAGCCCAGAGCCTACACCCAAACTCCATCCCAGAGCCTGCACCCCAGACCCCCTCCCCCACCCAAACTCCCTCCCAGAGCCCAACCTCTCACCTGTCCTGCACCCCAATCCCCTGCCCCAGCCCAGGGCCTGCACCCCAGACTTTCTGCCCTCAGCCAAACTCCCTCCCAGAGCCTTAGGAAGGGGGGAGGGGCAGAATTGGGGGCAGGGGCGGGTTCTGGGCACCACCAAAATCTCTACAAACCTGCCACCCCTGCTATATCTCAAACCCTGCCATTACCTTCCAATCTAAGCACAGAAAAACACTGCTGTATCATGGATACCACTATGATAGTGGTTAAAAGATTAGCTTTTAAAGTTGTGTCACCTGCATAGGTGGCAACATTATTAAAAGGGGCTTTTCAGGGCCTAAACTATCCCAGACCTCCCTCTCAACAGCTATGCTATCTTGCATCATGCTAATGACTCCCGTTCCCCAACCAGTTATCCCGAGATCTTTCCCCACAACCCATGCTATTTTTGTGTTGCAAAATAATCAGTTCTAGACATGGGGACAAAACAAAACTCTGGATCCAAACACCCAGAAAGTTTGGCTATAAAACTGTATTTTATAGCTTGGGACTATCTCGTCTCACTTCTTGATAAGATAACCCTGGGGCTTGTGTAACTAAAAGATAATTATTATAACTAATGAAGATGGTAGTACTCAAATGCCTACTTGTACCCTGCCTCACATCCAATTTTTATGTCTCATCTTAAACTAATAATGTAAATTCTTTGGGAAAGAGACTGTTTGACTTTGTCTACACAGCACCTAACACAACCACGTGCACCTGGTTAAGGCCTCAAGTTGTACGTAATATGAATTGATAATAATAAGGTACTGCAAATTAATCTGCCGTTCTATGAAAACAGGATTTGCAGAGCTGATCCTGGGCTGGAGTGCATTTTAGCCATTCAAACCGAAGACGGTAGCCATTTTGTTTGATGGAATTTTGTCAACTACCATAGTAGTTGGGCCCAACACAATGCAGATTGAAAAGAACATTATTACTTTAGTGTTTTCCACAATTTAAGAGCAGTCCGAACAAATGTTTTGATATCTCCTGCTAACTGTATCTGATAAAATGAGAGCAAGTCTGGTCAGTGCTTTTCCTGTTCTTGTCTAAGAGCAAAGAGCTAAGAATAAGAAAGTATGCTAGGGTCACCTGCATAAGCTTTTAAATTTCAACACAGAAAATTCAAGCTAGGTTTCATTAATGTCTGAAAGTGAACTGGGAAAGAAAATCTTCATGACATTTGTAAGAAATGAAAGCTACATACCAGATACAATGAAAGCAGACAGTTATAAAATTGATTACAACATGGAAATTGTTGGGGAAGCAGTACCGTCGTCTTGTTAAAGCACACAACCAATATGTCAGGAGTCCTGCATTCTAATCCCACCCTGATACTTACTGAGCAATTTTGGCAAGACATTTAACCCCGATATGCCTTAGGCTATGTCTACGCTAGAGACCTTACAGCGGCACAGCTGTACCAAAGCAATTGCGCTGCAGTAAGATGTCTTGTGTAGCTGCTCTATGCGGCTGGGAAAGAGCTCTCCTGTCCACATAATTAAACCACCCCCAACAAGCGGCAGTAGCTATGCTGGCAGGAGAAGCTCTCTGGCCAACACAGGGCTGTGCACGCCGGCGATTTTGTTGGTGTAACTTATGTCACTCAGGGGGGTGTTTTTTCACACCCTGAGCAACATAAGTAATTCTGACATAAGTGTAGTGTAGACATAGCCTTAGTGTCCACATCTGTAAAACAGACAGAGGAATACTCGTGGTGTTACACAAGCTGTTGTAAGGCTTAAATCCATGAATGTTTCAGATGGTCTTGGAGAGCCATGCGTGGAAGAGGCTATAGAAATGCTAACTGTTGCAACCAATGTGCCCACTTTAGACTTCACAGCTGTCGTTATGCTGCACAGCACAGCCATTTGGAATTACGGTGACAGGAGGCACAGAATCCAGGTTCTCCAAAGCACAGGCTTCTACTACTAGAGCTAAAGGAGTAGCTGTTAGCAGCCGAGGCCAATAAGCAGCTCTAGTTTTATCCAATAGTCCACATAGATACTAGTAGCTCATTACATTTCTTTGCTGTTAAACAATACTTTATATGCAAAACAAATATGAGATTTCAACACTTTAAGCATTTCAACACCATCCACCAAAAAGATCCAATAATCTAACTGATCAGCAGAAACAAATGTTCCATGAGTGAATAATTCACAGACCAAAACGTGCTAAACTACCAAACTGCTAATAAGCACTCAGACACTTCAGAACTGCCATCTCAGACTTAAAGGACACAGCCATATTGCAAAATTTGTTTTTTAAACAAACTCAGGACAAGCAAAACGATTACAGAAAACACTGCAGCTAAGCCAAGGCAAGAAAAAGCAATACCAGCATTGACATATGTTCCCAGCAACTCAATGTCCTTTATGTACAAAATAATGCTAATAAGAGGGTAAATTGGTTACCACAATACAACAGTGCAATGGAAAATGCCTATGCAATGGTTTTCCTTAAACTGGATAAATAGGACTGTTTCCGTATAGTGTCTAAAAGTGTGAACCTATAACTATACATTGGTATCAGTGAATGACAGGAGTTATTTCATCTGTGATGCATTTATGACAGGCCACCACTTTTTGGAATCAGTGTGATACAGACAATCTGCGAAAAGTCTGGTGTAGTGAGACCATGAAAAATATGAAAGATTTCTGGAATAAGTGAGCATATGTATGTCTCCAAGTTTCTAAGAAGGCTGAAGTATGAGAATTCCAGTCGTGGGGACTTTTGATACTGCTCCAGTTGAAACAAACTTGCAATAAACCCTGTAGAGAGTTTCATTCAACAGGATGAGCTAACCAAGAAAACAGTCATTTCTGGCTAGTTCCTCAGCATTAGCAGCAGCTGTGAACTCAGTAAACAGTTCTGTTTTCTGGTTGTCAAAGAGCTGCTAAAGCAGATGTGAAACGCATCAAAAATAGGTCACAGAAACAGAACATGAAAGGGAATGCATCAATATCAGAGCAATCTGCAAATAAGTAACACGGGAATATCTCAGCAGTGTTTGTAATACCACACTGTACCTAATACATAACTGCAGCTTACATCAGATTGCCTTCGTGTGATTCATACGATAGGACTTCCTATGTACTGTACTCTGTGCATGAATAAGGGTGTGGTACTTTTACCAATGAAGGGTCAGATTTTAGATATATGTACTGTAAATGCTTTGCTTTTCTTAGATTCAGTTTTTCTGAGAGGTGCTTTCATTCCTGATTCTCTTCTCAAACACTGTAATTATCCCAGCCTGAGATAAAGCACAGAGCTGAGTGGGAACTTTGCCCTGGGTTACTGTGCCTTTGCCACTACAAACAGAGTACAAGTTCAGTCCTTTTGATAGGCAGTTCCCCAACAATGTTCATCCGTAAATGAACTGAAATGATAGCCAATAGGCTGATTAAATAAATTTTTCAACCTGTGGGGCCTAATCTCAGCAGGGTTACTTATGTGGATATCTTTCTAGTCCTCTCATTCGCTCTTCAAAATAGTTTAACTCTTCTGTTAACAGACATTGAGTTGAATAAGATTTAGCCTTAAAGGTCACTTTCAAACGCAAATAAAGGGCTTGTGGCCTGCTTTGCTCTTTTTATTGAATCAAGGTTTGTTTTATCTGCTTGTTTCCGTAACTAGTCCAGCCTGGGCCAATGGCAGGATCTGAACCCAGGACCTACAGTGCCAAAAGAATGAGCCTCTACAGCTATCCTTAAAGAACTATGTTTCAGGCAACCACGCTGTGGGCAGTACAGCCTAGTGGTCGGAGTGGATGTTAAGGCTAGTAGTTGGAGCCAGCACTGGGGACCGGGCTTTAGAAACTAGGGGCTAGGGTCAGAGCTGGAGACCATAGTCTCAAACCTGCACCAAAGGTCAAGCTAGAGGTCAGGAACTGGGTACCAGAGCAGGGCGTCAAGCCGGAGGTAGTGGTCAGAAGCCACAGCCAAGGATCAAGCCAGAATCACTTAGAGCAAGGTAACAGGCAAGGTGGGACAGCCTGCTGGCCCCTCCAGCCAGTCAGGGCAGCATGGCCAATCAGGCAGCCTGTTTCAGGCCAGCTGCACTCATGGGTTGCCTCGCGACTAGCTCTGCGCCTGCTGGCCTGGCTTCTTAATATTAGGTCTCATAGCTTGAAGCAGAAGCAGACACATCTTCCTCTTACGTAGGCCAGCCAGTAGAGGGGGATAAAGACCCACTCGCTCCTAGTGTGTGTGGTTACATTTACATTAGAAATTTGGGGGGATATGTTTATATTTAATATAAAAGTAAAGTTAAAACCAGAAATTCAGGTTTTATGTTTATCTCTGCAGGAAGACTCTACAGAGTACTGGAGAACTAATAACACGACATCACTGAAACTGCAAGTTATGAGAAAAAGGAGGGATTTTAGTCAAACTCTAAAAATCTGTCTTTGGCTTGTTTTTGTTAATATCAATTTAACTCCAATGTCTAATCAACTCTTGGGAGAAAAAATGTCTTCTGTAGATCCAACCCCAATGTCCCTTCAGTTAAGATGTGAGAGCTCAAAATGCACATCCCCAAAGACCTCCAAGAAGTTCTCTAACACAGTGGTTCCCAAACTTGTTCCGCCGCTTGTGCAGGGAAGGCCCCTGGTGGGCCGGGCCGGTTTGTTTACCTGCCGCATCTGCAGGGTCAGCCAATCACGGCTCCCAGTGGCCACGGTTCACTGCTCCAGGCCAAAGGGGGCTGCTGGAAGCAGCGCGGGCCAAGGGACTTACTGGCCGCTGCTTTCAGCCCGGCCCGCCAGGGGCTTTCCCTGCACAAGCGGCGGAACAAGTTTGGGAACCACTGCTCTAACAAAACCAATGAAGACCAGACTTGGTATGGCTGATATTTTAGAAGGACTCAAGGTTTGAACTGACATCGATCTCCTTGGCTAAAATCTCCCTTCCCTTTGTTGTTGTTCAGCACACTGAGTGCCTGGATGATGTTCTCTGACTCCCACTGATTGTTCCATTTCAGTGGAAACTGAATTGTAGCTTGTAAAGTGCGATGGGAGTCAAAGTTCCCCTGAGCAAATGGCTCCTCAGGCTGATGTGGCTAAGGTACATCGGTTTCATAGCCAGTGCTACACGGGGTTAGGCCACCATCAAATCCCACCAACTTTGTCTGCCTTAACACAATGGATCAGGTACTCATGGGAGGTTAAAATGTTATTTTCAACAAATGTGTGAAACTTTTTTTGTGTAAGAAAGTGCTTGGGATTTTTTCCAGGAAGTGGGGAATCTGATGGTCCTGGTCCCAGGACCTTTTCATCAGCAGAACCAGATAAAGCACCAGGTGGGGGAGGATGGTGGACTAGATGAGTTCTTGAGATCCCTTCCAGCCCGACATTTCTTTGATTCTTGTTGTGACGGGATCCCTGGAGTGCAGCCTGGGACTTTGGGACCGCTGTGCCCCCTTAACTCTTTCCAGCCTGGGCTGTCTCTTACAATACTTTGCTAGTGACAAGCAGCAAACCCCTCCAGGTGCTGTGCTCACTCAACACAACAGCATGTGGAGCCCCACACCCAGCTATGTTGCATGAATGCTCCCAGAGCCACTCATGAATCACACAGAGAGGCACTACAGCCAAATCTCCCCAGCTCCTGGCACTGTAACTCAGGAATATACCGTCTTGCACTGCTCAAGATGAGTAATGCAAATGTATTAATTTGTTCACCACTTCATCAATGGAAAGTGGATATACACCAGCCTTTGCAAAACCTGAGCAGATTTACCACACACTTCATACAAACTCACCGGTAAAGATAAACAGTTAAACAAATGTATTGAGTATAAAAGATAGATTTTAAGTGATGTTAAGTGACAGGCAAAAAGTCAGGGTTAGTTACCAAACAAAAAGAAAATATAACCACGCAGTCTAAACTCTCAACCCTATTAGACTGGGCAGCAATTAGATAAAGCAGTTTCTCACTCCACTGGATATTGCAGTCCTTAATATACAGATTTGTCCCTTATATCTGGGCCAGTCTCCTCTGTTGGAGTCTTCAGTCGTCTTCTCAGTGTCTTTGTTGTTTGCAGCATAGGTGGGGACAGGAGAAAGGCCCTGCATGTGGCCACTGTGTCTGTTTTATAACCTCAGCCCCATGTGCTTGGGGAGCACAAATCCAGGCATGTCTGGGGCATTGCTGAGTCTCCAGGCAAGGTTGAGCAATTCCCCTGGTGTGGTTTCATGCAGGCAAGTCATTGCATTGTAGCTCCCTTGCTGGACAATGGTTGCTGATGGGTTGATTGATACCCAGCCTAGATGTTGGTGACTTTCCTTGCTTTTGCCTCTGGGGAGCTAATATCTGGCTGATTCCCCAACTTACAGCATGTTTTAGTGACAACCACACAACACAATTCTCATAACTTCATATGCATTAATGATCTACATCTATGGGTAGAGAAATGACTTTCAGCAGATCATAACCTTTCCCCGATACATATAAAGCATGCCTTGTAAGGTAAGATCATGATTATATAAAAATGAGGAATATGGGGGTTCCAGGATGCTCCCCCAAGGTATAGAATGTCACACTTGCCACAATAAATACAATGTAGGCAAATTAGATGGCAACTAGTTAAGAAAACTTGGCAAATATGCAGCCGAGGTGAGTATTTTTCCACTGCTCTAGGCTTGTAGCTGAAATAGTAGAACTCTGCACCTTGGTAATTTGGATTTGTTCAGTTTTACTTTCATTTGAGGGCTGAATATATATACACCAAGCAGGAAGTATACCCAAATAAAGCATGATGCCTGCAATACACATTTCATTAACACATTTTGGAAACCTCAGTAGAGTTTGGCATGTCATCACAGCAGTTATAGATTGGGTTTTATTTCAGAAATTAAGTTGAAAGATAGGACACCTAGACTAGTATAAAGATAAATACCACAGTACTAGAAGTGGGGTGATTAATACCTGCATTAAGCCTCTGAAAATGCCCACTGTAGATTTCAAGTTTCCAGAAACCTGAGCAGATTGAGCTGTTGCATAAGAATTGAGTGGAACTGGTTGGAAATATGGGAGAGGAGGAGTTTCAATGGAAATTTTGTTAAAGCACAAACTGAAGATTTGTGTCCAAAATCCCCAAAATTCAATTCTGAAATGCTGCCACCAGGCTTAATAGGAGATGTGTTTCAGTTACCTCATGCCCTCATTCTCCTGTATGGACTGGGATCCTTGGCTGGACTACACCTCCCATGATGCCCCACTGTCACCCCTCTTGCAGAGCCACTGCTGTGCCTCATGGGAGATGTAATCTGCCTGCAGAACCTGGTCCATAGAGGCGACCAGGAACATGGAGCATCTAAACTACAACACCCATTAGGCACCATGGCAGCATTTCAGAAAAAAATGTTTCTGGTTTTCAGGTGATCTGCAGAAAGCAGACAATTTTTGTGAAAAAAAATTCATTGAGTCAAAAACCCAATTTTCAGTGGAAACTGCTTTTCAGTGGAAAATTTTGGACCAGCCCTAATGCTGAAGGCAGTTAACAAATATGCTGCATCTTCTCTACAGCCTGTCCATCAATGCTTACTGTGAATAATTTCATTATTCATTTTCATAAAGAAGAGACAATGCAAAGTACAAAAAGGTAAATGACTTGCAGCTTGTATATGTTTCCAAAAACTGCAAGCTTCATGGGCTTTCCAATAGAATTAGGCAAATTTACAGTTGGTAAAAGCTGCAAGATCAGACAAACTCAATGCTTACTGAATAGAGTTACAAGTTTTGTCAAACCGAAGACAGAACAATTCCTTCCTTCAACTCAACTGGCATTGTGAGGAATAAACATAGAAAAACAAGGTCAGTTTAGGCAACAGTTTGAATGTTTCTCTTTGCCACAGAAGCTGTAGAGAAAGCAGCTAGAGTAAAATCCTGGCCCCACTGAAGTCAATGGCAAAACTCCCGTTTTACTCCTAAAATGCAGTCTATGATTTTTCTCCATATGGCAGGCCCTGAAGTCTTGCAGATATAGAATGCTTCTACATGAAGTGAAGAGGGTAAAAGGGAGGAAGAGTTAAAGAGATTTGGACAAAGACCTGGCATAAGTTTGAGGGGTTCTGTTATCCCAGAAACATGTTAAACTTGTAGGAAGAGCTGGTCCAAAAAAACTGAGGAAAAAAATCCAGCAGAAATTTCAGTAAATTCAAAATATTTTTATCCTGTTGTGTTTTGTAACAGTTTGTTACAAATTGATTGCCAAATTTCTGTGAATTTTTTTTAATGGAATGAGAAAATTTTGAAAACTGAATGTTCTAGTTTAAAATAAACCCCACATGCTACAGAATTATGCTTGCCATACAAAAGTTAGAGCCCAATCCTTCAGTCACACATTCTCAACTTTATGTATCTGAATAATGCCACTGACTGCTCTTGTGCTAAAATTTAATCATGTGTATGACTGATTGTAGGATCGTGGTCTCGCACAGGACCAATACAAAAATCCCAGCACTTTGCTGACCCACACTAATTCTTTTCATTTCAAGTTTGCAGCAAAAGTTTTCAAAACTGGAAAAAAAATGTAAAAAACTGAAATGCAAAAAATGCTGTAAATTTGTGGCAGGAGGGGCTGTTATAAATATAAAGGGAAGGGTAACCACCTTTCTGTATACAATGCTCTAAAATCCCTCCTGGCCAGAGGCAAAACCCTTTCACCTGTAAAGGGTTAAGAAGCTAAGATAACCCCGCTGGCACCTGACCCAAAATGACCAATGAGTTGACAAGAAACTTCCAAATATGGTGGGGAACAAAGGGTTCTGTCTGTCTGTGTGATGCTTTTGCCAGGAACAGATCAGAAATGCAAGCCTTCCAACTCCTGTTAAGTTAGTAAGTAATCTAGCTAGAAGATGCGTTAGATTTTCGTTTATTTAATGGCTGGTAAAATAAGCTGTGCTGGAGCGAATGTATATTCCTGTTTTTGTGTCTTTTTGTAACTTAAGGTTTTGCCTAGAGGGATTCTCTATGTTTTGAATCTGATTACCCTGTAAGTTATTTACCATCCTGATTTTACATAGGTGATTCTTTTACCTTTTCTTTAATTAAAATTCTTCTTTTAAGAACCTGATTGATTTTTCATTGTTCTTAAGATCCAAGGGTTTGGGTTTGTGTTCACCTGTACCAAGTGGTGAGGATTCTTATCAAGCCTTCCCCAGGAAAGGGGGTGTAGGGCTTGGGGGGCTATTTTGGGGGAAGACATCTCCAAGTGGTCTCTTTCCCTGTTCTTTGTTTAAAATGCTTGGTGGTGGCAGCATACTGTTCAAGGACAAGGCAAAGTTTGTACCTTGGGGAAGTTTTTAACCTAAGCTGGTAAGAGTAAGCTTAGGGGGTCTTTCATGCAGGTCCCCACACGTGTACTCTAGAGTTCAGAGTGGGGAAGGAACCTTGACAGGGGCAATTTAAATTTTTTATTCCAAGAAATCCAGCCATCTCTACTTTTGAGGGATATTAATTTTTTGGCCCCCCAAACATGCAAACAGCAATACATGTGTTTAACAGTGGGACCATTCATGTGTGTAAAGTTAAGCATGTGCATAACTATTTGCAGGCTCAGGGATTCAAAGCTTAAAATTTCAAACGTATTTGGGGGATTATGTGATTCCTTAATAAGAGATATGCTCATAAACAGCACACAGAGTGATCATGTAGGTAGATATTGCTGTAAGAATAGGATTTAACCTTAACCTGAGGCACAGATATCCAACCAGTGAAATTGCTAAAATGAAGATTCAGATTTTAAGTGGCCTGGTACAGGATGGGCAGCTAGTCCACCTGTCATGTCGGAAGAGAAAAATAGAAATGAAGGAAATGAAAATGACAATCAAAATAGAAATAAAATGGGTCTCCGACTGGCAAAAATGCCTGTGCGCAAAATGTGGTCAAGAACAAAAGCCAAGAAATTGTTCAGCATTTGATCAAATATGCCACGATGTGCCATATGAATTAGGTACTTAAAATCCTGCAAAGTCAAGAAGCTAGTTTAAAAGCTACTTGCTGTAAAAACCAAAGAATCCATACTGAGAGCAGAGACAGCACACTGGGTGAATTCTCAGATGTCTTTCAAGGCCAGTGATGTCTGGAAGGAGAATATCATACTGAAATATCAAATCAGCAACTCCAGAGATCTGTCCACCAAAGAGAATTCCATTAATCTTAGAACAGTGTTTCCCAGTTTTTCCATGTTGGCAACCCCTTAGTCAAGGTCAAAAATTTTCACAACTACCTTACATTTATTGTAAAAGAGTTTATTAAAAAAAAAAAAGTATCAGTGATGAGAGTGGTACAGAGAAGACGTATGGTGCAGTTGTTAGGCTGCTAGCCTGGGACTGAGGAGACTAGGGTTCAATTCCGTGCTCTGCCACAGACTTCTTGGGTGAGCCTGGGTAAGTCAGTCATCTCAGTTCTCATCTGTAAAATGGGGGCAATAGCACTTCCCTACCTCACAGAGGTGTTATGAGGATAATTACATTACAGACTGTGTGAGGTGCTTAAAACATACCTAGAGTAATGGGGCCTTGGAGTGCCCCTTTGTTGCATGGGATAGCCCTGTAGGCTTCCTGCCCAGGTGCTTTGCAGTAATTGACTCGAGGATCACAATTCTTCCACTACAATTCCCTTTCACAGGATGTTATTTATTCCGTCTTTTACTAGCTACAAACCCTTTGGCCCCACGGCCCCAGTCCTTTGTCTCACTGCTTCAGGAGTCCCACAGTGCTCCTTCCTGGAGCCTGTGTGATAGTCCAAACACAATTCCACCCCTTGACACAGTCTCATAGCCCTCCTTCCCAGGGCCTGGTAACTTTCAGCCCTTCCCAGGCTCTTTTCAGTCTCTCTTCCTGCACTCCTTTGGGACCCCCGGCTCTTTCAGGAGCAGCAACTACCAGGTCTTGCTTCCTTCTCTACAGTCATTCCTTCTCTCTCACTACCCAGCCCTCTCCTTTATTTATCCCAGAGGCCTGATTGGGTCACCTGACCCATTCCCCCCGGGGAGGCGAGTTAACTGTGTCACAGGCAGGGCTGGATTTTCAATTAGACACAGTAGGCACGTGCCTAGTGGCGCTGGCATTCTAGGGGTGCCAATGAATCAGAAGCAAGGGCGGGAAATTAAAAAAAAATTTAAAAAGGGAAGCAGAAGAAGCTCCTGTCTGCCCGCTGGGTCCTCTCCACGCCCTGCCCACCAAGGGCTTCTCTCTGCCCCCTGGGAGATCAACAAGGTAGGAGTGGGCATGGGGTGCCGGGTGCCATGCACACTGGAAAGCAGCGTCTCTTCCCAGAGCTGGGTGCGTGGCCCTGCCCAGAGCTTCCTCTCCCTCCCCCCTGCGCACAAGGCCAGATGCTGAGCCCCACTTGCCCCGGCATCCCTCAGGCTGGGGACAGGAGTTAGATTGTGAAGGGGCTTTGGGAACGGGAGCTGCTCTGGGTCCGCCGCCCCTCCCCCCCCCGCCCCTCCCCCCCCCCCGTCTGTTCTGTTTAGCCAGGCTCAAACCTGCTGGCTCATGCTTCTTGCAGCTGCTGGGAAGGGAAGGGGGCTGGGACTGACTCTCCAGAGCCAGCATCACTTGAAGTCTTGCCGGAGTAGCTAACCCCTGCTCCGCGTCCCAGGTACCAGCTCGGCCTGCTTACAGGCCTGCGAAGCCTGGGGCAACTCAGCAAGCAGTGCTTAGAGTAAAATGGCTAGTAATTTGTCTGGGGACAGGTAGAGCTGTGTGGAGGGGCGGGGGGCTTCCTTTCCCTGTAACTGGAGCTGGGGGACCTCCCCATGGAGCCTGCCTGGGGGATAGTTGCAGATTTCCCTACGTAAGCTGCCCTGGTGGGTGGGGAGCCAGGGTCGGTGGGGGTGGACTTTCTTTCCCCCGCCCTTTCTTTTCCCTTCCCCCCGCCCCTTTGTGGGAGTGAAAGGCGGCTGCTTTTCCCACTAATCCACTTCTGGTGCTTGACTCCCTGGAGCCAAGCCACCTGGGGCTGGTGCAGAAGCCAGACCAGTCTCGGCCAGTGGGGGGAGGGGTTGGGGGGGAGCTGAAGATGCTGTGCCTAGGGGCACATAAGGCGTAAATCCAGCCCTGGCCACAGGTGAGACTGAGGCTCATCTCCCCTTAAAGAACTAGCCACCCTGTGACAGAGGCCCAGTAAGTTTCAGTAATAAAGAGAACAATGGTAAGCTTACATAATTTGTGTATGTGTTTTGACAGGCTGACAGAGAATACTTGAGTTTGAAGGACCAGGGAGAGCAGGGGACCAAGATTTCATTTGCTTTAGATTGTAATAAAATTTTCAATGCTTTGCAACCTCCCCATTTGCCTTTTGTGCTCACACTGGGGGTTGTGACCCCACAGTGGCGAGACACTGCCTTAGAAGATCATGTAAAAACTGAGCTTAATTTTATGGAAGAAAAGCTATTGAAATGGTAGAACAATGAAGCACCCATCTGCTTTCTCACAGGTCTGGACGACATGGCCCCTTTAAGGCATATGCTTTCCCTGGAAACTAAGATAATGCAGCCAACGTGGAGAAGCTCTATCTGAATGGATGGAGGCTGGGAGGAACGTAGGATAGAAACAGGGTTTAGAGGCTGAGACTCCAGGAACAAGGGACATCACTGAGTCACACACCCCTTAATTAACCCATCAAACCACCTTTGACATTTGAAGGTCATGGCACAGATGCCTGATAAGGAGAAGGGGGAGAGAAGGAAAGAGGGAGAAGGGTATAGCAAGAATGAGGAAATATACAATTATGTTTAAATCTTGTAGATTTAAACATAATTGTATATTCCCCCCCCCTTTCTTCCTCTGGGTTGTTTTGTATTTGTTATCCTTTTAGATGGTAACTTCTTAAGGGCAAGGACTGGGTCATTCGTTTGAGCTCAAGCATAGAATATTCTAGCTGAAAAGAGAATTTTCCAGAAAATGACGAGGGAATGAAAGCAAGGAGTGATAAGAAACCAGTTTCCAACCTTAACTGTAGCATGCACTGAGTAAATTACCAAGTACCAGCTAAAGGCACCAGTTCAAGTTGCTACACTGAGATAAGATAAAGGATATATTTAGGAGGTCACCAGAGTATACGCAAAAATATAAGATTATTATGATATAGATAAAAATTAAGGAGGGACTATAGTGTATGATGTTGTAAATTACTTTAAACTAAGCAGGAGAAAGAAATAAAGATACACGTGGCTACAACGCCCTCAGCACAGGGCTTAGCAGTTGGCAGGGAGGAAAAGCAAAAAAAATTCCAGAAGACATAAATAGAAACATCAAATATAAGTTAGAGAAAAGTATTCTAGCCCTCTATAAGATGAATAAGTAAGGACTCATGGAGTCTTAGGGCATGTCTACATTGCCCCAGAGACACAGTTCAGACTATGACAGCGTGAAGAGGTCTATTTTAGTGTGAACTCAAGACCTTTAAGCCTGCACCCACAGTGTCCACACGGAGGAGCTACAGTGCAGCAGTTTGGTATGTGCTAATTTACCCCCACTTAGTCCAAACTGCAAGGCAGTGTAGATATACCCCTAAGTGTAGCTTTGATCATCCTACTGTAAAAGGGCAGGTTGAATATTGTATCAAATGCTATGCATGTTTTGTAGAGTTAGTGCTGAGTTTCTGCTTTCAGTCTACACCCCAAAACAGTGATGGTGGTGGTTATAGTGACATTAATAGAACAAAGGACTAACAGAGGACCCACTGAATGCACGGATCAATGACTAAGGTACCCACTCATGTCCCTCTGCTGGAAAGCAATCCACATGTGGCGATCTCAGCCTGTGTGGAGATCCAATGAAGACAATGGTGTGGTCCACGTGTGGATCATTTAGCAGGTTTAGGGGCCAATGGGCAGTTCCAGTTTGCACAAGCTGGCTATGGTCCCCAAAAGATCACCTACTGATTATGGCTTGCCAGAGCATAATACACTTTAGCCATTCCTGCTCCCCACTATCCCTGTCCCCTGCACAAAGAGCTGTGGGAAAGGAACCATAGGAGTTGGCTACACACCTCTATGTCCAGTGGGAACTCCTGCATGCCAGGGTATTCCCTAGTAGGCAAGTTGTGGATGGTTTCTCTTTAAGTGGTGCAAAGGGAACAGAACAGGGCAGAGAATCTACCCCAAAGTGCTGACTGAGTTTTTTTAAGCAATTTGTTGCTCAGGCTGAAAAGGGTAGACACCACTGTGGTATGATGTCTTGCAATATTACCACTGAAATCATCAGACTACGTTTGTTTACAACAAAAGTGAATTCCAAGGCAAGCCTTCAGATTTTAATTCAAAATTTCCTAAAACTTTTAAAATATCAATGCCATAAGAAAAGTTTTGGATTCTGCATATTTTTAAGAGGTGCTAGTGTAATATTATTATGATACTTAAGGCAGATCGGATGATGAGGAAGAAGGTTCATTTTAGATCTTGAGATGTAAACTCTAACAGTTTTTCTTCAGTTTAAAGTGTTGTTGGTAAGGATTCTGGGCCTAAAACATTAAGCTGTAAATGTCATACAAAGGACCTGATCTTGAGAAATTATCCCATTAACTTAAATGTGTGCTGCAAGTGTTCAGCACTTTTCAGGATCAGGCCCAAGAAGACCAAAATTTACTTTACCTGTGTTTTTACCTTTAAACCATGTAGTAGTAATAATCTCTTCTTATTCCTTTTCCCCCCTGGAAGAACAGATGAAAATACAGTCAGAGGGTTTATGGTACTTTACATCTTGGACAGACGTGTACCAAGCTATAGTTAGACAAATCTTTATTTCCTACTATTTAGAGGGCTGTCCCCTTGAGGATTCATATTATTAGGTGTTAATTATCAATGAACAAACATCAAAACAGAATAAAACCTTGTTCCAATTTGCATTCCTGGGTAGAGTAATTTTTCCTGCTACATTCTGTAATTATCTATTAAAGCTGCATAGTGTAGCCTGTAGGTAGGAACTTAGCTATCCAAGTAAGTATTCAGCTTTTCCATCACTTTGATAAAAAGAGATCAGTGTGAAAAGAAATGCTGTGCTAATTTACTTGTTACCCATAGAACTTCCAGTGCTTCTGAACCATTGTACTAAGGCTGGTGGGAGGGTGAGAATATGTTGTGTTACGTTAAATAGATGGCTAACTATGGTACTCTGGTACTTTGTACACCGTGTGTGAGCCAAATTAAGTTTAAAGTGAAAATACCTGTGATAATGGTGTTTCTGTTCTGTTCTGCTACATTAAAACAAGCAGCTTTGCAAACCAAGGCTCACTAAAATGTTGACAAACCATTATGCTTATACATTACTTCACAAAAGATTGGGGTAGGCGTATTACCCCCCTAAAAGGCAAGTGAAGTGTAGCAGTGTAGGCATTGCACCTTATGTATCTGTTTTCACTATAGTCAAAGAGCTCCATCTGCTGGTGGAGCTACTGACTGGCTCACAATAAACTAATATCAAAAAGCATGTATAGTTATTTGTTCGCACTAGGGTGGTGTAGATCATTGGGCAAGACCCCTTAACTTGGTCCATATTAACTGGTTTGCATTTCCATACTAGGATGGAGGCCCTTTTTCAGAAGCAGAGTCTAATTCAATTATAAATCTGTTCAACCTAATCCCAGTTCACAAAGATGCTTGTTTTGTGGTTTTTGTCTCTGAATGTGGGTTCATGTCAGCCCATATCAAAAGGGGACCCATGGATGTCCCCCTCTCCCTGTCATTTTGGCAAACTATTGCTTTCTTCCCTCATTGTCTACATTGACATCTGCTATAGTGTTAGTCGTCTCCTGTTGGAAGAGCAAGGCCACGGTATGAATTAGTCAGTAAAAAATGCTTGATGTACTCTTACTTTCTGGAACTCTCTGACACACCTGAGCTCTGTCAGCCTACGTGCTGGGCAATCTGTCAGTCCTGAACTTGACTTGTTCTAATACACATCAGTGGATAGGGTTGTGGCTTAGGAATCAGGAGACATGAGTGCTAGTCCCGGTCTATTGCTGTCTCTCTGTCTTGTCTCTTTAGATTGTAAATTTTTCAGCACAGAGACTGTCTCCTACTAGGTGTTTGTATGGTGCCCAGCACAATAGGGTACGGATCTCAGCTGGGGGCCTCTGAATGCTATTGTAATAACATTAATAAATAAGGCCCTACCAAAATTACGCTAAACATCTATAGACTCCAAAGAGAAAAATCCTTCCTACCTTTGGTTACCTGATGTTCAGCAAGTGACTCAAGGTCCCTCCTATTCTCTGTCTGTGGTACATAATAGTCTAGTCTCCTGTGGGCCATAATGCTTCAGTTTAATTTCAGTTGTTGGGTTTAGCGTGCAGGTGCTGGGTGGTGTGGCTGGCCTGTGACATACAGAAAATCAGGCTGCATAATCTGATGGTTCCTTCTGGCCTTAAACTCTCTGATTGTATTAAACTATTAATTACTAAAGGATCACACAAAGCCCGGGAACCTTTACTGGCCTTGTCCCATAATGTGTTAAGACTAACTGGGTTGGAACTGCTGACTTCCCATGTTAGAATTACAAGGGGAAAAATGGCAGAGCCCATAACTCTGGCATGCCTCCACTCTGGAAATACACCACAGTGCATCTGTGACTTCCTCCTAGGCAAGGCCCAACTCTCATAGAATCATAGAATATCAGGGTTGGAAGGGACCTCAGGAGGTCATCTAGTCCAACCGCCTGCTCAAAGCAGGACCAATCCCCAATTAAATCATCCCAGCCAGGGCTTTGTCAAGCCTGACCTTAAAAACTTCTAAGGAAGAAGATTCTACCACCTCCCTAGGTAACGCATTCCAGTGTTTCACCATCCTCCTAGTGAAAAAGTTTTTCCTAATATCCAACCTAAACCTCCCCCACTGCAACTTGAGACCATTACTCCTTGTCCTGTCCTCTTCTACCACTGAGAATAGTCTAGAACCATCCTCTCTGGAACCACCTCTCAGGTAGTTGAAAGCAGCTATCAAATCCCCCCTCATTCTTCTCTTCTGCAGACTAAACAATCCCAGTTCCCTCAGCCTCTCCTCATAAGTCATGTGTTCCAGACCCCTAATCATTTTTGTTGCCCTTCGCTGGACTCTCTCCAATTTATCCACATCCTTCTTGTAGTGTGGGGCCCAAAACTGGACACAGTACTCCAGATGAGGCCTCACCAATGTCGAATAGAGGGGAACGATCACGTCCCTCGATCTGCTCGCTATGCCCCTACTTATACATCCCAAAATGCCATTGGCCTTCTTGGCAACAAGGGCACACTGCTGACTCATATCCAGCTTCTCGTCCACTGTCACCCCTAGGTCCTTTTCCTTTTTCTATTTCGTTTCTTTTCGAATGCCACCGATGACAGGTTTCTGCTGTCTGGTTGTTTATGCTCTTGGGAGGAATGTGGGTTTATTTTCAGTTAACAAGCCCAGGGTCTTCAGGCCTGACGCTACAAATTGAACTTCATTATGATCATTATCAACCCATATGATAAGAGGGCACAAGTTGCCCTTCATTTATTTTAGCTGGTTAAATAGGCATAAACTCAGGGAACCTGTAATTGCTGTTTGTTCTCTGTCCAGTTAGTCTGGAGTGGCACAGCAATCCATACTTTACATGTATTTTCTATACTGAGTAGAGAGCAGATTCAATGAGAACACAGGCTGGATAAATAGTATATTCATTTTAAAAAATATTAAAATGTACACAGTTAATCTATGGGCAATAATTTTATGTCAGCCCACAGCAGGTCAGCTCAGCAACAGAAAGAATTAATCACCACCAGTTTTACATGTAAAGAAAGAGACATTCATAATCCAGATGCACTCTGACTGATCACCCACTGTCCACCTTGGGTGGCCACACTTTGGCTCTTTTCATTCACTGGCAAAACAAAACCAAACAGTTCCTCTCACCTACTCTGATGGGCCCTTTGCTTGATTGGGTCCAGTGTTCCCTTCCACACCATCTGTACTCATATTGTTGGTGCCAGGCTATTGGATTAATGGAAACATTGATTCCACAGCAGATCCTATAATACTGATAGGATCAAAAAATTCTGGCAATGACAAATGTCCTTTTTTGTTTTTTGTAAAAAACCCCAGAACATTCAGGATCCTAGAATCATCATTTGTGTTTACTCTTGCATTCATTTCAGTTTTTGAAAAGCAACAATGCACTTTTTAATTTCCAGGTCAGGGTAAGCAATCTATATAATGTCTTCGTAATCCACTCTAGAAGAGTATGTGTCTTTGTTCCCCTCTAGTGGTTAGTGCACATGAGGGTTAAATGAGTCTGCTATAGCTGCCAGTGAGGGGATATTGTCTCCTTTAATTCCAGCAGTAGTGACTCACACTTTTAGCTGTCAGCCCAAGAGCGGGTCAGTTAAATCTACTTCCATCCTGTTTCCTGAGTTAACTTTGTACAGGCCCATTCCCAGGATGATCCAGTCTCTTCTATTGCTCTTTTTCAATTTTTTTAAAGTTCTCCCAAATAATATGAAACCAAAAATATATGTGACATCACCCTCATCACTGACGCTTTTCCCGATGACTGCACTGAGACCCTGAGGCAGAGTGCCACAAAAGTTGGTCTGCCATGGAGAATGTCTAGCCATGCCAGTTTCTCCACCCTCAGTACCTCCCCTTAATTAGTTATATAGCCTGAATTCCTTACCATAATCCACGTTAGCAACAAACAAACCTCTAGTTCCCTCTACCACCCATCTCTCCCTGCTCCCCAGCCACAAAATAAAGTGAAACACCTGTAGCCTTTTTCCCTTCCCTAGAACAGAACTAAAGTAAATGGAAGATGTTAAAAAAGTGTGTAAAGCCACACATTCTGTAAAATATTTCTGGTGTGTTCTTGCTTGATATTCACCCTCAGCATTCTGCATTTCCACATGCTCTCTGACAGGAGTCTGAGCACCAGGGATCCCGCAACTAAATAAAGGTATGTTTGCACTGCAACAACACGGTATTGTTGCAATCTGTAGACATACCAAACTAGCTTTAGTGTAGGTAACTTGGGTACCAATAGCAGTGAAGCTGCAGCAGCATGGACTTCAGCACGAGCTAGCCACCCCACCCAGGGTACCAAGTGGGCTTGGACAACCTGCACTGAAGCCTGTGCTGCTGCAGCTTCCCTGCTATCCGTATTCAAGCTGGCTAGAATTAGAGCTAGCTCAGGCACATCTACATATGCTGCAATGTAAATATACCAGAGCGTCATGTCAAGCAAATGGAGTTTACTCCTTCATCTTTGCGCGTAATTTTCAATAAATGAGAAGAGACTGAAAACAAGCAGGTGGACAGAAGTCATTGTCTGGATTTTTTTGGCAGTTGTGGTTTACTGTATACCCTTTTAGGAGGATATTAGGTGAGAGGAGGGACCAGATTTTGCGCTGTCTTGTCCCCTGGGACTGTAACACAGTGTAAGTCAATGCAGAATGTGGCCCAAAGTGTATTAATGTGATCTTCAGAGGCATGAGGTGAAGCGCAGTGGGTGATGTACTGGGATTCTATAAATGGAAGTTAATTATTCATGTATGAATTAGCTTATGAATATTTATGCACGTATGCCTGAATGTGAAATACATCCAGATTTATATAATACTATACCAGTACACACCACTTTAGCAGAGGTGTAAACAGACAAGTGAGATACAAATGCCTAATTCGTTTAAAAACACGTACACATCATCTTGGCAGATTTTCCACATTCACTTGAGGACAGTGTTGTGAAAAGCAGCTTTGCAGAGTAAAGTGAACATTTTGTCATTCTAGTTGCTATTTTAAACTAATCTATATTCAGACTCAGAGTTGGAAGGCGCATCATTCAATTGCAGAAAGGAACCTTTTGTCCTCCTTCCCTTTAGCCTCATGTTCTCCTGCCTTTCAACCCTATGGCTTCAACTATTTCCAAATTACATATTGGAGGAGTTTTTATGCCAAGAGGCTGGCGTGGAGGCAAGGATGAGGTGCATGAATTGAGTTATTCCTTATACAGTAGAACTGCTTGTGATTGTCTTCTTACTTCAGACTAATAGGGTAATTTCTGGGCCTGGATTAATTTAGGTGCACTTGCCAGTGTCAAACAATATAAATTGTTACCATTTTCCTTATTCCATGCTTCAATTACAAAATGTGTGTCCTAGAGTACTATATTTTTATCACGTGGAAAAGCTATTCTGCAACTGAAAAGATCCTTTCCCCAACCTTAGGGTCATGTCCAAAATAAACAGTGCCTCAAATTCTTCACATCCAACATATTAATTTAATTTCACTTACTACGACCACCCTATAGCATCCCCTATTGCACTTATAGAATCATAGAAACGTAGGTCTGGAAGGGACCTCAAGAAGTCATCTAGTCCAGCCCCACCCACAATGCAGCAGCAGTAAGCGTATCTAGACCATCGCTGACAGGTGCTTGTCTAACCTGTTCTTAAAAACCTCCAATGACAAGGATTCCACGACCTCCTCAGGTAACCTATTCCAGTACTTAACTATCCTCATAGCTAGAAAAAATTTCCCAGTATCTAACATAGATCTCCTTTGCTGCAGATTACACCCATTACTTCTTGTCTTACCTTCAGTGGGTATGGAGAATAACTGATAACCATCCTCTTTATAACAGCCTGAACATTATGTTGTCAACTGCCAATGGAGGAGCACCTGTCAGATGCAGCAGTTTCTCCATGCTAGGCCCATTCCTGGAGAGTTGCCAAACGGGATGATGCAGTCATATTCCCCAACTGCCGAATTCTTATCATTCCCACCTTGATGTCTACTCTGCCATCTGGTTTTCCAAAAAAAATAAATAAACAAATCCAACATATCCCTGCCCTCCTTCAACGGAGGCAACAGCATTTCAATGTATTTCAATACATTGTTTGAGCGTAAGTATTTTGTAACAAATTAATGAAATTCTATGGTCGGTCACTAGCAGACTTGTGACTTTCTGGAGATCATGTTAAGCCCTGTGAAAGTCCAACCCTGAGGTAAACAGTCTCAAAAACCACTGCCCACAGCTTTCAGACAGGCAGCCCCATTCTCTATTGTCTCAAGATAGTGATGGAAATAGAAAAAACTTCAAGACTCCCAGACACCAATTTTATCAGACACTAAACTAGCTGATGCAGTTATTCCTTTTATAACAAGAAAGATTAAACTGGATCAGCAGAGGCACAGACAAGGATGCCTGTGTTCTGCTGCCTATAAATAGGATCACCGCCTTCTAAAAAAAATAAACAGCCAGCTGTTACAACTAGACAGCGAAGTCAAGGCAGCAATTGAAAGGAACTGTTGTTTGCTGAATAAATCTGTGCAATCTACTCATGGTTTAATTGGGAAATTCTGTCCAGATTAATTTTAGATGAGAGGTAATAATATTAACATGAGCTCTGAAAGGTAGAAAGGGTAGAACATGCTCTTCAGGATAAGAAATCTTGTAAGTGATATTTTCTAAAGCTAGCATTTTCCTCACAGATTCCACTTTGACAGTTTTAGCAGAGACGCCAAGAACTGAATGGACATAGAGAGAGAGGATGGTTAGGTGCTAGCCTGGGGCTTGGAGCTGGGTTCAATGCCTACATCACCACTTCCTGTGTGACAAGTTCCTCACCTGTAACATGGGGATAATACTTTTCTTCCTCACAGGAGTTTTGTGAGGAGAAATACTTTAAAGACTGTGAAGCACTCAAATATTACAGTAATGAGGGCTGTGTAAATACCTTAGATAGACTGAACTATTCTCTTAACGCAAGAGTTCGTCCCTCCAGAACAGGCCTGAGACAGATTGGTGGGGCAGCATGGAGAAGTTTGTGGCCCCATTACTCACCCAAGTTGTACAGGGCTTGTGGAGCTACATTTACCACTGATTTCAGTCTCAGGAGATACATGAGAATGTGCCATTCTCTTCAGGAATAAGGGAAAGCATAACCAGAGTGTAGAGTACTTACTGGAGGAAAGAGGGGGAGATGCAGCAAGCAACGGTACTTGTAAAACACCCACTTTAGGGCTGCAGCTGCTTGGGTCTACCAAATTTACAGGGCCAGGCCCCAGAACGGCACATTGTGTGAGTAATTAACTACGTTAGTTTGGACCAGGAAGTCACCAGGGAGAGCATGGTTCTTCTAGGAAATGGGCTATTTTTACATTGTGCATTCCACCACAGTATCACAGCCAACAATCCAGCATCTTTCTAAAGTTCTAAGTTCTCTGTATTAACTACACATTAAAAAAAACCTACATTAAAAACATTACTGAGGTAGCAAAGTCAAGCACGCAAAAGTTAGGAAATGTCAGAATTCAGGTTGCCTCTGCAACCAGTGATTTTAACATTTCAGTCATGCAAATCATCCCAACAGGTTTCAATAATACCAGTTTATATCAAATTTCCTCATCAATGAGAATGTCTACTTCCGCTTGCTTATTCCCCAGTCTCCTAGCATTGATGTATAAACAATTCAGTTTTTTCTCTTCACATTTCTTTACCACCTCTATTTAACCTCTTCACAACACCCTGAGTTTGAACCATATTTGACCCCTTAGCACGCTCCTTTTGCATTTTTAGTGTAATACCCTCCTGGCTGCTCTACCATTCTCCAACCCATTAGATTAAAATTCCCCCTCTCCCCTCCACCCCCCGCAATTTCTGAGATGTAGGCTGCCCCATTGCTAGAGTCCTCTCTCTCACTGCAAGGTGTCACATCAGCTGAGGCTACAGTTCAACCATGGAGCAGCTTAGCTCCACTCCCTGGCTTGTGGTGGAGGAACCCATTCCCTTAGAGTTTCTGTGAGCCAAGCCCTGGTGGGGTGGGGTGGGGCGGGGTGGGGGAAGGGAAGGTTGAGTCATCCCAGGCACAGTGCACAATGAAAGGGGTATATAAGAGCAATGCTGATGATTGATATTTGGCCATCACCCCAAGCATGCTGAGCTGAGTCTCTGGCATGATGTGTACAGTAGACCATAGCATTACACTGAGGGCAAGGATGGGTTAGCTGTAGCCAGGGAGCAGCTCCCAGGGTCAGACGCTTCCCTGCATTGGCAGGTGTAGAGGGAGAAAGACCATGTCTCTGCAGCTGGAGTAGCACAGGATTTCTGGCTTTGCAGCATGCTCCCTCTGAAGCCTCAAGCCTCCCCTCCCGTCACAACTCTGCAGCACTGGCATAGCAGAACCTGAACAGGAGCAGGGGAAGGCCTGCAGTCCACAGTGGCCTCCCCTCAGGTCCTCAGCATTTCCTCTCAGAAATCCATGTGAGAATTAATGTTGCTCCAAACACAGAGTTGCCCAGGGTTGTGCAGCTTCTTGCAACACTGTGCAGCTTCTTGCAACACTATGCAAAATTATCAGTTTTCAAATCTGCATAAAATCTTACACTGATTGCTCAGAGAGGATTCCCCTGAGCAGTTGTGGAGTAGCAAGACTTTATTCCTTACCTCACTCACAGCAGGGCAGTGGGAGAGCCTATAGCGACCCAGAGGCAGCTTTGATGTGGGGGAACTGGCTCAACAATGGTAGGGTTACCATACGTCCGTATTTTTCCGGACATGTCCGGCTTTTTGGTTCTTAAATCGCCATCCAGGAGGAATTTTTAAATATCTAAAAACGTCCGGGATTTTGCCATTATTATTTTTTCTGCAAAGAAGAGTTGATCATTCAAGAAAGAGAGTGAATGTTGATCATTTGAGAAAGAAAGTGAATGTTGATCACTCAAGAGAGTGCCCGCTTTTTCCCCCACTCCCAGCGCTTGCACCACGAAAAAGCTGTTTCACGTAGCTGGGGGGAGGGGGCGGGGATTTGGGGAAGGGGTTGGAATGGGGGTGGGGAAGGAGTGGAGTTGGGGCGGGGCTGCGGGGGCTCAAGCAATTCCCCCTCTCCCCGTGGAGTGTTCTCTTTTTTGAATGTTCAAATATGGTAACCCTAAACAATGGGAACCTAAATGGTGTGACCTGTGGCAGGAAGGAGCCACGTGGTTGTTGGAATGAATCTAAGGAGAATGCTATAGCATGGCTGTCTGATGCCTTTTAGCTCTGCTTCTTCCCCCAGACCCACCTTTGGGGCAAATATATCACTGCCTCCCTTACCCCTTGGTGCTTCCTGAGGGCTAGAAACCAGCAAGAGGAGCAGAAAGGTTGCTTGCTTGGCAGGTGCACAGAAAGATTTATTGCTGCATGAGTCCTCCTGCTTCCCACAGCCCAGAGGAGTGTGTGGCCTTCAGCCTGGACCCTACGAATGCATCAGTGGCCCACATGTGAGTGTCACGGGAGATGGCACTTGACATCTGTGCAAACAGCTTCTTTGCTGCTAGGGCAGGGAGAGAGTCCAGGTACAGTCTGGCTCCTCAGTTGCTCTGAGGAAGCTTTGGGATCAGGAACAGAGCTCTCTGGATCCTCAGGCTGTGCAGGTTTGGAGGCATGTTGCTCATGCCCAGCCCATAGTACCCTGAGGTGCTCCCCGACAAGGGCAGTGTCAACAGGCAGCTCTTGCAAGGGGAACCTCATGCCGCTCTATGACCCTATGTACTGAATGCCTCCCTGGCAGCTAGTGCACAGAGGATGGGAGCTTACTACGGCTACCACCTGAGGCATTTGTTGAGTTCAGCTCAAGTTGTAGAATTAGGTGCTTCGAGATTGAACCGGATACTTCATGCTCCTAAAAGTGACCTATTACATTTAGACATCCCCTGCCCCCTGCCTTAAATTCTACGAGGATATTGTAAAGGTTAGAGCAATAGTAAAGAGACACATTGTAAACACTTCACTGGGCAGGAAAACCCCCTTAATATTTAGTTCCTATTTATTTCCAATGAACTAGCTGCCAGACTGCTTTTTCTCAGCGCTGCTGCCAGCCATCTTAGCAAGTTTCCCATCATCTCTCTTCTCGCTGTGGACACTTGACTGCAGCAGCTCCACAGAGGTCCCAGCTTCGTTCTTGAACTTACATTCTCCACTTGTCTGGATGGAGCTGCGTGTACCACTGAGTTGCCTCATGAAAACATCTCAGTCTCTAGGTACCAGCAACCGATTCCCCAAGCCAAATCAGGGGGGACTTAGCCTGGGTTGTAGGGTTTGGCCCATGGTGACTGCAGGCACTGCACCTGCTGCACAGCCACTTGGTCACTCCTCTAGCCCATCACCACACAACTCTTTCACATTCTGCTAAGTGACCGATGATCTGGGGGAACAGAAACCCTTTGTTAGAGAAAGAAAATCTCCTCAGTGGAACACTCTGTCAATGGCTGCCAGAGGCCTTCCCCGTGAAACCCAACTGTGCATCCCTAGGATTCCCACAGGGGAGCTCTCTGCTCATTCACTTGTCACCCATTGCAATGGTCTCCAACAGTGGGAATGTGGGGGAGGGAGTCACTGCCGACGGTCCCTTCTCCAGCTCCCTTAACAGGAGGAAGTTTGGCCAAGTGATGTAAGGCACAGGTCTGAGTCAGGACTCCTGGGTTCTGTGGCTCTGGAAGGGTGCGTGGTCTAGTGGGTGGAGCTGGACTGCTTCTGGCATTGGCTTCTGCTTCTGTTGGTGATGCTGTGTGTGACTTAACAGCCAGTCACTTTCCCTATGATACCCAGATAATGGGGATAATAGTGACCAATCTTGGAAGGCCTGGGAGGGGTCATGAATTAGTGTCTCCTCATCTCTAGCAGCTTCCACCCAAGCCTCTCAAAGGTATTAGGTTTAGACAAACCTTCTCTCCAAAGCTAACTACTTGTGCATCTCTACTGGCCAGTGGAATTGCACACAGAGGGTACAGTCCAGCCCACAAAGTTCTGTGTCGGTAAGAGATCACCCGTTCAGATGAGGTGCATTCCTGCAAACCTCACTCACACAGAACTGCCACTGACAGCTGTCACAACAGTAAATAAAGTTAGCAGTATCTAGCCCTGGTATCACAAATTCAGCCCCAGACAAAAACCTTCTCCAGGGCACAGCAACAGCAGGGGCTGCAAACAATTTCAGATCCCTGCAGCCTGAAGAGAAAGGACCAGTTCCTCAGTACAGAACACCGTGGCCCAGACCACAGGGGAAGCAGGCTGGTCTCTGCCATCAGGACTCTAGTGACAGAACACAAGCCTTGTTAGGCAGAGCTCTGTGCATTGGTAGGGTTTTGCAACCCCCATGCCCTTACATGGAACAGCCATTTCAAAGAGGCTGCTTCCCAAATGGATCAGACAGACTCTCCAGCGGGCCACCAGCCTTGATTGACACTGACCTGAGGAAGCTCCTGCAAGATCCTCAGTTTTCTGCTCCAGGCCTGGATGTGGAAGTGCTGGCTGGTTGTTGTTCAGGTGGGAGGCTAATTTATGGACTGTTGCACTGGAGTGTGGTCCAAGCACAGGACTTGGAACCAGAACAGAGTCGCAATCAGCCTCCTTTCGAGGTCTCGGGGAACTCTTCACTGCTCCATCTCTGTCCCTCCCTCTGTTAAAACAGGGCTGATTTCTTTGATAGTGTATCTAGGCTCTTCCTACTGACAAGACTCCAGATCATGTTCTGGTGACTTCCCCAGTTTCCCTCTCCCGGCCATCCAAACTGCAGCTGCTGACACGATCTTCCTCTCCTGGTGCTGTCTTCCCCAATTCCAAGTCTGGCTCTGGCTGCCCTTTTTCCATGTCCAGTTCAGACTTCTCCTTCGCACCTCCAAAGCTCCCTATGCAAACACCCCCCTGTGCCAACATCTCCACCTCAGTCATCCCCTCCTCCCAGCCCACTCCCATTTTACTGCCACTTCTTCCCACAGCATCCCCTGCTACCGGGAAGGGCCCAGCAATCTCATCTCAGGCTCCCTTTTCTATTCATTCCATCAGACAGACCCTGTGGCTCTCCTACACTCCTAGAGTGACCCCTTTAGCTTGAGTGAGAGGGGCTTGTGCTGAAGGGCCCTGGTTCAATCCCCACCAATGCCCGTGGTGTCTATAGGTGGCCATAGTTATACTTACCTGTCATTATAAGTTGTGTAGCCCATTCCTGGCCACGTGTGGTACATCTGCTACTGGCCATCTCTGCGATGTAGGTCCCTCATCCACACAAGGACATGACATATCAAAGTCAATCCATCAGCTCCCGTCCGGTCTTCACCTCCATGACAGA
This sequence comes from Natator depressus, assembly GCF_965152275.1. NCBI lineage: Eukaryota > Metazoa > Chordata > Testudines > Cheloniidae > Natator > Natator depressus. The sequence goes on from NC_134235.1 coordinate 109,554,698, forward strand.
GGGAGAGCCCTAGCCTGACCACAGAAAGACAGGGTGGTGTTCTTCAGGGGAATCTGCTGGAGCTCCAGTCTGAAGCTTCGTGCAGGCAATAGAGTCCAGGATCATTACACCTCCTTTGGAGATGCTTTTCCTAGGAATAAAATTAGGACAGCACAATGAGAACAGCATCTGAATCCCACGGCTGGGATCCAGGGATAAGGAATGCTCTCAGCCAGGCTATATTCCAGGAACTTGATCTTTATCGCAACAGCCGCAATCGCCAAGATGAGTGAGTGGTTCCTACCTCCATGAGGGGGGTGCGATTTGCCATCTAAGCATCACTGAGAAGCAGTTGTTCTCGCTTGACAGGATGAGGTCATGGCTCCCCAATCTGGGCCAGCTGCAGGCTCCATTGATGTAGGAGGCACGGACAGATCCCAGAGCCTGGAAGACAGAGTGGGGAGGAAGGCCCTGCTCATTTCCTGTTCAGAGACGGCATAGAAGAAAGGTCAAGAGGAGAGAGGAGAATGGAAGGAGAGGAAGTGAATATGCCCCTGTGGGGAAGGCAATAGAGTGGAACCCTGTCCAGTTCCCAGATCTACCCCAGGTTTAGGTGTGACCTCAGAGAGGTCACTTCATCACCTCATTCCCTGCCTGTAAAATGGGGATGTTTCCTCCCTCGCAGGGGGTGAGGGGAAGATAATCCCATTGTTGGTGAGGAACTCAGACACTCTGGGGGTGGATTGCGCCAGGGCGAGGGAAGGGACCCAGAGTTTGCTCCCTAAAGCCAGGGGAGGAGGATTGTCAAGGAAGGGGAATGGGGCAGGAACTACTGCCACAGACGGGGCTAAGGAATTTAGGGGCTAAGGAATGGTACCTCCATTCAGCAGATAGTTTCCCTACTGAGAAGACCCCTCCTATCATTGGCAGTCTCCATGCTAGAATAAATGAATAGGATAGTGGATACTAGTATTAGCCATTTTCTTTTTATGCTTTGTAAGTAACAGACAGGATTTTGTCTGTGTCTATGTTAATTAAATTAGAGGAATTTTGGAGGCCCAGGCCCCCGTGTGGGAAAGGACAGTTACAGGATTTAGTACAGTCTAATTTATGATGCCTTTCTTGTTCAACTTAAAACACTGCCATTTGTTACCTTTTGAAAGTCTCTGCAAAGAACTGTTTGTGTGAATGAGGAATGTATGCATCAGGGAAAGATAAGGTGTGAAGGCCATTTTTGAAGCCACATGGCCAAGGGAGGAGGAGTGAAGAAACTGAAGAGACTCAGAGACGCCAGAGAACCATCAACACGCATCCATGGTTGAGGAGGGGCAGATTGCCAACCCTGAGGTGAAGGCTGGCACCCTTAAAATACAAGATAATTGATTAAATCGAAACCAGACAGGATGATTCTCCCAGAGGTGTTTTGGGCCATCAAAAGATAACACCAATTAAGGAGTAACCGGTCACAAACTGACAAAGCAAAATCCATAGACTTCAACGGAGAAAAAAAGACTATAAGAACAGGGTGCTTTGCCATGGGACTTCGGGTTCGTCTTGCCACTACTCCAGGAGCATCGGATCTCGACCAACAGAGCCTGGCTGCCCTCTGCGACCAATCTGGCTGGCCACTAGATTGATCCAGACTCTGGACTGGTAACTATAAACATCGACTGGTGGGACTGTGTGCCTGCTGTGTGTGTGTGTGACTAAAAAGCATATGCTAATTGCTGTATTCTCAATAAATGCAGCATGTTGCCTTTTCCCCTATGAAAAGATCTCATGTGCTCTGTTTAAGCATAACACCACCACTGTCTGGGAATGGGCCTCTGGGCCCAGGGACTTGCTGCTGTTGCTATGGAGACAGGCCTGCCGATAGTGCCTGGAGGGAAAGCTGGTCTTCTGGGTTTGCCAGAGAACATGGGGGTCATGTCATGCTAACCAAGTGAGCCTGCAGAAATGTGGAAACATATCATATAGAATGTCAGTATTTCTTTGTGTACCTGGGTTACCGCTTTCAGGGGCACCATCATCTGAGTCACCAGTCCTGAGGACAAGAGGATCTCATCAATGATTTCCACAACATCTGATGTGACTTCTGCCGGACAAGATATGTAGACCTTGGGCTGTCTCGAAATTTATGATATTGTCTGCAGACCCAGAATCAATAAGTGCCTAATGCAGTGCCACCTGTCATGTTTCTCTGGAGATGCACAACTGAACTGGAACTTGGAGATGTGGTAAGGACCCTAGTGGACCCAGCTGGGTTTCCATGAAAATTTGGGCTTGTTTTTTTCCCCGATACTTTTCTGGCTGGGGTCCATGAGAGGCAGGAAGTGAGTGCGTGCCCTGGCCTGCCACAGTCGAAGAACAAGTTATTGCGCTGACTTCGCTCCCTTTCCTTGGGGGTCAAGCGTCGGTGGCCTACATTGACCTGCATAGGTTTCGGGGATGAGCTCAAGCTCAACCTGGGTGAGGCAGCTGTGTAACACCCTCCTCTCTTTTCCTCCCTGCACTCACAATGGTAGATCTCAATGTGGATGGCTAGATCAATGAAGCTTTCTAGGTCCATGAGAGCTTTCAGCCAGGCTAACTCCTCCTTGAACACTTCACTGAGTGCACAGTGGAAATGATAAAACTGGGCCACCTGGTTCTACTCAGCATTGGCTGCAAGCCATCAGAACTGCATGGTATACAAGACGGCTGACCTATGTGCCTGCTAGAATTTTGGCAGGAGAGCTTCAGCCAATCATAGGAACGTGCTCCAGTGTGTTATCGCCAGACAATTCGGTTTGAGTAGAGGTGAGGCCCAGTCTAGCACCTCACTGGTCAATAAACTAGTTACCAATTCCCCCTGAGTCTGATGGGTGGGGTAGATCCAGGGGCAGAGGCTGGTTAAGAAATCCCTACATTTTCAGTCATTTCCATTGAACCATTCTGGTAGGGGCACCACAGGGCCAGGCTCAGTTAGCAAGGCCATTTTTCACACCCAGTGTGATGTGTCCCCTCTTGCATATGGGCCACATACTAGCAAAAGGTCAGTTTTCTGCAAAAAGTTGCACCACCAGGTGTCAGGTGCTGGTTCCTATAATTAGGTCTAGTGGTTGGAGCACAGGTCACAATTAGGCATAGGACTAGACCTGGGTGAAGGGTGGTGCTGGAATCAAGATCCGGGGACAGGGCAAGGTCAAAACCAAGATCACAGTCCATAGACAAACCAGAATCAGAACAGGAGCCAGAGTCCAGGTGCAAGCCAGAGGTCAAAGTTGGGTGGTCAGAGTCCAAAGATAAGCCAAGTCAGTATCAAGCCAGAGTCCAGATTCAGATAGAAATTTGAAGCTGGGTAGTCAAGAGTCCAAGTGTCTGGGGAGGATCAGAAGGAGGAGGCAAGGCTGGACTGGGTCAGTGGTGGGGCTAGAGCGAGCCTAGAGGAGGACAAGGACAATACTGAGCCAGAGTTCGTAGCCAACAACTAGAGACAAGGGTCACCCCAAGGTCAGAAGCCAGAGACCGGAGCCAAGGGTCATGTCAGAGTCAATAGCCAGGAACTGGAGGGCAGGGCAGAGTGGCGTATGGAGGCAGGAACCAGGAAGAAGGTGGGGACTGGCTCAGCAGAAGGGCAGGGATCTGCTTTGTTCCCTAGATGACTTCCTGGTACTCCCAGGTACTAACCTGGAGTCCTGCAGATCTGGCATCAAGTCCCATGAATCCTCATCTGGGGACTCTCTTCCTAGGAATAAAAGAAGGACAGCATGATGACAAAATGTCTCTGTCCCCGGGCTGGGATCCAGGGCTGGGGGAGCTCCCATCCAGGCTACATGCCAGGACATCATCTCCATCCCTAGCTCCTGTTCATTTCACACTCAGAGACCCCCTAGAAGGAGGGGAGATTAAAGGGCAGAAAGAGAAGATGTCCCTGGAGGGAAGGCACTAGCCTGGGACCCAGTGCAGTTCCCAGATTTACACCCAGGTTTGTGTGACCTGGGTCACAGTCCTTTCTGTGTCTTAGTTCCCCTGTCAGATAGGGAGGCTCCTTTCCTGCCCCAGGGTGCTTGGGGGGAGTTTAATTTGTGGCTGGGAGGAGTTCAGATACAATCTGGGTGGATTAGGCCCCGGGGGGGGGTGGATCAGACATTCACAAGCTCATGGGTGACAGAGGCCATGGGAATGTCTGAGTAGTGACCACAGGGGAGGGGCTCTACGTCAGGCCACTAATCCCAGATTGCAGTGGTTCTTGATGATAAATCCTGGTTCTACGGATGGGAGCAGGAGCCATGGCAGAGGGCAAGGCCAAGAAAAAGGAGGGTGGAGAGAACCTATGGCCCAGACAAAGGGGATTCAGGAGTAGAAGGAAGGCCCCACTCCACCCACAATGGAGAGGGTTTCTCTCAGTGCTGTGGGTTCTATCTCCACTCCCACTAGCCCCTCTCCCACCCATGTACAGTGAGACAGAGCAGTACCTGCAGCAGGGAGTCTGAGCTGTTCGACAGGCGGGGGGGGGCCTTTATGGGTGTCCCATGGGGCACAGCCCCTGTAGCACCTTGGGCACTTGGCACAAGCACCTGATGGAATAGAGCTGGGCCATCACTTTGTCAGCAACATCCTCCTGCTGCAAGGGAAAAAGGATTAGTCAGAGACCTAGACACCCCTTCAGCAACGAGAGGTATTAATAGCACCTGGAGCCAGAAAAAGTTCCACCCAGCCTGACGTCTGAGAGATGGATTCCCACACCCATTTCCCCAGATGGACTCTTGTCTCCTCTCTAGTAATGTTCAACCCCACTCCCACCATTGAAGCTCCTGCCCCCATTCCTCTCAGTCCCCCCGTGAGAGCTGTTCTACCCCCAAACCCAGCTGGGGAAGCAGCTCAGCTTCCCACAATCCTCTCAGCCACTCCCTGCCCCTCCAGCTGAGGTGTTGGGAGGCTTTTGGCAGCAGGGAAATGGAGTGGAAGGAAGTTGACTGTTCCCCAGTCACCCCCCAGATCTTATGGTGAAGCCGGGGATGGTAGCTCTGGTGAATGTGGCACATGGGTAGCCTCTGCTGACTGAATCCTCCAGTTCTCCCAGAGCAAGCCCAGCCAGGCCAGGAGTAGGGCGAGCTTTCCCCAGCCGCATGTGCCTCAACCCAGCCTAGTTAGTCTTCGTGGCCCTTTCCGTCCTTGGCCTCCAAGGCTGCCAGTGACGGGGCAACTCTGGGTGGTGGCTCAGATGACATGGACACTAGACGACTAGGAACTGGTCTGAGGCCCTGCGGAGTACAAAGGGCTGGCAGAGGTCACTAGAGGAGTTTCCCGCCCCTAGCACGAGCGATGGCAGCCTGTCCTGTTGATGTGATGCCTGTAATTAAGTAGCCTGGCTGAAAAGCTTGGTCTGAACTGCTTTGAGCTGCTCAGAGGACAAGTTTCAGAGTAGCAGCTGTGTTAATCTGTATTCACAAAAAGAAAAGGAGTACTTGTGGCACCTTAGAGACTAACAAATTTATTTGAGCATAAGCTTTCATGAGCTATAGCTCACTTCATCGGATGCATTCAGTGGAAAATACAGTGGGGAGATTTATATACATAGAGAACATGCTGGCTCTACTCTGTGCATGGAGTTGAATTCATCTCTAAGAATGGCACCTGCAATGACCCATTCACCTCCTTACTCCCCGGCCAGCAAATGGGGATGGGACGGGAGTGACTTTTCCTGGCCGAAAGGTGAAAGGCCCTGGGTCCTTCCCCAAAGCTAGATTAATCCTTCTCTGGTTACCTCATCCCCTATCAGCTGCCCAGCTTCCCCCACGATGGAGAAGGCTAGGACCAGCCCAGCCTGGCTGACACGTAGCTGGGGGTCATGGATGGCCAGCAGCACCGCCTGCAGGAAGGATCTTCTCTGGCCTTCTGAGAAGATCTCTCCAAAGACCTGAAACCAACAGCACCTGAGCCCTTGGAGCCTGGTTTTGGCCAAATCCCTCTAATGGCTCATGTGGAGGGTAAGTGTCCTGCTGCAGCCAAGGCAGCTAATTCCCCTTGAGGACGTTTGGGGTCCCATGGCTCAGGATACCCCCTTCAACAAGAGGTCGCAGGCACTGAGGCCTCTAATAGCTCTTTTTAGAGAATTCATATCAGGAGCCATGACATGCTGGGAATGTGTCTGTGCACCTCAGCCTCACGCTCTGGAATGTAGCTCACAAAGTCCACACCCGACCCTCTACCGCTTCCAGCAGCGATATCTCCTGAAGCTCACAAGCTAGAGGGATGGGGCTTTCTGAGCTCGCTCAGGTCCCACTCTCCATGCCACTGACATTCCCATGAGCCTTACGCACAGTCCAGCAATGTAGCCCAGTGATGTAGCCCAGTGTAGGAGCTCAGTGTCCCTGACCAAACTCCCAGGGCAGGGGCAGGTTCTCCTTCCCGACTCGCAGTGGTGCTGGGCAAACCCCACACCCTTCCCATGCTTCCACAGGGAGCAGGGAATCCAACAAGGATCTTGCCAAGCAATTGCTGGACGTGTCCTTTCCAACTCAGAGACACACACAGTGGCTCCCCTCTCAGACACTTGGGTGTCAGCCAGGGAGACAGTGAGCGGAGCTAAATCCCTCGAGATACAATCCTGCATTAACTCTATGCCATGTAGCAATGGATCCATGTATCACCCCAAACCAGGATCCTCACCCTCTCCCAGCTGAACTCTGTCAGTTGGAAATATGCAGCAGGGTCTTGTCCTGTATCCGGGCACAGCCTCTGCAGGGGGAGACAGCTCCACACCTGAGCTGCTGCAATGCACCAGTTGAGAGTCCTTACCTGCCCCACTCTGGCCATATTCCTATAGCCAAAGTGCTTGGTGTCCTGAAGCCCAACACCACAGCTCTTTGGCATCTCTGATGTTCAGGCCTGGGAGAGAAAGAGACACACATTCACAGGCGCCGACTTTCCAATGTGCTGGGGGATGCTAGACCCCCAGCTCCGCCCCAGGCCCCGCCCCCACTCCACCCCTTCCCCCAAGTCCCCACCCCGCCCTGCCTCTTTCCGCCACATTCCACCCCCTCCCTTGAGTGCACCGCATCCTCGCTCCTCCCCCTTTCCCCAGAGCCTCCTGCACAACAGCTGATCACAGCAGGTGGGAGGCACGGTGAGGGAGGGGGGCTGATGGGGGCTGCTAATTGGTGCTCAGCAGCCACCATTTTTCCCTGTGGATGCTCCAGCCCCGGAGCACACACAGAGTCGACACCTATGCACACATTTGTGAGAGTTTTCATTCTGGTTTCAGTACCTGTTTCCGTCTGTTCCCATTGCTGGGTGCACACTGGCTGGGGCCCTCGTGGTATTCATGTCCCAGTGGAATCACAGGGTCACCACCGGGCAATTTAGTATCTGGAGGGGCATTGTTCCATTCATCAGAGAAATCATGTGACGGTTATGGTCTTTGTGCTCCGGGAGTGGGTCCCTGTTAATGACGGCGTCGAATCCTAAGAACCCCCCATTCCCACTGAAGTCGGGATCTCGTCCTAGGTACCCAGCTGGTGACATCCTGCAAAGCTTTGTGTCCTTCCTCTGTGGTCCCCGCTCCTGCCTCTGCCCTCACTGTGGGCTTTTTTCCTCCATGTGTCTCAATAGCTCCATTCCTGCCTCCTCACCAGCTGGCAGCCCCATGGATGGGCTGATTTCCCTGGGGTGGGGGACAGAGCTGGGCTGTCAGATAAAAGAGCCAATTTCCTTGGCACTTCCACACTCATCTCTTCCTAACTCAGGGAGTGGGGAAGAGAAAGAAGAATTATCTAAGCTGCGGTCTGTCTCAGAGGAGGAGTCTTCTTTCTATAGAGTCTTATAGTCCTGCAGAGTGAGTCTCAAAGGAGGGCCACTTTTCCATAGAGGTCCCATTGACCAGCTGGGGTCAATCTCCTTCTCTTCCCTCCTGCCCACAATGTGAGCAATGGGTCGGCTCCCCTGCCTCTCCCCTTCCCTCCTGCAGCTGCCAGCCAGGGGTGGAGAGGAGCCTCAGGCGCTCGAGGTGTGCTGTGTCAGAGGAAAGGTGGGGAACCACTGCTATAGGGGTCCCATAGCCCAGCTGAAGTCAGTCTCAGAGCAGACCCTTGGTTCTATCAGGGTCACACTGCTTATCTGTGGTGGTCTGAAAGGGGAGCCCTTGGTTATACTGGGGTCCCAATGGCTTGCTGGAGCTAGTCTCAGAGGGGCTCGTTTCGGTAGGTCACATTCCCCAGCTGGGTTTGTTACCCCTCTTCTGCAGCAGCAGCTGATAGAGCCAGGAAAATGAGGATAATAGTTTTCTCCAAGATAATAGTTTTCACCCCCTCTCCAAGGGGTGAGGAGAGGACAATCCCATTGTCAGCAAGCGACTAAGACAATCTGGGGGTGGATTGTGCCAGGGGGAGGGAAGGGACCCAGAGTTTGCTCCCTTCAGCCAGGGGAGGAGGATGGGATCAGAAGGTCAAGGAACAGGGCAGGAACTGCTGCCACGGACATGGCTTAGGGATACAGTAAGTTGCAAGGACTCTATATCTCCCTTCAGCAAATAGTTTCCATACTGAAAAGACTGGCCCCTCCTGTCATTGGCAGTTTGCATACTATTGGTAGTCCTTCCCTGTGTCCTTGAGGTGCCCCCTAGTTCTTCTTGAATGTGGTGGATTCATTGAACCAGGTGGCTAGCTGCTGAATTCGGAGAGTCCGTTGGTAGTGTGGGATGAAATTGGGGGGAAATCTATAGATAGCAAAAAAAAAAAAGTACCATTGGGTTTGTGGTTTGCAAATTCTGAGTAGCGTAGGAGGGTGGGGAAGCAGTTCTCTTGGTTGTAATTAAGAAAAACAACATAAATATTGCTCCAGTACTGGAGCAATATTGCTTGCCATCTTGCCATTCATCTGTGGGTAGTATGACCAGGAGGCATCGGTGTGGATGTTTAGTAGCCAGATAGTTTAGCGCCAGAAACAAGAAATGAAGTGGGGCCCTTTATGAGAAGTGATGTGGTTAGGAAGCCTATGCAGGGAGACGACATTTGTTTCTAGGAGCTGATCTGTCCTCTCAGACCAACATATGTGGTGACTGGGGATGAAATGTGCCATCTTGCTCAGTTGATCTATGAAAGTCAGTTTTACCATATGGCCATTTGATTCAGGGAGTTCTACAATGAAATCCATGGCAATGGGTCTCCAGAGACATAAGAGTGCCAAGAAGTCTGGTGTGTGGTGCCTTGGTGCAAGCGCAAAAGTCACGTGACTCAACATAAGTCTGAATTTCAGCCCACATCCAGCAGCACCAAACGAAGCAGGCGGTTAGGCAGTAGGTATTGAGGCATCCAAAGTGCCCTGCAGGGGAGTTCTCCTTATTCAGATGTAGTACCTTTAAATGGGGACATTCTGTCAGAACACATATACGGCCCTCAGTTAATGTTATTGTGTCCTACATGGAATGTTGTTTCTCATTCTTGGCTCCATTGCTCCGAGGGGTCCCCCATTCCTTGGCCAATGAGTCATCTTGCGAGGCTGATCAAATTAGCATGATTAGCCCTTGAAGTATGATAGCATTAAGCACGTTGCAGGGCTTAGGGAGCTAGCTTTCTCTCCTTCTTGGTTATATTCTCTATTATGGGACAGGGTGTCGGCCTGCCCATTCTTGGTTCCCGGTCAATAAGTTAAGTAATCTTGAAATTGAAGCAGGAGAAGAATAAGGTCTAGCTGAATTGTCCCGAATTCAGTGCTTTGGCCTTATGCAGATACTGGATGTTTATGATCAGTAAAAACTTCTGCTGGGTATCAAGCCCCCTTCAGCTGACAACAATCTTTAAATGAGGATTTAATCAGAAGCAACTGATTATCACTGATTTCATAGTTTTGGTCTGGGGGAGGGGGGTAAGCCTCCATGAGTGTTATGCATGGGGGTGCCATAGGTGCTTGGGGCCATGCTTGAAAAAACACTGTCCCGATGGCCGTATTAGATGTGTCAACTTCCATGATGAATGCTCCAGTTGGATCATGCCAGAATAAGTGCAGCAGTGAAGGCATTTTAAGCAGTTTGAGGGCTTCTTGGGTCTGGGGTAACCAAACAAATTTGGCGATTTTGTGGAGGAGAGCTATCATGCAGTTTATTCGCTCTGTGAACCCTGGACTGAAGCAGTGATAGAAACTGGCAAAGACGAGGAAGCGCTTCACTTCTTGAGCACTCCGAGCTACCTCCCAGTTGTGAATGGCTTCCATTTTATTTGGATCCATCTTAACGCCTTCTGGGGAGAGGATGTACCCCAAAAACTATGTGGAGAGTTGTCCGAAGGCATTCTTTTTCAATTTTGCATATAGACCATGCTGCCACAACCTCTCCAGGTTTTGATGTGGTTGGTGCGCATGCTGCTCTGGGTTCTCCAATAGGAGAAGTATGTCACCTAAACAGATGACAATGTATTGATCCAGAATGTCCCCAAATACATCACTGATGAAGTGTTGCAAGGTCACAGAGCCATTAGTCAGTCCAAATGGCATTACCAGATATTTTAATGTCCGGAATATGTTTGGAAATCTGTCTTTCTGCTCAAATCTGTCCCCCGCCCAAATGAGTATTAGATTCCCTGGAGGTCTAGTTTGATGAATATCCATCAGATTTCATGTGATCCAATTATTCTGGGATTAAAAGCAGGGATTCCAAGCTGTCACTTTGTTCAGGGCCTGGTAGTCCACACAGAAGTTCAGATTCCCGCCTTTCTCCTTTCCAAAGAGAGCTGGGGCCCCTATGGGACATGCTGAGTAGCAAATAAACTCTTTGGATGTTTTTCTTGACTATACGCAGGGAGAGCCACCAGTTCTGGTTTGGACATTGGGTAAATACGGCCAAAGGCAACTTTCGGCCAAGGTTGGTGATCAATAGAGCATTCATAGTCTCGACACAGAAGCAATATGTCCGCATTTCTTTTGAAAATATTCATATTTGAGCAGGGGGTTGGACTAGATAAGCTCCTGAGGTCTCCTCCAACCTTAATCTTCTGTGATAATCCTAGTATTTATCAGGAATGTGGGGTGTCAGACCCAAGAATAATGGAGTAGGTCCAGCAGCGGAGGCTAACTAGGAAACCCCTGAACTTTCAGTCATCCTCATCAAAACACTGCAGTAGGGGCACCACAGGGCCAGGCTCAGATAGCAAGGCCATTGTTCACACCTGGTGTAATGTGTCCCCTTTTGTGCACAGGCCACTTACGTGCGGAAGGCCTGCCTTTCTGCAAAAATTTGCACCACCTGATGTCAGGTGCTGCCGCTGATAATTAGGTCTAGTGGTTGGAGCATAGGTCACAGTTAGGCGTAAGGCTGGGTCTGGGCAAAGGGTGGTGAGGGAATCGAGATCCGGGGTCAAAACCGAGATCAGAGTCCACAGACAAACCAGAATCAGAATCATAGCCAGAGTCCAGGTGCAGGCCAGAGGTCGAAGCCAGGTGGTCAGAGTCAAGATCTAGAGCCAAAGGTCATGTCAGGGTCAGCAGCCAGACACCGGAGACGAGGGTCAAGCCACGTCAATAGCCAGGAACTGGAGAGCAGGACAGGGCAGTGCGCAGAAGCTGGAACCAGGATCAAGGTGGGGACTGGCTCAGCAGAAGGGCAGGGATCTGCCTTGTTGCCTAGATGACTTGGTACCCCCCATGCACTGCACACCTGGAGTCTTGCAGACCTAGGATTAAGCCCCACGAATCCTCACCTCAGGAGTCTTCCTAAGAATAAAAGAAGGACAGCACAATGACAAAATGTCTCTGTCCCTGGCCTGATCCAGGGTTGGGGGAGCTCCCACCCAGGCTACGTGCCAGGAATCACATCTCCATCCCTAGCTCCTGTTTATTTCACACTCAGAGACTCCCTAGAAGGAGGGGAGAATATAGGGCAGAAAGTGAAGCTGCCCCTGGGGGGAAGGCACTGGCCTGGGACCCAGTGCAGTTCCTAGAGCAACACCCAGGTTTGTATAACCTGGGTCATAGCCCTTCCTCTGTGTTTTAGTCCCCACCTGTCAGATGGGGAGGCTCCTTTCCTGCCTCAGGGTGCTTGGGGGAGTTTTGTTCCTGGCTGGGAGGGGTTCAGCTACCATGTGGGTGGATTGCTCAGACATTCACAAGCTCATGAGTGACACGGGCCATGGGAACGTCTGAGCAGTGACCAAAGGGGAGGAGGTCCATGTCAGGCCACCTCTCCCAGACTGCAGTGGTTATTGATGATAAACTCTGATTCTACGGATGTTCTCATTGTAATAAACCAACCTTGTTGTCCTGGGCTGGGCCAGACCCAAGCCCCGGACAGCCTGAGGCTTCCTAAAATGGCCTCTGCGTATGGGGCAGGGACAGTATCCAACCTGGAAGTAGTGTTCTAGCTCTGGCTCCCTGAAGTCAGATTCCTCCTCTGCATAGACATGGGAGAGGGACTGAGGGGCAGGGAGAGGAACTTTTGCCCTCGCCCTGGGGAAAGGGAGTCATTGCCCTTGCCCATAGCAGCGGAAAAATGGGTTGGGGGGGGTCCTGCCCTGCCCCCCGTGAGGGAGGGGGAACAGAAGAAAAGGGCCTCAGTACAATTCAGCTCCACGCCCAGCAGTGGAAGAAGGGGACCATGTGCTGGGGAACATGATCACACCCCCCACTGCTTTGCCCCCTGCCTTTCCCCTCTGACCTAGCTGCAACCTAGAACAGGCTCTTTTTTGGGAGCTGTAGTTCCCTCTCCCAGCTTGTGCCCAGTAGGTCTCCTCATTAGTGGCTCCAATCCACAGCAACCATGGGCAGGCATGAGCCTAGAGTAGCTGAGAGGGAGCTCCCCACCTCCAGCTGTCGCTCAGGATTCTGGGGGAGGGCCTGGCCACAGCAGCCCCAGGTCAGACAGTGGTGCAGATGGGGCACTCAGTCCAGTAGGGGACATGGGCCCAGGCCCTGACATATGGGCCTTTCTGCATCAGGCCTGGGAGCAGGAGCCATGGCAGAGAGGGCAAGGCCAAGAAAAAGGAGGGTGGGGGCCCAGACAAAGGGGATTTGGGAGCAGGGGGAAGGCCCCACTCCACCCACAAGGGAGAGGGTTTCTCTCAGTGCTGTGGGCTCTATCTCCACGCCCACTAGCCCCTCTCCCTCATGTAGTGAGACAAAGCAGTACCTGCAGCTGGGAGTCTGAACTGCTGGACAGGCGGAGGAGAGCGGGGGGGGGCCTTTATGGGTGTCCCACAGGGCACAGCCCCTGTAGCGCCTTGGGCACCTGGCACAAGCACCTGATGGAATAGAGCTGGGCCATCACTTTGTCAGTAACATCCTCCTGCTGCAAGGGAACAAGGATTAGTCAGAAACTTGGACACCCCCCGGCAACCGGGGGTATTAATAGCACCTGAGGCCACAAAAATTTCCACCCAGCCCCTCTGTACGTCTGAGGGATGGATTTTCCCACCCAACCCCCAGATGGATTCTTGTCTCCTCTCTATTGACCTCCAACCCCACTCCCACCATTGTAGAATGAAGCTCCTGCCCCCATTCCTCTCAGTCCCCCCGTGAGAGCTGTTCTACCCCGAAACCCAGCTGGGGAAGCAGCTCATTTCCTCCCACAATCCTCTCAGCCACCCCCTGCCCCTCCAGCTGAGGCGCTGGGAGGCTTTTGGCAGCAGGAAAATGGGGTGGGAGGAAGTTGAGACCTTTCCCCAAGTGACCCCAGGCCTGGTTCTTATAGTGAAGCCATGGATGGTAGCTCTGGTGAATGGGGCACATGGGCAGCCTCTGCTGACTGAATCCTCCAGTTCTCCCAGCGCAGGCCAAGCCCGGCCAGCAGCAGGGCAAGCTTTCCCCAGCCTACATACCTCAGCCCAGCCTGGTTAGTCTTCATGGCCCTTTCTGTCCTTGACCTCCAAGGCTGCCAGTGACGGGGCAACTCTGGGTGGTGGCTCAGATGACATGGACACTAGACGACTAGGAATTAGTCAGAGGCTCGGAAGGGCACAAAAGGCTGGCAGAGGTCACTAGAGGAGTTTCCCGCCCCTAGCATGAGCGATGGCAGCTTGTCCTGTTGATGTGATGCCTGTAATTAAATAGCCTGGCTGAAAAGCTGGGTCTGAACTGCTTTGAGCTGCGCAGGGGGAAAGCAGGCTCTACCCTGTTCATGGAGAATGGCACCTGCAATGACTCATTCACCTCCTTGCTCCCCGGCCACCGAATGGGGATGGGATGGGAGTGACTTTTCCTGGCCGAGAGGTGAAAGGCCTTGGGTCCCTCCCCAAAGCTAGATTAATCCTTCTCTGGTTACCTTGTCCCCTATCAGCTGCCCAGCTTCCCCCACGATGGAGAAGGCTAGAACGAGCCCAGCCTGGCTGACACATAGCCAGGGGTCATGGATGGCCAGCAGCACCGCCTGCAGGAAGGATCTTCTCTGGTCTTCTGAGATCATCTCGCCGAAGACCTAAAACCAACAGGACCTGAGCTCTTGGCAGATTGCCCAGAACCAGGCTCCAGATCCCTCTAGTGGCTCACGTGGAGGGTAAGAGTCCTGCTGCAGTAAGGCAGCTAATTCCCCTTGAGGACCTTTGGGGTCCCATGGCCCAGGGAACCACCTTCAGTAACAGGTCTCAGGCACTGAGGCCTCTAATTAGCTCTTTCTGGAGCAGGATTCACCTCAGGAGCCATGATATGCTGGGAATGTGTCTGTGCACCTCAGCCTGGTGCACTCTGGAACGTAGCTCACAAAGACCACACTGGGCCCTCTACTGCTTCCAGCAGTGATATCGCTTGGAGCTAACCCGCTAATGGATGTGGCTTTCAGAGCTCACTCAGGTCCCATTCCCCATGCCACTGACATTCCCACGAGTCTTACGCACAGTGCAGTAATGCGGCCTAGGGAGGAGTTCAGTGTCCCTGACCAAACTCCCAGGACAGGTGCAGGTTCTGCTTCCTGACTTGCAATGGTGCTGGGCAAACCCCACACCCTTCCCGTGCTTTCACTGGGAGCAGGGAATTCAACGAGGATCTGGTCAGGCAATAGCTGGGTGTGAGCTTCCGAACTCACTGACCCAGAGGCTCCCCTCTCAGACACTTGGGTGTCAGCCAGGGAGACAGTGAGCAGAGCCAGATCCCTCGAGATACAATCCTGCATTAACTCAATGCCCCAGGGGATTCCTTTTATGCCACATAGAAATGGATCCATGTATCACTCCAAACCAGGGTTGTTAGGAAGGCTCCGAAACAGGATCCTCAGCCTCTGTCAGCTGAAAATACACAGCAGGGTCTGCGTATCCTATATCGGGGCACAGCCACTGCAGGGGGAGACAGCTCCACATCTGAGCTGCTGCAATGCACCAGCTGAGAGTCCTTACCTCCCCCACTCTGGCCACATTTCTATAGCCAAGGTGTTTGGTGTCCTGGAGCCCATCCCAACACCACAGCTCTTTGGCATCTCTGATGTTCAGCCGTGGGAGAGAAAGACGCACACATTTGTGAGGTTGGCATTCTGGTTTCAGTGCTTCATTCCTTTTGTTCCCATTGCTGGGTGCACACTGGCTGGGGCCTTCACGGTATCCATGCCCCAGTGGAATAGCAGTGTCACCACCAGGCACTTTAGTATCTGGAGGGGGATTTGTTCCATTCATCACAGAAATCATGTGACTATTACGGTCTTTGGGCTCTGGGAGTGGGTCCCTGTTAATGACGGCGTCTAATCCTGAGAACCACCTACTCCCAGTGAAGTCAGGATCTGGCCCTAGGTACCCAGCTGGTGACATCCTGCAAAGCTTTGTGTCCTTCCCCTGTGGGCCCCGCTCCTGCCCCTGCCCTCACTGTGGGCTCTTACCTTCCATGTGTCTCACCAGCTCCATTCCTGCCCCCTCACCAGCTGGCAGCTCCATGGCAGCTCAGCTGTGTCCTGTGAGATAAAAGAACCAATTTCCTTGGCACTTTCACACTCATCTCTTCCTAATTCAGGGAGCAGGGAAGAGAAAGAATCATCATTTAAACTGGGGTCAGCCTCAGAGGAGGGGGCTTCTTTCTATAGAGTCCCATTGCCCAGTGGAGTGAATCGCCAAGGAGCACCAGTTTTCCATACAGGTACCATTGCCCAGCTGGGGTCAGTCTCAAAGGAGGGACCTTTTTTCTATTGGCATCCCTCTGCCCAGCTAGGGTTGGTCTAAAAGGAGAACGCTTAGTTCTACAGGATTCCCAATGGCCCGCTGGAGTTAGCCTCCGAGGGGCTTGTTTCTACAGCGTCCCATTGCCCAGCTGGGTTTCTTACCCCTCTTCTGCAGCAGTGGCTGGTAGAGCCTGTAAATCCACTTCCTGGCTTGCGGCTGATGTCATACGCTGGGTCAATGATATAGAGACCCAGCTGTGCCACAAGATACCCCACCTTGGGGAAGTCAGATGAGCTCTGATGGAAGGAGGAGGAGGAGAGGGGAAATCCATCAGTATTCTACCTTCAGCTCTTCATCTCCCCTGGGCCAGGAGTCTCTCTCCTCCCACTCCTTCGGTAGAAGGTGCTGGGGGAGAGGAACTAGAGCTACAGCCCCCATTCTCTCTGCCCCCAAGGGAGCTTGGAGCAAAGAGACCAGGGGAGGGGCTCTCTATGAGGACTCACTCGCCAGCGGCTCCAGAACAGCAAGGGCCTTGAGGCCAGGCACAAATCTGCCAGCCAGTGGGCTATGAAGAACAGCCCCTGGGAGAAGCAGGCAGGTGAGGATCATGGGAGGCACACATGTTCTACAAATGAGCCTCTCCCCCTCCCCATGGGTCTGAGATATTGTGGTCAGGGTGGAATACTTGACTCGCCAATTGCAGAGTTTTAAAAGGGGGTTCTTGCACCCAGGACACTGCCCACATCCTGCTGGTCACAAGCTGTCATTGTCTCTCCAGCTTGGGACAAAGTTCGGTCTAGGGGCTGGTCCCATCCTCTCTGAATCCATGAATGGCACATCAGGATCCTTCCCTCTGTCCCAGCAAAGGCAAAAGGGCCCCAACATTGCACTGCACTAACAGCTCTGGCCCGCTGGGTCCCAGCTGAGAGGACACAATGTACACATGGTACGACATTCTGTACCTCAAAATATCACCCTGGAACCCCCATATTCACCAGTGATATGATGATGATATGTTCGGTACAAAGTATGCCTTGTGCGGTAGCATTTGAGAAGTCATGATCTGTTGGACATTACTATCCTGTTGAACTGTATGTACTATTATTGTATCTGAAGTTGTGTGTGTGTTACTGAAACATGCTGTGAGGTTGGGAGATGCTCACAGCTAGCCTTTCAGTGGCAACAAAGGAGCAACTGACAAGACAGATTTACATCAGGACCAGCCAGACATGTGTCAATGGCCCATTAAGAAGAATCCTCAGAGACTCCTCAGAGAGGGCACGTGGACAAGGGGGGCTGCCTACCCCCATGTTACAGCAAGGCTCTTTCTACCACTTGGACAGAAAGGATAAGTGAAGGTCGATGACATCACCACATGGCCTCTCTCCTCCCCCATCTCAACACCTGGCAGATCACTGGGAAGACAAAGACTTTGAACGGGGCGATTGGTCCCAGGGTGAGAGGAAACTCAGCCTGTGTAGAGCTGAGAAGGGTGCGGAGGCAGTGCGTGGTAGCGTGGCTCGACCTGGCTAATGCCTTTGGGTCCATGCCCCACCACCACATCTTTGCCACGCTCCAGGAGTTTGGGATGCCAGAGAACTTCTTTCGTGTGATCCGAGAGCTGTAAGAGGGATGCAGCACCACCATTCACTCGGTCGAAGGGGAGACCGCCGAGATCCCGATCCGGAGCGGAGTTAAGCAAGGCTGTCCCCTCAGCCCCATCATCTTTAACCTCGCCATGGAGCCGTTGCTGCGAGCGATCTCCAATGGCACAGATGGCTTCAACCTCCATGGTGAGAGGGTGAGCATCCTGGCTTATGCGGATGACCTGGTGTTAGCCGATGGCCAGGATGTTTGGTGAGGTGCCAGCTATGCCCGTTTATACCATCCGTGACTTTAACCGCTAGGACGCACTGTCCCTTCGCGGCGGGCAGCCCGGGCTAGGCTGACGGATGCCCCAAGGTCCTAACCACCCGTGACTTTAACTGCTAGAGCTCAGAGCTCCTTCACAGCGGGCAGTCAACACTGACTGACAGGTGCCCCAATGGCAGCACTAAGAGCCTCTCCACACCCGTGACTTTAACTGCTAGAGCTCAGAGCTCCTTCGCAGCGGGCAGTCAGGATTGACTGACAGGTGCCCCAAGAGTTTGCCCCGTGGAGGCGGCACAACTCAACGCTAGGCTCTTAGTACTCTCACCTAATGGCCAGGCTTTATAGCCAAAACGGCTGAGGTTCTTTAATTGTGTTGGCTGCTTTACAGTAAACCAGAGAAACAAGTCAGGCTTATGCACAAATGGTTACCAAAATTTATTAAACTAGATTCTAATCATGTGGTTACAAAATTGCTAGTGCCTACTTATTTAAGTGTAGAGATGTTACACACACAAACAAGTTACAAAACTGAAGCTACCATCCCAAAGAAAGAAAACAAAGTATAGAGCTCTATTTCAAAATATGTGTACACTAAAGATAGGAGATCAGGTGTGGGTGCTTCTTACCCTCCTTGCATCTCTCGATTCCAGCGGTGCCAAGCCAGGATCGGTCACTCAATTCCGCGGAAAGACGAATAAGGGACAAGGCTTAGGGACCCTCTTAGCTGCAGAAGCCTTGGGAGGCTGTCACTTATCTGACCAGCAGATAGATAGTGAAAAGCACTCAAAAATCATGGTGCTGTAGGTCCCCTACTTATACCTCTGTACTCCTTTATTCTCTTTCTCCTTTCTATGCTAAATTGGGGCTGGTCTGTCGGGGTGACGCCAGCTCTCGCAAGAGTAGTTCACACTTGCAAGGGAGAAACAATAAGTTTCGACTACTGGACACTTCTTTTATCAGGGTAAATATTTTCCCACCTAGGATGTTGGTGTGTGTGCATCATGCTGTTTTAGTAGGGGCTAAGAGCCATGTCTGTCACAGCGCCTCTGCCTGCTGTGAGCCCAATTGTTGTATACGTTCCCAGAGGCACATTGTTGCAGCACACCTGTGCTTCTCTCAGCTTCAAAGGCTGTGCTGGAGTGCCCTGGTGTTTTGGCTCCCGTGTGTTTCCAGCAATGCTGGTCTGGGGGGGGGGGGGGGGGGCTGGCTGTCTGGCTACACCTGGTCCTGACCGTGGATGACCCAAAGAGCCTCCAAGGTATGCTAGACTCCACTAGTCAAGCTGCCGACTGGATGGGGCTCCGCTTCAGTGCAAAGAAATGCGCAACTCTCCACATCGATGGCAGCAAAAGGGACTCGGTGCAGTCAACGGGCTTCCAGATCCAGGGCGAGCCCATCATCCCCCTGGCAGAGTGGCAGGCATACCAGCACCTTGACACGCTGATGGGTTTCCGTGTCCGGCAGATACCTGAGGACACCATCCAGGAGATCTTGCAGGATGCTACCAAGATCGACGCCTCCCTGCTGGCACCGTGGCAGAAGATAAATGCCCTGAACACCTTCCTGATCCCCCGCATCTCATTCATCCTAAGGGGATCCATTGTGGCAAAGGTACCCCTCAACAAGGCAGACAAGATCATCCGACAGCTGGTGAAGAAGTGGCTGTTCCTTCCCCAGAGAGCCAGCAATGAGCTGGTCTGCATCGCCCACAAGCATGGTGGTGCCAACGTTCCCCGCATGGGCGACTTGTGTGACATTGCGGTGATCACCCACGCTTTCTGCCTGCTGACGTGTCCCGACGCCATGGTAAGGAACATCGCAGCCAACGCCCTCCATGATGCGACAAAGAAGCGGATTGGCAGAGCCCCCTCCAACCAAGACATCACCACCTTCCTGAGCGGTTCCCTGGATGGCGAATTCAGATGGGATGGACGCAACATCACTTCACTGTGGTCCCGCGCTCGCAATGCCATGCGTCACCTGGGGAAGCGCATCAGCTGCTGCTGGGAGTGGTGTAAGGAGTGCTAGGAGCTGGGAGTCCTGGTGCCGCAGATCAGGTCCGACAACAACACCATCGTCACCCTGAGTGCCAGGGGCATGCTGGAGAGGACCCTGAAGGCAGCCATCCACTCACTGTACATGGAAACCCTGAAGCGTAAACCGGACCGGGGTAAAGCCTTCAAGCTGACCAGCAAGTGGGACGCCGGCAACCACTTCCTCACCAGGGGCGGCTTCACCCATTTCGCCGACTGGCGGTTCATCCACCCTGCCCGGCTCAACTGTTTCCCATTCAATGGAGCCGTCCGCCACGGGAACCGAGAAAAGCGTTGTAGGAAGTGCGGCTACTCCAATGAGACTCTGCCCCACATCCTGTGCAGCTGCAAGCCCCACTCCAGAGCCTGGCAGCTGCGCCACACCGCCATCCAGAACCACCTGGTGAGACCCATCACACCGCGCCTGGGGAAGGTCATCGTGAACTGTGCCATCCCCGGCACCGAAAGCCAGCTGCGACCTGATGTCATCATCACCAATGAGGCCCAGAAAAAGATCATCCTCACTGACGTCACGGTCTCCTTTGAGAACAGGACCCCAGCCTTCCGCAAAGCCCGAGCTCGTAAGCCGGAAAAGTACGCCCCTCTGGCTGACACCCTGAGAGTGAAGGGCCATGAGATGTAGATGGATACCCTGATCGTCAGAGCCCTGGGCACCTGGGACCCCTGCAACGAGTGTGTGCTGCAGACCTGCGGGATCGGTCCATGCTATGCATGGCTCATGGGGCACCTCATGGTCTCAGACACCATCCAATGGTCCAGGGACATCTACATCAAACACATCACCGGCCACCGACAGTACCAGGAGGCGTGAGCCGGAGCGACATCGTGCTTCGACTACAAGAAAGGGACTGAGACACCTGACCGTTGGACCATATGAACTGGAACCATAAACTCACTGAACATTAAATCTCACCACATGAGGGTCAATCCATCCTCATCATCGTATCCACTCATTATTCTCCACACCTGAACATAGCCATTATATGAACAACATACCCTCATATCTCAATGTCTGTACTTTGACCCATTAACCTTTTACCCCCAATCGGGGTTGTTGCAGATTATGTATTCCTTACGCCACCCGATCTTAAACCGAACTTCGCACCCCTTGATAATCTGTACGTTATTCCCTAATAACCAAAAACTCCTATGCTTAAACTCTGTACTGTTCACTTCTTTTTAAACATCATCTTAATAAAATTTTTAGAGCTGTAAACTGCTTGAAACATCCAGTGGGGTGAACAATTGCTTTATTCAAATCTTACTTTGTCTGTAGAATTTAGATTGCGAGTTTATTTTTATTTCTTATGTAACCAACTTTGATCTCTGCCTACTACTTATAATCCCTTCACATCTCTATCTTGCTGTAGGTAATCAATCTGTTTTATATTGTATTGAAAACAGTGCGATTTTGGATGAAGTGCGTGGAGAATCTCAGCTCAGGTTAACAAGGGCTGTTGCACCTCTACTACCTTTTGTTGGAGTGGCGAACCAATTAATGAGTTTGCGCTGTCCCAGGGAGTCTTGAGCAGTGTACGATGGTATACTTCTGGGGTGCAAGGCTGGGGGCTGGGATGATTTGCTGGTGCCTCTCCCTGTATAATTCATGAGTGGCTTGGCAAGCCGTCATGCAATATAGCTGGGTGTGGGTATCCACATGCTGATGGATGAGTGATCACAGCGCCTGGAGGGGTTTGCTGTTGGTCACTGGCACAGCGTTGTCAGAGACAGCTCAGGCTGCAGAGTTAAAGGGGCACAGTGGTCCCACGGCTTCAGGTTGTACCCCAGGATCCCATCACACATGGCTCTTCCACTCTCTCCTTTGCAGCCCTCCCACGGAGTTAAGGTGAAATTCCCCCCAGACCCTTTTCTTGTGTTCACCTCCAAGAGGTGCTGCAGCTTGTCCATGGTGGGGGTTTCCATGAGCAGGCTCCTCAGCATAATGTCCAGGCTGTCTGCATAGGCCTTATGCAAGGCCTGCAAGAGGAGGGAGTGCCGGACAGCCATGGGATCTGGGCCTATACCAGTCAGGGGATGGTTAGGAGGGTTCTCTGGGGAGCCCTGGCCCCTGGCAAGACCCCAAAGACACATCCTGGCCTCTCCCATTCCTATCACTCCAGAGACACTTAGCAAGAGTTCATGGCAGGATGACACCTGACTCTTCAGTCCTGGCCCTTAGCAGTTCTCTGCAGAGGGCCTGGTATGCAGCAGGGTATGGAACAGCCACACTGCTATGGATGGGAGCTAGGGGCCCGGGCAGAGTCCAGGCAGCAGAGCTGAGAATGAGGAGGGAAGGCCAGGATCAGCCACAGAGGGTAACATGATCCCCTCTGGAGGGAAGGGGCTCTCCTTGCCATTTTGTTAAGCCCAGGCCTGTTCCCAGCTCTGCTCACCCCTCCTCTATTCTCAGCAGCTCCACCAAACCAAGGGAGCAGGGACCACAGGCCGCTCCTGGGATAGAGAAGTAGGATGATGACCTACCTGGAAGTGAGCGGTGTCCTTCCCTGTGCCCATGGTAAAAACACTGTACAGGACAGCCCGCAGGAGGTGTGATTCCAGCTCAAGAGGCGGCTTCAGTTTGCTGGCAGGAGAGAGGAGCCTGTCTTAGACTTTAAAGCACGAGAGTGGCACTGGCACTACCATGGGATGTGAAATGTCAGGGAAATAGGCACAGGCCAGCAAAAATTAAAATACCAAGAAGTGCAGTGAGCTAGCTGAAGTCATAGAGTCAGTCAGTGGCAGGGCTAGAACAGGGCCTGTTCCCCTGATCTCACCACTGGACCCAGCTGCCCCTCTTATATAACCCCCTACCCCAGTGATCCTCTCCCTAAGGCCCCTATAAAGTTACTGGAGTGAAATCAACCACCCAGCCAGGAAGAGTGAACATTCCCACCCCTTCGGCCACAATTGGGGGTGACCTAGGAGGGGGAGGATCTGTGACTTCCGGCTCTGGGCCTGAACAGCACCAGGGTAAGGGCAGCTGGGCAGAAGGGTTCTGGTACCTGAGGTTGCAAACTGCAGCCACAGAGTTGGAGAGGATGGAGCTTGGCTCAGACTCCAGGGGGAGGTCTTCAAGCAACTCCTGGGAAACCCAAAGAGGACAAAGCAGCAGGTGAGACTCAGGCCCCACAGGCACTTCCCAGCGAGGAGGCCAAACTGTGCAGCAGACACAGCCAGCATAACCCCTCCCCCCCACCTTGACTCCCCTTTCCTCCCTCCCATCAAACTAACCCCTCCCTCCCCCTCTCCAGCTCAACCCCCACATTCCTCCCTCCCCTCAGGCACCCCTCCGGCCCTACCATCCCCCCCGCTGCCAGTTCCGGATCAGTGCCAGAATTTCCCCCTTCCCTGCTCCCCAGTCCTCAGCCCCAGGAATCCCTGCCCTCTGCTGCCCTCTCCAGCCCCACTATCTCCCCCCACTGGCCCATGTCCAGCTCCCTCCCCGCACGGGCCCGGGCACCGGGTCTCACTCACCGCAGTACTCTCCACAAGGGCCGCTCTGGAGCAGTGCGGCTCCAGGGTGTCCTGCCCCTGCTTTTGTGCAGAGAAGCACAGAGTGGGGATAGCGTGCAGGAAGCGGAGCTGCTTGCCCCTGTCCCGCACCCACTAAGAGTGGGGCTGGGGGAGAGAGAGCCGGTTAGCTAGGGGCCTCCCCGCCCCACCCAAACCAGCTCCATGGGGGAGAACAGGAAAAGCCCCCCCTTCCCAAAACCACAGTGTCCTCCTGCACAGGCAGGGATTGTAACTGGCACAGTGTCTGTGGGGGGAGGAGACCCTGGCCTTTGTGGGACAAACACCCCCTCTTGGAGGTCCCAGATAACATGGGAGAAGTGCCCCCCATCGGGGGGTTATGGGTTCTCTGGGGTGGGGATGGCGCAAGGGGCAGGACAAACTCGGCAGTAGCTCAACGGGGGGATTTTTGTACCTCTTCTCTGCCCTGCAGATGTTTCTGGATGACCCGGATGGCAGCTTCTTCTGGGGGCATGTCCTCGTCCTCGTCCCCCTCCAGCTGGACACAGGGGTTCCCTGCACCAGGGAAAGAAGGAGAGAGGATGACTCCTGGTGCTGCTGAGGGGTGCAGTGAAGAGAGAAGGCTTAAATGTTCCATCCTCCTCTGTAAGGAGCCCCATGGCAGAGAAAGCCCCACCCTGCCCCTCCCAGAGATGCCCTCAGCCCCATCTGCCTCAGGACCCCAAGCCAGTCAGGCCACCCGCCAACATCATCAGGGGCCCAGGAGCCTGGAGCTCCCCTGACTCCGCCTCAAATGCCCTGCACAGGGCGTGGCTGTGCCACTCCCACTGGTGTCAGTGAGTCTCACGTGGCTCAGGGCTGATGCCTTGGTGAACCAATGGGCCCAGGGTGTTACTAGTCCCCCCACCCTGTCCTCCTCCCCTCCCCTAGCTCTCCCCTCACCTGCCATGGGGGAGCCTTCAGAGCACTCCTCTGAGGTGCTGCTGGCCCCTAGGGAGTAGGCGGAGCTGCTGGTGCTAGAGCCGGGGTTGCCCATCTCCTGCTCTGGGGAGGCTGGGGGCTCTCCAGTGGCCAGGCAGGGGAATGGCTCCTGCTGGGCCCTGGGGCTGGGCTCCTGGCTCCTCTGCTTCCTGAAGAGGAAGCCCCAGAGCTGTTTTGCCCGGCTCCTGCCCTGTACTGGGTCCCTCCCGCACAGCTGCACCCTGGGCCACCTCCATGTTGGCCTAGAAGGTGCCTCAGGGCCTGCTCTCGGAGCTGGTGTCTTCCTCCTCCAGAACAGCAGGTATTTCCACCTCTTGGACAGGCCAGAACCTGCCTCCCCACCAGTGGGGACAGAGGGGCCACTCTCCTCCTGCCTCCCCACCAGTGGGGACAGAGGGGCCACTCTCCTCCTTCACAGCCTTCTTCCCCAGCATCTGCCTGAGCCTCTCCATCCGGGAACTGAGTGGGGAGCAGCCTTGAGTCTGGATTCAAGGCAGCCTCTCACTAACAGGCCTTCCTGCTCCCACCCACCTTCCCTCTGCTGGGGCAACTCCCTCTCACCGCACGCCCCACCATGGGGTACAGGGACTGCAATCTACACACGGGCAGGAGCTCACAGAACAGGCTGCTCCCAAAGTTCCCCCTTACCACTGAGGCACTGTGGCACCAGGGGAGTCTCATCCTTTCAGTTAGTTTGGACAAGTAGCTCCGCCCCACCAACCTCCGCCCCAGGCCACACTCCCTGCCAGGCTAGAGAAAGAACAGAACCCGGGAAGGAGTCTTAGCTTGCCCTGGGAACCCCCAGCTAAAATTCACAAGGTCCCAAGCATATGAGGCATAATTCCCCCCGCCCCCATTTCCCACTTATTTCATTGATTGGGATTGCGGGTGTTCAGCAGCTGGCAGGGTCTGGCTCCTCCAGAGACTCTCAGCCTGGGGAACAGTCTCCTACAAGGGAAGGGCTGCCCAGGCCCAGAACGAAGAGCTGCAGGGGGCTGTGTTAGCAAATCTAGTCTCATTGGAAGGAGATTTCCCCCCCATTTCTGCCCCTCCCCAAGCAGAAAAGGGAAGCCTCTGAGGACAAGCTATGTGCCAGGCACTTGCTCTAGATGGTGTAGAGCTGGGTGGAAGATGCTCAGAGTTGGCCTCTCCCTTGCCCTCTTCCTCGCTTTCCCGCAGCAATGTGAGCTGGAAAAGGTGCTGCACTGGGCGGCACAATGCCCTGCCAGCAGGGCAGGCTGTAGAAACCAGGAGACCGACAGTGGCTGTGAAAACAAGATGATGTTTTATTGCCAAGGGATGGATAAACTCAGGCCAGCAGCCGGGGGTCCAAAACACTGACCTACTGCAGGCGTAGGATGCCTCCCATCTCAAGGTCTCTTTGCATTTTACACACGTTCCTGAAGCCTGACAAGCCCTGGGCTGTAGGGGAGGGACCCCAACCCCACTGACCAAAAACTGTGGCCTGGGCAGGGGAAGCCACTGCCTCAGGGTTGCACTGGGAGTCAGTGACAGAGCCAGGGATGGAGCCCAGGAGTCCTGAGTCCAGGCCCCTGCACTAACCACTGGAGGAAAACTCCCTTCCAGAGCTGACAATTGCAAGCAGGACCCTATTCCCAGTCTCCCTGGCTTTGAGAGGGAGTGTGGCCTACTGCAGTGAGTAACGCAGGATATTGAGAGTCAGGACTCCTGGCTTCCATTGGTGGTTTTCCTACTGACCTTGGCCAAGCCATTCCCCCTCTCTATATTTCAGTCCCCATCAGTAAAATGGGTATATAATACTTACCCACTATTGTAAAGCGCTGTGAGATTTACCCAGAAAAAGCCGGTCTGTAAGTGCTATGCAGCATTGGACCATCAAAGGTCAGATCCAAATTCCTAGAGTGAGGACTGTTTGGATCTGGGCTTTCAGTTCAGCCCAGTAAAGAGAAGAGGAGCCCACCCTAGAGTTGGATTGAGGAGGATCAGCCCTTCCTGGGTTGGGGAATGAGGTAAGAGGCCTTTCTATCCCTAGCTGGATAGATACAAATAGATTATTTTTAAAATATGAACTGATTTTTTAAATTAAATTAACCATGGGTTTATTAAAAATAATCTGCTTAAAATTAACTTTGAAATTGACCACCTATGTTAAGGCCTACATTTATTACAAAATCTTCAAATAAGTTTAAAAGAATTGAAAAAATTGTATTAAACAGAACCTGTTTACTGCCATGTTTTAAAGACAGTCAAACCACTGAAGTGATGGCTAAGTCCCTGGAACCAAAGTTAGCCAAAATGCTAAAACAGCTTTGGACAGCAGGAGCTTCATTGGAAGTTGCAGAGAATAATTCCTTATTTTCAAATTATTCAAATAGTTCCATTCAATGACTAGTTCACTGAAATTTAAGAAACCTATTGGGAGCGGGCAAAGCAGGCAAACTTGTTCTCCTCCTTCAATCTATGAATAAAAACTAGGTGCAAGGGGATGAGATCTACTCGTTCATAAATCTAGAAGGACATGGTGACCAGAACATATCATTTCACTTCAGTAACTACACATAACATTTCCTTTGTTTAATAAATCCTCAGAACTCCTCTGTCTTCTGCGGTCTTCAATTGTTCTTTGGATTTAGCAGCTTAGATGCTAACAGAACTGGAATTTGTTACTGGGTCCCTGGCTATTCCTAGGCCCAGAACTAGAGATCAGGTTGAACTCATCAGGGAGAACTAGAGATCAGGGTGGACTGATTTAATTCAAAAGGTTTTGCATTCGTACTTTTTCGTTATTTTCCTAAAAAAAGACTGAGTCTCATTAATAGGTAATTATTAAAGCGTGTTGACTTGCTGGATGAGTTGGATACATAAAAACAAAAAAGTTGACTGAAACGTATTTTTCATTCAAAACTAACTGATATAAGGAAGTAACTTAGTGAATTGAACATAATTGTTCCTAGTCAAGATTTTAGAACGAGTAGATCAAATCCCCTCATATCTAGTGTTTATTCATGGATTAGAAGAGGAAAAGAAGCTTCCTGCTTTTTCAACTCCCAGTCAGGTTTTTTAAATTTGAATGAACTTGTCATTGAACTGAACTAGCTAAATCAACTGAAATGAAGAAAACATTCTTTCTGCACCTGCAGAAGAAGCTACTGCTGAGCATTTCAATAAACTCTGGTTCCAGGTGCTTAGCCAATGACTTCCCATAGTTCAGTAGTTTGACTTCCTTTGAAACTTGGCAGCAAATGTGGACTTCTTAATATTTTGACTTAATTTGAATTAGTTTAATAGGTTATAGCAACTTTAGGCCTTAATATTGGTTGTCATAGTTTCAAATTTAATCCCCAATAGGTTTGTTTTTCAAACAATAAACCTGTTTTTAATTTAAATTTGAAAAATACAATTAAAATTTTTAAAAATCCCTTTTTAGGGTTTTGGTTTTGAAACAAGCATTGACTTTTATTCACCTTGATTTTAGAAGAACTACTACATTCAAGAGAGTCATAAACTGCACATATTCAATTAAAGGACAGAAGGTAGCAAAATTCATCATAACAATAATTTGTTGTTCATTATTTGCTCAGTCTTAAAGGAGAAAAACTAGAGGGCTGGACACTTGTTTGTTTATGTAGACCCAGGTAACAGGTGGTGGGAGGGGCAGGAATACTCTCTCCATCCCTGAACGAGTAGCAGTTGCACGGGATACTGCTACAAACCCTACATTTTATTGTCAAATCGTCTAAGCCATTCCTCTCTTCTCTTCTTATTTGATACATTTCAGATCAACAAAAACTTCCCCTTGACAGTCACTGCCCATGTGGCTCTGCAGGCACAGGAGCCTGAGCAGTAGCATTGTGACATCAGAGGTAACTCAGCAACCCACCCATCACTCACTCCCTCTAATAACCCTGACCTTAAATCCTAACCCTGCTGCCTGCGTTGGTCATCTCTCCCATTGAAACCTGCAGGTTCATTTGCTGCCTTATTTTCACCAATGGGATTGAATTATGCAAATCACCTGCAGAAAGTTAGCACTGACTGACTGAGTTAACTCTGAAGTCACAATGCCCTTCAGTTTCCAGCATCAATTTAAAGGGCACAGTGTGGAAATCAGACTTTTCTGGTGTTGCTGTTTTCCAATTGTCACCAAAATCAACAACAGTCTTCCCACTGATGTCTAGAAATTCCCTGAAATTTTGGAATCAATTGGACGTAGTCTTCAAAATTATTGGGTTACAGCCAGACAAAGAAATGCCTTTGAACTCAGCGTGAGGCCTCACTTCACTCAGCCAGCAATGACCTGAGTCTCCTCCCTATTAACTCAGCAATAATCCCAAACTCAGTCAATCAGTGTGGAGATTTTCAGGGACTGGAGGCTGAGCATTCTCAACAGATGGTCAAAAGACAACCTTAGTCACCACAGGAGATCACTCTGGTGGAGATCATTGTCAGCACTCGATTCCAGCACCACCTCTTTGTGAGGTCCTCTTACAATGACAGCTAGAGAACAGCCCCACCCTCCTCAGAAAGAAGAGCAGCAGAGAGAAATGGAACAAGAAAAAAGAGAAGAAGAGACAAGAGGGAAGGAGGAAAAGGGAAGCAAAAAAGGTCAAATTCCAAACATCCCCAGCGAGTCTCAGATTCATAAATTCCAAGGCCAGAAGGAACCACTTTGATCATCTAGTCTGACCTTCCGTATAACATGGGCCATAGAACTTCCCTCAAAATAATTCCTATATGAATTAGAGCAGATCTTTTAGAAAAACACCAATCTTGATTTTAAAAATGCCAGTTATGGAGGATCCATCACAACCCTGGGTAAATTGTTTCAAACCTTGACTGTTAAAATGTTCGCCTTATTTCCAGTCTGAATTTATCTAACTTCAACTTGCAGCTATTGGATCTTGTTATGCTTTTGTCTGCTAAAGTGAAGAGCCCGTTATCAAATATTTGTTTCCTTATGCTCATCCCTTAACCTTCTCTTTGTTATCAGGCATGTTTTCTAATCCTTCAAGCATTCTTGACACTCTTCTCTGAACCTTCTCAAATTTACAAGTATCTGTCTCCAACTGTGGACACCAGAACTGGACCCAATATTCCAGTAGTGATTGCACCAGTGCCAAATACAAAGATATATAACCTCTCTGCTTCTACCTAAGATTCCACTATGTATGCATCCAAAGATCACATTTGCCCTTTTGGCCAAAGTGTCCCACTAGAAGCTCATGGTCAGCTGATTAGCCAACATGACCCCAAATCTTTTTCAGGGTCACGGCCTCCCAAGATAGATTCCCCAATCTTGTAAATATAGCCTATATTTTTTGTTCCTAGACGTATAACTTTACATTTGGACATACTAAAATGTATGTTGCTTGTGCTCAGCTTACCAAGCAGTCTAGATGGCTCTGTATCATTGACATTTCCTGTTCATTATTTCCCACTCCCCCAAACTTTCTGTCATCTCCAGATTTTACAGTGATGATTGTATATATGGTTCCAAGTCACTGATCAAAATGTTAAATAGCATAGGGCCAAGAACCAATCCCTGCACGACCCTACTAGAAAGATACCTGCCCGATAATGATTTCTCATTTTACATTTTGAGACCTATTAATTAGCTAGTTATTAAGGGACAGATTCCCAGGTGGGACATTTTTCTGCCAACTTAACTTGTGTTTTCTGAGCCTACAGTTCAACTGCAACACATGGATCAGACTGACCAGGTTCCAAACCTCACTGAGAATCTTACCTTCTACACAGGGGATGTCTGCTTTCTACAAAATCAAGACAGAAAGGAGAAAACTCCCAAACAAGCTCCTCCTTAGCACTCAGGTGCGTGAACACAAATCCTCTTTTAGTCCTCCAGGGGAGACCGTGAGAAGGAGGCTTGCTGCAGCAAGGCTACAGGAGTCTCTGAGGTTCCCCCTGCGCTGCACCCCTGTACTGCATGTCTGATGTCAAGGGAGCTCTGTGAGGTCACAGCCTCCTCACCACCTTTGCCCAATAGGCTCAGTTCCTTTCAAAGGCCCTTGTGAAGTCACTGCCACACTCACCTCTCCCTTGCAGGGCTGATGTCTGCCCCTGGCCAGCCCCTTTGGACAGCTCAGCTGCTCCTCCAAATCTCTCCACTTGCTCACTATTAATTCTGGGGAGCAAGCAGGCTAAACAGTAAAACAGCAGAGTCTGTTCCTCATCCCACACTGAGTTTTTCATAGATTCATAGATTTTTAGGCCATTAGATCCCCTAATCCGGCCTCTATTTCACAGGCCATGAAGTTTCACACACTTACCCCCATATTAAGCCCAACAGCTTGTGTTTCACTAAAACACACCTTCCCAAAAGACATCCAGTTGTGAGGTGAGGACATGAGGAAACAGAAAATCCATCACTTCCCTTGGTAATTTGTTCCTGTGGTTAATCACTCTCACTGTTAAAAATTGGTGCATTGCTTCTAATTTGAATTTCTCTGGCTTCAGCTGACAGCCATTGGTTTTTATTATGTCTTTCTCGGCTAGACTGAAGAGCACTTTGGTACTTCTTATTTTCTCTCCATGAAGGTACTTCTACACCGTAATCAAGTCACCTCTCAATCTTCTTCTGGAGCTACATAAGATTGATTCCTTAAATATCTCACTTTAAGCCACATTCTCGAGCTCTCAAATTATTCTTATGGCTCTATTATGCACCCCCTCCAATTTTTCAACACCCCTTTTAAAACGTGGACACCAGAACTGTACAGAGTATTCCAGTAGCCATCTCACCAGTGCTATATACAGAAGTGAAATTACGTCCCTTCTCCTCCTCACTACACCCCTCTTTATACATGCAAGGATTGCACTAGCCCAGGGGTGGCCAACCTGTGGCTCCGGAGCCACACGTGGCTCTTCAGAAGTTAATGTGTGGCTCCTTGTATAGGCACCGACTCCAGGGCTGGAGCTACTGCCGCCAATTTTCTAAATGTGCCGGGGGGTGCTCACTGCTCAACCCCTGGCTCTGCAACAGGCCCTGCCCCCACACCACCCCCTCCCCTCAGCCTGCACTGCCGTTGCTCCTCCCCCTCCCCCTCCCCCCAGAGCCTCCTGCACACCACGAAACAGCTGATCGGGAGGTGGGGCTGCTGGTGGGTGGGAGGCACTGGGAGCAGGGTTATGAACCACGTTTGGAGTTTACCTGCTAACAAACTCACTTGCTATCTAGAGTGTCAATAGGCCCCAGTTCTCTGCGTCTGCGTTTCCCACCTTCTAAATTGGTATGATCAACCCCACCTTGATGATCACTATTTAAAAATTGGGAGAAACTGAGGCACAGTCTCCACCCTCACATCAACTCCAAATGACAGTTTCTTTCACCTCCTGCCAGCTTCCAGGATGCTTTAGGTTCTTTCTCCCAATCTACTCACCTCTGTCCCCTGTTCTCTGCATTTGAATCAGGTGCTTCCTCCTTTGCGCCCAGCAGGAAGGGAGTGGGGGGCATTGAGAGCACAGGAAAGACAGGCTTTCTGCTCTGAGTTCAGGTACCTGGACCCAGCACAGACCACAGCAGCTCAGAGCTGCAATTGTAAGGAAAGTCCTGCTCAGCCCAGGCTGCAGCATGCCAGTGCAGACAGAATTGTTAGGGGGAATGGAGCTGCTAACATCACAGAAGTCTCTGCGGGGTCTGTGTGAACTCTGACTTTTCAAAGACTTATAATTTGGTTAATTTAGGTAGATTTTCAGAGACAGCAAAGGCATCCCTGGGACAAAGGCCACCCGCCTTGTGAAATTTAAAGTCCCTGCTTCAAAGCCTGGGGGCACCAGAGCTTTTCAAAGAAAACATCTCCAGAAATGTTTACCATAAGTAAAAAAGAGTGTCTTCATAGATTCATAGCTTTTAAGGGCAGAAGGGACCATCATGATCATCGAGTCCTCGTCCCATAATAGACCCATAACATCTTGCCTAGCCTCATTCTCACAACCAGATGAATTTTTCAGGAAATAGTCAGCCTCAGGGCAGAGGCCCAGCATGGAAAATTTCAGCCCAAACAGTTAAAGTTTGACAATATTATAAGCAACTGAAAACAGAGGCTTATAATGGGAGGCACTGGGTAGCCTTAACAACAGGTAGTGCTGGCAGCCCCCCATAATAATGTGATGCACTCAAAGCTGGGCTGGAGAGATGGGATGTCAGTCAGAGACAGAAAAGGTCAGGATTTCAGAAATCATCCTGATTTGAAGTCTCCCTCCAGAAATCTTCTTTGCAGTGCCCCACAGCCCCTCCTCCACTTCACAAACACTTTTTGACACCTTGCTCTAGGGCAGGGATGGGCAAACTACGGCCCGTGGGCCACACCCGGCCTGTGGGACTGTCCTGCCCGGACCTTGAGCTCCTGGCCAGCAAGGCTAGACCCCAGCCCCTCCTGGCCCCCCTTCCCCACAGCCTCACCTTGCTGCACTGCCAGCACTCTGGGCGGCAGGGCGGCAAGCTCATTGCTGCGGCCAGGTGGTGCGACTGCCAGTCCTGCCACTCTGAGCAGCATGGTAAGGAAGCAGGGGGATTGGATAAGGGGCAAGGGGTCCTGGGGGCAGTCAGGGGATGGGGAGCAGGGGGGTTGGATAGGCGTGGGAGTCCCAGGGGGCCTGTCAGGGGGTGGGGGTGTGGATTGGGGTCAGGGGGGCAGTCAGGGAATAGGGAGCAGGGGGGGTTGGATGGGGATGGGGTCCCAGAGGGCCTGTCAGGGGTTGGGGGTGTGGATAAGGGTTGGGGGGCAGTCAGGGGACAGGGAGCAGGGGTGATTGGATAGGGAGTGGGCTCCGGGGGGGCAGTTAGGTATGGGGGGTTCCGGGAGGGGGCAGTCAGGGGACAAGGAGCAGGGGGGGTTGGATGGGTCGGGAGTTCTGAGGGAGGCAGTCAAGGGGGGGGAAGTGGGAGGGGGCGGATAGGGGGTTGGGGCTGTTTGGGGAGGCACAGCCTTCCTTACCCGGCCCTCCATACAGTTTCACAACCCCGATGTGGCCCTCAGGCCAAAAAGTTTGCCCATCCCTGCTCTAGGGTCTGACCCCACTAGGCACTTGGCTCAAAGGACCGAGCAAGCCAATCCCATGGAGGTCAATGGAAGTCAGGGGACTGAACAACTGACATGACTTTGGTAGATGACACACCCAGCTGACAGAAATTGTACCACACTCTGCCAGTTTAGCCCTGCCACAAGCTGGGGTGGCCCCTATGGGACTGTGATTGGATTGGCTACTGCTTTTACCTGAGTTGAAGTTGGTTCTCTGGGTTTGCTTTGTTTTGTATGGTATCAGCTTGTGCTCTCAGATTTTTTGCTGCTTGCCCGAGGTAAACAAACACTTTGTTATGTCTTTGACACAGATCACCTGCAGTATAGCACCATGGTGCTATTATATGAAACAACAAAATTCAAAATAGGAATGTCTCAAAAAGCACCTGATCCTCTCCCTCATCCCCTGGTCTCTCCCTCTTCCCCACCCCAATAAAAAATAATCTTCACAGCTCAGTATTTAAAGACATTGGGACATTTTTCCTCATCTAATCAGCACCAGTAACATAGATTTTATGACTTTGATTCTGACCTCACCTGCACCAGCATTGTACTCCAGTGCAGTTACTTTCCATTGTGTAAGAGTCGGATCGTGCCCAGAGTCCAAAACCAGCAATTATTCCAGAAACAAAAAATGAATAATAAAATTCTGTTAATACCCAGAGTGACCTCACCGAGAAGCCGAACGGCCCTGAAGACAAACCACAGAGCTGAGCTGCTTCTCTCCCTGCCCTGCCCAAACATCCAAAAACAAAAACAGGTGAGAAATTTCTCTCTAAAGATTAAAAACAACAGTGAAGAATGAAGAACACAGAACCACAGGAACTACAACCAAAGGGCTGCAAACGCCCTTGAAAAGGAACTATGAGTTTATATATGGGGGTGGGGGAAGCAGGGTAATTGATGGTTGAAGGCCGGAGGGCACTTTCTGCTCTTATTGCTGTGATGCTCTCACCTGGGAACTGTTCTTAAATATTTACAAATATTCCTTCTCTCTCTCGGTGCTCCTGAGTGCACATCAGAGGCACTTCAACTCAGGAACAGGCATCTGGGTGAAATATCTTTGAGTAGCTGCCATTATATCAATAAACCACACATTATTCTTTAATGGGCGTGATTGGTTCTTCTTATTGAGCATGTGAGAGTATTACTGGTATTAAAAAGGTTGCACATTTGTTTAATTTACTCCAAGGACCACATATCCTATATCTGGCCACTACACTACATTCAGCTGTATGCAGCGCTAAGATTCAGCTGTATGCAGCGCTAAAATCCTGTGATGACAAGCGCCACACCTTTAAAAGGAAGCAGGGTCCAGTGTACTTGTGATTGTACCTGCTCCCAAATGGGGCATAATGGAAGGCACCTGCAACTTGCTGGGGCTGAGTAAGTCTGTTGTGAAAAGTGATACTTATATGTTTGTTAATATCACTTTTCACAACAGACTTGCTAGCTAGCAATAAATAAATGGCAATGTTTTGGATGTGTATATGTGCATATTTATTTGTTTTTCCTAAAGGTAATTAACTATTTTAGGAAAAAGTGTGAGAGCAGCCACCAGCAAGAGTTGGTGGTTGCACACTGAGGCCACCAAATAATTTGTCCTGAGAACCCCTGCTCTAGTCTGTTCTCCTCACAGGCCTCTAGCTCTTGCACCAGATGCCACCACTCAAGCAGCAGCCTCCCATAGCCCAGGCTCAGCTACCATGCTGGCTGACTTTCTGGTGGAGGTGCAAATCCCCATCTCAAGGGATTGAAGGGTTCACTTCACTGCCTTCCCAGCAGGGCATCTACCATCCCCTGCTACTAAGACAATGAGGGGAAGAGCAGGCATTACCAAGGGTAGGCAATACCACATATTTCCCACCACATTCAGTGCCTAACCTATTTGTGCTAGCCTGACATGCATGGTGGTGTCACTACTGTAATTTCAGTAGTGCAATAATCATCCTACTGTATTTTCCACTGCATGCATCCGATGAAGTGGGCTGTAGCCCACGAAAGCTTATGCTCAAATAAATTTGTTAGCCTCTAAGGTGCCACAAGTCCTCCTGTTCTTTTTACACTCTACTTACTCGCATCCTGTTGCTTTGCTGATCATCATATTCATGGATATTCATAGCAATGTATTCCTCTATTAACCACATCACCTAATTCTGTGTATGTTCCTTGGCTCTATTATCAACAACTGAGGCTCAGACACATTTCTTCTTTTACATAAGTATTATTCATTGGGGGGGGGGGGGGGAGAGGTGCGACACTACAAGACAGCATAAAATAACCCCAGTGAACATCAATGATATTAGTTTTAAAAGTGAGCAATTAAAATACAAGCGACCAGAGCTTCCCATATTATGACTGTGTGTTTGCATTTTTCTTTTTCATTTACAACAGTAACAGACTGTTCTGTCTCACTCACATGGCTCTTCACCAGTATACTTGCAAAACAAGTGTCATTTGCAGAGAGAAATCAACAGAGGGGCTTTCCAACAGCAGATAAAATGTGATGGTCACATTATTATTGCCCAAACAAAATGTTAATTCAGAAACTCAACAGCCTTGCAAGACTCTTCCCAAGCCTGCTTTCTAAGCATTCAGTGGTACTGCAAACTGTTTAATTACAACACTTCATTTTCTACAACTCCTGTGGAAAAACTAAGAACATTGTCCTTCTTAGAAATGTACTGATAAGTCCTTATTACTATTTATTTGTAATGCAGGAGTGTCTAGAGGCTCCAACTCATTGTACTGGGTATGGTACAAACAGAAGAAAAAGATGAGCCCCGCTCTGAGAAGCTTATTTATAAAGCTGTGTGGTTCAGCTGCTCTTGTCTCTCCACCCAGTATATGGTTCAAGCTAGGTCTGGCCAATGTGATTTGATTTTTTTTTTTAAACTATTATCCAGCAGTGCCCTTTTGGCTGCATTCAGATGTGAAGTGCCTATACTCAGCTTCCTGTAATGGTTTGTCACCTGCTCTTGCCTTAACAAATTGGGCCGAGTCATCTGTGAAAATAAGCTATGAGGCTGCAGCATCTTGTATTCTCCTGTGTAGTACTGCAGTGTGCTACTAAAAATAGCTGCCACCTTCAACTCCAGAGTGGCTGCTTTCTGAAGACAAGTGAAATGATTTTTGTACTGTGCATGTATAAACAGCCTTGAAATATTCTACCGTCCTACTCGCGCAGCCTGAAATTCACCCTTGGGCAGAGGGCCAATACAAAGCTTGTCCCACTTAAACATTGTTTGTCCTGCTTTTACTCTAGACAGCCGTTTTTAACTCTTCTTCTTCGGAGTGTTTCTTTTTTGTTGGTTCCATAATAGTCTACAGCAGTGGTTCCCAAACTTGTTCCACCGCTTGTGCAGGAGAAGCCCCTGGCGGGCCGGGCCGGTTGGTTTACTTGCCGTGTCCGCAGGTTCGGCCGATCGCGGCTCCCAGTGGCAGTGGTTCGCCGCTCCAGGCCAATGGGAGATCTGGGAAACAGCGCGGACCGAGGGACATACTGGCCGCTGCTTCCAGCAGCCCCCTTTGGCCCGGAGCAGTGAACTGCGGCCACTGGGAGCCGCGGTCGGCCGAACCTGCGGATGCGGCAGGTAAACAAACCGGCCCGGCCCGCCAGGGGCTTTCCCTGCACAAGCGGCGGAACAAGTTTGGGAACCACTGCTCTATATAGTTCTATATTGCTGATAAGATCTAAATCCCTGTATTAAACAGCGAAGAACATTTTGGAGGTATCAAGTGCACTCTTAACAAAACTGTATTTAAACAATGATATAAATCTGAAGAAACCCCCCAGTTATGTCAATGAAGTTGCGCCAGGGTAAAATTGGTGAGAAAGCAGAATCAGGCCTTGTGTTTCTGAACTGCTTTTGCACAGGGGTTGAAATTCACCTCTGTGCAGAGAGACAGCAAAAGACGTATGCGCTCCTTAAATCCCACTTAAACTTTATTTTTGAAGTGGTGCGTAAAATGTGTAGGCTCTTTGCCTAGGGATGAATTTCACTCCTCTGCAGTAGTAGTATTATTTAATCTTCTTATATTTCAGTAGCACCTAGAAGCCAACCAGGTCAGGGCCTCCTTGAGCTCCTTGGTTTTCAACCAGAACACCTGGTCGAAAAGGGACCCCAATGTCTCCAGTCAGCACCGCCGACTAGGCCATTAAAAGTCTGGTTGGCGGTGCTAAGGCAGGCTAGTCCCCCTCCCGCACTCCAAATCCCTCAGCCCCATCCCATAGCCTGTAGCCTCCTCTTGTACCCCAAACCCCTCATCCCCAGTCCCACCCCAGAGCCCACACCCCCAGCTGGAACCCTCACTTCCTCCCGCATCCCAACTCTCTGCCCCAGCCCAGAGCCCCCTCCTGCACCCTGAACCCCTCATTTCTGGCCCCACCCTGGAGCCCACACCCCCCATTGGAACACTCACCCCCTCCTGCATCCCAACCCCCTGCCCCAGCCCAATGAAAGTGAATGAGGGTAGGGGAGAGCGAGCCACCGAGGGAGGGGGAATCTAGTGAACAGGGGCAGGGCCTTAGGGAAGGGGAGGGGCTCCGGTGTTCGGTTTTGTGCGACTACAAAGTTGGCAACCCTACCTGGAGCTAGTCACCGTACAAAGAGATTACGCTCCCTGTCCCAAAAAGCTTACAATATAAAAAAGAAGACATAAAGGTGGATGAAACAAAAGGTTCGGGGTTGGGGGGGGGAGAAGGAGTAATAAAAATAATAGGCTGTGCCTGATTCTTAGCCATATCTGTGAATTAGATGACTTAGAGATAGGGAGAAGAGGATAAACCCCAGAGGGACACCCACTGAAAGAGGGAGGGGAGAGGAGGAGGACCTACCACATAAGGCACTGAAAAAATTATTCCAAAGATAGGAAGAGAGACAGGAGAGGCATAGTAACTGCTTTGTGTCATTTGCATGGCTCTCCCCCAAATCCACCAACAAATAAATAAATAGCAATTACAGAAAACAATTACCATGCTACTGCTTCTACCTGCAGCAAAGAGTATATGAAGGTCCAATTTTTTTTTTATTTTGACTTTCTTGCCGGCACGCAGTGCCAAGAGGCAAAACAACAGCAGGGGTTGGTTTGCTACCCGGTGTGCTTCACCCAATAATTACAAT
The DNA here is from genome assembly GCF_965152275.1 of Natator depressus. Lineage (NCBI taxonomy): Eukaryota > Metazoa > Chordata > Testudines > Cheloniidae > Natator > Natator depressus. Next base: position 109,593,238 of record NC_134235.1, read on the forward strand.
GGGGTGAAGAAGCAGAAAAGTTTATTTGAAGCTTCAAAAAGGTACAGGGAGAATAGAATCTCAAATCCTGCACACAGAGCAGGAAGTTACACAGGCTTTTATACATTTTTTTTAGCATATTTATTTAATAGCAAGCTGCCCTAAGTATTCATATAGCCAGCCAATCCAGTTACCAGCTAGTTCCCTTGTTTTTTGTATTATTTGTTAAACTATACATAAAGCTGCTTTATTTAACATTGTTTTTTTATATTTGCCCTGTTTGGCCTTGTTTATGTAACCCTTCTGCCCATCAGAGTTGGCAGCAACAAGGGCCGGGTTCAATATCTAGGGGATTCATTCCAATAACACAATGCAAACCGGCTCGAGCCCCCACCCAGTGACCTGGGACAAATATATACCACCCTCGCTGGGCGCCTCCAAGAGGCAATACTTCCCCTCTCGCAAGCACATAGTCTGAGTGTAGCAAAAAGCCTTTTAATAACAGAGAGAAACAATGTGGCATTATGTTGGGGAAACACCAACAACAGGATTCATAACACAACCCATGAGCAAAAACCCATCCCAAGCAAATTTGAGGCATGCCCTTTCCCTTTGGTTCTTGAGTCCAGCAACCCCAAATCACCCAAAGTCCCAAAAGTCCAATGACCCAAAAGTCCAATGACCCCAAAGTCTCTGTCCCTGGTCAGGGCAGCCCCAGAGTTCGAAAGTTTATCTGCAGAGCTTTACCTCCCAACCTGGGTGGAGATGGGGGGGGAGGGAGAGAGAGGTAAGGGGCACCTTACATGATCTGAAGCTGACCGCCCCACAGCTCCATAGGCCTTCGCTCCGCCAGCTACCCCACGAACTGCTTCGCTCGGCTCCGCTCCGCTGCTCGACCAGCCAGTCCACGAACTGCTCCACTCCGCGTCCCACTAGCGGCTCCCGCTGTCCCATGAACTGCTCCACCAGCCTGTCCACAAGGCACTCCAGCCATCCCACAAACTGCTCCACGATATATCTTCAGGCTCCCCCACTACTTAACACAATGCTCAGTGATTTCAGCTCTTAGTCAGTTCAGCTCTTCGGTGAATTCAGCTTGTAGTAGGGGAGCCTCAGTGCTGGTGCACCATTAGCCCAAAGTGAGCTCAGCAGCCTGTAACTAGATTCCTAATGGAATCAAAATTAGCTCTGATATTCCACAGTGGAGAGAGGAGGAAGTGCAATTAGCATGTAAGGCCCTCACCCAGGGGCCCATGCCACCAAGTATTAATACTTGTCCCCAGCCTCTCTCAATTCACAGAGTTTTGGAACCCATGATCCTTGCCTAGCGAGTGCTACTTAGTTGATGGTGAGTCCCTCCATCATAACAAAAGGCCAAGTACAGTTCCAAGCACAGTTCCCATAATCAGGGTAATAACAATTTATTCTTCCTGCTCCAATAACAGAGACACTGGGGATCCCACAGCAGCCAAAATGACCATTTGGGCAGCTATGGCCTCATTCTAGGCAGGGTGGGTGTGCCTATGCAAATGAGATTGGCCCCTGAAGAGCTCTATGTAACTGCAAAGACTTCATTTCAGCAGCTGTTTTTTAAAAAAATAAATGATTGTACTGAGTTTAATATATGAGAGAAAGAAACTAAACTCAGACTCCGACAGGACAGTCTGTTGTGATATTTGGGCCTATACATTTACCCTAATTGTGATTTCAACTGTAAAAAGTGAGTGTAAGTTCATAAGATGTCACAATCACCTTGCCCAGCAAATGTTGATGGTAAAAGGCACAAATGGAGACAAAAAAGATCTAAATTAGTCCCAACAAAAAGCCCTACCTGATATAAGTCAAGGACTGTGTTAAGATCATTCCTGGTAAACAAGAACAGTGATACCAAAAATAAATGAACCAAAATTGGCGTGTCATAAATTAGGACTATTGGTGGACAAAATAATGAGGACAGGGCTATTCCCCCCCATCAATCATCCTTGGGGTCCTTAAAAACAGAGATTTTGGGGAGAAAGATTAGCTACTAGATTGAGCTTCACCACCTCCTGGGAAACCCCCCTGGACCTTCTTCATGCTGATCCTGAAAGATGTCCTGACCAAACTAGGCCAGGGAGAGGGAGCCAGATGGCATCACCACCTCCACTGGCTCTGGCTAAATCCTCAGTACCACTTGGGATGTGAGACTTTGTCTCTCCCTCTTGTGCATGCACACACACTGTTCCTTTTCTTTCCCATCCCTCTCCTTTTTGTTTATGTCTAACAAGACTCTGGCTTAACCAGCCAACACTATATATTTTGTAACACTGCTGTAAGCCTGAGACTAGGAAAGCAAATACAAGCAGTGACCTAAACAGCCCAATGCTGGTGTGAGTTTGCCAGGTCTAATCAGACCATGTACTGTGCCTGTTTTTCTCCAGCAGTAAGGTTGCAAGTGAAAATCACCACCAGAGACAGAAGCTGCATTTTCTATTGTTGCAATTCTTTTCTCTCCCCCTTCTGTGTGAGAGTTTTATTTTGTCTTCTAAGAAATGGGATCAGACTTTAACAATGCCAGCTCAGCCCAACTCAAATTTCTTCTCTTTTCCCCAAAAGGACAATTAGTACCAACTAAACAACTGTCAAACGAGGGTGGTTTTTTTTTTTTTTCTAAAAGTTCTCTTCAGCTAATGGGAAAGGGAATGTTGTTAAAATGAAAGCCTTACATAATACTTCACATTTCAAAGGCTTTAACTGTTTTTCCTTCTTTTTTGTATCTTTAATAAAAGGTTAAAAGGATATTTAAAAATGTGTTTGCCATGGTACTAAGCAGCCTGAGGTCTCTGTATACCACACCTCCAACCTTGTGCAACGCTGGACAGTGATTGGGTTATGTTTACACCTTTGACTTTTTGGGCCCCTTTATTCCATCTAAATTAACACAAGTCCCTAGAAAGCAGCTATATTATGTGCTCAATTTTTCATCTTCAGTAGCATCTTAAATCCAATATATAGCAGCTGTAGTTGGAGATGGGCCCAAAGCAGAATGCTAGATTCAAACACCCACAAACTTTGGCAAAGTTTCCATCTGGATTCTACATTCACCTCTATAATGGGTCACACCAAAGCCGTGGCTCTCAATGCTTGAAAACCATGGGAAAGTCATCTGTAGGTTAAAGCAAGGTGGCTGTTGCTCTGCCAAGCCTTGGGACCTTTTTGGCCCATGAAACTAAAGACAAGGTGAGTTGGCTCTTAATCACAAAGTTCTGGGAAAGAGGTTCAGATACATGGACCCAACTTTGGCCCCTCTTCAATTGCATTTGGTTTTGTCCCTTCTTTCCTGAGAGATTTTCCTGAGAGCGGTGGAGTGTGCTGATTTGATCTCCTGAGAGATTTTCAGTTCAGTCCTTACCACACTTAAACATTCTCAGGAAAGCGCCCATCCCAACTAGGATCAGTAGCTTGTATAGAAAAATTAAGACAATATTTTGTCCTTCTTAGGGCTTGTCTACAGAGGAAACCTACCAGCATTACTGCACCACTATAATTGTACAAGAATAACTCCCCACGTGGACACTTCTCTTCCAGAATGTGACCACGTGGGAGTTCTACTGGTAGAATTATAGAAGTATAATTACACCGGTATAGTAATGCTGATAAATTTCCCAGTGTAAACAAGCCCTTAGAAAGCTGCCAGTCCATGCTTCTTTCAGTATATGCAAGGTGAGGCAGGATGGTTTCTGGTTGTCACTGCACCAAAATGCAAGAGATAGACTCATAGACTAATAGACTCTAAGGCCAGAAGGGACCATCATGATTATCTAGTCTGATCTCCTGCACATTACAGGCCACAGAACTTTGCTCATCCACTCCTGTAATAGACCCCTAACCTCTGGCTGAGTTAATGAAGTCCTCAAATCATGATTTAAAGACTGCAAGTTACAAAGAATCCACCATTTACACTAGTTTAAACCTGCAAGTGATTCCATGCTGTAGAGGAAGGTGAAAAATGCACTGCGTCTCTGCCAATCTGGCCTGGGAGAAAATTCCTTCCTAACCCCAAATATGGTGATCAGTTAGACCCTGAGCATGTGGGCAAGACCCACCAGCCAGACACCTGGGAAAGAATTCTCTGTAGTAACTCAGAGCCCTCCTCATCTAGTGTCCCATCTCCAGCCATTGGAGATATTTGCTGCTAGCAGTTGCAGATCAGCTACATGACATTGTAGATCCAAGTTCAGTTCCCAGCTCTATCACAGCTTCCCTGTGTGACCTTGGGCAAGTCACTTACATTCTTTGTCTCAGTTCCCCATCTATAAAATTGAGAATGACACTTCCTTTCTCCCATGTTATACCCGTATTGTCTCTTTGGGGCAGATACAGTCTGTTACTGTGTATTTATACAGTACCTAGCACAATGAGACCTCTATCTCAGATAACTCTTGGTTCTCTCCGTCAAGCACAAAAGATAGACAGAAACAAACAGATGGTACCAGGTTAAAAAAGAATCACTCTATGATGATCTAGAATGAAGGATGATCCAGACTTCTATGACATTTCTGACCCAGCTGATGCAGCACGGAGACGGCTCTATCCTGCCAGTTCGGCCCAGCCCCATTTCAGGGGTAGTGTGGAGCAAGCCTACTGCCATGGCCACTCATGGGGTGCATCCAGGGCCGTCCTTAGGATTTATTTCAGAGTAACAGCCGTGTTAGTCTGTATTCGCAAAAAGAAAAGGAGTACTTGTGGCACCTTAGAGACTAACCAATTTATTTGAGCATGAGCTTTCGTGATCTACAGCTGAAGTAGCTACATCCGATGAAGTGAGCTGTAGCTCACGAAAGCTCATGCTCAAATAAATTGGTTAGTCTCTAAGGTGCCACAAGTACTCCTTTTCTTCTTAGGATTTATGGGGACCTAAGAAGTATTATTAAACTGGTGCCCCTATGCCCGCGGCAGCCCGGGCTTGCACGTGTATTTTAGATAAGGGTGGTCTTTTAAAGGATTTATTTAAAAAACTATATGTCTAAAGATCCAAGCATTTAAGGCTAAAGATGAATACTCAGATTGTGCATCTAAAAATCTATGCAAGGATTTTTTAGAGATGTGATTTTATAATCTTCAGCAACACACTAATGAAATATTTTTAAAGCAAATTTTAAACTTAGGGCCTGTAGACTAACATGTTTTGAGTAAATATTACAGTAATGCACAACTATTTTTGTCAGGAAATTTAAAAACTGACAGTATATACCTGGGGGTTGGCAAATGCCTGTTAAATGGCTTCAGTACTGCTTGAATGACTCTTTAACAGTTCCAGTGTTGTGCTAATAGGTCTGGCAGGCTTTTTCACTTTTAACTACTAGATCCTCTCTGGAGGAAGACTCACCAGGCTGTAGCAGCTAGCTGTGGTAGGAGCCTGCAGGAAGGGTCAGAACAGCGATAGGAAGCGGAAACAGGGAGGACACTAAGACCCAGGGGTGCTCCAAATTTTCAGGTGACCGATGCAGCCTTGTATGCTGCTTATGCCTAAGGATGGCCCTGGGTGCATCATACATTCACCGTATACCTGCGAAGGAGGGACTGGGGCCATGGCCATGGTTCGTCCCCTCTGAGGCGTCATTTACCCTAAGGGCATATGGGGAAACTGCAGCTGTACCCCAGTGCTGGAAAGGAGTACAAGGTGTGGTTCCTTGTATCTTCTCTCTTCCACACCCCACTCACCTACAGAACAGCTGGACTCCATCTGGCCCCAAAGGAGGAGAAATGTAACATAGTTGCAAAATTTAGATCCCGATATTGAACCCCCTACCTGTTCAAATGTGGGGCTTTGGTATACCCCATTACAAGGATATGGCCAGCCATGAGATGCAGGTCTGGGTTCAGATTCTGATATCCCCTGCATTCCACACATCATCAGGGTGTTTCATTTGGGCCAGGAACTAGTAAGGAGATCCTGCTGCAGCTTCCACTTCATCTTTGGGCACTTCAGCATTGGTGTTGGAGCACTCTGCATGTTTCTGCACCTCCAGAATCAAATAAGCACAACATTCCAGGAAACCTGGCTACCTGTATCTCTATCAGAATGATGTAATCCTCTCATTTTGGGGAGGAAAAATACTGACCCTGACAACAAACTGAACAGAGGCCTTTTAAACCCTCTCCTGCCCGCCACATATCCAATGCAAGGACGTTTTGCCCCTCCCCAACTTTGCCTATGTTGATATTCCAAAAAAATCCATGGTGAATGTCTCCACTAAGCCAGATGCTGCCTTCATATCTCGTGGTCTGTGGGGACGCTGCAGGATCAGAAGCAGAGTGTTCCTGTGGAGACCCGGAGCATCCACAATTTGAAGACAGTTGGCAGCTCAAGCCCAGTAGAGACTGACAGACACACTGCGATTTAGCTTGGGGAATTTCAGCAAAGGTAAAAGGGCCTGCTGTGATTGGGAAGATAAAAGAAACACCTGGGTTGAGAATTGAGAGATGCTGGGAGTCAGTCAGCATCACTGGGGAGGTCAAGGGTCAGTTTGAACTGGATGCAGACAAGATTGGAGGGGCACGCTTCAGATAAGCATCATTTAGTAACTTTTTGGGCCACATTTATCTTAACTCAATCCTATGGCCAGGCAGGGACCAATCTGGCCCTCAGAATAATTTAGGGCAGCCTGATGGCTGCCCTAACTTACACTTAGCTACCAACAGCCCCTCCTCAGAGTCCTGCCACATGGCAATTAAATGAGATGGACAGGAATTCAAAGTCACTCTTTAAACTAGCACCACATAACACTGTTACTTCATGTGAATAGAATGAGAAAAGATTACATTTAAATTGTGCCCCTGACCAATAAATAGTACAGTAGCCTGCTTTTTCTAAGAATAACAACTTGTTCTTAATGCCTTGGGCAAGGTCAGTGTGGCCCATAAAGGAAACATTGAACATTTCTAAGATTCTCAAATCCTGCTTATCTGCTGCCTCTCACTAAACCACAGTGTCTCCATGATGGACTCAAAGCCCCAGTGGCTCCTTCATGCATCCCTACTGATTATAAGAGTTATGCCCAGCCAATCAGGGAAACAGAAACAGTAGCACGTGACTTATGTGACCAATTACAGTTAACTAAAACATCTTGAGTTTTGAGGATCGATAGCTCCCAGCGAACTATTCATGACCAATCCACAGAGTATTTAAACCCTCCCCCCACACACCACAACATTCATTTAGTAAACCTGAACAAGTGCATTTGGGAACATCACAATCTGCACGTAATCATTTGTTAAGTAGATGGAGAGAGGCTAAATCCATGAGTAAATAATTTGCTGCGGAATGTGCTTGGCTCTGCTTACTATCTACCTCCTGGGTGTTGAAAGTCTTATCTCACTAATGTCAGGAAAGTGCCAAAAGAAAAGGAGTACTTGTGGCACCTTAGAGACTAACAAATTTATTTGAGCATAAGCTTTTGTGAGCTACAGCTCACTTCATCGGATTTACATTTCTATGTAAGGCTCTGATATGCTTTAGTTCAAACAGGAATTAATTCAGGGAAAGCCTAGGGCCTGTGTTATGTGGGTCAGATTAGATGATCACGATGATCCCTTCTGGCCTTGGAATCTGTAAATCTATGATTCAGCAAAGCACATGCTTAACTTGACTTCAAAGGGAGTTAAGCAAGTGCTTAAGTGTTTTGCTGAATAAAGAGGAACATAAGCATATGCTTTGCTGAAATGGACACTAACTGCAGAAAATTACTACTTTTAAAAAATGTATTTACTAAATCTAAATTTGGGACCAAAGCTACCTGACACTGTCTCTTTAACATTATTTCTATACTAATACTGTGCTAGAAAATACTACAGTATGATACTACCATTATATTAACATAAGTGCAGTTAATATTAGCACAATTGCTGTCATGTACTTGCTATTGTTATCACTGAGATATCGTTGCCCTCTGCTGGTTTTTAGTATTAAGACACAGATGTCTCAGATATATAGTGTTTACAACACTGCGGTGAGCTAAAGCAAGGTGGAAGAAGTTGGTAACCAATTAATCACCTACTACTACCTCTCACCAATATTGCTTATGTAGAGAAGGAAAAAAAACTAGCTAGTGGGTTTCAAAGACATATAAAGACTTTTACTTAATATCTGTTCAGTGAGAAATCCCTCTCTCCCCTTATGGTTTTGTCTTGGCTCTCGATAATCTCTTCACCAACTTCCAACTGGCTGCTTGAATAACATCTAGCAGTGTAACTGGCAGGACCAACTTGTTATGCTACAGTCAGACACTGGAGGATGGGAGCGATGGAGTGTGTTGATTTGATACAGCACTCCTCACTAGGGACAAGTCTATAATAAATGACGTACAGGCAAGGACCACTTCATCTACCACAGCAGTGTGGCTACTGCTAGGTTATAGATACCCAGCAGCAATTCCATGCCAGGAGCTTTTGGGAGTGGGAGTGAGGAAAAATGATTTCTTCAGCTGAAGCTACAGGAAAAGACTGCCGGCAGAAATGTAATTACCTGAGTGGGAAGTCTGGCAGAAAACCCAAACTCCCCTTCCCCCCACTCCTTAAATAGCCATGATTGCGATGCAGTCACCATGGAGAGATTACACACAGCACTGGGATCAAATACAGCACTGATATACAACACGTACACACACTGCCAGTGCTAGCCAGGGAACGGATTTCAGCTGCACTGACAGCAATCAGCTCTGCGCACGCTGCAGCCACTCAGAAAAGCTGCAACCGAACTCTCTCAAAGGTCAAACCTGGGACCAGACCCTTCTTTAAGACTCACCCCTGTTAAGTGTTCAGCATCTCTGGGGTGGTTCTGAATGCCTTTAACGCCCACTGGGCCAAATCCTTAAAGATGTGAGGTCCTTACTGCCCTGGAGGGGAGCTCGGCCCCAGCATGACTTATCCTGGCAACTCAGTAAGATGGATTCATTAGCTGCCCCAGGCTGCTGACAAGGTCTCTATAGGTCCTTTCCACTGCCTCCACAGTGATCCCATGAGGGTTGCCAGCCTCCAGGATTGACCTGGAGTCTCCTGGAATTAAAGATTATGTCACTTGATGAAACCTCCAGGAATATGTCCAACCAAAATTGGCAACCCCTAGACCCCATGGATACAGATGAACGAGGTTAGCAGTAATCCCTACTGAGCCTCCTGTATATGTGGCAGAGTAAGAGTAAGTGAGAGGGCCCCAAAGATCTTTGGAGTCAGAGCCCCCAAGAAAGTGAGATTGGGGAGGGAGCCCCATTCCTGCTGACTGAGGCCTTGTCTATTTTCAATGTTGCACTGTGCTTAAAAATGGATTTAATCAAATTAGGATGCAGTGTGGATGCTTTTAACTCTATTTAAACCGCCTATTATTGAGGTTGCTGGACATTTCCCATTGTAAAACCCTGTTTTAAGTTGTTTGTAACTTTTCCCAGCTTTGACTGTTTGGGCTGAAATTTTCCACACCAGATGTCTGCCTCAGGCTGATGTTTTCTGAAAAATTTCAGCCAAAAAATTTCATTTGTTTCCAAGACCAGGGATGGGAAAAATAAATGGCTTTGTCGATGTTAAAAAATTCTGGTGACCTTTTCTTTAAGAAGCTTTAGCAACCATCATACTTTGAAATTTGGCAGAACGATGACCTTTCTGTCAGAGATGTGCTTTTTGGTGCCCGTGAAAATCCACCCAAATTTGGCCAAGTTATAAGCCTTTAAAAAAAAAAAATCACAGTTTGCACATGCTCAATCCAGACTTCAAATTTTAGGCACCTGATCTGAGAGCAGGGAGCCTGTCTCTTCCGTGCTCTCAATGACCATTCCCTCCCACCAATGAGCATGGAGAAGGAAGCAGTTTGATTTGAATTCTGATGGGACAAGAGATGGACTGGTGTGGGGGGAACAGTTTAGGAGGGCAGGACTGAAAGCTTGCAGGGGGAGGAGAGGAGCTCTGGTTTATTAATTCTTTCTACAGAGGGTAACTCCCGCTTCTTTAGTCGCTCAAGTTCACGCCTACTGTGGGTTCATATAAGAATCCAGGTAGGTTTTTCTTGTCCCTGTTCAGGAGGATTCCCAGCCCCCTTCTTTGAGTTGGAGTTGTACTTCAAACAATCCCTCTCATGACAGCAGCCCCTAGATCTCCTCCTTGGAGCTGGGAGTTGTAATTTAGGCAGCACCTCTGTCTCACCTTCAGACAGGAGTCCCCCAACTTTCTTCCCTGCAGCTGGAGTTGTAACTTAGACCAGCAATAAGGCCTTGACAAGCTTCTCCTTCAGCTGCCTCTTTTCCCCAATTAATCTCAGGCTCAGAGGGTACAGCAGATAAGCCTTTTCTTGCTAGGAGGGAGGCGGCAGCATATCTGATGGGTCCCTTCCTGTAGCTCATCCCATCTGGCTGGGAGAGAGGGGAGCCTTGCTCTGCTCACTCTGCGAGGCTCCTGGTCCCAGGCCCTTAAAGAAACAGTAATGCGATTTCCACACACATTACTTATTCTCAGGACCGCTTCCTCTCTACCAATATGTCCTAGATCATTGTATATATCAGACCTCCCAGATCGTAAAGGGCCACGCCACATGACAGGGTGGCAAAGGTCATATGCATTTGGGATGTCCTGACTCCTGTCCAATATGCCCAACCAGCTTGCAAGCCACTAAACTGCTTGGGAAATTGTGTGTACTCTTTATAAAGTATATACAGTAGAACCTCAGAGTTACAAACCATAGAGTTACGAACTGACCAGTCAACCACACACCTCATTTGGAACCAGAAGTACATACTCAGGCAGCAGCAGAGACAAAAATAAAACCCCAAATACAGTACAGTACAGTGTTAACCATAAACCATAAAAAAAAATTAAGGGAAAGCAGCATTTTTCTTCTGCATGGTAAAGTTTCAAAGCTGTATATGTTCAGCTGTAAACTTTTGAAAGAACATTTTGTTTTGTTCAGAGTTACAAACATTTCTGAGTTACAAACAACCTCCATTCCTGAGGTCTTTGTAACTCTGAGATTCTGCTGTATTTCAATTTCCTTCACTCAACCCCAGCAATTACTAAAAAAGTTGCTTTTGATTTTGCCGTGATTTTTTTTCCAACATACATATCCCACAGATTTGGCTTTTGTTTTCATTTTCACAAGACAAGCCATAAAAAGGCTTTTGATTTTAAAAAAAGAAGTAGTTTGCATTTTTTCCCCTCTGACTGCTAAATATTGGCCTTTGTCTTCTTTTCTCTCTTCTGTTTCAACTTCTGTACCTCACACAAGCCCTCCTGTTCTATTGAGTTACCTTCTTAAAGAAAGGCATCCTGTTTTCCCGATGGAAAACTCCTGTCCCCTCCGCCCCAATGTGCACACACATTTTTCAACCACCTCTACAGAACGCTTTAAGGCCCTGATCCGGCAAAGACTTATGCATGTGCTTAAATTTATACACTGTGATCCAGCCTCATTAATCACAGAATTATAGAAATGTAGGGCTGGAAGTGACGTCAAGAAGTCATCGAGTCCAGTCCCCTGTGCTGAGGCAGGACCAAGTATATCTAGACTGTCTTTGACAGGTGTTTGTCCAAGCTGTTCCTAAAAGCCTCCAATGATGGGGATTCCACAGCTTCCTTTGGAAGCCCATTCCAGAGCTTAACTACCATTATGGTTAGAAAGACTTTCCTAAATCTCCCTTGCTGCATATTAAATCCATTACTTTTTGTCCTACCTTCAGTGGCCATGCAGAACAACTGATCACTGTCCTAGCAAATTAACAGCCCTTAATATATTTGAGGACTGTTATCAGATCCCCCTTTGGTCTTCTTTGCTCAAAACTGAATGTGCGCAGTATTTTTAACCTTTCCTTATAGGTCAGGTTTTCTAAACTTTTTGTCTTTTTTTATTTTGCTTTTTTCTAGACCCTCTCCCGTTTGTCCACACCTTTCCTAAAGTGTGAAGCTCAGAACCGGATACAGTACTCCAGCTGAGGTCTCACCAAGTCAAGCGGGGACAATTAATGCTCGACAATTAATGGGAACTTTGGTATTGACTTCAGTAAGTGTAGGATCAAACCCTGTAAGACCATTTGCACAGCCCCTAGTGAAAGCCTACAGCTCCTACTGACTTCCACGTAGAGTGCATTAAGGCTAAGTATGTGTATAAGGGCTTGTCCTCACTACAAGGGAGATCCACGCTGCTGCAATCGATGCAACGGGCATCAATTTAGCGGGTCTAGTAAAGACCCGCTAAATCGACAGCAGAGTGCTCTCTGGGCGACCCCAGTACTCCACCTCTCTGAGAAAAGTAAGGTAAGTCGACCAGAGAGCGTCTCCCATCGACACAGCACAGTGAAGACACCAGGGCAAGTTGACCTAAGATACCTCGACTCCAGCTACATTATTCAGGTAGCTTAAGTCGACTTATCCCAGTAGTGAAGATAAGCCCGAAGTCTTTCCAGGATCAGGTTTTAAGTATCCACATACTAATGAGCAAGGTTCTTTTCACTTCATAAATATGACCATATGCAAACTGCCAATTAATTTGTTTCAGCCTATGTAAAATACTCACTGTGTCTTCTCTATTGTCATTTATCTTGCTTTCTCTTTACATACCACTATCAAGCACAACTTGATCTACAGAATGCAGAAGCATGATTCAGAAAGCATTCCTGATTTTGATTATATAATAACCTGAGATTTCAGACTTATGTTTAATCAACTTTCTGTGTTTAGTTATTTACATTCAATTTCTAGTCTCAAACTTTACTATTTTGTTGTTGAAAGAACAAATATAAAGATCTGTGGCTTATTGCTAAGATTAAGTAAATAATTGTTTATGGATTTTTAAAAAATCTTTTGATAGTGCATTGTTATCATTGCAAGTGCTTAATCACAAAAGCAAACAAGCAACCAGATCCGCATAGTATACTGTGATTCATGCTAATTAATATACTAATAAGAAATAACATTGCAATCATATTATATTATGATCACATACATTCTATAAACATTTGCTGGAAAAACAAAAAGTAATTTTTTTTATTGAGCTAAGCCCACACTCCCTGTGAATCAAAAGCTACCCCAAAAGTCCAATCTCCAATGGAGTTGCATTGATATAAAAGGAGAAGAGAATTTAACATCAGAAGAGAGAGAATGTCCTTGAAATGGGATTGCATCTCAGGGGTCTCTGGATTCACAGCTGAAAGTTATTGGCATCTTTAGTTTGCAGGCATTCTCTTTTACTTCTGGGGTTCACGTGATCCTCACATATGGACTAACCCCACAGACTGGCACAAAGTACGTACGCATGTGTCATGTAAACATCTCCATGCAGTTCCATCTACCCAGAATGCCCCTGCTACTTCAGTTCTAAAGGAGATAATTATGGAAATCTTCGTAGTGGGTTTTGTGATATGAACCTGAAGAAGCCCACAAACCTTTTTTTATTTTGTGATCCAGGTCTCTAGAAGTGAAAATCTCCTCACTGGCTCTCAGTAAGAGATCAAAACATGCCTCCCCACCCCCCAAAAAAAGGCGGGAGGGGGATTTTAAAAACGAATAGCAAATTCTCGGTGCTCACAAGAAACTAAATGGCTGAATATAGCAGCTTTATGGATACTGGGAGATAATACACTTGTTTTAGAAACAAAACAGTGAGTTATCAAAACATTGCTTTACCAAGACATAGCAGGTTATCATCTTCATCACTTTACTTGCATGTTGTACTTCTCTTCCCTACCACTTCTCTGTTATCTTTTCTCATATAAGATTTTTGAGACGAGGATTGTGTATTCTTTTACATTTGGAAACTCACCTAACCCTATGGATGGTAGAAACAAACAAAAATCATTAGGCTCTTTGGCATTTCCAACATACATTGGAAAGTTCTATCCTTGGTGTTCGCTGATCTCCTTCTCTGTTAGACTACATTACCTCTTCCTGGAATGCAGAAGTTTTGCCAACAAATTACAGTAACATAACCCACAATATGATCCTTGGAATTCTACGTTGGGTGGCATTTATTTTCTGCATCCTTTGCCACTACTAAAAACGATGGACAATCACAGGTGATGGGAGGAATCTGGGCAGAAATTGCAGTAAGGGAAAAAGTTACATTAAAATGTCTCTCTTTTTTTCCCCTTTAAAAAGCTTGGAGGTATCCTTCCCCCTTGTGTGACCTGCACAAACTTGCTGCTGTCACTCCAGTGCCCGCGGCTGGCACAGGGAAGCCAGGTTCCCTCTCAACCTAAGGTGAGATCACCTGGACGAAGGTGATGTGTATGTACTACAATGTTCCAAACTCTAGGAGGAAACCTTTTGTGTTGTCATTTATTGTAGCAACGGACCCAGGCAACTGCGTGAGTCCCTAGTGACCGTGCACAGCCGAGCTCCTCCTGGACCTTCAAACCAAGAGAAAGAGGTGGTCACAGTCTTGCCATGGGCTGCGGCAGTTCCAGCAAGGTAGAGATGGTGCAACCATCAGTCAAGGAGCTGCCGAATGGCTGGGAAGCCAAGACCCAGGTAACAACTTTTCCCAAGCAGATGGGGAACAGAATGTTACAAGAGAAGCGTGAGTGGGTAGGTAGGTCGGTAAGTAGGTAGAAAGAAAAAAAGCTCCCTTTGGGCAACTCTTTATATCAGCCCTTAACACAGAGTTTACCCAAGCTGGTACAAGCCTGGCATTGCAGGGGCACAGACAAGGCAGGCTGTATGTCTGTGGATATGAGTTTATTGATTTTAACGATTCTTTATGGAGGCTGGAAGGGTTTTTTAATACTCTCTCTCACTCCTCTAAATAAGGGTGCTAGATCCCTTTAGTTGCACCTTCCACATCAGTGATGAATGATCACGTATGTGTAGGTCAGTCTGACCCAGAAGATTATATATTACAATACCTGAGGGGACTCTGGAGTGGCATGTGCACATGAAGATGGTATGTTGCATATTTGCCCACCTGCTTTGAGAGGTTACATTGTGCTATGGGAGTGGACAATGAGTGGACAATGAATTCGCCACCACATGCAGGGTTCAATGGTGTGTTCTGTATGCAGGAGGTACGCAACTTCTTTTACAGGGTTTGTGTCCGATCATTGAAGGAAGTTGCAAATGTGTCCTGTGTCATCCTCCTCTTAGAAAAGAGAAAGGGCACGAGTGCAGGAGAGTGGCACTCCAAGCAGCATGTAATGGGGAGAGTCCGGTTGCAGGCATTGCCCTGTCACCAGCCTTGTCAGTACCAGCTGCACACTGTCATGGACACAGCGTAACAGAGGGGCACAGAAATTTTGCCCAACCAAGGGCTGCCTTAGCCAGTTACTGGGATTGTGCTTAATTGTCATAAAATGGAGCACACTATTGTTGCCCTTCTTGCTATTGCAGAGTTACAACCAAAAGCATAAAAAATAAAATACATTTAGGGCCCAATCCTGCATTCCTTGGACACCCGAAGCTGCCACTGAGTTTAGAATGAGGAAGGTATGTAGAATGGGATCCTTAGTAAGTGACAATTTAAGACTCCTGAATGTTTATTGTGGTCACATCTTCCTACATATTTCCAAACAAAGCTTAATTTAGAATTGTCTCAAGACTTTATCTTTTAATGTGATCAAGGACACAGCCAGATGTGAGGTCATTGCTTCCGTTCTTGAAATTCTTCTTCATTTCATTACCATAGCTGATAATCTGTGAGAAAATATGGCTCACTGTCAGGACATTTCAGGAGCAGCATAGATGCGCAGAGCTGTGTTCTGCTCCGCTCTAAGCCTGACAGTTTTATGGAGCTATTTTAGGAACTGTCTGCTTATAAATGGCATTAAATTTCCCCAAGTGCCTTTCTCATTTATTTATTTCTTTTTCTTGCAGGCTAATAATGACCCATCTCAGAGAGCAGTTGGCTCCACCCTTCAGGATTGGTCCACTGTGTCAAAAGCCACCTTAAACAGTGGAGTAAAGCTTGATGAACTCAGTGGGGGAAATTCACCTGGAGAAGGTCCGGAAAGGTTACCTTCTCTTAGAGAAAAAAATAACAGGCAAAACACAGGTAAACAACCGAAAACCTCATAGCAACCAAAAGGAAGGAGATACAGAGCCATTCACCCCTTTGAGCCCAGTGCTGCAAACAGTTACTACACAGAGCATTGTAATGTCCCATTGACTCCAAGCATTTGCAGGGCTGCTCTCCCTAATCAGTTGTTCAAATCTGACCCAAGTCAGTAATATCCAATTACCGGTTTTTCCTCTGTGTGACTCAATTCTCACAATTGTAACAGACAGTAATTTTCATCCTTGTTGAAAGGCTTGTTGAATGGATCGTGGCGAATGAACTCCCACATCGCTCCTACAAAAGGTCCCGTTCCTCCCGGACAGGGTTGTGACATATTGGCATTGACCCTGCCAGTGTTGTTCCGGTTTTGTGGCTAAACAGAGGAGTAGTTTGGCCTTTCACATGCACTAATTTCACATTAAAATTAAGGAACAAAATGGAAATAAACATTTAGGGGCAGATCCTCTGCTGGTGAAAACTGTCATAGCTCCAGTGAAGGCAATAGAGCTATGTAAATTTACACCAGCCGAGGATCTACCCCAGACTGTGTAAGTGCAAAAGGGAACATTCAGCTTTGGCCCTTGTATAAGCTTAAGATACTTTAGCAGCGGTAAGAGTTGCTAAACTAACAGCAGACACTGGTACACATTAAAACACTTATTTTGCCGTTTAAATCCCCTATTTGCCTGTCTTCTAAGTACTAAGAATGGTTTGAATTTCATAAACATACTTAGTCAAACTGAAAGTCTAAAGTAACTGTTCTTTGTCACAAGCAAGGTCTGTAATAAAACAGTGTTTCCAAGTGAACATTAAAGGAATAAATACTGGAGTTTGCTGCTTTTTAAAAACAACTTAAATTCCATTCCCATGTCTCTTGATTTCCTCCACTTTAAAATTAAACAGCTCTATTTGCCTCTATATATCTGTGTAAGATATATAGCTAGATTGATAAATCTAAATGGGTAAAATTGTGTTTTGGGGTAACGTGTTTTTTACACACACACACACAATTAAGGAAATACGTAAGTCAAAGTCGTTACAGCAAACTTTATTTGCCCTCACTGAAAATACTTGGAGCCCTTCAATAGAAAAATGCTATGTAAGCACAAACAATTATTGCTAGCATTCACACTCTGAGGGTTGAGTGCTTTATAAATATGGCTTGTAGTACTAATAATTTAATTCATATTTTGTGATAAACATAATGTTTTGGTTATGTTTAACTTCATATTTGTCCCTCTCTCCACTGTTGAAATCATACAATTAAACATTGCTTTATATTTTACATAATGAATCATAGTTTTGATCACAGTAGTAAGTGAAATATGTTGAGAAAATGTCAATGTGATTACATCTTTTGTCATTTTTCTTGCTATATTTAAAATACTTTTATGGGGCCTATTATAATGGGCATTATACACATTTCCTAATTTTTTGTTACAGAACAACAAAATATAATTTTTGTTCCCAAGACATCAAGGTCCTGCATTCCAGAAAGTTTGCTGAACACACAAACGCATGCTTGTTTTTCACACACACTATTGAGTATGCTCACATATATACAACAGCATGCAGACAAAGGATTTTTCTTACCTGCACATGTGTGCCTGTAAACATACTGGCCAAAAATTGCTAAGCTATTCATAGAGTGTCACTCATTTAGAAATATAAAGTAAAAGAGAATAAAAGACCAATGATACTTTTGAGATTACAGTTCAGAGGGGGTCTTCAAAAGGAAGTTGGGAGTGGCTAACTCATTGCTTGGAAAATGTTAATTTTAAAGGGGTATGTCATAACCATATAGCTAAAGGTAGCCTAGAATTCCTCCTTACCTGTAAGGGGTTACGAAGGTCAAATAACCTGGTTGGCACCTGACCAAAAGGACCAATGGGGAAAGAATATACTTTCAAATCTGGGGGCAGGGGGGAGGCTTTGTTGGTGCTCTTTGTTTGTGTGTTCTCTGGGGAAGCAGAGAAGCATCAGGTCAGAAAACTCCTTCTCCTAAAATCATCCTAAAATGAGTCAATATTGCAAAAGAGTAAGTAAATAAGGCAAGGCGCGTTAGATTATCTTTTGTTTTTAGCTTTTGAATTTTCCCTGTGCTAAGAGGGAGGTTTATCCCTGTTTTTTTTAACTTTAAAGTTTTGCCTAGAGGGGAATCCTCTGTGTTTTGAATCCGATTACCCTGTAAAGTTACCTTCCATCCTGATTTTACAGAGGTGCTTCTTTTACTTTTTTTTCTTTATAATAAAGTTCTGTTTTTTAATAATCTGGTTTACCTATTTGGTTGGTAGATTATTCTAAAGCCTCCCCAGGAAAGCGGGTGAAGGGGTTTGGGGGGATATTTTAGGGAAACAGGAACTCCAAGTGGTCCTTTTCCTGAATCTTTGTCTAACTCACTTGGTGGTGGCAGCAGTACCCATCCAAGGACAAGGAAGGATTTGTGCCTTGGGGAAGTTTTTAACCTATACTGGTAGAAATAAGCTTAGGGGGTCTTTCATGTGGGTCCCCACATCTGTACCCTCGAGTTCGGGCAGGGGGGGGAACCCTGACAGGGTATTACCCAATATGGCCCTTAGTTAACTGAAAGAGTACATATCCTTTTAGCCCACTTAGTCTGTGAGCACATAAGCCTGTTTTTGCTGGCACATTTTTGGAAGCTGGTTGGAAGGCTGGCCCCTTATGATTTTTCGGTGACAGCTTCAGATGATTGCTAAAGTCATCTGTGGGCAGGTATGACCTCAATATTCTGAAAAACTAACCCTGTACAGGCTTACTGTTTTTGTTTTCTCACAATAAAATACATCAATCGGATTTTCACACCACTCATGAAAAAGTGACAGATGTCAAATAACTGTGATTCTGATGTGGTCCAAGTCATCTCACAAAAGCCCTCACTTTTGCTAATGTAGATGGTGTAATTGCAAACCAAGGGATGCAAACCTGATCTATCTTGGCAACAAAGTGCTTCCTTGTTTATCATTCATGTCTAATGTGTGGAAACCTAACAGCAGTTTAGAAGGGTTATCAAAATATTGTTTTATTCTTAATTGCTGTTTATAAATATATAATTAATGCAGAAAACAAATGTAATCAGACGCAAGTGTATACACTTTCTTACAATGAAATATAGGTCATGGAAGCATGTGAAAGGTTTTTGTTTCTGTTTCATAGAGGGCAATGGTCTATAGAAAGCTCATTGTTAATGGATAATCTAGTCTCATCCAAAACTGGTAGAGTTCTCTAACTGGCTCAATGAATCTTTTAAAATCTGAATTACAAGGACTCACTAAGGCCCAGTTCAGGACAGCATGTAAATATTGACTTCCATGGGACCTCAGCATATCCTCAAGTGCAAGTGCTTTCCTGGATAGGGATGCGTTCCTGAATGTTGGCCTAAGAGGCCACAGTGTGCAATTCATCCCATGCAGAGGGCCAGCACAAAGCCAGTGCATCAGTTAAGACCACTTAAAACCTTAATGCAGAGTTTAAGTGATGCATAGGCTTTGTGCATTGGGCACCCTCAGTAAATAAATACATGGAGAAGCTACAGGATTGGAAGTGACATTGAAATTAAATTGGTGAATTGATCTCAGCTCTGTGAGAGTAATAATTTTAAACATTTTCTTTTTAAAGACATCATGTTACTCAGTGGTGGATTTGTCAATAAACCGATGCACTTACAGGAACGGGAGAGGCAAAAGTCATCAGATATCCTTGAGGAGCTGATGATGCAGGGAATAATCAAGAGCCAAAGTACAACTTTTAGAAATGGAGAAGCAGATGTCAAGGCAAGTATCTTATCAATGCCATTCAAAACCTTCGACAATTACTAAAGGCCTGATCATGCAACGAGCTCTATACTGATACATCACTGCACCCACACAGAGCCCATTGCAATTAGTGCAGCTCTGTACAAAACTCCTTTCAAGAGAGGGACCTACATGATGTAGAAATAAGAAGTCGGATGACAGAGAAATATACTATTAAGAAGCTTATTTTAATGCAGAGGAAGCTCACGGATAGCTCAGTGGTTTGAGCATTGGACTGCTAAACCAGGGTTGTGAGCTCAATCCTTGAGGGGGCCATTTAGGGATCTAGGCCAAAAATTGGGGATTGGCCCTGCTTTGAGCAGGGGGTTGGACTAGATGACCTCCTGAGGTCCCTTCCAACCCTGAGATTCTATGACCACAACTTTGTTAATTTGTTTGCACACCCCCATGCTGGCCTTAGGTGGGGAGTTGCGCTGATTGCCCATTGTTAGAAATGCTCACTGGAAATTGAATATCGCTGAATTGTTTTTCAAATCAGCAAATATGTGGCAGAAGTTAATTGACATCATCTACTTTCAGTCTTTTACTATTTGGGGTTGACAATTACAGCTAAGTCAAGATTTTATCAAATATCTGAGTCTCTAAGTAATCCACAATTCATGTTGGATCCCACATCCAAAATTTATTTAAAAAATGAAATTCATTTTTATGAAACACAGATTTGAACAAAATCTGTATTACTATTTATTTTAGTAAAATACGGTGCTGCTTTTCCCTCCTGTACCTGCAAAATTTCTTTTTCCTGTCAAACATTATTCTAGGGACTAGATTCAAGATAAGCTCATGGATATCCACATGTAAGGGAAGGGAAGTTCACAAGAAGCTCATGGACAGTTTGTGGATACAAACAAAATGTGATCAAACCACTGCTGGTTCATGGACACAGTTCAAACCCAAACCAAGGATAGTTTTCAGTAGTTTTGTGGTTTGAGGCAAACCATTCACCCAGCTCTAGTCTTGACTACTTGTGTAATTAAAGAACTAGAGCTTTGTACAAGAAAAAGTACTTGGGTACTTGCTTATCAAGATTGCAAGTCTGGGCATGGAAGGAGAGAATGCCCTGTGCAACATCTCTTCCCCCGGGCAAGCAGCTGGGGAGTGGATGGCTACAGCCCTACAATCGATGTTGAGGGTTTCTGTGGAGTTTGAAGGATTAGGTTTGCCTAGCCTCCCCCCAGCAGGTTTTTGCATATCTGAATGGGATTTGCCTTCCTCTGATCCCCTCTCTGGCTAAAGTTGGTTGTATTTTTTATTCATCACCCAAGTGAGTGCTGTCTGTTCTATTGTTTTTTTCATACTAATAGCTACTCAAACATTCAGATTACATGTAGCATTTTATTGACTTCAGCTAACCTTTATCTGTTCTCCTTTGACGTTTCTTTGTTTGTTTCCCGCAAGGATATATTTTTTTTAAATCAATAAAAATTTTTATTGGAGGGAGCAGTTTTCATTTCTAGCCATCTTATCACTTAATATTTTAATTTGGAGCTGGGTCTGCTTCCTTCCTGAGCAGCCTGACAGCGGGAACACAGATTTGTCACCAGGGAGTTAACTATCAAATATTCCTCAGTTGCATTGGAGAACTTGGCCTGCACTACATCCTGTAAGAGCAATCTCCTCTGAGACTACCCACTCCATCGTAGCTGTAAAGTAGCTGACTGGGAACATAATCCCAAAGGGGTATTACCAGAGAGTGTCTCAGAGACTGAATTCTGGGTGGGTGAGGTTCTGTGGCCTGTGATATGTAGGAGGGCAGACTCTATCGATCTGTCTCAACCCTCACCTGGTGTGGGCTATCTCCAGGATGAAAGTTCATTCTCCCATGCCTGTTCTCTCTGTGACCTCCCCATTGTCAATAACAGTGGGGTTACTTTGGGATGAGAAAACTGGATGGGGACCAGTTATCCATTTTCCAAACAGATATCAAATGGCAACAAGTTTCTGTCACTTCTGAATTCCAACTAATAACCTCTGGTGAAAAGATCTGTATTCTGTTACTAGTCCCCTGAGTCATCCAGTCACCAGCTGTTCTCCATGTCCACTGAAGGAAGGACAAGAAGTCATGGGCTTAATCTACAGCAGGGCAGATTTAGGTTAGATATTAGGAAAAAAATGTTCTAACTACAAAGATAGTTAAGATCTGGAATGGGCTTCTAAGGGACACTGTGGAATCCCCATCGTTGGAGGTTTTGAAGCATAGGTTAACCAAAGTCAGGGATGGTCTAGGTATACTTGGTCCTACCTCAGTGTGCTAGGGATGGACTAGTTGACCCCTCAGAGTGCCTTCCAGCACTGTGTTTCTATGATTTAAAACTGGATTTTGATCACTCAACATTTGGGGGTATTCAGATCTGAAGTTTTGAGCTGCCCTGGCACAAATGCAAGGGGCACTTGCAAAATCTAGAGTCAGCACTAGAATCATGGAAGGAGAGGAAAGAGGTGCACCACACACGTGAACAAGACACCACTGTGAGAGACTTGCACAGCTGGTTTCAAGAATAGTTTGCACAGAAATATTGAAGACTGAGCCATCCCAGCAGGAACCCATCCCTTCTGTGCTTACATGCCTAATCTCAACAGTTTACACACCCTTTAGGCCTTGTCATGTGAGCAAGCAGGGACAGCAAACCCTGGCAAAAATCCCCATGTATCCCCCCACACATTGCCTTTGCCTGCCCAGTGGGGAGGAGGGTTTCAGGGCTTCAGCCCTGCAAGACGCGCTTGCTGGGGCTCAGGTCTTCATCCCCGTGGGGTGCCCCAAGCCCCAGCAGGTGCCTCCCACAGGGCTGAGGCCGTGAGACCCCCTTCCCTGGGGGGCTGAGGCCCTGAGGCCTGGCAGGCATCCCCCTCCAGGGCTGAAGCCCCAAGGCTGGGCAGGCGCCCTCCAGCTTTTGAACTTCTGAAGACAGTCATATGTGGCTCGGAGGGTCAGTAAGTTTGGCCACCCCTGTTTTATAGCATTTCCCATAGTGCTCTTATTGATGCAGCTCCGCCTGTGGGGTAGCAATACTGGGAGTCATCAATGTTTTAATCACCACATTGTCTTACCCTGCACAGAGCAGACCTAGGTGACCCTGTGGTTAAAACACCCACTGACTAGATAGCCCTGTATTCTAAGCATTGCTGCCACCAGTGGAGCTACACCATTGATAGAGACAGTGAGAAATGTTATGGCAATAAATGTAGGGTAGCCAGGGTCAGAGAGAGCCACTCTCTGCTACAATATAAATTAGTCAATTGAATTCTAACAGGAATCATAGAACCAAGAGAACTACTTAAAATACTGATAACCAAGTTGCACTGCGTTGATATATCCCCCAGGTGATGGTTTTTCAGCATTTCAGCACAAAAACATAACCATCATCAATACTCAAGTCACGAGAGGATAGATTTTCCTCCCTGTGCTTTGAAAGAGTTTAGCTGAGTTTATCTATGAAGAGGTTTCTTCCTCTTTCAGGAAGAGTCACATTAAAACTTTTGTCCAAAACTCACACTCCCCTATTTCCCCACAACCCTTGCCATTTATACAGGAAGGCTGAACACTTAAAAAATTATTATAACTAAATCATTAATAGCAAAATACCCGCTTTCCAAATCTGTTTTAGGAATAAACACTATCTCATTAAGAGAGAGGCTAGAATAAATTAACCGGAAAGCTATGGATTTCAAGGAGGGCAAATTGCAGGTATTTGATCCACTTATTATAAGTTCCTAATTGTCAATAGACTGTGTACCTCAATCATGTTAATATTTCCTCTTTGTCCATTGTTGGTGTCATTCATTTGTGGACTCCTTGAAACCCATTATATCCCCTTACTGAGGAATCCAGCTGGGAGATAAGGTTTTTTTTCCCACTGATTTGTGAGAATGCTGGACAAGTTGGGAAGTGTTCTGCTGTTTAAATTTCCTGTTTAGTTAGAGTATGTATTCCCCATTCACCATTTTTATGGTCTCCACACTTAAGTTTGGAAAGAAGAAATAGCTGTCGAAATTGTAAACAGCAATTTTGAATTTGGTGCTGTGGAGTCTGATACAACTTATAACAACAGTTTCAATGAAGTAGTCTGACAAGCAGTAATCTCTCTCAACAACTTTCAACCTTTGAAACATAGGGGTCCTATTCAAATCTCATTTATTCCAATCACTGCCTGGATTTTCACCTATGTTTAATGAAAAAACTATAAGACTTTTTCGCATTTTGCATTGAGGGTTGGTTGCATTTTGCCCTCCTAAAGCTAAGAGCATGAATTGAAACTTGCTGTGGTATACAGCATGGAGTTTGTGGGGAGGAGGAGGATTGCAAACAGGAATTGGAATTTTTTGCCCCAGCCTCTCAGTTGTGCTGGCACTCTACAGTACAAATAAGAGACAAGTATAACAGGGCCTTCCCAAACCCAGTATCAGACCCTGCCTCTGTCCCAGTTTCGGGCCCTGGTACTCTAGTGTTTCCACTTTTGGACACTGTTAGAATGGCCTTCTTCGTGAATGATAAGACGACCATTTTCAGAGCATCATTTTGTCCCATTTTAGGTTTTTATGACAACTGAACATGTCATAGAATCATAGAATATCAGGGTTGGAAGGGACCTCAGGAGGTCATCTAGTCCAACCCCCTGCTCAAAGCAGGACCGATCCCCAATTAAATCATCCCAGCCAGGGCTTTGTCAAGCCTGACCTTAAAAACTTCTAAGGAAGGAGATTCCACCACCTCCCTAGGTAACGCATTCCAGTGTTTCACCACCCTCCTAGTGAAAAAGTTTTTCCTAATATCCAACCTAAATCTCCCCCACTGCAACTTGAGACCATTACTCCTTGTTCTGTCATCTGCTACCACTGAGAACAGTCTAGAGCCATCCTCTTTGGAACCCCCTTTCAGGTAGTTGAAAGCAGCTATCAAATGCCCCCTCATTCTTCTCTTTTGCAGACTGAATAATCCCAGTTCCCTCAGCCTCTCCTAATAAATCCTGTGCTCCAGCCCCCTAATCATTTTTGTTGCCCTCCGCTGGACTCTTTCCAATTTTTCCACATCCTTCTTGTAGTGTGGGGCCCAAAACTGGACACAGTACTCCAGATGAGGCCTCACCAGTGTCGAATAGAGGGGAACGATCCCGTCCCTCGATCTGCTGGCAATGCCCCTACTTATACATCCCAAAATGCCACTGGCCTTCTTGGCAACAAGGGCACACTGTTGACTCATATCCAGCTTCTCATCCACTGTAACCCCTGTCCTTTTCTGCAGAACTGCTGCCTAGCCATTCGGTCCCTAGTCTGTAGCGGTGCATTGGATTCTTCCGTCCTAAGTGCAGGACTCTGCACTTGTCCTTGTTGAACTTCATCAGATTTCTTTTGGCCCATTCCTCCAATTTGTCTAGGTCCCTCTGTATCCTATCCCTACCCTCCAGCGTATTTACCTCTCCTCCCAGTTTAGTGTCATCTGCAAACTTGCTGAGGGTGCAATCCACACCATCCTCCAGATCATTTATGAAGATATTGAACAAAACCAGCCCCAGGACCGACCCTTGGGGCACTCCACTTGATACCGGCTGCCAACTAGACATAGAGCCATTGATCACTACCCGTTGAGCCCGACGATCTAGCCGCTTTCTATCCACCTTATAGTACATTCATCCAGCCCATACTTCTTTAACTTGCTGGCAAGAATACTGTGGGAGACCGTGTCAAAAGCTTTGCTAAAGTCGAGGAACAACATGTCCACTGCTTTCCCTTCATCCACAGAGCCAGTTATCTTGTCATAGAAGGCAATTAGATTAGTCAGGCATGACTTGCCCTTGGTGAATCCATGCTGACTGTTCCTGAGCACTTTCCTCTCCTCTAAGTGCTTCAGAATTGATTCCTTGAGGACCTGCTCCATGATTTTTCCAGGGACTGAGGTGAGGCTGACTGGCCTGTAGTTCCCAGGATCTTCCTTCTTCCCTTTTTTAAAGATGGGCACTACATTAGCCTTTTTCCAGTCGTCCGGGACTTCCCCGGATCACCATGAGTTTTCAAAGATAATGGCCAATGGCTCTGCAATCACTTCCGCCAACTCCTTTAGCACTCTCAGATGCAGTGCATCTGGCCCCATGGACTTGTGCATGTCCAGAGCTTTTCTAAATAGTCCTGAACCACTTCTTTTTCCACAGAGGGCTGGTCACCTCCTCCCCATGCTGTGCTGCCCAGCGCAGTAGTCTCGGAGCTAACCTTGTTCGTGAAGACAGAGCCAAAAAAAGCATTGAGTACATTAGCTTTTTTCATTGTTCATGAGTTTTTGGTGCATCGTTTGGATGCAAAATGTCTCTTCAGTAGATCAAATTTCTTCCATTATTGTCACCTACTGATTTCCTCATCCACCTCAGTCACATTAAGTGAGTCATCCTCCATACTAATTGCATTACTTGATTCTTCTGACATGGAGGCCTGACTTGCAGAGTTATTTGTGATAGAATCTGGTGACTGGATGACTCAGGGGACTAGTAACAGAATACAGATCTTTTCACCAGAGGTTATTAGTTGGAATTCAGAAGTGACAGAAACTTGTTGCCATTTGATATCTGTTTGGAAAATGGATAACTGGTCCCCATCCAGTTTTCTCATCCCAAAATAACCCCACTGTTATTGACAATGGGGAGGTCACAGAGAGAACAGGCATGGGAGAATGAACTTTCATCCTGGAGATAGCCCACACCAGGTGTGGGCTGAGACAGATCGACAGAGCAGTGTGGGGTTGCACAACTGCCTCCTACAGGCATAAACAGCAGAATTCAGTCTCTGAGGTTGTCAAACACGACTTCAATGTCACAGCAGCAACCACTATACTCAGCAATAGATAGCTACAAGACTGGGCTGCTAATTTGCACATATTGAAAACCAGCACTACATTTTTAAAGCGATTATAAAGTTACAACAAAATCTTTTATAAGCCTCTTCAGTTTCAGTTGCTTAATCTTCCCAATACATGGGGTCTGACTGTACTGTCCTAACTAATATGGATGAGACAGTGAAACTATCACTTCAGTAAGTTATCATCAACAGGAGTAAACTGCATAATTGAGTCTTTAGTTATTTAATGTGTCACTGCTTCCAGCCTTTTTTATGTCCAAGTTAACCACTTAATTTCTGCACAAAGAGGCAGGAAGGGGCTCAGCACAAGTGGAATGAGACTCAGCTCCTTCCAGTGCCAGCTCCCACTGCACTCATGATACTGTCATTTTTTAAAAATGTCTTTCGACAGAGCGAAGCCCTGGAAAAGCCACTAAAGAAACCACCAGCCAAGCTGGAAAAGCTTAAGATCGAAAAGAAGGAAGTGAATGCTTTAACAATGAAGGACATTAAGAATTCTGCCGAAGAAAGAAGCGAGGTAATTTAATTTTGCTGCATACGATTGTTTTGTCTTCTAAAAAACACCTCCCATTTAAAATCTGAGCTAGCGGAGGCTGCATCTCCGAAAAATGCTAGTAAAACATGGACATCAACGTCACAGGAAGGAGCATCCCTCTCAACAACAGATGTCTGCAGGACTGTTAAACTTTCTGGTTTTCAGAGTTTGAAGACTGTGCTGAAGATAGGGACAAAAAAGGAGAATTCTAGAATAGCATTTTTCCATTTTCTGCAGCAAAATACATAAAACCCAGTGGTTTTGAGAGACATTTTATTTCTTTTGTGCAAACTGGCCAAATTCTGAATCAGTTGGAGTAAAATTCCAGTTAAACTCAGACGGAAAGGTAAAAGCAACTGTTAAAGTGTGTGTTCAAATACAGTTTATTCCTACTCCCCCCCCCCCCCGCATTACAAAGCAATATATTTTTCAGACTAAAGAAGAGCAACCGAAAGAAAGACTTCGGAGTAGGAGACTTTTTCCAGCAATTGCCCATCAAAATATAGCTGAGCTGAATGAGGAAGGCTATTCAACTTCTGAAGGTCAAGAAGATACAAACATTGTTCAGCCTTTATCATTCGACCTGGAGACAGAGTCTCTGCTGGAGAAGGAAGAAATAGCTGTCGAAATTGTAAACAGCAATTCAGAACACTTTGGTGCTGTGGAGTCTGATACAACTTATAACACCAGTTTAAATGAAGCATTCTGACAAGCAAAAATCTCTCTCAAACACATTCAGCCTTTGAAACGTAGGGGTCCTATTCAAATCTCATTTGTTCCAATCATCGCCTGGATTTTCATCTATGTCTAATGAAAAAAACAATAAAACTTTCTCCCATTTTGCATTGAGGGTTAGTTGCATTTTCCCCTCCTAAAGTTAAGAGCATGAATTGAAATTTGCTGGGTTACACAGGTATGGAGTTTGTGAGCAGAAGAGGACTGCAAACAGGAAGTAGAATATTTTGCCCCAGCCCCTCAGTTACGCTGACACCTTACAATAAAAATAAAAGACAAATATAACAGGGTTTCTGCAGACCCAGTGTCAGAATCTGCCTCAGTTTCCCCAACCATATTAGAGAGTGAGTCACCTTGGTGTCCAGTGTGTTAATGAAGCTCCCACCAGGGTCCATATTTCCTTCCTTGTTCTGAAGGATGCATCCATGGTTCAAATACAATCATAGTTCAACATCAATCATGACAGGTAAACCAGGTCCTGCCACTTGGCCTCAGAGGGTTGTTGTTGCTGCTGCCTCTGGAGCAGGCATCCCCAGACATCTCTTTCACCTAGCTGGTGTGTGGCTTCCAGGTCCTTTCCCTGACCCAGGGTCTCCTACAGGAGCCTCTCAAGAGCTCTCCCTCTTTGTGAGACGCATGCTGGCCTTTCATCTCACACAGTTGGGAAGCAGGTGATTAATCGTAGGTTGGGGCTAAGCCCACCTCCCTAGAGGGGGCATCCTACCCTGTGACAACAAGTTTACAGTCTAATTGTAGGTGTGACAACAATTGAAAGTAACAAAAAAGATGAGGAGGGAGGGGCAAGGAAGCGCTCAGGTTAAAGTAGTGACCTGGTTACGCCGTCTTGGCATTACACACCTTGATGCTTCCATTAAAATCATGTTTTTAAATTTATCAGGAAGGCATGTGGGAGATTTCTTTGTTTAGGGAGGACGTGAGTGAGGAGAGAGTGGTAGGTTAACAAGTGCGGATTGGGAGGGAATTGTATCCCAGGGCCATGTGTAAATAAAGAAAGGCAAATTAAGGGTAAGGGGTTGTAACAGGGGTGGTGGAATGGGATAGTAGGCAAGGCCAGATTGGGGTATGGCCCTGATGTAAGAACAAGAAATTTGAACCTAAAGTGAAGGGCAATGGGGAGCCAGCAAAGGGATTTAAACAGAGGGATGACAGGGTCTGAACAATAGGAAAAGACGATGGTTTTAGTGGCAACATTCTGTGCTGGCTGGAGGGAGGCAATGTGGATAGCAGGAGAGCACCAGTGAGAACCAGGGGGCTGGGGCTGGGGCTGGAGATAATTAGGGTACATGATTTAGCCATCAGGAGAGCAGAAGGGCTGGGCTTTTTGTTTGCTATTGTGAGGATTAAGGGGGACTTATCTCTGAATTCTGTCTGAGATTATGATTTCTGTATGTTTAAAACCCTTGTGATGGTCTTTACTCTGTTCTTGAATCATACTTCTTGTGGCAAGGAGTGAGGGACTGGTGCCTGGAGGTGTGCCTGTGAATGGGCCAATCACTAAGAACCATCAACAACTGAGTTATGTGGCCCAAGCAGAACAATGGGATGGCTGCAACAGTAAAGAAAGCCTACCCAGACCTAGGGGAGCTGAAAAGCACAAGGCTCTAGTGCACGGATCCACACACGGCAGCCTGGTGTGTGTCCAACAAGGGGGAGCTCAACCAGGTCTTTGTCAACTGTTGTATCATGGAGGAAGAAAGTGTGAGATTTGGTCATGGACTGGATGTGAGGGTAGAGTAGAAGATTACCCTAGTGTCATGTGAATGAGTTGCCAAAAGGATGACAGTTTTCAGCAGTGGAGAACAGTAGCAATACAGAGGCGGAAATGTTGATCTTCAGTTGATAGCAAGCCATCCAAGCTGGCGACTGCAGAAGGAATCACAAAGGTAAGACTTAACAGAGACAATTCCAGTGTGGAGAAATAAACTGGAGAGTCCTAGCAAAATGACAATGACTGAACTGATTTGAGCAGATGAGGTCACCCAAGAACTATGTCTCAAGCATGAGCCAAGGACAGAGCCTTCTGGGACTCCCAAAGACAGTGCTAAAAATCATTGGCTATGCCACCAGAAGTCCTAATGACACACACACAGGAAAGCGCAGCACCAGTGAGGACACATAGTATCTCAAGCAGGGCTCTGCAGTGTGGCTGCTTACTACCAGGCTAGGCTAATCCGGGTGCTCAGACACAGATGCCCCATCACCTGAATTAAACTCTTCAGGGAAGACATACCCTGAAGGAGCCAAGGGAGGAGGAGAGAGCCAAACAAAGTACTGCATAAAGTGACAACTATGAATAGTATTAATCTGTACTGGGACCTGTGCTGTTCAACATATACATTAACGATCTGGAAGAAGGGGGTGAACAGTGAAGTGGCAAAGTTTGCAGACAATACAAAATTATTCAAGATAGTTAAGTCCAAAGCAGACTGCGAGGCATTATAAAGGGATCCCACAAAACTAGGTCACTGGGCAACAAAATGGCAAATTAAATTCAACGCTGATAAGTGCAAAGTAATGCACATTGGGAAAAACAATCCAAACTATACATACAAAACAAAGGGGTCTCAATTAGCTGTTGGGATCCAAGAAAAAGATCTTGAAGTCACCATAAATAATTCTCTGAAAACTTCTGCTCAATGGGTGCTCCTGTTACGCAATGGGTGAGCGCATGGGACTTATAGAGCAGCGCTGAGTGGAGACCGGCTGAGGCTGTGAATTCAAGCCTCACTTAGAACACTGGTTTTCATTAACCAAATGGCTTCACCCACACATTTAAAAAACAAAACAAAGCAAAAACAGCAGCCAAAAAGGCTAACCATATGTTAGGAACTACTATGAAAGGGACAGAAAATATCATACTACCACTACATAAATCCATGGTGTGTCCACACCTTGAACACTGTGTCCGATTCTGGTCACCCCATTTCAAAAAGGATATAATGGGAAAGGTTCAGAAAAGAGCAACAAATATGATCAAGGGGATGGAACAACTTCCTTTGAGGAGAAACTAAAAAGATTAGGGCTGGTGAACCTATAAAAGAGATGACTAAAGGGGAATGTGATAGAAGTCTAATAAAATAATGAATGGTGTGGAGAAAGTGAACAGAGAAGTGTTATTGACCCTTTCACACAATACACAGCCCAGGAGTCACCCAATGGAATGAATAGACAGCAGGTTTAATACAAAGAAGAGGAAGTATGTTTTCACACAACACACATCTAACCTGGGGAGCTCATTGCCATGGCATGTTGTGATGGCCAAAAGTATAACTGGGCTCAGAAAAAGAACTGGATATGTTCACGGAGGATGGGTTCATCAATGGTCTTAGCCAAGATGGGCAGGGATGCAATTCAATGTTCGGGGCAACCCTAACCTCGACTATCAGAATCCAGGAGTGGAACACTCCATAATTGCCCTGTTCTGTACATTCCCCTCTGAGACTGTGGCGTGGGCCGCTGTCGGAGACACGATACTGGGCAAAATAGACCATGGTCTGACTCAGTATGGCAGCTGGTATGTTTCTGTGTTCTTATAGTAGTAGTCTATTTGAGTACAAGGCAGTAAAAGCGAAAAGTTGTAACAACTGTAACGATGCAGCATATGCAATGTTATAAAGTCTTTCAAGAAAGCCTACTAGCAGAATACAAACACTTTAGGAAATGATCAGAATGAAGACTCAGAACAATGCGTAGATTTTCTTTATAAATATTTATGACGCCTGTTTTTGGTATCCATCTCAGGAGGTTCTATCGAACGCCACAATTTAATAATGCATGTTTTGGAAAATGTTTCTTTTTTTTTTTAAAATAAGAAACTGCTAAGCTTTTTATACCCTTCTTATAAATGGAAGATGCTTTAAATGTACCAGGTGTGAATAAAATACAAGTAAATTCATAGGTCTGAAACACATTTTAAAACTCATTTGAACTTAGAAATCATTTCAAAATAAAGTTTAAATATTTCTCTTGGAAAAATATGTGTGTGTGCATATATTTATATATAAAGATTTAAACTGCTATTCATTCATTTATTTATTTATTGAATTATGTAAATAATTATTTGAAACCTGATCTAACTCCCACTGAAGCCAACCTGAATCTTTCCATTTACTTCAGTGGAAAGTGGATTGGGCCCTTGATACACAAAAGAATGGTTACAAAGAGGATGAAGCTAGTTTCCTTTGGGGCTTAACTGTAAATGGTTATGTAATACTGCCACCTTTCCTTCTTACTTCTGCACTGGTAAGTGTAGAGAATGGAACATAACTTTTGAAGAAATCATTCATCAACTTGCTCTGTAAATATTTATTTACATCATAGATGTTTCTTTGGAATTCAGAAGAGTTCTCAAACAACTGCTATAAATTAGGTGCCAACATTAAGTGTTGTCAAAATTTAGGGTGACCAGATGACAAGAACAAAATATCGGGACACATGGGGGGACAGCCACAGACTAACCCCCTCACCAGGGCTGGCTCTTGGTTTTTTGCCTCCCCAAGCAAAAAAAAAAAAAAAGCCGTAGAGCCGCCGAAGTAAAATATCCGGACAAATGACGCGGGACAAACAACTAAATATCGGGACGTCTGGTCACCCTATCAAAATTGCACATTAAAGGCCAGATCTTCAGAGTTTAGCCTCAGTGTTTTTGAGCAAATTTGTATCCACAGTTATGTGTGTCTGCAATTTCCTATCCTATCTTGGTCCCTGATTTGTGGGTGCAATATTGAGATCACAGGAATGGAGACCAAGTAAGGCTAGGCAGAAAATTGGCCTTACATCTTGAAAGGTTCATTTTTCACTATGTTCAAACAAAAATACAAACCCCAAAGGAAAGATAACCTGCTCTAGAATGGACTGCAAGTAAATCAGTGTCTCTATATGCAAGATATTTACCTCCTCTTCAGTGACCACAGTTGACAGCTGTAGGGGTCATCTATTTAATAGGAAGATTTAACTTAGACAGGAACATATACATATTCCTTGAGTCTGCTTCAAACTAATTTTATTTCCTGTTTAGTGTTAAAGTGTATTCTGTTAATATGCCTTCCTATTTTTTACCAGCCATAATGGTGAGCAATGCGGGGGAAGGGGCGGAGAGGAGTGAGCGGGGTGCAGGGTCTTGGGAGGAAGAGGAAGTATGAAGGCTGGGCACAGGGAGAAGGGATGTGGCAGGGGCAGCATAAGGGTGGAGCCTCAGGGAAAAGGGGCAGAGGAGGGGTGGGGCCTCAGGGGCAAGGGCTGGTGGAGGGCCGGAGTTTCAGAGAGAAGGGGCAGTGGAGGGGTGGGCCCTCAGGGGGAAGGAGTGGTGCGGGGAGCCTTCTGCAGCTTCTGGACACAGGTACCAGGATATTGGTTGCAGCCTGCATGGACTGGAGACAGAAAGGGAGGAGAAGGAGCTGTGAGCGTGACCCTGAGAGGAAGACAAAGCCCAGGGCTTCTTGGGCACAATGCTCGCTGGAGTGGCAGGCTTGAGTATTTTTGAGCAAGGAAACTGCCTGCTGTTATTTGTTTCTACCATGTTCAAGGAAACAGGATGCGGTGTACATATTTTGTAAATTAACAAGTTTACACCAAGAAGTTTACACTCATATCATAAATTTCTCATCCTAATGAAAACAACCTTGCAAGGCCCTGAATATTGGCTAACTCCTCAGGCTAAAGGGGGAACAATAACAGCAACTCTCCCCGCCCCCCTTCCTTATCTATGTAGGAGAAATCTACCAGTATGTGTCACCACAGAGCATATTAACACCATCTCATGGCCAAAGCTCTTAAGTTTTTAAAAAATTTCATCTGTTTAAGTAATTGGAGTGCCCATCGCCAAAGACAACAATGCACTGCACAATTCAGCAATAACCATGAACCAGACCCAGTAGTTCAGGTGAAAGGGCAGAGTCTGTGTTGCCTCTATGCTTCTGCTAAACCCTGTCTCCTGAAGCCTTGGAAATGGCATCAGATGAGCAAGTGCGCATGTGCAGTACTGTACAGCTTTGCAATCAGGACATGGGTGTCCCCTTACCCACCATTCTTTTCTGTTAGTGCTAGCTGTCAGCTGGGAGAGAGACAGAGTCCACTGGAGCAAAGATGCCCTTTGTCCTCTTACCCCAGAACAACTGTGGCCAGGTGAGAAAGAGCGATCTCCTCAGCCCAGCACCTACTCACCTCTAGCAAGATTACAGGCTTCTCTTCACTGCAAGCAACCGTTAGCTCAAGTTAACTCCTCTTGTCAGCCTTGAGGCTCCAGTGAGAGCAGCCATGCTGCAAACCAACACTCGAAATACACAGAGAGAGCGGATTAGCAGCACTGAGTGGCCATAGCTACTTCCTATCACGCTCTGAGCTAATTCTCTCAGCTAACCACCTCCGCAACATGGAATCTCTGGTATGATTCATTGTAAGGTACAATATAAATCACACAGTATGTGACATGAATAATACTCCAGGAGATCTACTATTTGCTCTTTTTCTCTCTAGAAGACAGACACTAAATATCACAGAGATTGCCACCAGGACTGTAGCTGCTTCCATACAATGAGCAGCAAGCTCTGTGCTGATTTTGTTCTAAAGCTGATTGGAATCGATCAGCTCTCTCCCTCCCCAGCAGGTGTCACTCTGTTCCAGAGAAACGATACTGACTAGTTTGTCAGTATTTTAGCAAACACATTTAGAAAGCACTGGGACCGTTTTATATCGTCAGTTGCCTCCTTTTTTGAATAGTAATCAAAATTTAGGACTAAATCATGGGACAGCACCATTTGGACATGTACTAGTGCTGCAAAAGTTTGTTTTTGGCCTTTATTCTGGACAGCAGCAGCCCATTGCAAAGCACCCCCTATCTCCCTTTGACAAATTATTCCTATCCAGAATAGGAATTAATCTCCCCTGACAACTTTCCTTCTGGAATTTCACAGAAACTCCTGCAGCATTAGCTTCTGATCCACTGTTTCTACCTCCCTTACTGAGAGTAGTGTGTAGTTGCAGACCAGAGACCAAAGGCAGCTCAGTGACGGCCATGGGAGGGGATGCAGAAGATGGTACATAGAGTGGGTAAGCATTCAGCACAAGTGACCCAATTTCTGCTGGGTGAGGGTCAGGATTCTCTGGATCCTTGGGATTTGCACAGGTTTGAGGTTTTCTGACCCTGGCTATGCCACTGTTAATCCCTCTCTCTCTCTCTCAAGGAAAGAATGCAGCACAGTTGCTGTACCATCACCAGCATTGATATTTGGCATTAAATGCATCATTTCCATGTGTTTTTGCACAGGAAGGGAGGGTATTGCTCAAAACTTTAATTGGAGAAAACTAAATACACACACACAAAATTTGTCCCTCAGCACAAATCACATTCTTCAAGGATACTTAGCTAAAGAAATTCATGAACATTATTGTTGCTACCTGCCACCAGTCAAAGGCAACAGATTCCCACGAATATAGAAAGAAGAATGAAAATTAAATGAAAATTGCACTTAAATTATTGAATTACTATTTCTAGCCCTAGGCCTCCAATAGGCAATTTCCTACCATTTGGCTATATTTTGCCTACAACAAGCCCATCTATTAAAAGGCAGTACTGTATGTGCTGTTAAGGTGACTAGTTTAGGATGGGGGAAGAAAACAAAATTCCTGGGCTAGGTTCTGCCCTCAGTTACATCAGTGTAAATCTAGTGCACACATTACTCTCAGTGGGGATTTTCTGAGATTTTCACTGGTGTAACAGAGCAGAATCTGGTTCCCATTGTTTGAAATTTTCAGGCCAACAGCTTTGATTGACTGGCAAGTTCATTTCTAGGCAGATGACAATGGTAGCTCTTTTTTGGACTTGGCTAGAGTTGTTCCCTTTACACTAATATCCTTCCTCCTCAAAGTATATGCATGCCTGTTTTTGGATCTTTCTCCCACATTCCTCACTTTGTTCAGTTACTCATCTCATGTTGTACTTCTCTCTGACCTAGTTCTTTTTCTCTTCAGACTGTGGGTGATTTATTATTCTTTATCTTATCCTTGCATGTCTCAATTACAACCACGCTAAGGGAAAGCATGTCTTGTTTTAAACTCCATTCCTTTTTGGCAGTTCCAATCTGAAACTTCTATTTCACCTGTGGACGTGTAAATGAATTGGCAGTACACTTTTATAATGCTGCACCAAAGAACCAGATCCAAGCACCTTTGGGATGGGTTCAAATATGTACCTAGATCAGGATGTGAATTTGGCAAATGACCTCCAACTTCATAATGGCAAGAACAAACCCACTAGGACCTGAACTCCCTCAGACTTTGGGGTGTCCAAAATCTAGATCCAAAATTCTGAAACTTGAGCCTATCTCTCCTTTATAAGCAGATTTAAGGGCCAAGCAGCTGAGGTCCCTGTGAAGGGGTCAACTCACATCTGGCACCTCCTCATGGTTGGGCATGGCATAGCAGCTCTCCTTCCACTGGGGTCTCCCGCTGGGGGCTGCTCCACCTCTGTGGAGGCCTGCTTCTTCCTTGTGAGTTGGCCCTCTGGCCAGTTCATTTCCAAGTCTCTACCTTTCACAGAGTAGTCTGTGAACAAAAAACAAGGAGAATTAGCACAAACTGAGTTAGTAAGAGAGAGGGGGGAATGCCTTCTGCTCAGGGGGTATCAGGGTCTGGTCCTCTCTTCACTAGCTCAGTGGTCCTCAGGCAGTGGTTGTCAGGGAAGCTCCTGACATCAGTTAGCCCTTTCCTCAGGAGCTGAGGGTTGTGGGTCTGTTCTCTTCCCTGGTCTGCAAACAAGCCACCTGCCCTGCTCTGCTTTTAAGCTCCTCCTCCAGCCTTTGAATGCCTTGCAGGTGGCTGAGCCCAGATCAGCTTCTTAACCCCTTGTTGTCCAGTGTGGGATAAATATACCCCATCACAATCCCCAAACCAGTCATATTACTTTCTAGAGTGCTTACATCCATTGTGATTCCCTTTCCACCTGCAATGCTGCACCATCCTCTAACCTACTCCAAGCAAACTGTATGTAATCGTATTTTATATGATGAAATAGAAATGCCATCCTTCTAATCTTTCATTAACGGGGAGTGAAAATAAACTTCTTTAGCTTCGCTTGTATTTGAACCCATCAGTGATCACAGCGTCTTCCTCTCAGATTTACCTGCTCCCATTCAGAACTGAATAAGCATATCATTGCAACACTGGGGGCCAGATTCTGCCAGCCTTGCTTAGGCTGAGCCATGCCTTTCTCTGTGTGTAGTCCCATGGGAGCAAATGTGACTACTTTTTTCCTTTTAGTTTCTCTGGATTAGTGGGACCTCTTTCCCCTCTTTCTATTTCTCCATGAGCCTGGCTGCCTTTTCAGTAGTGCTTTGTGGCCCAACAGCCATTTTCAACTAACACTTCCTATTGGAAACACACTGTATTGAAAATATGAATTATTTCCAATTTAAGCAAGTATATAGCCTTAGTCACATGAGTAGTCCCACTGAAGTCAATGCACTTTGGCTATTCTGGGTTGATGTAATCGTCTATCAACGACTGCTAAAAGCAAGGGCACATTACAGCAGCTCTGCGGCTGCTCTGAATTATGCCAAGAACTGGGCAGACCCCTAGCACAGTCTAGAATTAAAGAACAAACCTAACACAGGAATGAAGCACTACTGAATCTGGTCCAAGGGATGAAGTGGTTTCATAACATGGTTTTTGTTAAGAACTCCATGTAAAGAGCTGCATAGAAGTAATTTGCAGTACACAGCGACAAGCTTTATTGATCTACAGAAAGCAGGAACTATATTACTTATTCTTCAGTGCCTTCTACTGGCATTTTACCTGGTAACTCTTTACATTTATATAGGCGTATCATTTATAGAGCATACCTGTAACAGTTTTTATACTGTGTGTGGTTCTGTCTATGCATGCAAGACCAAACTTTGTTATAACATGATCAGGGCGCTATTGTATAATAGAATAATGTGCCTTGGCATGACACTACTGGTACAGATGGACCGAACATGAAAAATCTGAATTGAGAGCCTTAAACCAATCTGGGTTTCTACATTGATTTTACTTTTTAATACAACTTGGATGCTTCTTAAGTGATGCTGGGAACTGGTGATATTTCCTCTGAGGAGCTGATGTTGTCTCTCCTCTGGGCATATTTCAAAAAGAAACCAGCACTTCTCCTCCTAGCACAAGCTGAGAAGGGGCTTGGACACTTTTAAGCATAGCTACTGAGGAAATCCAAATTGATTTAAGACTCAGGTTTTAACTCAAAAGGCCAACCTTTGGGTTGGGAAAGATTGGGGGAAGGATAAGATTTGTGAGGGAGGGTTAAACACTGTAATGTTTTAGTACAGAAAAATCCCTAATGCACTCCAAAAATAGGATTTAAAAGAAAACATTTTCTCTCCTTTTCCTTTGTTTTAAAACATATTGCATATAAAAAAAGGTAAAATCAACAGTAGTAACCAGTTGCACTAAGACTGACTTTGGCTCACTGATTTCCCTCTCTTTTTTTTTTTTGATTAGGAAGGCACCAGCAAAAGGAAGTCTTGCCCCGGACATCAGTGTAGTTCTTTTGCAGATACTATATCTGGATTCAATCGCACCGTTTCCTAACTACCCTCTGTGTTGTGACCAACCTTTGGTTAACTCTGGAAGCGTTATTCCATACAGAGCTGTTGTGTACGAATTCTGGACTGGTTATTTATGTATTGTAGGGGGTTGTTATGAACAATTATCCTAGGGAGTGGTAAGGAGAGAACAGAGAAGGTAAGCATAACTTACCTTAGTGTACCAGCGAATCCACTTAACCACAATTAGTTTTTTATCCAATTAACACTAGCACTCTTGCCTAGAGTTTCATTATATAAAGGGAAATTTGCCCTTGTGGAATTACTCTGAGATAAAGATCCTACTCATATATAAATAGTGAAACAGGTTTACTCATTATCCCCTACCTCCTCACACAATGATCTAGATATTTTATTTTCTCTTATTTCTTCTGGATTCTATTTACTTTTTAATGAGTGATTTTGAAACTTTTTAATACCTGAACACCTGTTGTAGCTTTTAGTTCCATTCTTCTTCTCCAGAAGCTTTGGATAAATTGGTGCTACACTAGAGTGTGGCAGGGATAAGAGATAAATATGAATCAGCAAATGTAGCAAAACCCAATTAAATATTTCCTTATAAAAATAATCGAGTGGAGTGACTCTGCTCCAAGTCAAAATCTTTACAGTATAACCAACTTTTCCTGTCCTCTGATTCAGCTGTGCAGAAGTGACTGCTTCCCTTATCTGGGGTTCTGTTTTGTACCTTGGAAGTCCCTAGAAATATAGAGGCTCAGGAAGAGAGATCACTTGTATCATCTCCTGGAGATGCTTTAGTAAAGTTAGCCTGAGTCATACTTGAACTAGGCTGCAGTTGACCCTCCAGTTCTGGATCAGTCTGTAAGATTGCAAAACGATAGCTTTATGCCAGGTCTACACCAGAAACTTTTGCCAATATAGTAATGTCAGTGAAGGGTATGAGTTTTTCTACAATATTTATGTATTGGCAAAAGTCATAGCATAGATGCATTTACACCAGCTTATTTCACTCAGGGAACGGGAATAAAGGCGCACCTGCCAAAGCCCTCTTTTGCCGGCTTGTGTCTGCACTAGGAGGATTTGCCAGTATAGCTATACAGGCAAACCCAGATATACTGGCAAACCCTTTCCAGTGTAGACAAGCCTAATTAGTCTATTCTCTGGGGCTTCTGATTAAAATCTTGGCTCTGCTTGACTACAGTACTGTTTTTGTCAGAAGTCATTTTAGACACTAAAGCCTATTTCATCCTGGTGTGACAGCCACCATCTTGGCTGAGGCACCTGGGCCCTTCAGAGCTAAAAGCATGAGCAGCTAGAGCTTGAGCTAAAGAGCCAGTGCTCTCCAGCTGGGGTGGTAACCAACTCACCTCTTCTATGGACTGGCACAGAGGGGACTAGGTAACCGTGGGTTACCCTGCCTGAAAACAATTTTCTCCTCCCATCCCCCACCCGTACTGTACCCTCTTCTAGCCCCAGAGATGTGTGTCTCTAGACATAGGAGAACTACCCAAAAGACTTGATTGCTCCATGACCAGCTATTTACCCTTTAGAAATTACATCATGTCTCTTGCCCTTTTTTCCCCCCTCCCCTAGCCATTCGTGGAAGCACTAGCTCCCTTCACGGGCTATTTAACCTTTCTGGAAATGCTGACTTACTAAAGCAGTGTGACAGGTAAAAGGAAGCCAGTGAGAGAGGGTGTTTACTAACTGATAGCTCTCACTAGCAAGGGAACCTGCCAATCAGAGGTGTTGTCTGCCACTCTACATACCCATGACTACGTTGGGATATTAATATACTAAATAGGAAAAATAATAGTTAGTGATCATGCAGTTTACTTAATATAACACTAGGTGGAGCAGTGGGCAAATGTCTTTATCTTTTCATTATTCATAATGGAACACTGCAGTTTTTAGATAGTAGGGCTGGGACCTGAGACACAAAACTGAGCTCCAGCTCAGTCCTTTCTCAGAGCTCAGGGGTCTCTTGGTCTCTTACATGCTAACACCACACTTTAAATCCTAGTCTAGACAAGGCACAAAAGAGAAACTCTAATATGAGCACCTAGCACACCAGCAGTCGTGGCCCGTGACATAGGCAGTCAGACCTAGTGGTGAGGGCAGTGGGGGTCAGGCCTAGTGGTCAGAGCAGGAGTCAAGAGCCAGGGTTCATAGCCATAGTCAAGGCAAACATCAGAGCTGGTGTCAAAGTCAGGAATGAAGCCAACAATCGGAGCTGGAGTCAGAGCTTGCAGTGTGGGTAGAAGCGGGGATCTGGAAGAAAGCAGGAACAGGACAGGAAGGCAGGGACCAGGAACAAGGCAGGAAGCCAAAATGCAGGAGTCACATGAGAAGGTAGGGTCCAATACAACAGCCAGGCCTCTTTCTGGCTTAAATAGCAAGTCTGAGCTCACTGGAGAAGTCAGATGTCTCTACCAATCAGGCATTTCATGAGTGGTGCCTATGACAACCTGGGCTCCTCCAGCCCACACTCTTCACTGGTACCAGTAAGCTGCCAGGTGGTGGCTGCAGACTGAGGACTGTCTGGGGACTTGCGGACCTGGGTCTGAGATCCATGAGCCCCCAACTGCACTTTGTGTTAAAAAAACAAATGTGGTGTATAAACACAGAGACAAAGGAATAAAGTTAACAAAATCCAACTTGTGTACTTGACCAACACATCAGCAGCCACAGAGCGATGCACAGCACCATGGGCCCAAAAGTAATTTGCGGAGAAATATACCTTACATTTATATCCAGTTGTTCACGTTGGTGCTCGATGCGCTTACAGAAAACATCCAGAGAGTGGCACCACGGTGCACGCTTTTTGCGGATGATGCAGTGCATCTGTGGGAGAGCAAAGAGGAAGTGGATGAAGGTTCAGAGAGATGGAGGTGTGGACTTGAAAGAAATGGCATGAAGATCAGCAGAAGTAACACAGAGTATACAGTCTGTAGATTTGATACCATCTTGCAGGAAGACAGTGAGACTGGGGACAACAAATCCAGTAGGCCAGCCATTACCAAAGGTAGAGAAGATCAAGCACCTAGGTTTGATAGTACAGGAAAATGGTGAACTCAGCAACGTACTAAGCAGAACAGGAAAGGCATGGACTAAATGGAGAGAAGCGAGTAGCGTAACCTGTGATAGGAGAATGCCTATCAAACTGAAAAGTAAAATCAAGACAGTACCCTTTTGTCTGAATCCAAATGCTAAGCACTGAGGAAGAGACCGGAGCAGATCCTGAATGCAGTGGAAATGAAAATGTTAAGATGGATGGTTGGAGTTACAAGGATGGACCATACTTGGAATGAATGAATTACGTCAAGTGTGAAGTTGGTACCAATTATAGAAAAGCTGAGGAAATCCATGTTTAGGTCATTTGGGCACATGAAAAGAAGATCAGACAAATATATAGGAAACAGACTATTAAATGTAGAAGTGGAGGGTAAGAGAAGAATTGGAAGACCCAGAACTACATGGATGGGTGCTATACAAAGGATTAGACTGGCAGTGAAGTTTGCGAGAAACTGCTTCAAGACAGACTGGAATAGAGAAGAAGGACTCGAAGTGCTGGCCCCATATAGATGGGACTAAGGCTGTAAGAAGATTTATGTTCAGCAGTAGCTCAGAAGTCTTAAATTCCTCTACTGACATAAATTAAATAATCTTCATGGCACATACACAAGTATTACACCCACTTCACAATGCTGTCTATGCCATCCCATTTTAAAAGAAACACTTTACCTAGCACTTTCTCCAACTGGCAATTTAGAAGACAAATTCTGCATACTTTGATCCACTTTCTCAACAGTTTTACAGATCCAGTTAAAAATAGACCTAAGCCAGTGCACTGACCACACACCAAATTCTGCATCTGTCTAACATGATAAGTATTATTTTAGTGTGCAGCTATTTTAAATGGTGATTGCTCTGATTCATGAAAAGACTCTTTTTCACTCACTTTTTTTTTTTACATTGATAATAATGTGCTAATGATTCTTGGTTGACAAAGCCATGCACAAATTTAGCAATGCATTATTTCACTTGATGGATTGGTACACGTGAGAACAGATAATAAGCAATCTAAATCCTACAGGGTAGAGCTGTCATAGTAATCCATATATTCCTCTTATTTGATTAATTGGTGTAGCAGTAGGAATAGCTCTAGCACTTCATCAAGCTCAGATACAGTATATGCTATTACATGGAAGGTTCTGGGAAGCCCAGGAGATTGATAATATAATTGGGTCTGACTTGTTGATGGAAATAAATAAATAGTTCTAATAATACATATAGAAAAGGCTTAAATTCAGTCTCCTAGTCAGAAACTATTTGACCTATATCATGTAATAACAAAACTGGAGCACAAACCTCCCATGTATCAGCAAGGGGAAAAGAAAAACAGGTAGTATAAACACATCACATGTGGGGAGGGACACATTCGCTGGACAAGCAATTAAGGGAAAAACTTGCATAAAAAGTGATCAAAGCATCCTAAGAAAGGGATGAAGATCCTGATTGCTTCTCCTTAAACAAGTCTGCACAATCTGAGACTCAACAAAAATGTAAAATCCTTTAGGAAGCTTATAGAGTCATCTTGTAGTATGTAATGTAATAAATTGGCTAATGTTTGCACTACTGGATGGAATAAAAACTGTTCACCTATGTGTTTGTCATAAACCCCATGCTGTTACTACAAAAAAGAATGCCCTTCTATGCTCATGTGGCAGAGGTCTGGGTGGAGCAGGAGGATTTGAATTCTGTTAATGTTTTACTGTGCTATGTTTTGGGACAGCAAAATAGCTGCTTTATTGATTTGGGACAGCCAGAATGTTGTGCTTGAGAATGTAGATTGAAGCAGCTCTGTGCATTTAAATCGGTTTGTGTACATTCTGAATGTCATGCTGG
This sequence comes from Natator depressus, assembly GCF_965152275.1. NCBI lineage: Eukaryota > Metazoa > Chordata > Testudines > Cheloniidae > Natator > Natator depressus. Next base: position 109,636,642 of record NC_134235.1, read on the forward strand.
CCTGTTTAATATAATTATTGGAGTTTGTTTTCTGACCACTTCAGATATGTTTTTTTTAAGGGTGGGCAGTTGTGGGGAGGCATCAGTATTGTTATTTTGCCCAGCCACCTCCTAGGAACTAACTTTAACATCTGTAACCTTCTCCTGGCAGTTGTGTGTGTTCTAACAGCAAGGGGCCTGAGAGCTGTGATAGATCCCATTTAATCTTTTGAGAAACATCTAAATTCTGTGGGATAGCTTGTTTTCTTTTCCCATCTAAGGACAGGCAGGAGCCATTTTCCTCTGTTAGACCTTGAAATGATGCTTCATGCTTTTGTCACATAATTAAAATTAGATTATTGCAACTCCCTGGCCCTAGAGCCTTGTAAATGTTCCAGCTGGCCCATAGGCTCATAGTAAAAGGGATGCTCTAAGCATATTTTTTCCTCTTTCCTCACTCATCTGTCCTGAAATCACTGCACTCTGCCAACTAAATGTATTTGCTTATTGCTTTCTAAGGGCAACGAGCACACAGTTAGAGATTTACATGCTGAGAGCCAAAGTTTGTCCCAGGCTTTCCTTGAAATAGTCCGAATCCAAGAACAGCTTTTAATGCATTTGCTCCTTGTTGGTGAAGTTCGCTTCTACTGCAAGGGAGGTGGCTAAAAGGGGGGAAAGCGCAGGCTGTCTCAGCGTTGAGTTCAACAGGACTACAGACGTGGTTCTGTGTTTGCAGGATTGGGCTCTTACGTTCATTGACTGAGGATTGAGACTCCCTGGAAAAATAATGCAGCTACTTAATCCCCTTCTATAAACTAGGTTATACTTGCAAACTGATGAAGAAATTTACAGTTTCGATTCCCATCAACAAACCCGCTCCCTGCCCCGCAAAAAAAAAAAAAGAAAAGAAAGAAAGAAACCCAAACCCAAGCAACGGTGGGCTTTTTTGTTTTTACTAAACCTAAGTATCCTGGATCGAATATGCTTTTTTTGTCTGGCAGAGTTTTTCAGTTTTTTTGTCAAATGTGATCAGTGAACATTAGTCCCAAATTTACTACTGACCTGTTCTACAATATACAGCATTTGTGTAAGACCCCACGACCATTAACTGACTCAACTCAAAATCACTTTGATTGTGTGAGATTTACTGAACGTAGCTGTGTAGCTTATCAAATAAACGTTCGCAATGGCGAGGCTGATTTATTGTTAACATGGGAGAAAACTAGGCTTTGAAGGATTTGATGTTTACTGGTAAATGCTGGGAAAGGTTGATTTCACCAGACACACACAAACCGACCACGGAATATTTCCCTCAATAATATCTGAAATGTACATGTTGGCAAAGTAAGAAAAATGCTGCTTGGGAACTTATTAGGGTTTGATCTCAGGGGTATTTACTTTTTTTGACATTTGACGTTGACAATTTGTGTTTTAACAGGTATAAAGCTTTACCTTTTTGAATCTCAGCACCTACTGTCATTAAATAATTACTGTCTGCCCCCCCCCGCATTGTCTGACCCTGCCTTCCATAATTTCCCACAACTGAGAAACCTTAAATAGATTAAAAAAATTAAAAATCCTTTAAACCAAACATTGATGATATCCATCAAAATGATAAAAGATAAACTCAAATTCTTCCAAGCCCGGTGATAACTAAACTACCATAGAGGGATGACAGCATTTTAAAGCAAAAGAATAAGAGTATTGTTTAAACTTGGACAGGATCACCAGTCTCTCTGTTCACATGTGCTAAGAAGCACAAACAGAAGGTATGCTCCACAACCACCATCATCTCCTCTGTGCTGTGCTAACAATGCATTTGCTAAAACATATTTTGCAGGCCTGGCTGGCCAGAAGCAGACACTGTAGATACAATACCAGTACAGAAATAGCCTGCTTAGCAATACATCCTATTTGTACTACACATTATTAGACATGTTAACAATCTGCACTACAGCATTTAATCCTCTCTCTGTCCAATCACTTTTCTGGGTGGTCACTTGTCTACTCAGGCACTGATTCCCTATTATATGGTGCCATCATCAGCCATGCTCTTGATTTAAACTCCTGAGGACAGAATTGCTGAGCACCAAGACTCCAGTTAAAGCCAGTGGGAGGCACAGGTCTTTAGCAGCTCTGAAGACCAAGCCCTTAGTGCCTATGAAAAGCTTGTCTTTACTGTACACTCTTTTACACTCAGTGGGTTTTCCAGGTGCCTACAGCAGTACAATTTGTGTTTGTTGGCAACCACAAGTGACCACAATCCCCATGTCTTATTTTCCTGTACTGTGAGGCCATTTATTAGCACACAAGTGTTAACAGGTGCGAACAATTGTAACATGCCAATGCAGAGAACACACTTGCTACAACAGAGGTGGCATTTGCAGTGCTCTGCTGGCTTCCCAAGGCAGCCATTTTTTCTTGGCACTCACACCACAGCAGTGCTGGCATACCACCTTTGAACAGGCATGTCAGCCTCACAGACGTGCATGAGTGTAGAAGTCAAGACACCATGTATCAGCATCTGATGTGTACCCTGAGGGCAGATTTCCCAACCTGAAATGTCAAAGCAGCTGTCCATCCGGAGGTATGTCTCCATGGTGGAGAGAATGTGTTGCCTCCGAGATCAGACTTGGATTAAAACCAAATGGATATTGAATCCATCAAAATTTCAGTGTCCCCCATCTCAGAAACATTAGGGCCTTCTGACCGTCTTTTTCTTCCACCACTCAATCCGCTTTCCAGCACAGTGAGCTGAGCACTGATCAGACTGGACATCACGGATGCAAACTGGCCAGTGTTGCCAGGTGCTGCTTCCACCTCACAGGAGGCAAGTGCCTGGAGAGCAGTGCTCAATGTTTTTCCTCAAACGCAGGGTCTAGAGCCTGGTGCTCAAGAATCTTGCTTTAACCTGCCATTGTCTGTGCTGGATTTCCTTCAGATATCAAAATCAAATAGTGACTACCACCAGGTACTGAGGCAGAGTGGTAGTGGAGAGGGTGGAGGACTGGATCTTAGGAGACCTGGGTTTTATTCCTGGCTCTGCCACAGATCTGCTGGGTGACCTCGGGCAAGTCACTTCACTTCTCTGGGCCTCTATCAAGCAGGAGGGGCTCATCAGCCACAACAAGCAGTCCATCTACAAGGAAAACTCTTATTTCAAACCAAAACATCAGGCGGGCCAGCCAGTTTGAAAGAGTGTGCCAGTCACACATGCTTTGAGGGTATGTACTGCTGACTCCGGCTAATGGGACAAGGTGAAGATGCAGTGAGCAAGCCATCCAGGTACTATGCAGGAGGGGAAAGAGGTATTAAAAGATGCTCTTTGCTGACCCTAGGCAAGGCTGCGTGCTGCTGCTTCAGAAAGACCTGAAAGAGGCCAATTAATTTCATGTTGAAAACTCAACTGAGGGGCCTAATTTTTGACCATACTTACACCGACTTTATGTTGGAGTAACTTACTGAATTCAATAGAGTCAGTCGCTGACATATATCTGAGGAAATTTAGACCCACTAGGTGTTAAACACCTACAGCATAAGCAACAATGTGACGCCTCTAAATTATAGAATTGTAGCATGGAAAACACTGGGTTAAACAAAAGGAGGTGGATACTTTATAACTGCACTAAAATGGGCAAGAAGATAAACCATTTATCGATGACAAGTAATTTTATGTTAGTTCTTCAGAGTTTACTGTGATCAACATTTTCTCATCCAAAATAGCACAAGTGTCTTTTAATTTAGGGCATCTGGACACTGGTCTTATCAGAGCCTCATACCCCTGACACAGTAAAATCTGCCCCTACTGTGCATGCTCTAGTTTTCATTCACCAGGCAAGACATAACTATTATCCTTGCATTTTAACTCTGTCCTAATGCAAAATACAACTTCTAGTTCAGTTTAAAATAGACATGGCAAGAACACTTGGCATGCCCTGCATTCCTGTCAACAAGTGATAATCAAATTTCCTTGCAGTGCTAAGGCCGACCAGAAGACTTTTCTTTAACCCATCGGGTTACCACATCATGCTGAATTTCTGAGACACAGATGACATTTTTTTCCTTGTGCTAATGAGTAGAAAAGAGAAAGTACATACTTGGAGTGGGAGGAAATCATACTTCTCTGCAATGTTTCAGGGGTAATGTTACTATAACTGAAAGATCAGATAATTTCTCTATTTTATTCAGTTTGTTTATTTTGTACAGTCAGTTTTACTATTTCCCATGTATAACTAGTCACTTTATCCCATTGTTTTTGCAAATCACACAGCAACAGGGAAGAGCAAAGCAGGAAATGTGATGGTTAAAACACAGCACTGCAGTGGGACTCAGGCAGGTGTAGAAGCTGAAACTACTTTTAACTCATTTGTTGTAATAGATGGTACCAAACTGACAGTATCCGTTAAGAAATTGCTAGGGAAGTGACAATCAGGTGCCAAAGTGAGAACTTGGAGAGACACGCTTCTTTTGGAAGGGAGTAGTGCCTCAGAACCTGGACCTAAAGCAGCACTATTTGCCAGGGAAAGGGAGAGAGAAAACAAAGGTGGAGGAGGAAGAGAAGTTATCATCATCTTCCCCATGGTCTCCTTATAGAAATGTTTGTCAGAAACAAACAGGTCTGCACAATACTTGGTTAAAATTATCAGTGTTTCTCACTCACTTGTGATCCAGACCAAGCAGAGTACTAACCATATCCAAAATAGCATAGCATTTCCTATTCCCGAAGAGGGGAAAAGGGTACACTGACGTAACAGTTTCCAACAGCTGTCATAACAGCATGCACAGAGTCATTTTGGAACTGATGGACAACTGCCTCTTGCACATAAAGTGCTGGAGGTGTCAGCTTCCCACGACGGCAAGTTTCCAGCTTCTACTCTGGCTACTGTGTTATCAAAGCATAATCTTTCTGACACTGTCTCAGTCCTCACTTTAGGGAATTTGCTTGTCCTTTTCTGGCTTTGCCAAGGCAGACAAATGTTTATTTCCACCCCTCTCATTTATTTTATTTGGCTTGTTTCACCTTTTTCTCATAAACTAATTCAGACACAATGGTCCTCTTCACATAGATGTGCGAACACAGCAAATGCAGGAGGTCACTGTTTTTTTTATTAAGCAAATTCTCGTGTCATATAAAAGTTCCAGATTTCTGCTAAAAATGGCATCAAGGACAAAAGTCGCTAGTTATCATGGCAACAGGTACACTTAGAGATTTTAAAATATAGGACTAAATCCTGAAGCCCTTGCTTTCTATTTACTCAGACCACCGCTCACAGATTCAGTGCAACCTTGCCTGAGTGAGGGCTGAGTAAAACCTGAGCAAAGACCTCAGGATTAGGCATCACAGAATTTAAGAGATCGTAAGTGCATAATGGTCTCCAGGGGCTGGATAGCTCTCGCTCACAGAAAAACACCACTGGGGAGGAAAATCCTGGGGTTTAGAGTTTTTCCCAGATCATTGTGGCAGGGGAGGGGGGAAGATATGTTGCCCCCACACACCCAGAACTGGGGAAAGGCGTTCCCCAGGCCCCCAGAACCCAAAGTTCCCCCAAATCAAGTGGCATCTGCCAGAGCCCAGGTCCATCTGCATGGACATCCTGTTCCTCTCCATCTGTTCTGTGAACCCACCTCCTTGGCAGCAAGGTTTCAAGGGAGAGATTCTGCCAGTGCTTCCCCTGCCTCCTACTGCCTGTTAGGAGTGAAAGAGAGCAAAAGTCCCCCAGCACGGACTGCTTCATGGGAAGCATGATGCCATCTCAGGATGCATTAAGTTTTCTGTAGATTCCCAGTGAGGAGATAGTGGAGGAGAGGCTTAACAATCACCCTCAGCCTCTCCCCGCATATGGATCTCTAGGCCCCTGGACTCTGGCTCTCCATAGGTCTGGGAACATTTTGGAGACTATTGTGATTTCTGTGCTGCGAGGGTGAGATCTGCACCTGGAGGGCATAACCTGTTCTTCTATCTCTACTGATATTGGCTGAAGAGGTAACTTGCCTTTTTTTGTGCTTAGGACCTTCAGTGCAGGGGGCTGGACTAAATGACCTCTCAAGGTCCCTTTTAGCCCTACATGTCGATCATTGTGTGATTGTACACAAGCCCCTCAGGAAAGCTATTTGGAACAAAAACTAAACTTTTTTGAAGCTGCCCCCTGGATTCCCTCTTGCAGATGGTGACAGACTTTACAAAAAAAAAAGAAAAAGAAAAAAAAGAGTCCAATGCAGAAGATCATCAAAGAGCTTCAAATTCCCCCAAAGCAGGCATGATCTGGAAAAATGTAGGAAGAGTCAGGACAAAGACAAAGCACTACATGCACTCCCATGGAATTACAAAGCAGACTACTACAGAACACTGATCCTAAGCAAATGGTGTTGTGAGCAGTGGTAACTCACTGCTGGCAAAAGTCTTCACTGCATTGCATCCAAATGTATACATCTCAGTAGATGTCTGTCATCTGCAAATGCTGTTGGCACATAAGCTTCATCTCAACTTGCAGGGAGCTTGGAAAGGTTTGCTGAAAGATTCCCATACCTTCTCCCCCAATGACAAAGTCTGCCATATGTATTGTTGCACCTGACCCTATGAGGGCTGACACTTCTAGAGATGCACTGACTTCACACACTTCAGTGAGAGTAGAAGTTACACGGGATTGGAATAGGAATTAGAGATGGAAAAGACTCATTAGACACTGTATTCCATGTCCTTGCCAATGCAGCATGGTTTCCTAGACTGTACTTTCTTGTACTTCACCCAGTCTAATTGTAAATGACTCAGATAACAAAACTCTCATGACTTCCCTTGGGGATATGCACAGCCTACTAGATTTCGCAGCTAGGAAATTTTTCCTGATACTTACTAGGAGTGATATTAGAGAAGCACTTTGAAGCCCCAACCAAGAATCCCATTGTACTAGGTGCTGTACAATGCAGCCTGTCTCCTAGTAGGAGACAGTCCCTGCCTAAACATACTTGTAATCCAAACAACAGCAATTTTCAATTGGCTTTGGAGCACTGGGGAAGTTCCAGAAGACTGAAGAATGCTAATGTTGTGTCAGTTTTTAAAAGGGTAAGCAGGATGACCCCCGGTAATTATAAACCTGTTGGCCTGATATCAGTTCTGGACAAGAGAATGGAGCAGCTGATACTGGACTCGATTAATAAAGAATTAAAAGAGGGTAATGCAATTAATGCAAATCAACATGGGCTTTCAGAAAATAGATCCTGTCAAATTGATTTCATATTTTTTTAACGAGATGACAAATCTGGTTGATAAAGGTAATAGTGTAAATGCAATATACTTAGACTTCTGTAAGGCATTTGACTTGATACTGCATGACATTTTGATTAAAAAACTAGAACAATACAAAATTAACATAGTACACATTAAATGGATTAAAAACTAGCTAGCTGATAGGTCTAAAAATGTAATTGTAAACAGGGAATCATCATCAAATGGGTGTGTTTCCAGTGGTGTCCTGCCGGAATTGTTTCTTGACCCCGAGCTGTTTAACATTTTTATCAAGGACCTGGAAGAAAATATAAAATCATCCCTGATGAAGTTTGCAGATGACATGAAAATTGGGGGGAGTGGTAAATAATGAAGAGGACAGAGGTCACTGATACAGAGTTCGACTAACTAGGCACAAGCAAACAATATGCATTTTGGCTAAATGTAGACTAAATGTAAATATATACATCTATGAACAAAAAACGTAGGCCATTCTTTCCTGGCAAGTGGTGACTCTGAAAAGGATTTGGCGTCATGGTGGATAATCAGCTGGACATGAGCTCCCACTATGACTCTGTGGCCAAAAGAGCTAATGTGACCCTGGAGTACATAAACAAGGGAATCTCAAGTAAGAGTAGAGAGGTGATTTTACCTCTGTATTTGGCAACTGCTGCTGGAATACTGTGTCCAGTTCTGATGCTCTTAATTCAAGAAGGATGTTGATAAATTGGAAAGGGTTCAGAGAAGAGCCACGAGAATGATTAAAGGATTAGAAAACATGCCTACAGTGATAGGCTCAAAGAGCTCAATCAATTTACCTTAACAAAGAGAAGGTTAAGGGGTGACTTGATTACAGTCTATAAGTATCTGCATGGGGAGCAAATATTTAATAATGGGCTTTTCAGTCTACCAGAGAAAGGTATAACATGTTCCAACGGCTGGAACTTGAAGCTAGACAAATTCAGGCTGTAAATAAGACGTACATTTTTAATAGTGAGAGTAATTAGCCATTGGAACAATTTTCCCAGGGTTGTGGTGGATTCTCCATCACTGACAATTTTTAAATCAAGATTGGAAGTTTTTGTAAAAGATCTGCCCTGGGAATTATTTGGGGGAAGTTCTATGGCCTGTGTCGTACGGGAGGTCAGGCTAGATGAGCACAGTGGTCCCTTCCGGCCTTGGAGTCTATGAACAAACAAGACAAACAAAGGGCAGGGAACTGAGGCACAGAGGGGTAAAGTCCCCAACCCCAAAAACACTTATGCATGAGGAGTTTCACTGATTTTGGTGGACCTCCTCACATGCTTAAGGGCAAGTATGCGCATAAGTATATGGCCTAAGTGAATCGCACATGGATACACAGGAAGTCTGTAGTGGAGCAGAAAAATGAATCCAGATCTCCCGTGGCCCAAACCAATGCCTCAACCACAAGACCAGCCTTCCTGTTACCTAGTTTTTCCTCTCCTTAACTAAGAACAATAGGATGAAATTATTTCCCTTATGTTATACCTCCTTAAACAATTCCTCTTCCTCCCTGGTGTTTCACATGAATTTTTAACTTGTGTTAAATTTTGCTTCTATATTTTATTCAAGCACCTTTTTTACAATGTTATCAAAACCTGAGTAAGACAGTTGAAAATTAAACAAGTACAAAAATGTTTCCTTCCCTCCAAAAAGAGGAGCATTCATGAAGATGCCTTCAATAAGTAAATACCACCTAGTATAATGTTTCTTTTGTTTAGTTTATTGGTGTTGAGAAACCTTCTTTTTGATTTATTTATGCTTGTATCTCATTTCCCTATTTAGTTTCAAAGATGAAGTAGGGGAAAAAATAGCCAGGGAACACTTAATAGGCTAAAGCCACCAATCTTCTTCCCAATGGAAATAAACAACGAAATCACATTTAACACAAAAGTTTCCTTGTGTTACTAATTCTTCATGATTCTGTTTAATGTAACCTACCTCCACTATGGAATGTATAATATTGTATGTATGAGATCTAAATAGTTTTTAAAACAAACTCCTAGGTATAAGTGCTGAAGGGATCCAATTTACTGCGGTGATTCAGAATTAGCCTTACCTTACACCCACCCTGTGCCATTTACACGTTGGACAGTCCAGTTCCTCCACTGATTACGGTTGCTCACTAACTGTGGTACTTCTTCCCAGGTGATGCCAGCACATTCAATATCCTCTGTCCCTGTCTCCTGCCAATTCTTCCTTGGCCTTCCTCACTTTCTCTTTCCTCCGTTGGGTACCCCATTCAGTGCTTGCTTAGCATGTCTCCCATTTTCATACAATGTACATACCCCAGCCACCTGAACCTTCTTTCTTTGATGATATTTTCTAACATGTCCTGGTCTATCAGCTCTCTTACTCTGACATTTGTTATTTTGTCTTTCTATGAAATGTGTAATAGCTTCCTCAGCCTCCTGTGATGGGCAGCCTCCAATCTCTTTCTGTTAGCCACTGTCATCGGCCAAGTCTCTGCTCCATACAGTAGCATGCTCAGTACAATAGTGAATTAAACTAAATCAAATTAAGGCCACTTTAATTCTGTCTAAGAGTGTCCACGCAGGGATTTAACACAGTTTAGCTAATCCACTTCAAAAATTCATTCAGATTAACTTTCCTGAGTATCCCATGTATATAAGCCCTATAGCTGCCTTTATGTCCCTTTACCCAAACACCTTAATATACTTCTAAAGCCAAATTTTAATTATGATTCTGAGAATAAGTGTATCCTAAACTGTTTTTGTTTATATTTAGGGCTCAATCTCACCAAGATTGGCAAAACTCAGGACAGGACTGGGCTCTGAATTAGATAGATAGCTATTGCTACAAAGTGTGTGTGTGTGTGTGTATTGAACACACACCATGTAACTTTCATAGGCAACTCATTCTGGGCAAAATCCTCACCCCATTGAAATCAATGGCAAAACTTCAGTGTGACTTCAGTGGGGCCAGGAGCTCACCCTCCAAATCTAAGAACCTTTTCCTACTATTTCCAACAATGAGTTTGACACGAGACTGTGATGCTAGCAGACCAGGTGCCAGCTCGTTCCAAGACCCCTAAGCCTATTGAACACTGACAAATACATAGCTGGAAACCAGTCTGGCTCACCTATGTGTTAGTATTGTTAAAATAAATAGTAGAGTTATAAGAATGTGTTTAGACTTTATGAAATGCTTGTAGGTTGCTGCATGTATTAATTTTACTTATAATAATTGTATCCCATGTTATAAGGTAACATTTAAGTGTTTGCTCTGTAACTATAAAAATGTTTGCTAAGACTGTAAACCCCCACAGTCAGGGGAGAAGCATTACCAAGTGTGACATGATAGTTTACCACAAGATGTGTCATCTTCTCCCGAACAGAAGGCAGCCTACAGGCACCAGACAAGCCATTGTGAAACATCAGTAATCAAAATATTTTGTGGATGGCTTCCCCCACACCCATGAAGACAGTACATGCGCAAGCCCTCTCACCCCATCACAGCTTCAACTCTGGGGGAAAGGCATAAAAATCCATGTCAAGGAGGAATTGTTATCACTATGCTATTTGGAATTCAGAGAGGGCAATATTTCTAATCATATACAAAGGAACCCCAAGCTGCTTGGTTTGGGTTAGCCATAAGGACATATAGAGCTTGCATATTATAGCAGCTACTATTACCTTTTGGAGACTAAGACTGTATCTCATTCACGTGCATATGTTTACCTGCTTTAACCTTGCAAATATCTCTCATTTCTTTTTCTTAGTTAGCAATTGTTTAGTTAGAATTACAGGATTGGCTAAAAGAGTTGTCTTTGATTTGAGATCTGAGGTACAGTTGCTCTGGGGTAAGTGACTGGTCCTTTGAGACTGGGTGTAACCTGAATATTGTTGTGATTTTTGGTATAAGGGACACAAAAGCAGGCTTGCCTGGGTGGCAATATAGACTAGAGCAGTGGTTCTCAAAGCCAGTCCGCCAGTTGTTCAGGGAGAGCCCCTGGCGGGCCAGACCGGTTTGTTTACCTGCCGCGTCCGCAGGTTTGGCTGATCGCGGCTCCCACTGGCTGCGGTTCACCGCTCCAGGCCAATGGGAGCTGCGGGAAGCGGCGCGGGCCAAGGGAAATGTTGGCCGCCCTTCCCGCAGCCCCCATTGGCCTGGAGCAGTGAACCACAGCCAGTGGGAGCCGCGATCAGCTGAACTTGAGGATGTGGCAGGTAAACAAACCGGTCCGGCCTGCCAGGGGCTTTCCCTGAACAAGTGGCAGACCGGCTTTGAGAACCACTGGAGTAGAGTACCCAGGAGGACTGTCTGTGACTCCATGTTAAGGCTGTTATAGTGCTTTAGGAGTTCACACTTGTTACCTGGTTGGTGAAATCTAATTATAGAATATACAACCAGGGGTTTGTGCCCTGTTTCTTGATAGTCTGCCCTGAGGTTGGTACTCACACATGCAAGCTACTCTAGACTGCCTGACAGACAATGCTAAAAAGAGTATAGGAGTATAGTATGTTACTTTGGTGAAACTGAATAGAAACTAAAGAATAGAATGAATATCTCTAAATTTACCATTAGAAAATGCAAAATTTATTTCTACAGACTGCAGTTCACATCTGATTTAACCATCTGACATTTAAGAAAGATTAATTCAGACTGGAACAGGTGTAGAGAAGGGCTACTAGGATGATCAGAGGAATGGAAAACCTACCTTATGAGGGGAGATATAAAGAGCTTGCCTTGTTTAGTCTAAACAAATGAAGGCTAAGGGGAGATATGATTGCTCTCTATAAATACATCAGATAGATAAATACCCAGGAGAGAGAGGAGTCATTTAAGTTTTAAGTGCCAATGTTGACACAAGAACAAATGGCTATAAATTGGCCATCAACAAGTTTAGGCTTGAAATTAGATGAAGGTTTCTAACCATCAGAGGAATGAAGTTCTTGAACAGCCTTCCAAGGGGAGCAGTGGGGGCAAAAAACCTAACTGGCCTCAAGACTGAGCTTGGAAAGCTTAGGGAGGGAATGCTATGACGAGACTGCCTACAATGGCACGTGGCCCATCTGCGACTGCTTCTAGCAAATATCCCCAACGGCCGGAGATCGGACACTAGATGGGGAGGGCTCTGAGTTACTACAGAGAATTCTTTCCCAGGCGTCTGGCTGGTGGGTCTTGCCCACAAGCTCAGGGTCCAACTGATCGCCATATCTGAGGTCAGGATGGAATTTTTTCCCAGGTCAGATTGGCAGAGACCCTGGGCTTTTTTTTCTTTCTTTCTTTTTTTGCCTTCCTCTGCAGCACTGGACACTTGCTGGTTTGAACTAGAGTAAATGGTGGATTCTCCATAAGTTGAAGTCTTTAAATCATGATTTGAAGAGATCAGTAACTCGGCCAGAGGTTAAGGGTCTATTATAGAAGTGGGTTGGTGAGGTTCTGTGGCCTACAATATGCAGGAGGTCAGACTAGATGATCACAGCGGTTCCTTCTGGCCTTAAAGTCTTTGAGTCTGTAAGAGGCAATTTTATATCTTCCAAGAAATAGAACATTTGCGGTCAATGTTCCAGGTTCATTATTTTGTCTAGGTATTTTTGATTGTTTGTTTTCATTGAGCTTGATTTAGACTCCATTTATGCTTGACTTCCACTGAAATAACTCTGTTGGAGTTACAACAGTATAAAACACACGTGAGCCCAGAATCTGGCTCATTGGTTAGCCAACACACAACAAATAATCTACACCAATACATTGTGTTCTACAGCAATATTTTTTAAGGACGTTGTCCTTTGTATACTACACACAAGCTCCATTGTAGCGGATGACAAAACCCATTAACTTAAAAGACACCTAGATCTGGCCCATGCTGTACCCTTGTCAGTGTAAATTCAAACAGAGTAATTAAGGAGAAGACATCTACAAAATATAACCTGACTTTTCTAGAATTCCCCTTTTATTTTTGTCTTTTGATTAAATTGTGTAATATGAATTATCTTGCCATTGAAATTGTACTTTAATTTACTCTAGGCCTAACTCTGATGACAAAATTCCAACAGTTTAAATGGCAGCAGGCTCAGAATGTCTACTTTTATTGCGTGTTGAAGAGCATGCGGTTCTGAAGCCATAACATTTTGGGCCATGATCTCATTGGATCTCATCGGCTAAGCAGGGTTGGATTCTTGCCAGCATTTGGATTTGAGATTTCTAGAAAAAGCTATGGTGCTGCAGGAAGCTATGGTGGATTAGTGCAAGCTGCTCTTCCACCCTGAGTCACTTCTGAAAATATGCTCTAGCATGGTGCTAAGGAGCACTCTATGCTGCTGGAGGGGTCATCTTTCAGATAAAATGTACAACAGATGTCCTAACCTTTGGGGGGCATGGGAAGATTCCATGTTAATTTTTCCCTCAAGGGTAAGAGCATTAACGTTGGTGTCCTGGACAAATTTCAATATTGATAATTCTGTCTACCTATAAAAATCACCATCTTTCAAGTGGAGAAGTTAATTCTTCAGTGCCTCTGCTTTAAACAGTGTAATGTTGGTGTCATATTTGCCACCAGCATAACAGCTGGCTGTATGGGTCCTTGCATTTTAATGCATTTTTCTCTGCACAAGGTGCGTACACATTCACCTTCTGCTTCCTGAACTAAGTGCCTGATTTAGGCCAGCACAGATGTACGCTATGCTACAAGGCCGATTTGAGTGTAGGTTTTGCTGACTATCCATTTAATCATCTGCAATTATAATACACTAGGTTTAGTGACATCTGTCTTTTACCACCATCAACGTATTTCTGCTCACTAGCCTTTAGGTATGTCTGCACAGCTGCTGGGAGGGAGTCTTCAGCCTGGGTTCACAGACTTGCATTAGTGGGCCTCTAGCTGGGACACTAAAAGTAACTGTGTAGCCGTTGCTTTGATGTTCACCTAAGGCTGGAACTCAGACTCTAAAGCTTCCCCCCCCCCACCCCTAGCTTCAGAGCCTGAGCTGCAGCCCAAGCCAGAAGGTCCTCATGCTATCTTTGCGTAACCCACTAAGGCAAGACTGTCAACCCAGGCTGCGAGACTTGCTCCCAGCAGCTGTGTAGACATACCCTTTATGTCTAATCTTGATACAGGGCCAGATCCTCATATCGTGTAAACAGGCATAGCTCCATCGCTTTGCTGGAGCGAATACCAGTTTATACCAGCTGAGAGTTTCACCCACAGTATTTTTCATCCCAGGCTTCTTCATTCTGCATACACGAAGTGCAGCCACGGAGCAAGTTGCGTGGGTGTGGTGGTGCAGCCTACGGGCGTCTGCCCCAGCAGGCAGCTCTGAGCACGTACGGCTTCGTCAGTTACCAAGATGGGAGTGTGCACGCAGTACTTTAGACATGAGTAGGACTGGGGGAGGGAGGATTGTATTTAGCCATCCAGCTATCATTGTACGGGGCAAATAAATGTTCAGGTGTCTCAAAATGCCTTTTAGATTTGTAAGGAGACCATTTCTCAATTGCCCATGGCAGGTACAGGCAGGTGGATGGTGAGTGCCCAGCTTCAGCTTCTGCCTTTCACTCTCCAGCTGGCACCTCAGCTGGTTTGCAAGACCACATTTATTTGAGGTTACTCGTTCGTCTGTGCTGCTTGATTTCCCTTTGCAGAGCTCTTAACACCTGACTGGTGACATGATGTGGGTGGAACCATATGGAAGCTTTGAATTTTTGCCAGGATCAGTGTGTGGTGTGATCTCTTCCGCAGTTACACCAGCTTGGGGCAGCTTTATTTTCTGCCAGGCATTAGACATCAACCTACCTCTAGCTTGCACTAGTACTAAACCACCATATGTCCATCTCATCCCACATGCCCCTATTATTTGGGTAATGATGAACCTTTCACCTTTTTTCCTCAGCCCATATAACAGGTTCCCCCACCTACAGCTTGCTCCAGTTACACCTACTTATGTGTGTTCTGAATCCCCTAGAGGCATATCTTGCACCGCAGGCCACACTCATAGTACCTATTACATCGCCATATACTAGCATGGTGACTTTCATCCACAGTTTCAATAGCTCTGAATTTTGGCCACTGAATAGTTGGAACTTTCTAAGTCTGTTCCTGCAGTCCTTATCGAGGCAAGATTCCCATCGGGCTGCAAATCTAGGGCCTATCAATCTATGTTTAGGGGTTTAACTTTAAAATGATCAACAGAAAAATTAGGCTAATTATCACCTGGCTGCTACAGCAACAGGTGCTAGATAAATGGATATCAGAGAAACAAAAATTCAAAACAGTAAAGTCTGTGAAGATGGAGAAATAATCTCCCAAGAAAAGTAGTGGAAGCCTCGTAAATTGAGTAATTTCCAAGTAAATTTGCCAATGCACTTGAGAACATACTATAGGTAGCAATTGTACATTGGCAGGGAAATTGATAAAATTATGATGATTATGATTGATAAAATTATGTCTCCTGCACATAGATGTTAACATAAAAATGCAAATGTACTTTTCAGATACCAAGTCAATCTACAACAGGATTTAAGATTTGCTAGCATAAAGTCAGATTATCTCCTGTGTACTGTATATTGAACAGAGCGCTGATTAGACATTTTGTTCCCTTTTTTAGTGGGACTTTACTGTTCACAAATGTGATGATTACAAGACAAAGCAATGTCTAACATTACCAGTTGAATACTTTCACAGTTCCAGGGCATTATGGAACTGTAACAGAAATACAACTCCCAGTAGCCAAGACTGTGTTTTTATTTGGAAAACAAAAGAGGAAGTATTTGATTTTTGTCTTCAATCCTACAGAATAATTGTAAGGGTTTAGGCCACAAGCATTCTGATGACATTATTACTGGTTCAAATATCCAAGACATATTAATTTGGTTATACTGTGACACTGGATACCAAATGTCCCACAGGTCATTATCACATGTTGAAATAAAGCATTGGCAAGAATGAATGGAGTGCAATATAATCGGGGGGGGCTTTGTTGTTTTCAGCATCCTAATGAATGACTACATGACATCCACTGGTCTCGGACATGACAGGCATATGGTGTTTATAAATAAATGAAGAGGCTGACGATACAATTACATTGATACCACTGAATTCAGTAGCTGGGAACATTTGGTAAACTGGCAAGCTGTCTACTCCTAGTGATCCTGACAGAATAAAATAAAATGCCTCCGTAAAAATAATTAATTGCAGGTGATAGCCTTTGGGGCTTCTTCAGTTAAACTATGTTATTGCTTTTCCCAAAAGAAAAATTAGACAGCCTTTTAATTTATATCTTCAGATGCATGACTATCAATTATTTAAGTTACACTAAGTTATCATCAGCCACAGGTTTGTGCTCTTAATATTAAGGACCTCAGCAACATCAGCAGCATCTAAATTAACTGCCTAGGTATTGCTTATTCATAGCTTTCAGATACATTTGTATACACACAGCTGCATATAGTGGTAGGATTTCTTCAGCTCAGCTCCTCAAAGATATTTAGACTCCTAACTCCCATTGATTTGAATGGGAATTAGGTGCCTAAATACCTTTGAGGATCGGGCCCTTAGGGCCTATACATTTTCTGAAGGGGCAGAGATGTATTTATTACAGTATTGTTGCCCCTTTGCTGAGCAGTAGCAGAATCCAGGTCCTTGCAGGCCAGTTTCCCCATATGGCACAGAAATCAATGGTATGGGGTCAGTTATTTCTTTAGTGTAATTTGTTCATTTATATAGCACAGGGTTGCCAACTTTCTAATCCTACAAAACTGAACACCCTTGCCCCGCCCCCTGCCCTTTCTCTGAGGCCCTGCCCCCCATCCTCCCTCCCTTTGATGCTCACTCTCCCCCACCCTCACTCACTTTCACCAGGCTGGAGCAGGGGGTTAGGGTGTTGGAGGGGGTGAGGGCTCCAGTTGGGGTTGCAGGCTCTGGGGTGGAGTTGGGGATGAGGGGTTAGGGGTGCTGGAGGGGGCTCAGGGCTGGGGACGAGGGGTTTGGAGTGTGGGAGGGGGCTCAGGGCTGGGGAAGGTGGTTGGAGTGTAGGAAGGGATTTGGCGTACAGGCTCCATCTGGGCAGTCCTTAACTCAGGCAGCTCCCAGAAGCAGCCAGCATGTCCCTGCGGCTCCTAGGCAGAGGGGCCAGAGGGCTCTGCGTGCTGCCTGCAGGCACCTCCCTGGCAGCTCCCATTGGCCATGATTCCTGGCCAATGGGAGCTGCAGAGCTGGCACTCGGGGCAGGGGCAGCCTGCAGAGCCCCCGTAGCCGCCCCAGTGCTGAGGAGCCAGACATGCCGGCTGCTTCCGGGAGCCACATGGAGCTAGGGCAGACAGGGAGCCTGCCTTAGCCTTGCTGCACCACTGACCAGACTTTTAGCGGCGCAGTCAGCACCGCCGCCAGGGTCCCTTTTCAACTGGGCATTCCAGTAGAAAACCAGACACCTGGCAACCCTATATTTATAAGATGTAAATGAGTCTGGTTTCCTCAGACAAACAACACACAGGGCAGAGGGGCAGGAACAAATTGTATAATGGGGATGCTGAGAACCATTGAATCAAACTATAAATGCTTTATAGGACAGAAACCACTTCAAGCGGGGGGGGGGGGGTGCAGCTCCCCCAGAACCTCTAGTTCCAGTACCTATGCCTCTGCACCTTTTACCTAGCAAATCCTTAGTCTAAGATTGCTCAGGGAGACCACATGGCTTAAAATGGTGAGCCTAGGCTTTCACTCTCCCTTTGTGCACCTGCTCTGTGACACAAAGGAACTTCAGAGCTTCACCTGCCAGACAGAGCTTTGACTCCCAAAATTCCCTTAATGACTCTCTGGGTGCAATTACTGCATGGCATCTTCAATTCTTTCTTTGGGAAGTTTCATCCTGAGTGCTTATACAGCAATGACTCATAACAATACTTAGCACTATACAGTACATTCTCAAAGAACAGTTATAACATTCACTAATTAATCCACAGAACACTACTGTGAGTTACAGCAGGAGAAACTGAATATTGGATCTCCTGCATACCACTGAATGGATACAGGTACAGAGTGTTGCAAGTGAAGCCTTGCTCATTGTCCCACACCAAAAAAAAGGCATATGTACATCTTGAATAGAGCTTCCTATAACCAGGAAAGGGAGAAGAATAGAAAACTCCAAGAAGTCAACTCAGATCTAATTTACTTGGGAAGCACTTAGTTACTATGAAATAGATTTGTATGTTTGTTTCATTATTGATATTTATTTTCAAATTGATATTTTTTTCAAAAGTTAAAGATTTTGGCAAAAGATTCCAACTAGCAACCTCAGTCTTTGGTTCTGATTCTGGTCTCACTTCAGTGTAAATCATAATTGGGCTTCAGGGTTTTTTAATTTCAGAGTTTTATTAATTTCATTTTTCAGGATTTACTGCTGCCAATGTTTGAGTTTTATGTAGTTGTCCAAAATTCAGGGGTTTTCAGGTCTCTCTCTTTGTATATACTGTAATGAATAATGCATATTGTATATGTTACTCATTATAGTAATATATACTGTAACAAGTAATCTCTTAGTAATATTACCTAGTGCATTTTAATGTACTAATGTTTCAAACAGCACTATGTTAAAATGCACTAGGGAACGTTTAGTGAGCACCAGCAAGCTCTACATGGACCAGTTAATGCACAACCCCATTAGTGTGCTTTAGAAATCACACCCCCATAATCCACATTACTACTCTATGTAGACAAACCTTTGGTTACAAGTAACCATCTCCAGTGTTTTTCTGGTGTTTATTAGATAAACACTAAGTGTGTGGGAATGTTTTATTGGTGTTTATCATTTAAAACCTAAAATCAGAAGCCCTGATCATGAATTAACTGCACTGAAGTCAGCAGAGTTGAACAAAACAAGCTCAACACCACGCTCAAAGAGTAAAATCTGTAAATAGCCTCCATTTTTGTGTGCATGCAAAATTATATATGATGCAATGTATTTACACTCTGCTGCGAAAGATTTTTCTATTATGGGGATCTACACAGACACTCTCAGTGGTATCTGGGCTCTGCAACACATAGAGGACACACTATGCAGTATTTGCATTGCACCACTGTTAAGATGTCAGTGTGGGGCCACTTACTCTCCCAAGTATATTGCACTCCAAGGACTAAATTCTGCTGCTGTGTCTGTGATGCCCCATTGATTTCCACTAGCTTGTACAGGTGTAATCAAGAATACAACTTAGCCCCGACATTACTACTGCTATTATTAATTATTATAATTAAATATTAAATAATAAATTAAATATTATAATAAAATAATTATCTAATTATTACGCAAGATATGGAGCCATTGAAGTGAAATTAGTAAATTTCTTCTCTTTCCATCCTCTATATTTCTATCATTGACATTGTTGTTGCTGTTATTTTCTGAAGCACTATGAAAACATGCCATCTCCTTGGTAATAAGAAAGGAAAATCAACAGGAACACAGAGTACATACCAAGTAGGAGAGAAGGAGTCTTAGGCAGCAGAAGTCAGTTTCAAAATGGCTACCTTAGGGAGCAAAGGGCTGTGGTTCTGCCAGATTTAAAGGGTCAGTCACAAAAAAGGCATGATGGGGAAACAAAATCCTTTAAGGGCATAACCCTGAAGTGGTAGAGAATAGCCAGGATCAGACAGTCACAAAGAAGAGTGGCCCAGATCCAAAAAGGGACTTAGGCACTGCAACACCCAGCATAGTAGCACCTAATTTTTAGGTGCCTAGAAACTCACAGGCATAAACTGTGATCCACAAAGCCTGAGTTAGGTGCCCAGACTCCCTATACAGTGAATGGGGAATGACAGGTGCCTTAGCATGTGATCCACAAAAGCCAGTATGCAAGGCAGGGAACCACCTAAACTAGCCAATGAGAGATACCAAGGAGAAGAGTGTTTTCTAAGCCCCTACTCTTGCATGGTGATAGGTGCCTAAGTCTAGACTGCATGGTGGTGCCTATCTCTGCTGCAATCCACAACCAGGAACCCTTCTCCTGCAATCAGATGGCCTAGGCACCTAAGCCATTTCTGGTGAGAATTAGTTAGGCACCTGCTTCACTCCATGCAACGCAGCCAAAGGAGAAAGTGGTGCTGTGTACCCTGTAATTTTTAGTCCAGTGGTTAGAGCACTCACCTGGGAGATGGGCAACCCAGGTTCGATTCCCCAGGCTGCTGGAGGAGGAGAAAGGATTTGAACGGGAGGGGTCCTCCCATCTCTCAGGAGCATGCTCAAACCACTGAGCTATGGGCTATTCTGATGCAGCCCTCTCTCCCCTTGAAGCTGTTCCACTGAGGTTAAATAAAGAGTCATTGCGCCAGAGAAAGCGATCAAGTGTGAGAGTGATTCTATAATCCAGTGGTTATGTTACCAGGGTGGAAGACCCAGCATCCAGCCCATCTGCTCCAGTGAATGTGCTAGCCCAAACTTAGATTTCTCTCCGTAGATGCATAGATTATAAAACCAAAAGGGATCATTGTGATCATCTGATCTGACCTCCTGTATAATAGAGACCTTAAGGCTAAATAGTTTTACACAGTTACATTTGTTTAAACATTAGTATATTAATATATTGTGGCTTGTATGTGTTGAACTATTCAAGAATTATTATAATCCTTATACTTGTTTCAGAGAAAAATATCTACTTTAATTAATACACCATTAACTAAATGTTTAATAGTGTATTAGACTGAATCATATAATAACATGGGTTAGGTTTCTGTTTAAAATAAATATACCTTTGTATACTGGCAATTATGAAAACGAGAGCCACAGATGTCTGCAGAATAAATTATAAAAAATGTGGGCATTAATCAACATTTAGGGGGTTTATTGGTGACTAAATTATTTTCAATTTTCAATCAATAATGTTAACAAATTAAACTTGTTAAGTTGGCTAAAGGCCTGAAGTGAAAGGGAGGACATTACTCATTGTCTTCCCCCAAAATATAGGTCATGTATTAAATGGGTTCAAAAGTCTAAAACTGACAAGGCTCAATTCTGCCCTTGGATGCATCCCAGCAACCTCTGTGATTTAATTCACATGATATGAAAGATATTTCTGGTAGCTCTATAAGAAAATGAGTGCATCTCAAAGGATTGTTTCCTTCCTTAAGAGAAGCCTAAACCCAGCTGAAATTCCCTGTAGAAGAATCCTCATCATGAACAATATCTGGCTTAATGCCTAAGCATGCTATTTCTTGCTTATGGAACCAAAGATCCTGGGTTCAAAACTCCTCAGGAAGCCCTTATTTCAGATGTGAAAACTTTAGTATTCCTAAATTAGGAGTCATGGGTGAAATTTTATGGCCTGCGTTATACTGGTGATTAGACTAGATGATCAGAACAGTCCTTTTTCAATTAAACCCTGTTCAGTTAGAAAATTCCTGTTCAGTTCTATTACTAGGTGACATTTTTAGGAAGGATGCTGCTGCACTTTTTATGCTAAGTTTCATGATGCACCCAAAGCTAGCATGTGATTGATGGAAACAAAAAAGCTGGTGACAGCCAATGCCTCCGCACCTCATATAAATGCATAAATAATCCATTATATGTGAACTTGTCAGCTGCAGGAGAGACAAAAATTAAAAAACTACCCCACAAAAATGATCAGGCGGATCTTTGCATGGAAGGCAAGGACAGGACACATAGGATAAGTCTACCCTGTGATAAAATACCCACAGCACTAAGTCTCAGAGCCTCAGTCAGCTGACTCATGCTCACAGGGCTCAAAACAGCAGTGTAGCTGTTCAAGCTCAGCCTGGACCTCAGGCTCTGAGACCCTCCCGCCTTGTGTGGTCTGTGAGCCTGGGCTCCAGCCCTATCCCAAACATCTACACTGCAATTTTATAGCCCCGCAGCCTGAGCCCTGTGAGCCCGAGTTAGCTGACCTGGACCAGCTGTGGCTGGGCCAAGGCTCTTTTATTGCAGTGTAGACGTACCCACAGACTCCGATCTAGTAATCGGTATAGAAAAAGTTAAAAACTATGCCTGAGTGAAGGGTTTACAACAAATGTGTCCTCTCACGGCAAGAATTACAGAGAAAATGAGAACTAAGGTGGAAAATGATTGCTTCTCAGGAAAGAGGAAATATCAGAAGCTTCAACTGCATAGGAAACTGGCCCCGTTACTTTTATATATATTTATTTAGACTTATAACAAAAAAAAATTATGCTATCTTTCTAGGCGCATGCTGTAACAAATCTTGTAAAAGTAAACCAACCACAGATCTTGAATTCCCCTTGCCCATCCCCATCAGAATTAATAAACATCATCTCCCTCCTTGGACTTACTTACATCTTCCCTGATCTAAACAGGTGAATGAGAGAGCACTCACTTGCTCACAGGCAACCTAGTTTTTGCTCGTGGTGGGTGTTTGACGAGTGCGGGTCAGCCACTTCCTATCATGGATGGTCAGCAGGCTGGTTATAACTTTTTTAAACAGACCATAAACAACTGATCTTTCTAAACATGAGCCCATTGACTCAAGAGAGCAAAATGTTTAATATAAGAAGTCTTTTATTTGTGGAAGTGTTTCTGCTTCAGTCATTTCCTCATTGCAGCTCCAAATAATTCACTCCAATAAGACATTTGTTCCAGGTCAAGGCCTCCCTAGTAAAACTACTGTGATCTCTTAAAAGAAAAAAACAATCCAGTGTGAAATCTGGGAGGAGCTTTCTGAGCAAGACTTGGCATATCATTTCCCCTGGTGTGCTTTGTTTTATTAAACATTATACTATGAAACATATACTGTAAGTGGATAGTTTCACCCATCCCTGTTATATTGCCTTATCAACCAATGGGAGATTGTTCAAATCTTGTACACATCAAAAAGAATTGTGTAAGTTAATATGACAGTGCTGCTGAACTTTGTTCCCTTATTAAGCTTAGACCCTGGTACTTTTCTCTTTGCTTGGTATTTGCAGGTGGTAAATTGAGGCCCTCGTCCTGCAAACACTTACATATGTGCTTAACTTTAAGCATGTGCATGAGCAGTCCCCTTAATACCATTTTACACCTCACTTATGATTTCAGTGGGATAACTCACATGCTTAAAGCTAAACATGTGCAAGAGTGTTTGCAGAATTGGTGCTGTGGTTGCAAAACAGAGAATGTTGGCTCCAATTCATTGTATAGCAAGCCTAGGTGACTGACTCAGCTTCGTGGATCTCTGTGTAGTTCCCGTGATTTTTCTAGGTGCCTAAAAGTTACGCACTCTGACACTCAGCATTGCAATGCCTAAATCAGTTCATGGATCCCACCTTATGTCCTCAATTAAGTACAGAAATTATGACCACAAGGCTGAATGCAGACTCCTCCTATCTGAAGGTTCATGGAAATCAATGGAATATGACACAGGCAGGGCCACCCCTAGTGGGGTGTGGGGCCTGGGGCATAGGCGCAGAGATTCTATCTACCAGGGGAGAGGGGGGGCTCCCCCTTGCTCTGCCCAGGCCCTTCCCCCAAGGCTCCACCCCACCTCTTTCCACCCTGCCTTTTCCTGTCCCCACTCCACCCCACTGAGTTCCGCCCCCTCCCCTGAGCGCGCTGCACCCTCGCTCCTCTCCCCTCCCACCCAGCACCTCCAGATGCCATGAAACAGCTGATCGGCGATAAGCACTGGAAGGGAGGGGGAGGCGCTAATCGGTGGGGCATGCTGGAGGTGCTGGGGGGAGGGGGGAGATTGATAAGGGGGCTCCTCCTTGCCCCCCCACCTGCCCCCTGCCTCACTTTTTGCCCACATCCTCACGAAGCGCAGGGCCCGGGGTAGTGGCCCCAATTTGCCATATCCTAGAGCCGGCTCTGGACACTGGTATAAAGGCCTGCATGTGCACAGCCCCTGAGGCCATGTCATACTGTCCGTTTTTAAGCAGATTTCCCCTTTAGCATCCATAAGGAGTTCTGCTTCAGTTAAAAAAGAGGGTATTACAAAAGGGTCCCATGATTCAAAAATGTCTTCTATAACTTTGGCTTCCAACGAATAGGGGGAAAAGAACTCAACATACCCAGAAGCCTACCCAATTTGAAATGTACAACTTGAAAAGTCTGGATGTCTCAGAGCACTAAGTAATGTTCCAAATTGACGTGCAAGCCAAAAACATACAAAGAAAAATATCTAATGCAAGTAACGATCATGTTCCTCTAACTTAAGAGCTGGTAACAATTATTTTCTTGCTTTAAAAAAATGCTTCCAGGAAGAAACATTTTATAAACAGGTACATTCAGCCAAAACACAATTTATTTATGATCAGATTGTTAGTTCATGCTTAGGTCAACATAGGCACCATTTTGACTACAGAAGTGTTGCTAGGATTGAGTGTCACTTACAGCAGTACAACATCTCTTCTGTAATGCTTTTCAACACACTTTAACCTTCCAATTCTGTATTTCTTTTTTAAAATATTTTTATTTGTAACTCAAAAAGAAACAACATAGAATAATGGGGTGTGTGTGACACTCCTAGAAGTAAAAGGTACTGCCACAAAGGTACTGCACCTGTCCCTTAAGGTAAATTGTATATTAAGTAATAATAAAAAAACAACATGTATTAGGGATAAACAGATTCCTTGACTGGGAAGTTCATTAATATTTTGAATCAGGAAACAGATTGGACTATTTGCAGATTGGCTTAAGAACGGCCACACTGGATCAGACTAAAGATCCATCTATCCTGCATCCAGTATCTTCCGACAGTGGCCAGTGCCAGGTGCCCCAGAGGGGATGAACAGAACTGGTAATCATCAAGTGATCCATTCCCTGTCACCCATTCCCAGCTTCTGGCAAACAGAGGTTAGGGACACCATCCCTGCTCATCCTGGCTAATAGCCATTGATGGACCTATCCTCCATGAACTTATCTAGTTCTTTTTAACCTTGAACACCTGATCACTGGAGAGGGGAGGAAAGAGACTTCTCAAACTGCCAACCATGGATCACAAAGGGTCTGCAGAGCCTTTCTTCCTGATGTGTGGAAGGGAGCATTTCGAAAACCACCTATTTTGATGTTGGAGAATTTAGGAATGGAGGTGGGCCATAGGGCTTTCTTGTGTGAAGTAGCCTGCAGAATGAAAGAGCTAGAGGTACTCTACAGCTAAATTGTGTACTTTAATCTTACAGGGCACACAGATACTCTGGTAAGGGAAGCTACAGAGAGATCAACGTAGACACCGTTTTGACAATAAAGTCCCATTTGCACATTGATAGGTGACTTCTATTTATAGCAGGGGTGGGTTCAAAGAAAAAGGCCCAAGGGGCAATGAGCACAGAGGAGTGAGGGAAGAGTCAATAGTAGCCCTAAGAGGGGCGGGGGGAGCAGAGGTGAATAGCTTTGTTTTCCCAATTCTACCTAATGCACAACTGTCTTTCACTCCCCTTTCTTCCCTGTTACGTCCTTTTCTTTCCTATTGCCTTTGCCCCCGTTCCTGCCTCTCCCCTACCAATCTCCCGCCTCAAATTCCCCTACCTGTATGGCCCACGGAGGAGTTCTGGGACTGTGCTAGATACCCCTGGGGCTCTGAGCCCCCAGGCCGGCCCCTCCGCGCTCTTTCCGTCTCTTCTTTCTCTCCAGTGGTGACTGCACAAGGAAAGGGGGAGGGGGGGCGAGCGAAGAGAAGGGCCGAGGGAGCAGCTCTACCAGCGTCCATGCTCCCACCGCCGGGGGAGACAGGAGGGGGAGCGGCGAGACCGCAGGGCAGCGGCAGCTGAAGCAGAAACCTCGCCCCAGGGTGTGGGCGAGCGACTTCCACAAGCCCTGCCACAGATCAGCCTCAGGGCCCTCACCGCTCACACCAGGCCGGGAGAATCCGCCTCTCTTGCTCGGGCTGCTCCTGTCCTGAAGCGGAAACCCGAGCGTGCAGTGCTTCTCTCGGGTCCTTCCCTGCAGCCCGGGCGGCCAGACCCCAGAGAAGAGAATCGGCCCCCCAGCTGTTCGCAACAGCTGTGTGTCTGCTCCTGCGGCCAAGCGGGCCAATAGGCGGCGAAGGGCCCGCCCCATCCCCGCCCCTGGTGCGGGAGGCGGAGGATCCCAGGGTGCCCCGGCTTTTAGGGGAAAGCAAACAGGGAAAAGCCACTCCGTTGTCAGCGTCCGGGCCCTGCATTTCTCTCTAGTAGCTGCTGCTGCCTCCGCCAGCCTGGACACGCTCCATCCTCCTTTGCTAACACCTACCTCAAAACTGCTGGAGGCTGCGGGGCTCCCTCCCTGAAAGGAGGAGGAGGAGGAGGCAGCGGCGGCGGATTGGTTTGCAAAAGGGAACGCAGTGTAATTGCAAAAGGGGGTTGACTCCGGAATAAGTCCCCCTCCCACCACGTGTAAACGCACCCAGGCGCACACTACTCTCCCCGTTTGTTTGCCTAGGGCTGTCCGGCTGGCAGGGCCAGCGAAAGGCGCGGAAGATGCACACGACCCAGAAGGACACCACTTACACCAAGATCTTTGTCGGGGGCCTGCCTTATCACACCACCGACTCCAGCCTGCGCAAGTACTTCGAGGTGTTCGGGGAGATCGAGGAAGCCGTGGTCATCACCGACAGGCAGACCGGCAAGTCCCGGGGATACGGATTTGTAAGTCGTGGGGGGGTTTCTTTGGGGGATCGTTTTTATCGCTGCTGCTCCGTGGCTACTTTGCATCATTTTTAGCTTGGGTCCGCTTCGTGGGTGGGAGGGATCCAACCGCTTTCTGGGGAAACTAAAACAAGCTGGGAAGCCAGCGTTGTATCTCCTGTGGGGGGTGGGAAGACAGGTGTAGCCTGAGAAGTGCCTGAAGCCGGAGAGAAACTTCTTGTGAGGCAAAGGCCAGCATGCTGCGGCAGGGTAGATCCAGAGGGCAGCCCTAGATAAAGTGCTTGTCTGATTGGGGGGAAAGGGTACTTTGTTTTGAGGAGTTATTTAATTTTTTTGAGGGAGGGGGGAAAGAATGAGGAATCCCTGATGGAGGGGATTTGGATCGTGGTTTGTACATGAAAAGTTACATGCAGATTTCTGGCAACAAATTAGGCTAGCTGGTTGTTTACTGATATGACTTAGAAGTTTTATCTGTGGTAGTACAGGGGGCTCCTATACATGTACACGCCCCTAGGATTATATTGTAGCAAACTAAAAGCTTAAAATAACCTGATTTCTGTGTCTGTTTACCAATTAAACACAGAACAAAGGAAAGGAAGGGTATTTTTTGTACTTCAATGAGTTTTAAGCTAAGAACTCAGGTTCCTTTATTTTTGAATGAGAGCATTCACAAGGGGATGTAATGTGCTTTAACTAATGCATTTTAACTTCTTGGGCCTTTTGTTAATTTGTGTTAAAGATCCTCAGTGTCTTCATGTAAACAAACCCCATTTATCTTAATTATTCAAACAAGCCCATTAGTTTTGTATCAAAAACATCTAGGGAGATGAGGCTTCATATTTTTCATACTGTCTCGGGGGGTGGGGAGAAGCTGGTTGTTTTAGTGAAAAGGTGAATTCTGCTGCTTTTTCAATGGAAAAAGTGGTTTAATTCATAGCATTGTATTTTGTTAAGGTCACCATGGCTGACAGAGCTGCTGCTGAAAGGGCTTGCAAAGATCCCAATCCTATCATTGATGGCAGGAAAGCCAATGTGAACCTGGCATACCTGGGAGCAAAACCAAGGATAATGCAACCAGGTGAGGAATGTCTCTTTCTCTCTTTTCTCCCTCCCCTGCCCTTCAACAAAGTTTCCGAGAAGAACAAAACTTCAGTCTGACTTTAAAGTTTTTTTTTTAAAAAAGTCCCTCTCAGGCAATGCCACGATTTTCCTTGGAGTATAGTTCGTGTGTGTGTGTGTGTGTGTGTGTGTGTGTTAGCCAAAAAGTTATGGATTACATACAACTTTAAAACTAAAGGTGTGCGTGTGTACTGTACATAGAGGAATATATGTTCCCTTTTGAGAAATTTCCTCCATACAGAATTTCCATTTTGTTGGACCCTATATTATGAATGAAATGACATACACCATTTACAGTATAATTGAGGTGAAAGATTATTGCTAGGATACAGGAACTTCTAGATGTTCCCAGTCTTATTAACACAGTCAGTCTCTTAATGGGAACTTCTAAAACACATGGAATCTATTGCACTGAATGAAGAAAGGAATGGATTTATCACAAGGCCAGATCTGATCCAAAACTCACTCACTGATTTCATGCCCTGTTCAATATCACAGCTTCACAGCAAAATAAATGGGAATACAGTAGCGCATTAATGTTCATATTTTAAAGGGGCCAGACTGTGAACCCCTTACTGACATTGATGGGCTGTTAGTCACACGAGTAGACCCGTTAACTTCAGTGGGAATACTCAGGTGACTGACTACTCACATAGTCACCTATGTGAGTACTTAGTCACCTGAGTAATCCCACTGAAATTAATGGGTCTACTCATATGACTAAGGGGCTTGGAATCAGGCCCAATATGAATATTTCAGGAAGTAAGAAGTCAGTGTATGTTACAGTATGAGTAATTCTACCCTTCCGTTTGCATGTATAGCTCCCAATGAAGTCTGTAGAAACCACATATATTCACCCAGTTACAATCCAGTTTATAATTCTTAGGCTTTAGAGTTAAGGACTAGACTTTGCTGCTACAGAACGTTTGCTTTTAAATAACAGTTGAGTGAAATTCTCCTTGTTGTTGCCAAATAAGTTGTCTTTTTGAAAATTGGCAGGAGTCAAGATCACTTTCCTCCGGTTTAGATTGTAAAAAAAAAAAAATTATCCAAAACACCCTTTCTGTAACCTGTGGTTCTTTGCTCTTTTGAACATCTTTACTAGTGCTTGTTAGTGAAGGTTACTGTGTGTATAGCATAAATAAGCAGCTGATGGAATGCTCATATAGAGAATGTGATGTGTTTTGTTGGTAGGTTTTGCCTTTGGTGTTCAGCATCTTCATCCAGCTCTCATACAGAGGCCTTTTGGGTAAGTCTATAAAACAGGTCCACAAACAAAGTATAACCTTGGGTGGCCTCTCGCAGTACTGTCACTGACTTTATAATGTTGCCATTCAAATTTCCGGACTTAAAAACATCTACCTTGTAAATATGTTCTCTTTGGTAATGCTTTAAAGACCATAGCTGAGTCGAGTTGTCTATACGAAGTATGCAGCCCTCCCAACCCAAGCGGATCAGACTCATACCACCCTCTGATAAAAGAAAGTGGTATGACTTTATACAAGACCACTGTGCCCCCCATTTATTTATTTTTTTCCCAGCTTGACTCAATGTTATTTATCTCTTTCTAATCTGACAGGGATCGTTTACAGTTAAGATAACTGATCAGAAGGATATGATGATAAGAGGTGGAATAGTTCTGTTTGGAATTAAACACTGTAACCAGTACACTCAAACACAAACAAGCTAAAATGGTGATTAACGATGCATGTATGTTTTTTCATATAGTCAATAGACCTCCGTGTGCTTTTTTTATTTTTTACAGAAATGAAGTGGTGTTGATAGCTAAACTGTGTGCTTTTATTTAATTGAAAGAGCTGTAGTGAAAGTTTTTTGGGGTCTCTTAATTTTGTTTTTGTTGTTGAGGAGTGTTGACTTTGCCATGGGGAGCAAAGGGACTTTTTTTTCTTGCTTTCAAGCTGTAGCCTGTGACTTCTTTTTTTTTAACCATATTTGTATTTTGTATTGAGTGCTAAATTGTGTGACATCTTGATTTTTTTTTTTATATAAAGAAAATCAACATATTGCTTGCATGTTTATAGTTCTTGGTTTTGTTCCTTGAGAGGGGTATGAAGGGGTGTGGAGCTCTTTTGTTTAACATTGTGCTTCCACTTGGGCTTTCTAATTCCAGTCTTTAACTTCTCCATCAGACTTTAATACGTAGTGCATTTCCTTTAAAAAAAAAAAAAATATATACAAGTATACTATTCCTAAGTACTTCTAACACTTGCTTTTTATAGACCTAAAATTAGGAGGTGAAATCTGCTTAAATTTTCTGTCCTGTACCACCTCACTAATTCACACTGACTGGGTCACTGCAAAATAATGAATTTTGCTAATTAATAAATAAGCTAACAAAACAGGAGAATGCATCAAAGGATGTACTTTGTTCAATTACTTGACAAGTGTAGATTTAAGATACTGTACCTTGGTATTATGAAATGGCAGTAGCTGCTCCATAGTTAAAGTTGAAGCTAGCTTTTCATTCAAAGTTGATCGTTTTCCTTTTGGAAAAGTTGTGGGGATGGGAAATCTGTCTTCCAGAAACTTCACATACAACATCTTATCTCACAGTAGAGTGGTTTTCCGGGAAGCATGGTAATAATCAGGAAACTAGTTTTGAAAATGTACCTGAAGCTCACTTATGATTTTTTATTTATTTTATTTTATTGCTTCTTATAATATTCCCAAATATATTGTGCTGGCTTTGTTGAAGGGAAGTATCTCTTAATATTCTTGGAGAAATGGTGGGGAAACTGAAAAGAATATGATAATAATTTGATACTCGTACTAGGGAAGGGGTTACCTAGAAGGCCATGAAAGCAGGGTTACAAAGAGGAGCTGGTGGAATGCAAAGGGTGCAGCTGTGAGGAAAAGAGGAAGTTCTTGCCTAGCATAGCAAGAAAGGAGGAACGGGGACTATGTACTACTTAAGGGATTTAATAAAAATGGATTCTCTTCTCCAATCCATCAGCCTTTTCTGGTTCTAACACACTGTATATCAATCTGAGTTAGAGACATACTTTGCAAAAAGGGGTGGTATGTGTTTTTAAACTGGTAGAATCCAGTATTCATTTTTATCCTTGTTCCCTGCACATTTTCTGTTACCTCCAGTTACAAGAGATTATACAATCTAACTTCATGTTCAAGAGGTGCACTTCCGAGAATCTCTCACTAAACTCTTATTTTGATCTATGCATATATTTTAGGGGATAAAGTTAAGGCTGGGGAGAGCAGTGAAAACTGAGTGGAGTGATAGAGAGTGATGACTGGTTTCAGAGTAGTAGCCGTCTTAGTCTGTATTCGCAAAAAGAAAAGGAGGACTTGTGGCACCTTAGAGACTAACCAATTTATTTGAGCATAAGCTTTCGTGAGCTACAGCTCACTTCATCGGATGCATAAGTGGAAAATACAGTGAGAGTGATGACTATGACAAAGGGGAACAGGCTGGGTTGTGTAAGGGCTCATTTTTCAGACATTTTAATGTTTGGGTCTGCTAAAAAGGACAGAATTTTTCTGTAAAGAGTAATATTTTGAGGTGAGAGCAGGGCTCCACTGAAACATACTTTGAGTTTTAATTTTTTCTGTGACTACTAGTAAGCGTACTTCCGTATGCTATGTAAAAGTAAGTAATATGGAACATCAGAACTGTGCTCTGCTAGTAAAAGGGAAGAGAGTGCCATTTTTGTGTGGATTAAATAGCAGAGTGCCATTTTTGCATGTGAATTAATTAGCAAAGTGCAAATTAGTGAGGTTCTACTTTGCTCTTGTCAGCAGTGCTCTGTCATAGTTCCACCTTTCAGACAAAATGCAGTTACTTTCAGCATCACATTACATCAGATTTAGTGGGAGAATATACTTAATTCTGAGTATGGTACCTCCATGGCTTTACTCTAGCTAAGAAGCGCAATTAGTTCCTCTTCATAAAAGACTTGTAGTTCTGGTTTCTTTTTTCTATGGTATAGAGGTTAATTCTCCCACCCGGGTAACATTTCCTGATCTCACCCCCTCTTTACATCCAGAATCTCACTTACTATATGTGTGAGACCTGGCATGCTGAATCTGACCACAATCATAGAAATGTAGGGCAGGAAGGGACCTTGAAGAGTTCAGTGTTGGTTACTTATCCCACTGTGACTCATAAAAGTATAGCTTTATACTGAAACACCAAATGCTGCTATTGAATTCATTTTGAATTAATGCATTTTTTTTAAAGATCTTTATTTTGTTCCATTGAGGTAACATCATTGGAAAATTACGTGCATGAAGGGAGAGGTGGACATAGGATATGAACAGTTAGATCTTTTTCCCTGTTTGTGTAAGGACTGATCCTGAAGTAAATGGAAACGTTTCCACCAACTTCAATGAGAGCCGAATTAGGTCCCAAAAGGACAAACTAGCCAACGAATGGTTAGCTGATATCAAACCCTGGCTAAGTCACCTCTAAGTTTTTTACAAAATCCTTATCATTGATGTTAAGGGATGTAGGGAAGAGTTCTGACCTCAGCTGATAATTAAAAGATCAGGCAGCTGATAATTTTGAAACAGTTGTGGAATGAAATTGCCATGGTCAAAGAAAACCGAATGTATATATTTTTCAATATCCTGCAGAAGGCATTGAGCACAAACTTAACCCCCAAAACATGCTTGATTTTTAGTGTGTATACATAACTCTTGTTCTGGTATAAGAAAGCTGTTCAATATTGAACTTTGAATTAAATCTGCTAGTTAACTGTACTTACAAAGAACAGATGAAGCAATGCAAGATCCAGAACAGAAGGAACAGGTCTCATGCAGAGTCCAGTAACTACTTGTTCAAGAATTCAATGGGATCACAATTGTTCTGTCCATTAATACTGAATTCCTATGTATTGCAGCTATTCCAGATCAGCCTAGGCTGTCTTTTTGTTTCAATTGTATTTTGTATGCATAACATTTACAATAATATATTTGGCAGTTTACTGTTACTTATACAGCTACTATAGTATTAAACCTAATCAACATTCTAACTTTGCAAAAGTATTCTTACAGCTTAGGTTAATGAAAATCTTAAGTCTTATGGCAAGAGCACTTGTATACACCAAAATTACTTGTGCTAAACATTGCCTCTTTTTTTTTTTCTTTAAGGCAGTAGCTTGAGGCAATAAACTTATGTACTACAAAATGGAAAAAATTTCCTTGCCATAAGACTGTTGTATAATTAAAATATTGTCCCAATATTATAATGTCTATTATAAAGTAGTACTCTTTATAATAACCTGACTGTTTTATTAAGGTGTCCCAGCACAATGGGAAACTGAGGTCAAAAGATTAAAGAGCAGTGTTTCGGTGTCATTGAGATGTACGCATGCTTGCCTTTGCAGTAGATAGACGTTTACTTTGGCCTTATAAAGTCATTTTACTCTGCTTGAAACCCTTGTCTCATGACCGATGGATCAAAAATAGCCCCACTGCAGCTTACACTGTCAATCACCACATCTGAAATGGCATGATGGTGGGGGCCTGCACAGGGTTCATGTATAATGCAGACTAAAATGCTGTTGTAAAGGGATAGTTTCGTAATTCACCACCTGTTTTGTTTCTTGGCTTAAAGGAAACAAGTCACAAGGGTTTAAGTGGGAGCATGTGTATCTTTCAATCTAGTTTTCAAAAAAGTTAAGTACATGTACAAGTGTTCTAAGAAATCCTCGGTAATGTCATTTGTGTTCACATAGAGAAAGAGCTAGAAATGTAGTATGTCTTCTTACTGTTTAAAGTAATATTTAAGCCATAATTACTGCTGCCCATTTGCTTCTACGTGGATGTTAAACTGACTGTTGGATGTTAAATGGACTCTCTGTATCAGGGTTTAGGAAAAACCCTTGAAAAATTATTTAAACTAATAATCAAGCTACCATGTAAATTACATTTTAATTAATTTATAATCCTTTTAAAGTAGCGTGTCAGAAGTAAAAACTATGCTATGATTGTTTTTATATTCTGGTTGGTATCTAATACCAGATACTGTGTGTTTCCCTTTTGAATGGAGAGCTAAGATAGTAACATGATTAAAGGGACAGTGTCATCTTTAAAATGTTGTAAACATTTTTTTATTAATTAGTTGTAAAAATCCAGTTTCACTACTTTTTGTCATTTGTTGCTCTAATTTTCTGCAGTCATCTCAGACAATGGAAAATGAAATAACTCAATTGTGTTAAGATATTACAACTGCAGTGTTTAGTTTACAAACTTTGCAGGGAGAAATGTTTAGTTACTGGGTTTGTCTGAGTTTAACTGTCTTTAAGCTTTTATAATTTAAAAGGCCAATCAGATTTAATGCTTTGTTTTTTATAATTTTTTTAATCTTGGGATGAATTTAGTTGACAGTGTCCCATTTAATTGAACTGTTGACAACTGGAAGTAAAACTGTTATTTTATTTTCAAAAAAACTTAAAGCTGGAGGAGGAGGACAAACGGTAGTGCTGCAATTTTCCATCTATGTTTATAATGTAAATATCATGCTAAAAGGCTGGAGTTGTCTTTGGACTCAGCCGGAAATGGAAATTTTTAACTTTCGTGCAAAGTCTAAGGCTCTGATCCTGCACTGGGAGCTGAAAAAGCAGACTTTTTATGGCTGTGTAGAGCCCCACTGACTTCAGTCTACTCATGGATCCAATTGCAGGATTGGGGGATTAAATGTATAATGAACATGGTATTACTCTACTCTAAAGAATGTCTTTAATATTACACGATACAATGGAATGGTGGGATTACTTTGTATGCAGATCTGTGTGATGTGAGAGGATTACTACTGTTATCAAAAGTAGTTCAATCATAGGCTAGTAAGTTAAGGAAGCAAAGTTCTCTGATTTGGAGGAGGAAATGAGAAAGTGTATCTATTGACTTGTTCAAACAGTTATTTAATGAGCCATAAACTTGTTTTTGCTTTTGTTAAACACCAGATCTATTTAGATTTAATCCTACCCCCATCTCCCAAAACTCTATGCTGTATGTCTTGCATAGAAATAAACAAGCTGGCACAAAACAGGACATCAGTGGCCTGATTGTCAAACAGGTTTGACCCTTGTGTCCTTATGACCTTTACAAAAGTGTGATGCACATGTACTTAGGAATCACTGTTATGAATTTTAATAGCATCTATGTAGCTTCTCCTCAATGGCCTCTTGTGACCAAGTGAGCTGCACTATAGTTCGTTTGGAAAGTGTGATTCGTGCTGTGTTTACCACACTTGTGAACTTTTAAACTCCTTTGTCGCCTGTGTTTTTTTAATTTTTAATAAGGGTGACTGAGGTTGCAGAGAATTAATGTGTGCTGAGTCTGCATAGCAATCTAAGTAGGGTTGCCACAATGCAATTTTTTTTTTTTTACAAGAAGATTGGGGGGGGGGGGGGGAGTGATGGGTTACAGAATTGACCAACTAAAAAACCTGTTTAGCTGCATTATCTACTACTGGCAAACTGATTACAGTGGCTACACTGTCAAATTGCATAGTTGTTATAATAAAACCAGTCTTCATAACACAGAATTTTACTAATAGTCAATGAAGTTAGTGAGAATTAGGGCAACAAAATCACTTACAGATTATTTTAAAAATACACAATCCAAGCTTGGATCTGGAATAAACAAATTTAACTTCTTTACAGATGTCTTAAACTGACATCCCAAATACTGGCCCTTCTAAAGATTTTAAAGTGAACACATTTGATGTTGCTTGATGGTGTTCTGTGTAATGCTATTAAGTCATCTCCTAATGCTGGGCTTTTGAGCAATGCATCTCTTTGTGCTATTGAAATGATACATTGGTGTATTAAATAAATTTAGCTATTGTGGCAACCCTATGCTCATAACAACAACTAAATTGAGTTTGTTTTAGTTCTGAATATGGAAATAGTACTTAAAATTCGTAAGTTTTCCTCTAACTTTGTTTTCCATCTTTCAACAGGATACCTGCTCATTATGTCTATCCACAGGCTTTTGTGCAGCCAGGAGTTGTAATTCCACATGTCCAACCTACAGCAGCTGCTGCCTCCACCACGCCTTACATTGATTACACTGGAGCGGCATATGCACAATACTCAGCTGCGGCAGCTGCTGCTGCCGCTGCTGCCTATGACCAGTACCCGTATGCAGCATCCCCAGCTGCTGCAGGATATGTCACTGCTGGGGGTTATGGCTATGCAGTCCAGCAACCACTCACTGCTGCAGCACCTGGGACAGCTGCTGCAGCCTTTGGTCAGTACCAGCCACAACAGCTACAGACAGACCGCATGCAATAGCAGATGGACTTCTGAAGAAAGATAGATCTCTTTCTTTCTCTTCCTTTTTTCCAGCCTTCCAATATAAGTAGTTAATAAAAGACAATTAACATTTAACTAAGCAGCTTTAAGAAAAGCTATGCTACTGCAAAGTTAAATATTTTTTTATTCCACTGTCTTCATACAGCATGCATCCAAATCATGTTGCTATTAGGGAAGGGGTGGGTGGGGGTACCAGTTTCAGATATCAATTGAGAAGAAACAATCTATAATGTACTGTCATGAAAGAATGGCAGGACTAACAATGGGACTTTATATTTAAAAAAAATTAAACGTGTATTTTTTACAATATCAGGGAAGCAAACT
This sequence comes from Natator depressus, assembly GCF_965152275.1. Lineage (NCBI taxonomy): Eukaryota > Metazoa > Chordata > Testudines > Cheloniidae > Natator > Natator depressus. The sequence continues at coordinate 109,673,123 of NC_134235.1, forward strand.
GCCTTTTACAAGTGAGAAAATATTTGAAAAAGTTAAACCAGGGAAAAAAAATCAGTGAGCAATATGTAGCCTGTATCAAGTTTAAGTTTTTTAAAACAATGTGTAAAGCACTGATTGTCATTTCTAGTTTTCACCATGGCCTATAGAACTTGTTTTAGTGAGAAAATATTTTCTCACTATCTCATTAATGGGCATCGAACAATCTGAGGAACATGGCCGGTTGATAAAATGGTGGACAGGCACCAAAGTTATTTTCTTATCTGTCCTCTGGATGAGTGGAACTATGGAGCAAGTGATGTGGAATTAATGGGTGCAACAGCTGTAGAGACAATCAATAACACAGACAGTTCTGGAAAGAACACATCACTTGTGCTCGTTTGATGAGCTTGTCACTTTCTAATCCCTCTCTCCATCCTGTTTCACTTTTGGGAAACTTTAACTGCTCGTGTCAGCTATTCTGATTCTGAAATAGGATCAGCCCTTTACTACAACAGCCTTCTCTTTCTATTTATTGCATCTGTTCATGGTTTGTGAATAAAGGCAGAAAGAAGCTTGCTGAATTTAAACCTTTAAGAACTGTTTTAAGGGAACTTCTTTTTTTCCTTTTTTTGAAACTTTGTACAATTTTTAGTATCTATTTCAGAATATTTAAAAATATTTATTAGAGAACATACAGTACGAGACAACTTTTGTTACTGAGATTGCAGTTCTTCAAGGGTTAATGGTATGTGATTTATACTGTGCCTTAATTGTAATGCTATTTAAAAAAGAAATATTTATTTTGAAAGTTTTACTATGCTGCGCTCTAAAGAAAGCAACTTTAGATGTGACACTGTAAAATTATGTATTCATCTCATGGCATAAATTATTTAGCAGGTTTAGATGTAGCATATTAAATATTAACCTAATCAATTAAAGAGGTTGACTTGGATTTATTTAAATTCAGTATGTGCACTGTATGAGGGTACTCTTAAATTAACACTTTTTAGGTTTTTACATTAAATACTGCTAATTCCATGCTTTTCCCTCTTAAGTATTTTTTCATGTAGGCCTCTCAAATACATTAGTACAGATTTTTTTTTTCCCCCCACACATCTGTATGTAGACTATTTTTTCATTTGCTTGAGAATGCTGCTTTACATTGTCCTGTGAAACTGCAATACTTGCTATTTTTATTCTTGACCTAATTGGAATTTAATATTTTACACTGTATTGGATTTTTTTATACTTGAACAATTTCATACAAGGGAAGACAGGATAGCATTTTTATGGACTTTATCCAATGTCACTGGATTTATTTTAAGTATTCTGAATACTAGCCGGTGTTATATAATGTAGACATGACTCCTGTGCTATTTATTCAGTATGTATATTGCTTTATAACATTTCGGATCTTCTAATCTATTCACTTGTATTAAATATAATAAAAAATATTGTTGCATCCAGTCTGTTTACCTTTCTGCTCAACCAGTAGCGGAGCTCTTCTAACTGTGTTTAGAAGCCTTGACTTGTTTGTAAAATTCCTGGACTGTGGGGAGAACAAGGTGTCACATATAATGGTTTCAGAGCTGCAGACTAATGTAAATGGAGCACTGTCAAATTATATTGAGCAAATCATAAAATACAGAGATGATGTAGGGTAGAAAATACACTCTTTGGATGGACAGTTATTAAACATTTAGTGCAAGGGAACATTTGAGAGAGGGGGCTGTTTTTTGTTTTGTGTTTTGCTTTCCCAACATTACAAATGGAAGCTTTGGAGAGTTCAGGGGTTAGTTAGTTCATGCTCTCTGGCAGAGCTCTTCAGTCTGTTCATGATCAGCCCAAGTTGCTAATGACCAAAAGCAGCTGTCGTCCAACAACTAAAAGAGGAGCCTCATATGAAATGAATGGCAGCCTCTGCCAATGCTTAGTGAACAAGTTATCCATGTCCTGAAAACCACTACTATAATTGATGCTAATTGGTAAGATTGCCATGAAAAATGACAGAGATGAAGGTTTGAGCATGGAGACTGACCTGCTCTCTCATTCCTAGATATGGTCTCCTCTGCACACTGGATTACTTAAGTGGAGTGATATAGAGAACACTTCCTCTGTTGCTATGTCTGCTGCATCAGTTCTGTGGGTGAAAGTTGCTCCCATACAGAGGGTCAACACAAGGTGTGTGTGCCCTGTTGGAATCTTATTCTGAGGGCACAAGTTGGACTTCAGTGGTGCTGATCTGCTACTCTGGAGTAAATTTCACGTTGGGTGCATATAGGACTTAATTCTCCAGGACTGCTGCACTCATGTTCACAAGCATCCCATTTCCCTTCTAAGCAAATAATGAACTGCTCATAGCCCAGTACGGGCAGGAGAGAATGGTGCTGAACTGCCTCCTGTGGGATCAGCTGAGATCCATGGGCTCAGGGAGAAAAATCTCCTTTGCTTCTTCCTTGGGGATATATAAACACCCAGTAGAAGAATGAGTCAGAAATTTCTAGTTTAAACTCACTCACTTCTTTCCTACATGTGTTAGGCCCCCGGGGGAAAATGAGGGCCTAAATTCAGACATGGGATTGGCTAGGCTCAGAAATACCAATTCCTCCCAGAATCCAAGAACAGTGCCACACTTCCTGAAGCCCAGTGGCACACTAGCCTCCCCTGATGCTGCACTGGGTCTGCTCCTTGGGCCACCATGTAACATGATGCAAGGGGGTTGGGGAGCAAGGGGAAAAAGTCATAGGTCCTACCTCTGTTCTTCCCGCTGTTGAGGTGATGTGAACCCCTGTGTGGGATATGAAGAGGGGACACACTGCACTCCAGGGATTGCTTTGTGACAGGCCATTGCATGAGTTATGTAACCGTAGAGAAAAGATTGTTGTTGAAGACCCTTTTAAATGTAAATCACTCTGGTGCTACAGCTAAAATAACTTAGTCAAGAAATACAAACATTAAGGTTCCCACAGCAAAGTTAACTCAGGTGTGTTGCGTGGACAGTATCTTCCATTTTTTATTCTTTAGTGTAGCATATTTTTATATTGTAAAATGTGTACATTTGCTGACCCACTACACGTGCAATATGACCTTGTTAATGTTGTTATTGGGACCTCAACTTCAGAATGTCTCATCTTTTTTTTTTTTAAACTGTGCAACCTAAACCATTGCATTAACACAGATTTGTGCATTTAGTTGAGAGACAATACCTCTGCAACTAGCAATAAGTTACGAACAGTACAGTTCTGGAGCCTTACATTTTCATCCATCCCATAAATGATTTTACACAGTAGGGTAAGTAACACTGAGTTTGAGTGTATGTATGTTTAGCTTTTGCTTTTTAAACACCCTTCCTGGAGAACAGATAGAATCTTAAAATCCGGAGCTTTGAAGTACTATATGGATGAATTAACATTGCTAGAGGAATTGTAATTTCTTCATTTACTGATATTTGTATGTTGACATTTGCAAGCTTAACTTGGTGTTAACATAGCTTTCTATATTTAATTTTCTTGTTTGGTTTTAAAGTGAAAGAAAGGAAAATACCCTGCTAGCCCTGTGGTATAGTGCAACTATTTAACCTTCGCTACTATCTCAATACTTATACACTAGCCGTGCTGGCACAGAGTTGCACAAAACACAATTGTGCAACTTCATAGTACTGCTTGCAATTACACAGTTAAAAACAAATATATTTTATGTTGCACCTGCATAAAAATACATTTTTAAAGATCTATAAACTATTAAATTTATTTCTGAAATGTTGAAGTTCAGGCTCCTTTTCAGTTATTTGTACACAAGTAAACATCTAAACAACATTTTCAAAGCAGAAAGTATCCATTTTTTTTCTGTTCATGTAACTCAAAAGCACGTAAGTGAAATTTCCTCAGACTTACAATAAAACAACCTCTGGGCAAAGTCTAAGCATATAACGTTTTAGCCTTCAGGGAATTTTTGATGAAGTAACGAATGAATGAAAACTGGGAATTGTGATATAAGTTGAGTTCCAACTTTAAGTGTAGCATTAGCTCCTGTGAATGTAAGAATGAGGAGACTAGGATAATATAAGAAATGGAAAAATATTCTTCTTTTAAGGAATGCAGATTCATTAAACAACACATATCAGTATTGTACAGCATCTGTGTGATAGGTTGGATATCAAGAAGACTATTACAAGATACAAATTTGGAAAGTTTGCATCCAGATATATTGCTGAAAACATTAGGGGGATGCTGTATGACTGAGCTTGGTTTTTAGGGTAACGGCGGTGAAATGATCACAATCTGTCATGCTAGTGCTGGTAGAAGTCTTGCTTTCAAATTAGTATCTCAGTTGGCAGTAAGAATCCAAGGAGCATGTGTGCTGTATTGGCATGAACTGTGTGACAGGCTGACAATATCCTGGATAAACTTTTATTGAATTAGGTTGAATGTCTTTGGGTCCACTGTATTAAAAATGCAATTGTGTGTGTGTGTTATTGTAGACTTGTATGCAACTCCTCTAGGAGGAAGGGGATAATGATGCAATTCTTCTAGTTATCAGCCCCTTTGAAGCCCCTGGATCGGTTCATGTACTAATTTCAACTGGATTCTACAGGGACCAAAAGATAGAGAAAATGTTTTTTGGATAAATAGCCTGGTTTTAAACATGCTCCTGGCCTCCTTCCTGATCCAGTAAACGGACACGACCTCTAATCCACAGAAGGACCCAATCCTTAGGGAAGGGTTAGAAGGACAGGGCTAACAAGACCCCATAAGACTGCATGCTTGTTCTGAGCTGAACCTGTGATGAATTTGAAACCACAAGGAAACTCCTTGGGTGGGGTTTGAAGGACTGCTCCTCCCAATGCCCATCATGTTAGGGTTGGGGTGATCTCTGGTAAGCTCGTTAGCATGTATATACATTCTTTTATTGTTTTTAATGTTTTCTCTGTAGTGCTTTTACCTTAAGAATAAAATAGGCTTGCATAAAAAGAGCTGTCTGGTCACTATAACTGTGGGCAGTCACACTGTTTACCGTCTCTGAAGAGAAAGGAAGCAGGCCTGCTTGGGCAGGCTGTCTCTGATGGGAAGAACACAGTGAAGACAGGGAACTGTTCAGCCTGGAGATACCCCAGTTAGAAGGAAGAGAGACCTGTGTTTTCACCCCAGAGAGGTGACTGCCAGGGGAGCCAGAAGCCTGAGAGCAGGTGCTGTTGCTGGACCCCCGAGGGGAAATACAGGTGCAGTAGCCCTGACCTATGACAAACTGGAACTAAGACAATATCTTGGCGTAAGCAGCAAGTGCAGACTCCTTTAAAGGCATATACAAGTTTTCACTGTGAGATCAGTGTGAACTACAATGAAATGCTCACAGAGACAAATTACATAGGCCCCCTCCCCCCCAAAAGCTCAGTCTAAAACTGAGGAGAACAAGAATTGATCAGGTTTAATGTTAAATGGTCAGAAAAAAATTGAAATACAGCGCAGAGTGATCAAAGCAACCAGAAATATACAGAGAGTATCAGTCCTTCACAATGGTAGGAGCTCAGTTCTGAAAAAATAGTTGTTTTCAATCAATTCGGCCAAAACCCATGGAGTTGGGCCCATGTCTTATTTAATTTATTTATTTTCCTTGTTTGAAATAAAGAACAAAGCTTAATTCAACACAGAGCACATAGAGGTGAAAGGCTAAGGAAGCAGGGTTAATTGCTACAAGGACTGCTATATCCAATGTCACCAATTTGTTCAGCCCCTTTTGGTTTTACTTTAGAACTATACTGGGCTTAGTAGTTTGTGCCTTTGTAAAGGTGGGGACGCTCTGTTGTGTGCTCGGTTCTGCAGCACCGCATGAGAGAGCTCCAGCAGTGGTTCATTTGCTTTCCATTTCAGAATCGGTGAAGCAGTTGGGTTAAAACAAGAAAAATACTGATTCCTTCATCTGAAATTGAACTGAGCAGCCTTGTGAAGTCTGAAAATGTTTAGATAATTCCTTCCTCCCACCCTCCCTCCATTATGTACTGTCTTCTGCACTTCCATATGCCATCTGAGGCCAGAACCGGAAGCGCTGAATAGGAAATCTTAGCATTTTATACAGGAGTAGGAGTTCATCTTTAACACCCTGTACACTCGTTATCCTATCACATTGATTTTCACACTGTGGGGTGTGCCCCCATGCGAGGAGCAATGAGATTATCGGGGGGAGGGGTGGCGAGGACCTGAGTGATTACGAACTTTTTTCTTGTTTTTGAAAATATTGTTGATAAAATAAGAATTCGTCTCACTATCTGAATCTCCTTCTGCTACTGCCAGGCTGGAAGAGCTAGGAGGAGGGAGATATGAGGAGCAAGGGGGTGTGGCCTCTTCCTGCACAAGGGGGTATTCCAGTTTGCTAGTCTCTCCAAAGGCTGATGTGCATGCACTCCCTTGTGAGGCTCTTGTGCATGTGTGCATGGGATTGCATCAAGGCCAGAGGAGCCTATGGCCTGTGAGTGATTCTGGGTTGTTCCCAGGGCCAGGAGCATGAGGATAGGGGTGCAATCTGGCTGGCTGTGTCCTGCTAGAACTGTCCACCTGGAGCGCGTCCCAGGAAGGAACGTTCACAGGCCAGGGAGCAGCGGGGCGCACCGGCCGAGATGGGCTCCCAGTCCCTCAAAATTTTGAGAAATACTGTTTCTTACTAGGGTGGGAAGGGCACATGAGAGATGAATCTGCAAAGTGTGTGTGGAGGGGGGCACAGCAAAAAATATTTGAGAACTTCTGATCTATCGTAGGATTCTTAATAGTGCCCTTCCCTGCAGTATCTAAGTGCATTACTTAGTCTTCACAACACCCCTGTGAAACAGGCAGTTATTCTTCTTTATGGAGAGGAAAGCTGATAAGGAGACTCACCCCAAGGCCACAGAGGTCGTGCCGGAGCCACAGTTAGAATCCAGGACTCCCTGGTCCCTTGTCATTTGCACAGACTACTAGAATATGCCTCTCCTGGTTGTTAGTGCAATATTTATGAATGGATGTACAAAATACTGGAAGCTGGAGACAAATCTTGTTCTCACAAGGTTTCCAACAGGATTATGCAGACTCAGGATGTTTGAATAATTTGGATAAATTCTGGTTAAGGTATGCAAATCTGGGGGGCAGGGCAGGCTTAACTGAATTAAAACTCTGGATATTTCAAAAGTTGCCCACCCCATGATATTTCAATGACAATTTTAGTCATTCCTTTGACTACTGCACTAAACAAAATCCAGTGCATTTGTTCATCACATTAGTTATGCAGCACACTGAGTGTGCTGCTCTCCTAGTCCAACGTGCTATCACTAATCTTAGAAGATTCATATTATATTTAATTTGCTAGTCATAGGTGATGCAAACAAATCCTGTTTTATCATAAAACAAACTGCAATACAGTTTTCCTTCATAGGAGTAGTTGTTATCAGAATCACTATTTAAGGAAAATATGGTCTTTTTAAAATCCAGTATTATACTGTAGTTTGCAAGTCTAAACATATTTTGTTTATTTTTCATATGTAGTGGTTTTTTCCTTTGGTGAACTATTAACAATGAATGAAAAAGGATACATTTATTTTATGATATGTATTCTTTGAGTAACATCTGAACACAATAATGCTATAAATTGTCATTCATACAAGACAGAGTTCAACTGCAAAAGCATATGGTAATTTTCAAGAATCTCTAAGCTTTGCTCTTTTTTAAATGTCACTAGTTCCACTTACACTACTGTATGTTAGCCCTGCGTTTCCTGTGACCTTACCAAGAAAGCAATTTTCCCATCTTGTAGAACACCACCTGAGAACCTGCCAAAAGAAATCGAAAATCTAGATTGAAACCCAGAGAGTAGCAGTGGATTGTGAAAACAGAAGTGTGCTGTTCAAACTTCAAAGTGCTCATGACAGAAGTGGAGCTGATATGTAGTTATGTTATGAATACTGTAGGAGCTATGATGTAAATACCTAAGGATACAGCTCTGTAACCTAGTTATCACTGTATAGATTATATTGGGGTTATAAGACTTTTTGGTGTGAATGTACTGATCTAATTTAATAAAGTTAAGAGCAACCAGGGAAGCAACACACTGGCTTCCCAGCTAAGAACACTTGAGTACATCCTAGAAAGGCAATGGACCAAGCTGTCAGCTTCAGAGATCCTGTATCTTGTCTCTAACATGCTGTAAAAATTGTTTTGCAATGCTGGGTCCTACCAGGTCAAAGGGCTATGAATAAAGTATTTTGATTCTTGTGAAGGTGGGCACGTCTAAGCAGCTGTCGAGCGGACAGACTGACAGAGAGAGAGAGAGAGACACTGAAGGAGTTGGGAATGGTGAGCCTTAGAGAAAAGCAGGCATTGCATTTAGTTTGTCTTCTCTAAAACATTTCTGTTCTAAATAAATGGTATTTGCTGTAAAGAAGCTGTTTGAGTTCTAATTACTACTCTCATTGCTCCAGAGGGAACAGAACTGCAGCATCTAGGCATAAGCCAGATCTACTGAGGTAATCACAGTTGATTCACGAGGACCTGCAATTCAGTGCCCGGTCTGAGAGAAGGAAAATCGCCTGATTCCACCTTGAAAGAGAAGTGATGGCTCAAGGCCAGAGACCTAAAAAGGGTGCACTCAAAGAGATCAAAAAGGGTCAGAAAGCTCAGTATCCCCGGTAACTGACACTGCTATCCCATGGACTCATCTAGAGACCTCCACTGTTTCCAGATTCCTCCCATTCGCTGTGGTGTTATTTCTGATGATAGAATAGTCTCAGGTAATAATACTGGGAAGTAAAATGTAAAACCAGAATTTCCAGATCATTATTGGTTAAAAATTAGTGCAATTATTCCAGTTTTCATGACTCTTGTCAAGGTTCCTTCCCCACTCTGAACTCTAGGGTACAGATGTGGGGACCTGCATGAAAGACCCCCTAAGCTTATTCTTACTAGCTTAGGTTAAACGCTGCCACCACCAAAGTGTTACACAAAGAACAGGGGAAGTGCCCACTTGGAAACGTCTCCCCCCAAAAATATCCCCCCAAGCACTACACCCCCTTTCCTGGGGAAGGCTTGATAAAAATCCTCACCAATTTGCATAGATGAACACAGACCCAAACCCTTGGATCTTAAGAACAATGAAAAAAACAATCAGGTTCTTAAAAGATAATTTTAATTAAAGAAAAAGTAAAAGAATCATCTCTGTAAAATCAGGCTGGTAAATACCTTACAGGGTAATCAGATTCAAAACATTGAGAATCCCTCTAGGCAAAACCTTAAGTTACAAAAAGACACAAAACCAGGAATATACATCCCATTCAGCACAACTTATTTTATCAGCCAATTAAACAAAACAGAATCTAATGCATATCTAACTAGATTGCTTACTAACTCTTTACAGGAGTTCTGACCTGCATTCCTGCTCTGGTCCCGGCAAAAGCATCACACAGACAGAGAGAACCCTTTGTTTCTGCCCCACTCCAGCTTTGAAAGTATCTTGTCTCCTCATTGGTCATTTTGGTCAGATGTTAACGAGGTTATCTTAGCTTCTTAACCCTTTACAGGTGAAAGGGTTTTTCCTCTGGCCAGGAGGGATTGAAAGGTGTTTACCCTTCCCTTTATATTTATGACAACTCTCAAAGACAAAACCATAGAATCTTACAACTTTAAAGCAAGGAGAATGCAGGAGTTTGGTAATTAGACTATAGACCCTTTACTAGGTCAAATCTAGCCCAGGTTATTACAGAGTCTGAGCTCTTTGTCATAAAGGTAGGTGAGAAATTTAGAACATCAAAAGTACTGTGGCTTTCATAAAACAGAAATCATCTCAAGAAAAAACCAAACCAAAACAACTTCACAGCTTGGCTCACCAATTCCATAATTCAATGACCTCTCTTCAGAAAAGAGCTGCCATAGCTTCTGGCTGGTCCAGTGTACACAGACAGCTCTGTGTACAGCTCTGAGCGTCTGTGGTTGCTGTCATGATTTTTTTTAAATTATGAATGTGCGGGGGGGGGGGAGGTTGGTTTTCCTAGTCTCTTTACTGTAATGTGAAACAAGGAGGAAGAGGATAGAATATTGTATTTTAGGTGCTGATGACCGGTGGCGTGAGATCGATCAGATTAGAGGATAGTGTCTCATGGGAAGTGGGTAGAAATTTTATAAACAAACTGGGCAAAACATTAGAGAAAATACTGTAGGAACAATCCTGTACTGGGAAGGGACAGATCTCTTGGATTCTCTAATGACTTTGTGAGATTCATTTCCTCCCACTTTTCCTTGGAAGACCCAACCGAACAGAGGACTGCCAGATTTACCCTGGATCATCTATTACGGAATGGAGCTACAGAGCAAATCTTGATATCTGAGGTAGGCCCAAGAATGTACTCCAGAAGCATCAGGCACCTCCTGCCCTATTCATGATCTAAAGAGGCTCATCTCCATTTTTGCTGGGTTCTATTCTTCCATAGGTAGATATCGCACTATCTGATTGAGGCAGTAAGGCCTGGGGGACTTAGGGATTGCAACACCAAACCTTAGGTGCCTAAGAAATCACTCAACCAATACTGGGATCCACAAAGTGTGAGTTAGGTGCCTATGCTCCCTATAGAATGAATGGGGGGAGAGAGGCAACTAACAATGTGATCCACAACAGCCTGCACATTAGGAGGGGAGCTGCCTAAGATAGCCAAAAGGAGGCTCATGAGAGGGGCTAAGCCCCTAGTCCTCATGGAGTGAGGCACTTAAGTCCAGGCTGCAGGGAAGCACCTAGCTATGCCTAAAGAATCATTGGCACAGGCCGACTGGACCTTGGGTCTCCCACCTCGGTGCCCTAACTGCCAAGTTATAGAGTGTGTCTGTCTCGCTGAGCTAATGACTATTTAAGTATTTATACACGTGGAACAGCTTCAACAGGAGAGACTGAGGTAGACCCACATAAAAATATTCCATAAGCCACCCTCCTGAGAGGTGGGAGACCCCCTGTTCAAGTCCTTGAAGTCAGTGGGAGTTAGGTACCTAAATACCTTTGAAGATCTATGCCTAGGAGTCTCCACTAGATGGACATGAGCCATTCAAGGTCTGGTGGTCACTTAAATCACAAGATTGGCTGAAGAGGGTTCTTCTGCCAATCAGAATCCTGAGCAATTTGGTATGCAATTTGCCATTTCAACTAACCATGAAAGAGAATGCATTGAGAATACAGCTGGGCAATGCCACTTCTATTGTTTATATCAGCATTGTGTATCTTTTTCCATAAGCATCTGTGAAACTTGACCATTTTCCATGAATCAATATTTTTTTAAAAAAAAAATTGAATCTACCTTTAAAACCTAATTTAAAATATGAAATTCCCCACACCACTGCTAATCATAGGAACATTGGAGTGTCTTATGTGGGCATGCAGAAATCTCCTATTCCACATGAAGCTTATTATAATTTCCTCTAACTATTTAAATAAAAAGAAGGGAATGATGGGATATATATAAGGTTTCCAGAAAGGTAATCATTTTTAATTAATTGATTTGCCCTAACAAGAACAAGGTCAGATTTGTCCATAGAAAAGCTTCTCTTTTAAAATATGAAATCAAAGGCTTCCAATTAGTGGAATCCCTCTGCTGTTTTTAGCTCTTTCTTTGAAAATAAACATAGTGTGAAGGTTTCTTGCTCAGTCGTTCCTGCCATCCATCACCACTGATCCTCCCTCACTCCAAAGCCTGCATAACCCTCTCATGCTTAAGCATTGTTCTAGCTCCTGCCTGTTTCAATTGTTATGTAGTCGGCTTGGCTTATAAACTCTTTTGGAGAGAGGACCCTACCTTCTTCTTTGGGTAATGTGCCTAGTGCACGCACGCATGCACACACATGCAGCCCTGCAATTTCTGCCACTGTTCATTATGCTACCACCCTAGTTAATGAACCTAAAAATTCCTTCTCCTGCCCTTATTACTGTTGGTTAGGAGATTACAAGAAAGTCCATTCTTTATAGGAGACATCATTATATAGGTGTGCAAACCAGAGGGGAACCGTTTGAGTGTCTGGTAATTAAGAACTCAGGAAGGACGTATTTGGGGAGACCTAGGACTGGAAGCGTTGTTGGTTCACCCTACAGAGAGTAATTAGGCTGATGAAAGCCAGGGTGAGACCTTATACTTGTGGCAGGCTACTGGTGTCAGGGAATTGAACTATAGTTGAACAGCACAAAGGCTCCCAAAGTTACAGGGCAGGTGATGACAGAACTCCTTACGGGTCTGTGTGGACTCCAAAACATCACAACAGGTCAGGCAGTTCGTAAAAGTCTGCTGCACAGCAAGGATTTATTTTTTGTGTGGGAAGTTCATTCCAGTCTCCATTTCTTCGCCCCCGCCCCCCCCCCCACATTCACTTTCTCTTTCTTCCCACCCTCCTTCCTTGTGCTCTCTATCTGCTATGGGGATCTCTGGTTGTCTATCTCTGTCCTCCCATGTGTTAGTTGAGTGTGCTGCAGCTCCTAGTCCCTTGGTTATCTCTTTAGTAAATCAGAGGGCCCTGGGAGACATTAGAGAAGCTAGACAGCATGTCTGTAATTTTCATGATGCTGCGTAACAGAGTTCTTGATGGGAGAGGGTTCACCATGATCTCCTCCAGTCCTGCTCCACTTGTGTAGGCCCTTCATTCCACAACCTTCATTCCTTTTGATCATTCTTTCCCTTTGTCGTTACTGCTGATTAATAACAGGGCCAAGTTTTCAAAGGTAGGCGCATACTAGTATATACTTTACAGACATTGGCATCTGCCTAGCTTATATGTGTATTTCCCCAATGTGTGCACACAGCTTGTATATTTGTCCATGCACATGGCCTGTTAAGTACCTAACCATCCATTTTTTTTCTGTTTCCTTTTCATCAAAGACAGTGTGTGCTCATTACAAGCTTGTGAAAGAACCTGCTAGTTCTAGGAACTGTTCAGTCAGACACTTCAATTCTGCCAATTCCTGCTCCTCTTCCAATTAGCGCTTTAGAGTATAAGCCTTTGAAACTTATAGTAAAAACTCCTTATGGGTAGGAGCTATTAAAACTGGCTGCTGCCAGCACATCCTCTTTAGAGAGACAGATGTCCCACTATTAAAACTGACATTCTCTGAATAATGGACAGGAGCTGGCCAGGAAATGAAAGATGAACAGCAAAAGTGGCAGTACAGGGGCCTGGCACAAAGTCAATTGAAGTGAATGGTAGTCTCCCTGGACTTCAACAGGCTTTGGATCAGACTCCAAGAGCACAGAGGAGAAGGCATCCAGGAACAGCACTAGAAGGGGTCAGCAGAGCATCAGGAAACCAGGGTGTACGGCATGGGAGCAGAAGAAGAATCTTGAAGGGCCTGGAGGAAGAAGAGTTCCTGGGTGAAAGCCAAACTGGGAGGGTAGCGTGGTTTAAAGAGCACGTACCCCGGAAAAAAAGGATTGGTTAATCCATTTACTCATTTAGTAGTTATAAAATTTGCACATCCACCAATGTTTTTTAAAACATTTGAAGTTCTGTTTTCTACAGCTGTTTTTCTTCTCATTTTTGGCACATTTCTCGTTATAGCCAGAGCCATGTAGCTCCCAGTCTCTCTCTGCGACAGACTCCTGGCACCTCTCAGGCCATCTCTTTTAAATCTCCCAGCTGCCTCTCTTACCCCTTGTAGCATTTCTTGCCTACTCCATCTGTCTATTTTTTCTCTCCTCCAGCTGCCACATTTGGCTCTCCAGACATCTTTCATTCCCCCCTTCCCCCCTCTTCCCCAGACTATGCTTTTTTAGCATGTTGTTGTGGATTAATTTTACAAGGATGATTGTCTTCCAAAATCTGAAAAAATTCTTATCATATAGAAATCTATTAAACAGAATCTCATCTAAGCTTCTTCACAGTTGTCATGAATCAAACTGTGAGTTCCTTATGGCTAAGGACAAAGCTGGGAAGCTGACAGAAAGACACATGGTGCTAAATTATCAAAGACATGATTGTACAAGATTTCTCTTTGCCTTCGTATGAGTAAAACTCAGTTATGATGATTTCATGGAGTTTGTAACACCCTCTGTGTAAGAAAATCTACTCAGCATCCCACATTACATTAAAAATGTAAATACTGAAATACAGAAAAATTTCAAACAACAACTCAGAATGATTCAGCAACCAATTTCCAGATTCTTTTCTTACTCATGCAGCATGCAATCAGTGTCATCAATACATCAAAAACCTATTTCTTAAACTATTGTTTTGGATTGTAGGGGCAGTGGTAACAGCCACCTTATAATTTTTTAGTCCAGTGGTTGGTGCACTCTCGTGGGATGTGGGAGTGCTAAGTTCAATTCCCCACTCTGCCTAAGGGGGAGAAAGGATTTGAACAGCAGCCTTCTACACACAGGTGGGTGCTTTAACCACTGAGCTATGGGCTATTCTGATATTAAGCTCCCGCAGTCTCTCCTGTTGAAGCTGTTCCACTGTGTATAACTAACAAAAGAGTGATTGCAGCAGGGGGACTGAACCTTGGGTCTCCCATGTGGGTGCCTTAAGCACCAGGCTACTGAGTCATTGTCACTCTTGCTCTGTGGCCCAATAAACCCTTAGTATTTATACAAAGTGGAACAGCTTCAACAGAAGAAACTGAGGAAGCTCCACATCAGACTATCCCATTGCCCGTGGTTAGAGCATGCTCCTAAGAGGTGGGAGACCACTATTCAAATATTTTTCTCCCACCTCACGCAGAGATGAGACTTGAACCTGTGTCTCCCACATCCCAGGGGAGTGTTGTAACCATTGAGCTAAAAGTTATAAGGTGGGTGGCACCTCCTCCTCCAGCAGCCAGATTTTGAATAAGACCCAATCTGGTAGGTGGCCTCTGAGCACTTCTACCAGATCAGGCCCTGCATGCAAGATAGGTGGATAAATGCCTAGCTCCCCATGGCTCATGTATTGCTGTGGGGCTTAGGCAGAAGATAGGCCTCCTGATGCCTAGAGTGAGGCAACAGTGTACATGCCCAGAGGCATAAACTTAGGTGCTGAGGGAACTATTACCCTGAAAAATCAGGTGCCAAATAGGTTTAGGTGCCTACAGGGTTCAGTGGGAGTTTTGTGGACAACAGTGGAGCCTAAAACTGGGACTTAGGCACCTAAACCCAAATCTGGGATACCCTAAGTACCCTGTAATCATTCGCTAGTTCTGCTACTGTGATGAATCTTCACATTCACTGCAGACGTAAATTTACAAGTTAACTTCGACAAACATTACTATTAAACCTTTAGTGTCTTCCACTATTTTGGCTGAAGTCAAGTCAGACTTTTGAAAGTGCTTACAAACTTGAGGGTACGAAGGAGATATTATGTAAAACCTGGCTAGGACTCTATAAAAGCCCTGTAGGAAAATGCCATCTGAACAAAACATCCTTGAAGGATCATAAAGTAGTACAAAAGACAGAACATAAAGGTCTTATCTTTGCATAGCTTTACTGCCTATCTGAATCACTGTAGCTGCATTGTTTCACTGTAACACAACTATTTATCCTGGTATAATCTTGGACCACTCTACCTCCCCTACCTTAATGGGCGGGGTGAGTGACATCCTCCAAGACCAAAGCCAGTGGTACTCCAGGAATTAACCAGTAGGGCATGTATTTTGAGAATACATCCATTGCCCTTCCTCAGAGTCTAATGGCCTGATCCAAAGCCTAGTAAAATCAATAGGAAAATGTCCATTGACTTCAATGAGCTTTGAATCAAACCCGAGGCCCTGTTTAGACTAGGAAATTAGGTGTTTTTAACAAACATGTTAGCTAACAGATTAATCAACATGTTTTCAAACTTAGTGCAGACAAAGGCAGTGCTGTTTAAAAATGTGTAATGTTGTCATGTCAACCCTAGGGTCTTGGCAAGGCACCTGATCATCACCAGGCCAGAGAACAAG
Organism: Natator depressus; assembly: GCF_965152275.1. Classification (NCBI taxonomy): domain Eukaryota; kingdom Metazoa; phylum Chordata; order Testudines; family Cheloniidae; genus Natator; species Natator depressus. Next base: position 109,688,993 of record NC_134235.1, read on the forward strand.
AATCCCAATGTTGTTCCCCTACTCAGATTTTACTGCCCGCAAAAGAATCCCTGACAACAATCTGAGAAAACTTGGTTTTGTGTGTTAGCTCAAGAGCTGCAGCAGAGTAAAACTCTACAACTAAATGGCTCATCGGCCACATACGTCTAGGATAGCAAGCAGCTCTACATAAATATCAAGCACTATCAATAATCCATGGCCATATGAAGAACCCTATTAATAAGAAATGCTGTTATTTGGAAAAGACTAAGCTAATGATGCCCTAGTTTCAAAGAAACCAGATATGCTCACTGTGACACCGCACTCTGAACTTCCCATATTAGATCACCAGATATCTTTGACAGTGAGAAAGTAGAATATGTCTCTGTGTTCAGCATACCCACGCAGCTCCACCCTTTGGATGATCAAGGGACACATCAAATTAGGTAACAGGAATGGGATTAAACATATTTTTGAGATTAGACAATATTTATGTCCCCCCCCGCCCTTAAAGCGAATTGGACAGAAACACTGTTTAATGGTGCTGAGCCTCACACTATATATTGCATTTTACCAGTCCACAGTTTTGCACGCTGTTGGATATACATTTAGTTTTAAAAGAAATTCTCAATCCAAAGCAGTACTTGTAGCTAATTAAGAGACTCTCAGATGAATTCCCATTTATTTTACTAAAAGTTGGACTGCCTTTATGGAGCTTTCCTTTACTTTTTTCAAACTAAATATTTAATACAACCAGTGCCTTAGTTTGAGTCTCCAAGACTGAACTGTTAGACAATCAACTAAAGATAGGTTGTATCGACCATCATAAAAACAATGCAGCCAAGCTATTGTTTGGGAATCTATTGTTATTACCAGCATTATTATTTTGTTGCTAGCTTTTAGAACAATCATATTTTCAGTGTGAAAGATACAACATTAAGTGATAATGAAGATTAACAATAAAAGATACGTACAAGACATGCTAACTATTAAGTACAGCGGGTCAAAAAAAATTTTACATGTCCATGAGAAATTTCAAAGCTATTTCTGTTTCACAGGGATCATAAAAGACTGATTTTTCATTTATTGAATTTTTTTTCTAGTTTTTTTCTTTACTAAAACTATTATCAACATTTTTCATTTACTGAAAACTGGAGCTTTGAATAAAAAATTTACTGAAAAAACAAAACAAAACACCAAAAACACATTTTTTGGTAAATGAAAAATGTTGATAACTACCACAAAAATTGGAAAAAGGTAATTTTTAAATGAAAATACCTTTATGTTAAAAAAATTTAAACTAGCTTTACTATTAATTACATTTATGAACGGGAGGAAAAAGGATGATCTGTAGAAGAAAGATAAAAATATTTTGTTTTGACTCTTTTACAGTGTTTTCTTCCAACAAATTTAGTATTTAGTGAATAATCAAACTGATATTGTTGCATGCACACTATACAATACTTATGCAGAGAAAGATTTTTTAAAAATATATTTTTATTTTGCTTATACCAGTGGTTCTCAACTAGGGGTATGCATACCCCTGAGGGTACGCAGAGGTCTTCCAGGGGGGACAGCAACTCATCTAGATATTTTCCTATTTTTACAACAGGGTACATAAAAAGCACTAGTGAAGTCAGTTCAAACTAAAATTTCATACACACAATGACTTGTTTATACTGCTCTATATACTATATACTGAAGTGAAAGTACAATATTTATATTCCAATTGATTTATTTTATAATTATATGGTAAAAATGAGAGTCAGCAATTTTTCAGTAATAGTGTGGTGTGACACTTTTGTATTTTTATGTCTGATTTTGTAAGCAAGTAGTTTTTAAGTGAGGTAAAACTTGGGGTATGCAAGACAAATCAGACTCCTGAGAGGGGTACAATAATCTGGAAAGGTTGAGAGCCACTGGCTTATACAAATGATCATTTGCAATGTTATCTCAAAGACACAAACAAATATCCCATTATATCTATATCTATCTATCTAGATATATCTATCTATCTATCTTATACCAGTTTATATATGTAAGCAGTGTCAGGATGAGCTCCACCCTGACATCTGGTGGTGAGGTGTGGCAAGTTGTGGAAAAGAACTTCAGGGGCTGATCTCATTTGCATAGGCACACCCACCCCTCCTAGAATGAGGCCATAGCTGCCCAAATGGTCACTTTGGCTGCTGTGGGATCCCCAGTGTCTCTGTTATTGGGGCAGGAAGAATAAATTGTTATTACCCTGATTATGGGAACTGTGCTTGGAACTGTACTTGGCCTTTTGTTATGATGGAGGGACTCACCATCAACTAAGTAGCACTTGCTAGGCAAGGATCATGGGTTCCAAAACTCTGTGAATTGAGAGAGGTTGGGGACAAGTATTAATACTTGGTGGTATAGGCCCCTTGGTAAGGGCCTTACATGCTAATTGCACTGCCTCCTCTCTCCAGTGTGGAATATCAGAGCTAATTTTGATTTCATTAGGAGTCTAGTCACAGGCTGCTGAGCTCACTTTGGGTTAATGGTGCACCAGCACTGAGGCTCCCCTACTACAAGCTGAATTCACCAAAGAGCTGAACTGACTAAGAGCTGAAATCACTGAGTGTTGTGTTAAGTAGTCTTAAGGGAGCCTGAAGATATATTGTGGAGAAGTTTGCGGGACGGCTGGAGTGCCTTGTGGACAGGCTGGTGGAGCAGTTCATAGGACGGCGGGAGCTGCTGGTGGGATGCAGAGCAGTTCGTGGGACGGTGGGAGCTGCTTGTGGGCTGCGGAGCTGAGCGAAGCAGTTCATGGGGCGGCTGGTGGAGCGGAGCGGAGTGAAGGCCTATGGAGCTGTGGGGCAATCAGCTTCAGATCATGTAAGGTGCCTTTTACCCCTGCCCCCATCTCCACCCAGGTTGGGAGGTAAAGCTCTGCAGATAAACTTTCGAACTCTGGGGCTGCCCTGACCAGGGACAGAGACTTTTGGGTCATTGGACTTTTGGGACTTTGGGTGATTTGGGGTTGCTGGACTCAAGAACCAAAGGGAAAGGGCATGCCCCAATTTGCTTGGGGTGGGTTTTTTGCTCATGGGTTGTGTTATGAATCCTGTTGATGGTGGTTCCCCAACATAATGCCACATTGTTTCTCTCTGTTATTAAAAGGTTTTTTGCTACACTCAGACTAGGTGCTTGCGAGAGGGGAAGATATTGAACCCGGCCCTTGTTGCTGCCAACTCTGACGGGCAGAAGGGTTACATATATATATAATTTCTCCCACATGGAAAAAATATATAGGTAATATGCAAATGCGATATAAATAGTGCATTGTTTTACATATTTATATATTACATATATTCCTAGTTTGGTCTCACATAGGAACTAATATAAAAGCCTACACACATATGTAATATATAATCCATTATGTGTATAATACACATATGTCTTTTCCACATGGGATTATCTTCTGTTAATTTGCACAAAATTGTGAATTTGAGATAAAATTTTTGGTTATATGCATAATATATACATATTTTTAAATCCTCTCTGCATCAGTAAATCCCATGTTGTACATGGTACACACTACAATATCTGTTTGATCACTCACTTATTGTTAGGTGTAGTTATGTGTGTGCATGCGCTTATGGATTGAGAGAGAATTTGTGAAATGTGAGAGACGGGATCACCAGATAACTCATATAGAATGGAGTATCATGAAGTGGCAAATAGCCTAGAATGACCATGTATGGTTTCCAAATATTTTAGGTGCCTCATGGTCCAGATCTTTACAAATTTCTAAGCTGGGTACAGACTGTAAACTCTGGAGTGTTATAAGAAATATGATTAATATGTTTTTGAGGGGTTTATTAACTGTGGTATAACCGTGGAATGAATGAGCCAGTTTTCATCCTGGTGTAATCCCAATGATTTTGTCCCATAATTTTCTACTGTGAATGTTCTCTGAAAAGTAATTATAGGAAAAAAACAGATACCGCTTTTCAAAATTAACTATGCCATGTCCACCATTTGAAGGGAGAGGCACACAATACATATAAAATCCTCTAAAGCACTAGTAGGACTGATAATCCAGAAAGAAGTACTGATTCAAGGGTTAATTTTGTTATAAAAATTAATGCATGGGATTGGCCCATGTTGTGGAGTAATTGTTTAATAAGATCATTGGAAACTAGTAATATTTGAAGGGAGAGGGGCTATTGTAAAAGTTGTACAATAAATTCACATGTGATCTGAAGACTGCGAGAAAGTTTCACTTCTTGGTGAATCTTTACATCAGACTTCAAATCCCTAAAATTAGGGGATCATAATGGAAAAGCTAACATATCTTCCATTATTGCAACACAGCAATAATATACATTTGAGCACTGTGTTATGCATTTCTGCCATTAATACCTCACAGTTTTTGGACTCTTGACTCACCAAAGATATCCTGTCTATGGATACAACCCATGGAGACAACCAAATGTTTGCTACTAAACACACACAATGTGAGTATCTGCTAATCACAGTTCATCCCCTCTGACACTTGCCCAAATAACTGCTACCACTGCCAGACTCAAATAGACCTCTCTGTCCCTCTAATAACTGGCTTCCTTCTAAGCCTACCAAAGGACCGAACACCCACAAACTCAGGTCTGTCACCCTTCTGAAACAGACAGAACTTAAAAGAAAATGCAATTACTATCATCAACCTGCAGAAGATCAGATTTAAATGTACTCCCTTGCCTTCTCCCATAGATCTTGACACAAATTATCTGTTTGCATATTTAGCCATCAAAAATATATAACCAGGATGCAGCCTTGATCAGATGGAGCTTGTTACATACCTTGGGAAATACATAAATGTGAACACATTTGTGCTAAACTGAGTTATACTGCAAGCGGAAGAGTCCTGCACCCTTAATAACAGATATCCCTCAGACTCTCAAATACAAAGATAATGCAGCGTTACTCCTATAAAGTCCAGCACAAAGTTCAGTGTCTGCTCTTTTAATCCCAATGGTGTACTATGAAGCCCCTTGAATTTGGTACCATTGACACACACATCCAAAATAACTAGCAATTTAGGGGGAAAAAATAACACTTGGATGTGATGGCGTCTCATTTGTTTGTTTATTTTTGACATGGAAACTCCCAAAACAGTGACACTATAGAATGCAGAGCGTGCAGTAGATTTGCCATGTGCTCATTTCTCTTATTAGCAGCATCTCCTAATGCCTAAATATGGTGAATCACCAGTTTGTTATGGATATCATGTTGCAGCTGGACTGTTATCCATCTCCCAAACGTGATAAACTGGAAGGGAGAAAATAATTCTACATTTGTATAAGACGTATTTAATACAAATATCTTCCCTATAAATACACAAAAGACAGACTGACCTCCCTACAAAGAATTTACAATCTGCACCCAAACACTACCTGCTTGTTTTGTGCCTTTATAACATTTGTTTTTTTAAACTGGAAAACAATTCTGGCTGGGTCTAATGCCATAGAACATAAATAACCCAAGAGAACCTATGAAATCACTAGAGAAGAAGCTATTTAGACACATCAGGAACTATGCTATAAATCAGTGTTTCTTAACCTTCTCAGGCTGGTGACCCCTTCTTCCAAGTGCCCTGTTAGATTTACTATAAAAGCCAGTGTAAAATTGTATCAATGATAATAATGATAAACCTATATAATTTATTTGTGTATGTTTTGAGAATTCGACAGAGAATACTTGACCTTGAAGAGTAAGGGTGTGCAGGGAGTGGGGGAGTGAGATTTTCTTTGCTTTAGACTGTAATAACATTTTCAACATCTTGCAAACACCTCCTCCCACCGATGGCCTCTTCTGACCCCCCTGGGGGTCACAAACCACTGGATGAGAAACGCTGGTCTAAACAGATCATACAGACATGGGAATGTGGTCTATTTAGCACCCCTTCAAGTGTCTCATGCTGCAATTAATATTTTGCCAAAGAACAGGCCAGAATAGGGCAGAATTACTTCTTCTCAGACAGCTCTTTCTATACATTTTGGGCAACAAAGTGTGTACTCAGTTAATCAAAGAAGGTGAAACATTGGTGAAATGTGCCTTGATTTGTGGTCTTTAAACAATGAGGCTCTTTCCAGTAATCAGTGATAATACATTATCCTGACAGGAATTAAAAATGCCAAATACTAATTTTAGAGTGGTCTTGAATTTCTTGTTCTCTGCACTCAGTGGCAGTGACAATGAAAATAAAGTAACAAAATCCAACTGATATTCAGGTGGATTCCCTAATGGAAACATGAGTAGAGTCCATTAGAATCCTACAGCTGGTCTTTATTACTTTCCTATTGTCTTTTTGCTGTTGTACAGGAGAATCAGTAGCCACAGAAACCTTCAGAATTATTGCTCTGTTCCAACACCTACTTGCCTGGTGGAACTCCAACAGAAGAATTCTTCCATTGACCTAACTACTGCCTCTTGAGGGGGTGGATTTACTGCAGTGATGGAAAAACTCCTTTCACCGCTGAAGTAAATGTCTATACTCCAGTGCTACAGAAGGGTAGCTGCAGGTGTGCCGCTGTAACACTTGTAGTATAGATATACACTAAAGCTTGGTCTACACTTAAAAGTTATGTTGGCGTAGCTACGTCAGTCAGAGGTGCAAAAAAATCATCCCGACCAACATAGACCAACATAATCCCCAATATAGATGTAGCTATGTTGATGGAAGAGGGCTTCTGTCCACATAGCTAATATTGTTCGGAAAGGTGGTGTTCCGACACTGACAGAAAAAGCTGCATCCACACTAGGGGGCTATGCCGGCATAGCTATGCCGATATAGGCTCCATAGTGCAGACATACCCTAAATTATGCATTTTGCAAAACTGACCTAGTTATAGCCTTGCTAAGTGAATGAGAACTAATAGTGCTCTTCAAAGTCCTGTTGATCCAATATGTATTTCTGACTGCTGGAATTGAGAGGGAACATTACTACAAGCAGGACAATCTGCAAACAACCGCCACTTAATTTACCTTTGATTTCTTATGACTTGAAAATGGACTGTTGTCGATAGCCAAGGTGCCATTAAAAATTTCAGGAACTTTATTTTTTTCCCTTCTGTTCCACCAGTAAACATCTGGATTGAGGCTTACCAAATGGTCAATGAAATTAATAAAGTGACATCTTTTTTCATAATGCCGATGCCCAATACACACATCAGTGATGCTTCACATGAAACACCCACCAGTACCACAGTCTGAGAGCGCCTACTTTCAAGTCTAACCTTCTTATTTCCAACTTCCTAGCTAATCCAAAACAGTGAACAAGGAGGGGAAAAAACTTGCTGCTCCCTGAAGTGCACTCATTCAGAGAGGCAGGACTTCTTTGATCTTTTTTTGACAGTAAGAAGCTTGAACCTCTTTGTAACAAATACAGTCATGGTCAACTTGCTAACACATTCACTAACTAAGCTTTTTGTTACAGCTCCTAATTCAGAGGGACCTGGCTGATCTAATTGAGAATTTTCTAAATCAGTGTATAATGTAATCTGACAATGTCAGTCTTCCCTTTAAAATATTATGTGCAACAACTTGTTTCAGTTGCCTGTTATGATTTTTTATTAAACTGGCTGGCATAGAACAGTTCCTTGCACCAGATAGCAAAGATTTTGGTGCAGTTTCTTTCTACTTCCTGCAGATTTACCAAAAAAACCCAGTTTGTTTGTCTCCTTCTCTCTCCTTCACTGAGTTTCTCCCATCATTCTCTATTTTTCGCATGGTGACCCATGAACATACTCCTAACTCTTCATTCCTGAATTATCCAACACCACAATTTTCTGAGTCTCTTTGGATCTCTACCATGCTTCTATTGATATTATATGATAATCTGTGTTAAATCCAAAAGTAGGAACGTGTCTGTTTTCTAGTCTCCCTTTGGATGTGGTTGGAACATCATGAGAACAGCTGATATGTCTTCATTTCAACCTTTTGGACCAAAACTTTGTGAGAACAGCGTGTGGCATTTTGATACCATCTAATCCGATCACAATCCTTAATTCTGATTTGGCCTTGAACCTGGAAATCTAAATTAGAGCCAAATGCAATCTCCTCAACCCATAATTTGTTATGCGGACCATATATTGAAGGGGGAGAATGAGAGACTAAATGCATGATGTCATGGTCTGGTTTAAAGGTTTGAGTGTGGGATGGATGTATTCCAACCAACTGCCTCCATACTGCTGTCCACAGCCAGTCTTTGTGAAAAGACAAATGCTTTAAGAATCATATTTAATGAAGAAAAACAGGAATGTCAAATACTAGAAATGTGCAACATTGCTCAGTTAAAATTATAAGAGCAACCTTAACTAAGGAATTTTCTGTTGACTGGTTTTTCAAACTTAAAATCACATTAATTTTCTTTTAACTTTAGTGTCTTTGTTTTTTAAAAGGTGATTGGGGAAGAACAGAAGAGGAAATAAAAAAAGAAATGCTGAACGATTAGGCTATTCAAGTTTTAGGGGGGAAAAATTAAAAGGGCAACCAGAAGGTACACATCACTCCCAGCCTCTGATGACTGAACCTGTCTGCCTTATTTGTTGACACAGGAGAGTTATGGAGTGACTATGGCTTGATTTACAACTGGGAAGGGAAGGTTAGAGGACCCCTAAACAAGCATTGTGAAACACAGTAGATGTTATCTGACCTGACTTTCTGGGTGGCTTCACAATCTTCACCCACAGAGCTACTTTTTAAAATTACTGTTATTATTTCTATTTTTGGGCTTCTATGAAGACCTGACAATATCCTATAACAAAAAAGCAATAGTTTGTAAATTTGCATATAAATTCAGATACAAACTACCAGAAGTATGTACCTTCCTATTTTGAAGTTACATTTTAACAAAACCCCAAGGGAAGATAATTACATGCATAATGGGGCACACAGGACCAGATATTAGCTGGTGTATATGAGTGTAGCTCCATTGACTTCAATGCGGCTATGGTGACTTTCAAGGGAGAATCAGGCCCAGAGTATTTACAATCGGTTCTTGATATAAATATAAAATCAAACCAATATACTTCTAAGATATTCCTCTATGTTTTACTTTACAGTGCCCAAAGGCACTCATCTTACATAACATCTGATGAAGGCATCATTCCTTGTCCGGAAGAGATTACAATTTAATATTAGACACTACACAGTGAGTGGGGATAAAGAGCAGTTGGGGGGATGTGGTGAGAAAGGAAAAGACTTAGATCAACAAGATCAAGTTGTTATTCAGCTTCCGCTACATTTCCAGTATTATTCCTATTATCTTTCTCACTGTGGCAAGTTCCAAGAAAAGGTGGCAGATGAGGAGAACAAGTGCCTATCACTTGATCTATTCATCAACTGATGTCAAAAAACGTCAAGCCACTTGTGATTTGTTTGTACTGACATAGGCAGGAGAACTGGCAATGATGTGTTGAGATTTTACACGGGAAAGTCACGGAGCCATAAAATAAAAGTAGAAATCTCACCTTCCCATTTTCTCCTTTGCCAGAGAGTTCACCTTCTGACCCTAGAATAATCTGAACAATTGCAAGGCACTCCAAGAGGAACACATACATTTCAAACTTTAATGGGATGAAATAAGAAGTGTGGACATGAAAATGAGAGAGAGAGAAAAAATATATTGTTATAATTCTGTTTTGTTAGAGAGTCTGGAATAAAAAAAAATCTATATTAGGAGATCATTCAGGGATTCAGAAGATGATTTTTAAACATTTTTATTGCCAAGTCTATTTCCAGCACACACAAATCTCTCTGATTTAATTCAAAATTCCTCTCCCACTCCCAGTGTGCCCAAAATCACAAAAAGAGGTAGGCTGGTCAAGCTTCATAACAGACCTGTAGAATGGGGCCCAAAAGTATTAGTCTACTGTGAAAAGCAATAGATTTGGCTGGTCTGCGTGTGGCAGGCTGACCTTTCCTCAGAAAAGGTCATCCTGTTATGGAATCAGGTTCCCTAGCCTTCCAGGGATTCTGCTGCTCAAAAGGCTCTGGATATTTTAGGCTAGATCATAATCAAGCCCTAAAAGGACAGAAATCAATCATTGTTTTTCAAACCTTTACCATTTCTTAGATGAAATCAGTTGGTGGGGTCAGTCCATTTAACAAGTGTCCACATTAAAAAAAACAAAAACAAAGTAAATAGCTATAGTAAATAACTGTAACCATTGTTAAAAATCTCAGCAGAGGAGTGAAGGACACCATGGACATAAAGGCTGTACGACACTCACTAGGTCAAGCGTTGAAGGACGTTGGCAAGATAATGTGAGGAAGCTCGATTTGCTTCTGTCTGAGTTGTCTCTGTTCTATGGTCAAATGGAGGACTTTAGGTTACAGTGCTATCAGTGCGATTCTCTTCACTGCACTACACACACTTTTCAAGAGACAGATTTTTTTCTTCTTTTTTTACAATGACTATTGGTGGAAGAAAATGAGCCCGCTACATATCTATGATTGCTGCTTCCATGTTGTGTCCTATCCAATTGCTTATCTAACATGCCCCTAAAATTAATTATTTAGGGAATTTGATTCTAACTCACTACATTTTATATTAAACTGATTTGCTAAACAAACAAAAAGCTGGAGTACAGTGGCACTCTAAGTGTAAGGATACTTTGGAAGTTAGAACAAAATAAAAGGTTAAGAATTAATATTAGATTAAATTCTAAATTAGGTGTGTAAAGGTTTTCAGTTTTTCAAGGTGTGGCTCAGATATGGAGTGACCAAACCAGCTCTTTGAACAAGTAGAAGACTTTAAATATAGAAAGAGAGCTTAGAACAATTCAAAAGAGGCCAGATTCTCAGATGGTGTAAATCAGCTTAACACCATCAATGACAATTAAGCATGGTGGTTTACACTGCCTGGGAATATCGTCATTCTTTTGGATGAAAGATGTTAAATAAAAGTCTTTCATTTTCCACATGAGTGCATTCACTCTGGATGTAGAAAATCAGGTAAGTGATGGAAAACTAAAAGAACAGCAGAATAAACATCTATCTTAAAAAAAAATCCAGGGCACAAATCAAAAAAGTATCAATGAAGGAAAGGATTCCGGGGGGGGCGGGGGGGGGAATGGAATTTCTTTTTAATTTTTGGTCTGCTGTGTTTTTGAAGTAGCACATTGTATTTAAAACAATGTATGTAACAAGAACACTTATGGTATTATTATGGTTATTATTTATTTTTATTACAGTAGCACCTAGAAACTCCAACATAGATCAGGGCCTTATTGTGCTTGGGGCTGCATATACACATAGTGAGAGACAGCCCCCTCCAGATCTGATACTGTTCATTTATATATATAATTTTACCCTCAGCCACAACTGTGCAGCCACAGCGGTCATATAGCTGTGTCTGAACTCAGAATTTGGCCACTGACTTTCCTCCTAGCATCTACCTTAAGTTTTTTGGTATTTTTTTTAAGTGAGGACATGCAGGGTAAATGCCTTTTGGTTAGGTATTCATTCCAGGTGAAATCCACTGCAGCTGCATAGAAACTGAATAATCAGTCCCTATGGAGACAGAGTGTGACTGGTGAAATCCTCCACCAGTGAATGGTGACTGCTGGACGTACACACACACGCACGCTGTTGCTGTTCTAGTCTATAACTTCATGGTGTCTGAGAGTGAACAGTGTTCTCCAAAACTGAAGGTGACTGAGCTTTGCAAAGGTTCAGGAGCACAATATTTACTGAACTCCAGAGAGGAAGGGTAAGCCACAGAGCTCTGGCTTCAATTCTTGACTCTAGCACAGTCCTCCCTGTGCCTCCGTTCCCCATCTGTCAAGTGAGGATAATAATAGTCCCTTTCTCACACCCTTTGTCTATCTTACCTATTAGGGAAAGGGACGGTCTCTTATAACGTGTATACAATACCTAGCAAGGTGTGGCCTGATCTCATTTGGAGTCTTTTGGTGTTACTATAATCTACCTAGTTATTTTAGGTGTTTATATATTCCCCATCACCTTACTATCTGAGCATGTTACAATCTTTAATGTACTTATCCTCAGAACACCCCTGTGAGGAAGGGAAGTGCCATTCTCCCCATTTTATAGATGAGGAACTAAAGAACAGTAAAATTGAATGACTTGCTGAAGGTCATAGAGGAAGTCTAAGGCAGAGCAAGGAATTGAATTCACATCCCCCAAGACCAAGGCTAACACCCTAACTACTGGGGCATCCTTCCTCATCAAAATATAAAATAACAACATCCTCCTTTATGCTTTTGGGACCATTTTTCACAAACATTTTTGTAAAATGTGTGTCCCTTTTTTACATAATATTTTTTTAATTTTGAATATTTTTGACCAGCTGTACTCTGAACGATAATACCTGATGTGGCTGTACGTGCCACTGTCCACTGTGCTATTATATTAATGCTCATATTAGACCAAAGGCCCAAGCAAACTCCTAAGCAAAGACCCCTATTGACTTCAACTGTTACTGGATTGGTACCTAAAGGCCTGCAGCTGCGCCCATTGACTTCAATGGCTAACCTCCCAGTGGTGCAGGATCAGACCCTAAATATGAAAATTAATCACCACTTATTTTTTCTTATGATTATGTGAAGCTAATTTTTTAACTGCTGTAATTTGTTGGTGTGCAACCAATCAGAAATCAGTCATGGTCAATTTGAATCTTAGCTTAGTTTATTAGTTATAACATGAAGTTTGCACTTATTGAAAGCATGGTATTGTGAGTCATGTTAAGCGCAGAGGAATGACTAATCACCTCTTAGAACCGACACCACAGGAATGACAACAGCAGAGAAAATGTAGTGCTAATAAATATTAGAATTAGTAAGAGCAAAGACATATTCATAGCTCCCACAGCAATCCAAACAATACCGGAATGGGAGAGTGACCAAGCCCATACAAAAGGAGTACAACATTTTGGTTAGGATACTGGGGTATTTAAAAAAACATGGTTCCAAGTATTATATGGAACGCCATGAAATACTGGATTCTCTGACAGACTTGTGCACTGACATTGAAAAAAGATGTAAGGAAGTGTTTCTGAGAATGCACAGAAACATCAATGGAAAGTTGTGCACCTTGATCATACTTCATCTGGTTTAAATGTTATCACGTCAGCCATTATTAGGATGACTATATTTCCCTATGTTGAATACGGGATACCTAGTAAAATTATTTGTATTCAAGCGAGTTCAACGGCAATCAATCAGAACTATGCAGTATAAATGTTCAAATTAACATCAAGCTGACTGAGCCCCTGTTAAAAAAAAAAACTGTGTAGTTGGATTCTTTTTATTTACCTTGTTATCTTTAAGTGACTTATCTTTAAGGCTTTAAGGTTCACTTGGAGAGGGGTGACACACACATCACTACCTCCCCCCCACACACACACACGGGGAGAGGTGACACACCTACACTCCCGTACATCTCTCTTACCCGGGGGGATGACCGACCAACCCAACCCTCCCTGCCCAGCACTCTCCACCCTCCATGCCTGGCTGGGCCCCTGTCACAGACTTGCCTCTCCTAATACCTGGCACCGCGTCTTCCCGAAGCAACATGGGGTGGGGAAAGGAGACACAGGGCACATGCAGTGCTGGGTTTACAATGGCTCCAGTGGCTCCATGGAGCCGGGCCCACGCTCAGAAGTGGTGCCAGCCTGTTCCGCTTGTACTGTGCCCCAAGACCCCGCTGGCTCCCCCCACCCACCACTTGCTCCTCTTGGCCAGCCCACCGGCTGGCCGAGGGCTCCTCTTCGCCCCCTGGCCCCACCCCCTGCTCCTTTCAGCCCTTTGGCCGGACCCCAGTGCACCTCCAGCTCCGAGCAGTCTCTGCTTCCTGCTACCTGTGGGGCCCCACCTGTCTCCCTGGAGCTGAGCTGCCTGGGACTGGTGCAGAAGCCTGGTCTGTCTCAGCCAGGTTTGTGTGTGTGTGTGTGGGGGGAAATAGTGTGGAGGGCTTGGCTGGGCCTCTCGAGGCAAGTGCGTGTTGAGGGACTCCAGCTGGGGCAGGTCCTGGCCTGGCTGATCGCGCCACTCCTGAAGGGACGGAGTGATTCCTGGCCCTGGGACCAGCCCTGGCTGCGCTGCCGGCTTAGACCGGCAGGCACAGTCACCTCCCAGCAGGGCTGGTGAGTGCGGCCGGGAGGCAGGGCTTGCAGGAGTGGGTCTGTAGGGAGTATGGGGGTGGTGCTGGGCTGGAAAGGGGTGGGGAGGATCTGTGTGTGTTGGGGCAATAGGAAGTGGGGGTTCTGTGGGGGGTGCTGGGCAGTTGTGGTGGGGCTGTGGGCACAGGGCAGGGGTGGTGTTGTGCAGGGTGCTGTGCATTTGTGGAGAGGTCTGGGGAGATGCTGGGCATAGTCGGACCGGGGGGGCCTCTGGCCATAGGGAGTCGGGGGGTGTTGGGTGGGGGGGCGGGGGCTGCGTGGTGTGGCATAGGCCCACCCCCGAGGGGAAGGGGCATGCTGGCAGCACAGGGCCGGGCAGGCCACTGTGCCTCTGGCAACTGCCGGTTTATAAATAGTTCCCTCGCATTGGGCGGAGCGAGGCCGCCCCTGCCACGCCCCATTGCCTCTGGGTGTCCCCTTGCTCCGGGGACTGACCTCCCCGCGCCATGCTCCATTGCCTCCATGGCAGCCCACAGATATGTTTGGCGCCGGGCCCACAAAAGGTTAATCCAGCCCTGGTCACATGCCCCCCTCCCCAGATTTCTGCCAGGGCTCACACCAGAATGTGGCCAGCAGCAGCCTTTCCGCACTATGTGGGAGGGAAGGGACACGAGCTGCTTCCAGCCACGGGGAACGGTGGGAGAGATGACCTGGCCCGCCTCTTTGCAGAGCTCATCTCTTCCCCCGCCCTAACCCTCCTTCCCGCTCCCCTGTGGCTGGAGGCAGCTTGTCCCTTCCTGCCTGCACAGTGTCAAAAGCAGCTAACACCTCCAGGCTGCTGCTGGCCACCGACATTACCCAGCCGCCTCCTGTGCCCTGGCTGCAGCGCGGGCAGGAAGGGGTTAAGCCCTAAGGATGCATTGTGCACCAGGGCCCAGGGAACCCAACTGTAAAGGCTTCAGAGAGGTGGCTCAGCAGAGGAGGGTGCCTAAGGGATGGAACAGTCTCACGCTCCCTGGGGGGGGGGGGGGGGGTGTCAGGTGAAGAGGGTTCTAAGACCCTGCCCCGGGGACTACTGTGGAGCCTGCAGGGTCGGGGCATGAACAGGCTGGAAATTGCTTTCCCCTCCCCCGATTTTAGAGCTTAGCTGAAGGAAGGAGAGGATGTGCTGTGCGGAGCTCTGGCACACAAAGGGCTCGGCTCCTCCTGGCCAGTGCACCGGGCTGGAGGGTCTTGGGCTTTCCAGGGGCACCAGCCCAGCCCGAGGCAGTGGGAGAAGGAAGGAGCCTGCAGACCAGGCTGTTGGTGAGCTGAGCGCTCTGACTGGGGGCTGGTTCTCTGCACAGCACTGGGAGTGGGATGTGCCCAGTCAGGGGAGATATGGAGGAGTAGTGGGGCTGGGAGTGTGTGTGCGAAGGGGCAAAGCAGCGAGAGGACAGCGAGAGGGGGAGCACGTAAAGGGCCAATGGGTGGGCAGGAGAGGCGACGTAACCGGCCGCTGCCTGGCACCTGTCCAGACTCACCAGCCACCTCAGCTCACAGCCAGTGCCGGCCGGAAATGGGACAGAAGGCTGGGCCCTGCTGGCCCAGAGCCAGCACGCAGCAGGGGCTGCACTGATGGGCCAGCAGGAAGAGCAGCCAGCCCTGTGAGCTGCAGCTTTGCCCCACCACCAGCCTTTCACACCCACCCCCATCGTCGGCCACTGGACCCCCTCACCCCCACTCACTGCTGATGGGCGGGTGGCTGGTGAGCAGGGATCCGACCAGTAGCGGGACCCGCTAGTACTGATCAGGGGGAGACAGAAAATATTGGACAATTTGCCCATTTTTAAGAAAAAGTTGGGACACCTGCAGATGGGCTTAAATATGGGACTGTCCCCTTAAAAACAGGATGTCTGGTCACCCTAGCCATGATGAATGACTATAAACTTTTATGGATGGCTTCTAAATCAAGATATTGTATATGTTGCTCACTGCAACTGATACTGTAGATCTACCTGCAGAATATTTTAACATGGGGACTCTTTCTTTTCCAAGCAACAATTGAGTCTACCCCTTCCTTAACCCCTTTTTAATTTTGTCTCATTTAGTGCTGCACAAAAAGACTCTCAGTGGCCCATTGCTCACTGTGTTCTGTGTGTACAACAGGAGGGGTTACAGTCTGGACCACAGATTAAATGTGACCAATGAGTCCTACAATGTAGTCCATGGCCTTGCTCATCAGTCATGGAGGGGTTGCCCACAGAACAGAAGACAGCTGTGATCAAGATATGGAGCACTGCATGTGGAGACAACTGATTATATAATGGAAAATTGGTTCTCCTGGTTATCATGAGCCAAGTGGAACAGGAAGACATATTTTCTGAAGAAGCTGAGAGAGGTTGAGATGTAACTTAACAGTCTTTTATATATTTTAATATGTCTAAAAGTTGTGGAACCAACATGTGTCTTTAATATGATCTTGACCTTAAAGATTTCTTTACACCTTCTTCAAGGAGATATTATAAAACTGTTCTGGTTATTATCCCTCACTGTTTTATGAACATCCATGAGCTATATGACTTGGAAACAACACTTCAATGTAAGATGCAAGGTGTGAACCCTTCTTGTACAGACAAAAGTATAGTTAGCTGGGGTCCCCTTTCAACAAAGCCTTGGAGATACTCCAACTCAACAGCTGGGCTAGATGACCTCCTGCAGATGAGACTGACAGGTTCCAATTGAAATTCAGTGGGTGCTGCTGAAAGGCTGCTTCACTGATCTCATTTAGGGATTTAATATAAGTTAGTAGGTAGAGTAAAAGATTAAACATGTGGTGTAACTCTGTGCCACAGTTTCTTAGTGGCTACACTATGGTTTTTTCCTTTCTTTTAAAAGTATTTGTAGTTTACCCACGTATATGGGATTTGGGAAGAAAAGTGATAAAGGAAGCGGTTGCATATGCACACATTACAAACCATATTCTGTCTACGGTGGTGTTTGTATTATGTTCATTTTGGTATCTAACCATAATACAAACTAATATCTTTTCCCTAAAAATCTCTTATATATCATTCACTATATTGTTCCAGGAATAAATACCAAATTTCCCTCAAATCCTTATCTTTCAAACAATGTAAAGAACCCAATTCTGATCTTCATTACATGGATCAAAACCTGTAGTCAGTGAACTTATTCCAGATTTACACATGTGTAACTGAAATCTGGCCTGAAGTTATGATTTGTAATGACCCTTTATGTATTTATGTTCATGTTTTAATTCATAAATCAGCTTTAGAATGTTTGTTTTGTTCATTTCTTTTCTCTCTGAAAGATGTTGGAATGGAATATTTGATGGGGAATTAATAAGAGAACTTCAAAGAGGAAATATTTAGCAGAACAAACAATTCCTTTTCCAGGGAAAATTATAGCCTTTTCATATATGGTACAGTAGGTACAAAGCTAGTGTAAATACAGGGGTGGGGGGTGTGAGAGAGAGAGGTATTAAATGAAGGAATGGTTTGGAAACAAAAAGAAAAATATTTCTAACACATAGTATTGAACTTTCCTACATAAATCTTTTTAGCCTATCTTTATTCAAGCCAATCTTTAGTCTTGGAACTTGGAGTGAAATTCTGGACCCTTTGAAGGCAGTGGCAAAACCCCCATTGACTTCAGTGGGACTGGGATTTCACCCCTAGAGCCTGAAGCATTTACAGATCGTTCTAGTCCATATTTCATGCATCAATATGAATTAATTTTTTGCTACATTTTTAAAGCAAAATATGGCAAATGGAATGAGAGCCTTTGCAATGCCAACATTTATCTTAAAGCCCCCCCACTCTATTTTTTATGTATTCAATATTTTCATTGTAGAAATTCATCCATAGATGAGCACAATTCAAAAACCCAGGTACAAGAAGAAAGCTGTGTCTGTTAAGAGCCTCATACTGCAATACTTACAAAGGAAGAACACACATTATTATTTCTTTTTTACTGAAAGAAAGACGACCTTCTGCTGAACTGGAATGGCAAAAGCATAGACTGCAAATGAAGTTATTTTATTTTGACCATAAAAGAACCCTTTGAAAACTGAAAAATTAAAAAGATACCAGTCCTTTCTTCACAGTGATGGAGTATCATAATGGAAAGACTGAGCATACCTACACCAATCCTGCAGTCCTTGCTCACTGACCTGAATGAAAAGTCTGCAGGATGCCCTTTACTTTTTTCACCAGTATTTTACAATAGAAAATGACCAACCTAGATTTCATAGCACAGATCATACTGTAGCAGAACAATTGTCTCGCAGATGCTTCTCTCACATTCCTGATATTACTGTAGCAACTACATGAATCGCTGATATGGAAAATTAATATTAGAAAAGTATTTAATGTTATTTTAATTTTCTTTTGATTTTATCTTATCTGGTGGAAACAAGGTGAATTAGCCCCATCCAGCTTTCCACAGGTTGTGAGTGAGTTCTCAGACCACAGTTTGAGAACCACTGTGTGGTTGTCATTGATCATTCAATGCTTTAGGTGATTTCAAGAGCTCTGCTTTATTCTGTCTCTGGTAACAAGTTCCAACTGGCTATGCATAATGAGATGCTTCATAGCACCTCACGCAGATTCTCTGCCTGGGAAGCTCAGCCCTTAAAGGCATTGTCCCCAGTCACACACTGTGCTGATTAGGACACTAACCACTTTTATGTTGGGTACAATGCCATTTTTAAGGCTAGCAGCAATATGAATCAGCACTGCAAAGACCCTAAAACAGTAAGGCTACATTTGATTTCTTTTTTGAAAAAAAGGCTTCAGCAATAACAAATCCTGCAGAAAGAGCCATCACTTGTAAAAGATATTGATTTAGATAGACTAAACTGAACAATTAATATAATGTAATGTACCTTGACATCCATGTCATCACTCTCATTTAAGAGGACAGAGAAGGACACAGAGACTGAGATATCCTCTGAGTCCGAGATGTGATTCTTCAAGTTCTTGGTCAAGGCACACAGCTAATGGAGTTTGGGTAAAGCTCACACTGTGGCTGCCCCAATCCTGTTCTGTGGGGAAAAAATATGGGTTAGTTCGGTTCAGTACCTTTCATGAGCACTATCACCATAATAATAATATTTAAATGGCCATTCATTGTGCTAAGATTACCCAGTCTGTCTACAGGAGATATTTATTTATGGCTAGATTGTGACTCGCAGTACAAGCCCATTTATGGGAGAGTAAGAACCCTCCTTACACTCTTAGGCCTGAACCACTTACAGGGCCTGAGGATGATTGGAGCTCCTGGATAGGGCATTTTGAATGAGCCCAACAAGGGTGAATCAGTGGTCTGGAGAAGAGAGGTGGAACCTTTGGTATTGTTTCTCAAATGCAGGAAGCAGCAGGTTTTCACATCTGCTCCCCAGGCACAGATGGATTACAAAGCCCTGAGCAATGACTAGGTTTCCGGCACTGACACTTAACTAGCTATAATTACCCTGCTCAGATGCTTCATAACTTGCATTTGGGGCAGGTAGGGTGGCCTAGTGCTAGCACTCTCTAATGCCATAGTGGAGTTTGTTGTAAAGCAGAGGCAGTACATTCAATTACTATGCTGGAGGTAGTGCCTCATTTCATCCAACTGCAATACAACTAAGACATACGGACAATCTCTTAAAGGAACCCAATCTGCCTGGGTGAGAAGAATAATGAAAGGAATGGAGAGCCAAAAGCATGGGGAGATCGATAAGGCTCAAACTGAGATGCTGAGGATTCTTCAGTGAAAAAGTTAATAGCCCATTACAACTAAAAGTACACAACTCCTTTGGAGTTATTGTTTCATCGGTGCTTACAGACTAATGAGACAGAAGTGCATCAAAAAGTTGGCCTGGGTCAGTGTGTGCTGCACCTTTAAATGTAAAGCTCTCTGGTGAGGGACAATGCTGTAAACCCATTCAAGGTGAGTGTTACAGAGCAACACTATGCTGGCTCTCATGAAAACTGAATTTGTTCTTTCTTTGTTGCTTTTCCTGGTTCTCAAATAAGTAATTCTGCTTGAAAATACTTGGGCTTTTGTGTGTGTGTGCGTGTGTGTGTTTGTTGTGCTTTTATTTATTTTGTATTGAAAATATAAAACTTCATTTGAAACTGATTCAGAAAAGCAATATTGTAGGGAAAGAATTTTTCTTTTAGCAACAGAATGAATACCTGTATATTGTAACTCTAAATCATTACCCATCCTTTCGTCACAGAGATGGAGTAGCGTAATGCAAAAACTGAGCACATTTAGGGCCTTATCCTGTGCTTTACCCATGTTAACTGTCCCCTGAACTTAATGAAACGGACACATCAATCA
The DNA here is from genome assembly GCF_965152275.1 of Natator depressus. Classification (NCBI taxonomy): domain Eukaryota; kingdom Metazoa; phylum Chordata; order Testudines; family Cheloniidae; genus Natator; species Natator depressus. The sequence continues at coordinate 109,709,415 of NC_134235.1, forward strand.
CTTTATTCATGTTAGTAAAGTGTTCAGGACATTAGATTATAGCTTTTTTTTTAATTAAGGCCTGATTCAGCAAAACCCTTAAGCATCTACTGAACTTTAAGTGTGTGAGTAATCATCTCTGATTAGGTTTCAGAGTAGCAGCCGTGTTAGTCTGTATTCGCAAAAAGAAAAGGAGTACTAGTGGCACCTTAGAGACTAACCAATTTATTTGAGCATAAGCTTTCGTGAGCTACAGCTCACTTTGAGCTGAGGCTCACGAAAGCTTATGCTCAAATAAATTGGTTAGTCTCTAAGGTGCCACTGGTACTCCATCGCTGATCAGCAAACCACTTAAGCAAAAGCTGTGCATAGGGCTAGCCTACCTGATCTAACTTGAATCCAGCTAGGACAGGTAACAATATCAGTGAAGACAACACATTGTGGGCAGTCCAAGCCTGGTAAGGACCCGGGTATGTACTTAGCTTGCTAACCCTTTCTGAATTCCATGCTATGCTGTCTTCACTCTATTGTTACTCATGCTAGCTGGATTCAAGCTTGCTCAGGTAGGCTAGCCCATTTTTGGGTGTATCTTTTGCTATGTAGATATACCCAAACACACATGGAATGCTTATGTGCTGTGCTAAATAGGGAAAAGATTATCCACATGCTTAAAGCTAACCATGTGTTTATTATTTAACATTTTTATGTAGTCGCACCAAAAGGTCAGCCAGGTCAGGACCCTCTTGTGCCAGGCACTGTACAAATATATATTAAATAACAGTCACTGCCCCAAAGAGCTTACAATCTAAAAGATAAGACATAACAAGTAAATGAGACCAAAAAGAGATAGTATAATACCCTATCTGAGACTACATGTAATCTGAATCTGCTCTAACCTTTTCTTACAGGTGGTCAAATGAATGAAGACAGATTCTCCCCTTGTTTTTAACTAGTTTGCTCATATTTCTTCTTTTTTGACAGTATCTGTTTCATTCATTGCACATCTTGATATCTGATACAGGCAAGGTGTCTACAAAATGCTCCATTCAATTAATTAATTATATATATTTACTTGGTTCAATAGGCTAAGATGCAGATTTTATAGATAAAAGATATCAACATATGTCCTGAGTAGATTGCAATATGAGATAGGCATGTCTCGCAATTCAAACTGCCAAGATGTTCTGAACAAGCTATTCCCATTTGTGTTATATACATATATTGGCTTGAAATCAATATCTAATTAATATTAATCAATGGTATTTTGTTCTGCAATGCTTCAACAAAATTGCCTTTATAAAATCAAGGTAACTAATAACAATATTTGTTTGTTTCCAAGTTTCATTTATCAATCAGATATGGCTTATGTCATTGGTAAAATTTTTCAACAGTACAAATTCAAACATACGCTTTGTAATTTTATTCCCAGTGAATTACTATAAGGATTGAGGAGAGGATTTTTAACATTTTCCTCAGTTTTCGTCTCTGTAAAAATGAGTATGCAGGTAAAAAAAGTGCATCATAGTATTTTTTATAGAATATAATTCTCTTATTTTATAGAGCTTGACATAGTATATCTCTGTAACAGACTCTGTAGTTCATCGTGGGATCTGTTCAGAATTTCAGAACTACTCTTTCTTCCAGAAAAGGAACTAAAGTATGCAAGCCTTGGGTGCAGCAACAATCTGTGTGAAAGTCAAAAAGTAAAATGAAAAGATTATACAACCAAAGGTATATTAAATATGATCCATTAAAGTACAGTACAACACACTTCATGCAGCATTAAAATTTAATCTCATAAATTCTCTAGCAAGAGGCTACTACTGCAGTTTTTAACTCAGTCAAAGCTCCTGTTAATTTCAATGGGAGTTTTGCTTGAGTAAGAATTGTAGGTCAGGCCTCCATAAATTAATAAGTAGTACTGAAGTCTCTCTGAAGATTTAGGGTTTTATCCTGAAAGTGACTGAACACACTGACAATCCAGAAAAATAATTAAGCACATGCTGAAAGATAATCATTATTATTAATTATTGACGTCAATGGAACAACTCATGTGCATAAAGTTAAGCACGAAAGCATAAATGTTTTGCTGGATCATGGGTAGAGTGCTCAGCCATTATAGCCTGATCCTGCAATCCTTAAGTACACACATATTTTCATTTGAAGTCAGTACCATATAGTTTCATATCACCTGTTCTATTGCGATCCAAAGCCTGTCTTTTTTTCTTGAGAGGTTGAAATAGTTTATAATGAGTCATCTGTTCATTACATTTGCATATACAGTATTCTGTAAACTACAAATAGGCTCATAAGAGTTATTTTGGAGGTCTTTTGTCCTTTTTTACTCTTTAGAAAACCATTAATAAGAATTCTATTTCCTGGTATTGTCTTTTAATATTATGTTTATTATTTATATAGCAACAGAAGTGGACATGGCTCTTAGGACTGTATATTTTGACATATACCTGCTTTTAGGTCTTTTGTTTCTACTAGGTTTCCTCTGTACTTCGAAGTAATTTACAATGATGATATATTTATTTTCTCCTCTTATTGAATTTACCATTTGTTGCTGTTCCCTTTGCTCAGTTGATGTCATCCAACACTCTGGGCTTGTCTACACTTACCGGGGGTTTGACGTGCAGTGATCGATGCATCAGCAGTCAATTTAGTGGGTCTAGACCGGCTAAGTCGACCGCCAATCACTCTCCTGTTGACCCCTGCACTCCACCTGAACGAGAAGAGTAAGGGCAGCCAATGGGAGAGTTTCTCCAGTCGACATCGCATAGTGTGGACCCCGAGGTAAGTAGATCTAAGTACATCGACTTTAGCTACATTATTCACGTAGCTGAAGTTGCATAACTTAGATCAATCTTCCCCCGTAGTGTAGACAAGGCCTCTCTTAAAGGAAGTGATGGATGCCCATTCTGATTTATTTTGTTTTATTGGTAGCTGTAGCTCCTGTTTAAGATGTTCGAAACCAGAATGAACAAAGCACTAGAAAATATATTATAGGGAACTATTTCTCTATCTTTGATATTTATAGGGCATCTACGATCTTGGTACCCAAGTGAACAATCCTACTCTGCTAAGGGGATTGACCTAGTAGGTCTTTTCCATCTCTAATTTCTATGAGTCTATGATACAAATGGGTGATGTTTATAACCCTAGTGCTTAGCTAGATGTATTGCATTTTTGCTTATAGATTCAAGGAAATGTAGGGCTGGGAGGGACCTCAAGAAGTTAGCAAGTCCAGCTCCTTGCACTGTGGCAGGATCAAGCAAACCTAGACCATCCCTGACAGGTGCTTTTCCAACTTGTTTTTAAAAGCTTCCAGTGATGGGGACTCCACAACCCCCCTAGGAAGCCTATTCCGTAACTTAACTACCCTTATAGTTAGAAAGTTTCTCCTAATATCTAAACTAAATCTCCCCTGCTGCAGATTAAGCCCATTATTTCTTGTCCTGTCTTCAGTGAACATGGGGAACAATTGGTCTTCAGCCTCTTTATAACAGCCCTTAACATATTGGAAGACTGTTATCAGGTCGCCCTTCAGTCTTCTTTTCTCAAGACTAAACATGGACAGTTTTTTCAACCTTTCCTCATAGGTCAGGTTTTCTAAACTTTTTATCATTTTTGTTGCTCTCCTCTGAACTCTTTCCAATTTGTCCACATCCTTCCTAAATTCTGATGCCCAGAATTGGCCAAAATACTCCAGCTGGGGCCTCACCAGTGCTGAGTAAAATGGGACAATTACCTCCTTTGTCTTACATACAACACTCCTGTTAATACACCCCAGCATCATGTTAGCCTTTTTTGCAGCTGCATCACACTGATGACTCATTCAGCTTGTGGTCTACTATAACCCCCAGCTCCTTTCCAGTAGTACTGCTACCTCAATAGTTATTTCCCATTTTGTAGCTGTGCATTTGATGTTTCCTTCCTAAGTGAAATACTTTGCACTTGTCTTTATTGAATTTCAGCTTCTTGAATTCAGACCAATTCTCCAATTTGTCAAGGTCATTTTGAATTCTAATGTTCTCCTCCAAAGTGCTAGCAACCCCTCTCAGCTTGGTGTCATCTTCAGATTTTATAAGCATACTCTTCACTCTATTATCCAAGTCATTAATGAAAATACTGAAGAGTACCAGACCCAGGATTGACCCCTGCAGGGCTCCCCTAGATATGACCTCCCAATTTGACAGCAAACCATTGATAACTACTCTTTGAGTATGGTCTTTCAGCTAATTGTGCACCCACCTTATAGTAACTTTGTCTAGACCACATTTCCCTAGTTTGCGTATGAGAATGTCATGCAGAATTGGGTCAAAAGCCTTACTAAAAGCAACGTATATCACATCTACTGCTTCCCCCAACCCACAAGATCAGAAACCCTGTCAGAGAAGGAAATTAAGTTGGTTTAGCATGATTTGTTTTTGACAAATCCATGATGACTATTCCTTATAACCCTATTTTCCTCCACATGCTTACAAATGACTGTTTAATAATTTGCTTGTAAAACTCTTCTGATCTTGACTGTATTCCATTGTCTCAAATGAACTTTCCATCATTTGGAAGGAAGAAATCTGTTTACATTTTATCAAATTAAACCTTCTATCGCATTAACCTATTATCCCCCCAGACTACAGAGGAACATTAAAATGGATCTTTCAGAATGTAATATATTCAGTGAACTTTTGATCTTTCCATTTCTCTCTCTTTCTCCATACTTTCTTTTCTCTCGTCTCCCTCTTTTCATTTGTCCTGTTTCTATTCTCGATCTGTGAGTATCTGCGATACTTCAGTTCATATTAATCTGTTTCCCTCCTAAAACCTGTAAATGGGATTCATTCTACTGATTCAGTAGGAGTTTGATCAAGGCCAACAAGCCAAATAGATATATTTTCATAATTGTGTATATGGTGATGCAGCACCAGTTCCTGTTAGTTATGAACTAGTTCACTATCCAGCAAGATGACAGTTTGGCTTGCAAGACATTTTTTGTTGATCTTTGCCATCAGCTTTTCTCTATCATATTTTCTTATATCTCACCATATACAAATATATAGCTCTGCTGAATTGGTTAGACAGTACTTCATTAATGTATAGTTTCCTCAATCCCAATTAACACTTATGTAATTCAAAACAAACATTTTATGTTCCATATTTTATAGTGTTCCAACATTGAATTATAGAAAATCATCTATATTGTTACATAAGGACTTTTTAAATATATATGTACCTACAACAGGGGAAACTGCCACAAATCCCAACTGTGTGGTTGACTATAGAAAATAAATATTTTTTATGTCAGGCAATTATTTTCCTTTTAGGGGCAAACTGACTTTTCTAGACCTCCTGAATTTAAAAACATTCTGCTTCCTCCCCATGGCACTAACCAACATATTTATACCCTTATAACTCTTCTAGCATAGACCACGCCTAATTCCACTGACTTCAGTGGAACTCCACCGGGATTGAATCTGTCCTTATGTCTGAGAGACAATGAAGGGCACTGTCCTGGCTGTGTATCTCGATAGATGTGCAGTGTTGTTACAGCCACCCATGCTGGTCCCAGGATATGAGAGAGAGAGAAGGTAAGTGAGGTGACATCTTATATTGGACCAACTTCAGTTGCTGAGAGAGACAAACTCTGGCACTCCAGAGAACTCTTTTCCCGACTTGAAGAAGAGCTCCAAAGCTCGCCTCTCGTCTAACCAACAGAATTTGGCCCAATAAAAGGTATTATTACCTCACACCCACCTTGTCTCCATATTAGAGAGGGAAGACCAGGCAGGGCTGCCCTGGGTAGCAAGCCAGAGTAGATTTCCTTTTCCCTTGCCCAGCTTTTCACTCAGGGCAAGGTATTACCCCAGATCCTTGCTTCCCCCACCTGCTCCATCCCCCCCCCAACCTGCTGTCTTTCCCCTTGACGAGCCCACTTTTCCCAGCCTCCTCCCAGGCTGCCTGCTCCCTAGTGATGTGCTAAGATTTCCATTTCCTCTCCGCCTGTTACACAGGGCTGTTGGTGGAGCTGCTGAGAGGCAGCGCTGTCTCTCTCTCCATTTTCACACAGCCCCTCACCCCCTTTGCTGTCTTTCTCCATCTCTCTCTTGCTGGACTTGGCTTTATTTGGCGCTCCCGGAAGCGGCGGTGCGTGTGGCTCTGCCGGGCTGACTGACACCAGCTCCCACGGTAGGGGAGGGGAAGGGGAAGGAGGCAGCGGCCAGGGATTATCCCCGCAGCGAGGACGCGAGCAGGGGGCTCCTCCAGCCAGGTAATTCCGGAGCAGCCCGCGGCGGAGCCGGCTGTGGGGGCCCCGCAAGAGGGCTGGGGTGGGGGCAGCCTCTGGGGGGGGCGATCCGGAGCGGGGCGGTATGTGTGTGTACGCGCGCGAGGCGGAGCGGCGGCTGCAGGGGGCCGTGCAGAGGGGCCCTGCGTTGCCAAGCGGCTGCTGCCTGCAGAGGACATCTGGGGGTGGGGTGGGGGGGCGATGCTGAGGGGTGGGGGTAGGGGGTTTATTGTGCCATGATCCCCAAGCAGTGCTGCCCTGGCAGGCTTCTGGGGCGGGGCTGCATAGCGGCAGAGCTGCCTGTGCCTCCTCTATCTGGGTCAGCTCTGCACACTGGTGCTGCCTCCCCCACATGCTCTGCCTGGGGCTGTGGCCTGCTGCTGGCCAGGGCCCCGGTTCGCTCTTCAACTTTCGGCTCAGCCCCTGAGAAGCCCCAACATCACTTCACCCCCCCCCCCTCCGCCCCCCATGAAGCCAGGCTGACAGCTGCACGCAGCAGTAGAGACGCGCTTACAGAGAACCAGGGCTTTTATTATTACAGCTGTACCTGCATATTCTGCTTTTCAACCTCGTATTCAGCTGAGGAGGAGGGAAGGTGTATGACAGCCCCTGAAAGCAGCACTGCAGGATTTGGCTTGTTGAGGGTAGATAGCCATGAAGTGTGTTGGATTAGAAACCCGACCCCCGCATCACCATGTCTTTCTAAGAGATTATCGGAAACCCTCTGGTTCTTCGTTTAGATCTGATGGTGTCAAGTGATGCCCTGCTGATTCGGGCAGTGCAAGACTAAGATTGGCTAATTTTGTTGAGGAGCCAGGGCTGTTTGATGGTGGCTAGGCTCAAATTGTGCCAGGGAACACCTAGAGCCACAGAAGCAAAATGTTAGGTGACAAGAGACATAGGTTAGTGATTAGCCTACAGGTATAGCTGCATGGAAAGCAAAGGGTTAAAGAGCAGTTTAGGATATACTAGCTAAAGGGAGGACAGAGACTCCTGCTTATAGGGATGCTACAAAACCAAAGGCGGGGGAGGGAGAGAAAGAGAGCAAGAGAGAAGAATCAAGGAACTCAAAGCCTACATACACCTTGCATTTTGAAATAAATGAACATTTTAAAGGAATGTTCTCAACAGATTCATTTTGCACAATAGCAGAGTAGAACTGATCATGAGCCCACCTGAAAGACTATAAAATAAATGTGTTTTTTTTAAATGACTGGTAATTTAGAGCCATATATTTGCAATAGACAAACACAGTTGATGGCTTATACCAAATCAGACCAAATTTCATCATAATCAGCATATTTTTTAAAATAAAGGACTTTTGAAAAAATGACTTCCAAAGTTTCATTATCTAAATGTGTTCTACTAATACAATGATAGAATATATTTAAAGAAAAACACATTGGTCAACAGGCAGCTATATTAACAGTTGTTTAAAAAAGGGGGACTACTGTGTTTTTAAAAAATGCTGCAGGAGATAAAGACAAAAGTGATATTTGGTTCAGTGGGTACCATGCTTCATTGTTCTATGAAATCATTATCTGCAAACCATTCATATTTCAGGGAGTGAATGGCATTTTTAAAAGTATATTGTAGATGGTGGGGATGGTTAAAACCCCCACAAAATTGCAAGCTCTTAAATACTGTTTCTCAAAGCTGTCCTTATTGCATAAGGTATTAATACATTTAGCAAAGTGAACATTTTCACATGCTAATTTTTATGCCTCAGACATATTGAAGCAGGTTTTTCTTTTGTTTACAGCTCACAGAACAGTAAAGTTTCCTTTAGCTTTTGTTTAACACTATAAACTTTAAAACAAGGATTTTATAACAAAATTGAATGGGGGGGAGAAGCTTTTAAACAATGTAATACTATGAACAGTGCTTTTTCTATAGAGAAGCGAGGTGTGTAGAATAGTTTGACATTTTAGATCTTTGTTGTAATAAAATGTTACAGGGTCCTTAGACAATTTCTGTGATTCATCAACCTCTTCTCCCTCAAGAAAGCAAGCACTGCTCAGATCTAGACGGTGCACATGCAGAACTCCAAGTGTAATGAATAAAATCTGTTTTCTCTATTAAATAAAAATGAAAAAGTCGTGCATTATTTACTGTAGTAGGTCTAACACATTACATGGCTTGGTCATCCATTGTAGACAATGGCAAATACTTCAGTGAAAAAAATGCATAGTATCCTCAGTCCTATAGCTAATGGTGAGTGATCTTGGTATACGAAGATCCTATATTAACCAAAGTGAAAACAAAGAAATATTTGTTTACCTATGTTCATATCAGACTTCCACATTCAAAACCATAACTCACCTAAATCTCTCTTGCAAGAGCAATAACTGAAAATCCTGATAGTGGCTCCAAAAGAACACTAAAATTACCACCTATACAGGACTAAATTTGATGGGAATCTGGGATTTTACCCTGAATTATCATACACTGGAGAAAGAATGTGGCCCAGTGGAGCAGGCAGGAGGACTGGAATTTGGGGCACCCATATTTTTTGCCTGGCTCTACCACTGATTTTAGTGTGACTTGATGCAAGTCATTTAATTTTGCTGTATTTCAGTTTACAGTCTTTAAGGAATAAGGACATTTACCCACCTTAGTAAAATGCTTTGAGATCCGTATAGGAAAAATGCTGACATGCAAAGTACCTTTAATGGAATGTTCTTTGTTGATTTGTGCAGACTTCATTGCTCTAAAAATCACCTGCAAAAAAAAAAAAAGATAATTTTAGTAGGTGTGTCTTAGTAAGACATTTTTATAGGTAAAAATTGGGAAAGTTCCTTTACTTCTCACATTTATTAGGCAAACAAAACAGCAAGTTAACCCTAACTTGCGCTCAGTTTTCAGGCACGTAGATCTTATAACAAACTAAGGAAGAGACTTTGGCTGAATTATTCAATTTTTGAAAATTCTTTCCTCTTAATTCTAGATGTTTCTCTTGTATTTGGAATGCAAAAGGAAAGTTCTTTTGTATAGCTTAATTAACAGTTATAAATTCCCATGAATGGTGATAAAAGCTGTCTAGTCTATACCAAGAGTTCCCAAATCTTTTGGAAAACTGATAATAGTTTCAGACTAAGGGCCCAGTCTGACTCCTGTAGATATCAGTGAGAGCTTGTTCGGGCTCTAAGTCTTTGTATGTACCTCTAGTTCATCTATACATATTAACTTACAGTGGCGCTTGGGCTCCTGGAGACTTCAGTCTAATGGTTCCAACAAGTGTTAACACACATAAAGAGAGTGACTCTTGTGAAGTGTTGAGCCAATGGTGGCTGGTGGTCTTCAGCATCTCAAGACTCACGCTGGCAGGAGCAGTCAAGACTACTAATTATAAAAGCCTGATGTGCAGGTACTGCTGTGCATTGGGAATCACTTGGCCCAATGAATAAGGTTTGTGACCTAGTTAAAAGGTAGATAAGTGGCCAACTACATAATTGGTTAAAGTATCTGATTTAGTTCCAAGGCAGTGAGTTCAAATCCTATTACAGCATAGGATTTGTAATATTTCAGTCCAGTTTTTCCATCATTGTAACTACATATTAAGGTGTTACTTTTCTGAAGCAAGACAAGCAATGATTCAACACATTCTGCACCTAACCACCAGTGGTTTAGGGAAAAGAACAATTCAGCCATATAAAGATTTCATGTCAATCAGAGCAGCCATGTTAGGAAAGGTTAACTGTACAAATGGTCAAGTTAAACAAGACCTAATCAGGGCTAACTTGGTCATTCTGGAGTTCATAATTCCACACATTGAAACTCTGACATGGGATAAGTTGCGTACAACTCTGTCACCCTGGGATATATAGCTGTTAGTTCTCATAAACAGAGTAAGGTTGAGCTTGGTCACTATTAAGAGGGAAGATCTTCAAATAGAAACCAAGGTGCTATAAGAAATGTTGTTGGTAATTCAGTAGGTGGCACTCTTCATTCTGTGTAAGAAGCGAACACATGCCCCAGCACAGTTTTGGAGATATTGTTCTGTTAGAGCCTTTGTCTTTGGAATGAGACATGAAAAAAGGGCCTGATTACTTGTCATCAGTAAAGATCACCGCACTTTTTGCAAGAGTAATAATGGTACCCACCATGTCCTAGCCCTATTCCAGACATTCTTCCAACTGCCATTTCTTCTGTAGTTTCAACAGGACAGGGCAGTATTCTTTGCTTGTTCTAAACTCCTGTGAGTTGTTAGACCAATGCTGTATTCCATAACAGAAGTGGCTGCATTCCCGTATTGAATGAAGTGCTTCCTCTGCTTATAAAGTTCAGGCTAAATGTGGTCCATGAGTGATGGATTTTATAATTATGATATGGCTGAACTGTCCTCATTTTCTGATGGTGAAATTTTATTGGATCATGGAGTATATACATGGTAACTGTTTTCCATCCTCCTTTCTCAATCCACTAGTACCAGTTAAAAAGTCTACTCTAGCTCTCTTACAGAAATGGACCAATTCTCATTAATATAAGTCAGATTCAAATGATGTTATTCTACCTCCTTTTGCAGAAAGCCCCCTCCCCCATCCCTAAGTACTAGGATCGCAGGGGCAGGACAGAGGAGTGCTCCACAAATCCATGGCATGTTTCTCTGGTAGCATGAAAGAGGATTTGCGTGTGGTGGGAAGTGAGCTAGGAGAGTGGTCAGTTAGTATGCCACAGGCCTCACTTAGAACTTGATCTAAATCTCTTAGAAGAGAATTGGAGTCTTTCCACTGACTTTAGTGGGAGTTGAATCAGGCTTTGTGAAGCCACAGCTGATACAGCCCATGGAATGCAGTATTAATAGCAGCAGAGTAGCTACTTATCCCCTCGCTCCCTACCTCCTGAATTTGCAGGAGGATTCCTGCCCAGTCTCTCTTAAATCTTGAGTAATCTATTCAGCGTTGGTGAGGCCTCATCTGGAATACTGTGTCCATTTTTGGACCCCACACTATAAGAAGGATGTGGACAAATTGGAAAGAGTCCAGCGGAGGGCAACAAAAATGATTAAGGGGCTGGAGCACAGGATTTATTAGGAGAGGCTGAGGGAACTGGGATTATTTAGTCTGCAAAACAGAAGAATGAGGGGGGATTTGATAGCTGCTTTCAACTACGTGAAAGGGGGTTCCAAAGAGGATGGAGCTAAGCTGTTCTCAGTGGTAGCAGATAACAGAACAAGGAGTAATGGTCTCAAGTTGCAGTGGGGGAGGTTTAGGCTGGATATTAGGAAAAACTTTTTCACTAGGAGGGTGGTGAAGCACTGGAATGGGTTATCTAGGGAGGTGATGGAATCTCCTTCCTTAGAGGTTTTTAAGGTCAGGCTTGACAAAGCCCTGGCTGGGATGATTTAGTTGGGGATTGGTCCTGCTTTCAGCAGGGGGTTAGACTAGAAGACCTCCTGAGGTCCCTTCCAACCCTCATATTCTAGGATTTAGAAAAGATTACCCACTGACAGCCCATTTTGCCTGAATAAAACAAAACTGAATGAGGAATGCAGGATTTGACAGAGTATGGGTATTCTCGAGAGCTAGGGTATACTATAGAGAAACGATCAAGTTTGTCCTAAGTGGTAGTAACAGCAACTTAACTGTTGCCAATTCTGGAAGTTTTGCCTAGAGACTAATGTCTTCTTGCCTTCCATGTTTTTTTATTTGTTTGCCATAATTCTCTCTGGTCAAAGAAGTGAAACACTGACAGCTTCTTTGCATTGGGAAGCATACCCTTTTAAATAGCACAAATGCGTTTTAAAAGCACAACTTAGATAGAACTCTAATTTAGTTAAGGATTTTACCATTCAATCTTATTGGATGAAGTAGTCATACTTCACCAGCTCCAACATCTGTGGCCGTATGCAGTATATTCTCCAAGTTCAGCAGCTCATTTTGCTTGCATACAGTAATTGGACTTGTGGCATGTAATTAAGTAGCTTGCAAGCCCTATAGAATGTTTGATTACTTGAAAAGTATTATGCTAATACATGGCAAAGGGGTGCCTAAGAACACAGTATATCTATTGATGGGAAAAATACTTAAAATCTTACACTTCATTGTCACAAAGAGAAGCAAGTAAAACCAGACAAAAGGTAAGGCGAGAACTGGGAGAACAGTGACATAAAAGGTAGCATAAGTGATTAGGAGGATGTACTAGGAAATGGGTTGCCTTCGTTATTTTAACTCCATCAAACTGGCAATCCTTGATTGCTACAGTAGATCATTAAATAATGAACTTTTCTTTGTCATCACCATTGATAAAGCGTTAAGAATTATTCAGCTGTGGATGGGAGTGGTTTTTTTTTTTAAACAACTGGATATTCATGTGTAGTTAGAGAATGAACTGCTATTTCAAGGGATACTAAATATATATGCACATACTATATTCAAAAATGTGAATCAGTAAAATATTTCAAAGACCTCAGCACAGTGTGTGCATACACGGATTCTTGAATAATTATCCTGGCATGTGCTATTGCTTACCTGTAGTTATGTGAGACTAAATTGGGATGTGATAAGAAATTTAAGATGTGTTTCTAATCTTAGTCTCTGTTTTGATGGATGGGATTTTAATTTTTTTAAATGAAAGCTCTCCCAATATAAAATACTGTCAAAATATAAAATGCCACACTGGCCTCTTGAATGTTTTTGGTTTTTTTTAAACTTTAGTCTGTTGGACAAAACACAGGAAAGAGGAAAAGTGACAGAAAAACCAAACACACAGTAGATAGGCTCTGCGGTACTAGTCAATTTGCATACCAACTCTGTGAAGTCAAAAAAGGAAAAAAACTTGGGGATAAGTAGGAGAAAACAAGGAAAAGTCAGGATTTTCTCTTCTCCATAGAGTTCTCTTCTGATAAAAAGGCTTTTAAGACTTAACACTGTACCTGAAGAGTGTAGCTCACAGAAAAAACCCTTTTGGATACCATCTTGTGGCTATATATATAATATTTAAAAGATCCATTTTCATTAATAGAACATCAGTTTTCATCATCTGTATCCATCAAGACACAGATATGAAAGTTCCTTTATACTTTGTACCATACTAGAACCAGTCAAAAGCTTCAAACACTGACAATTTTTTCCATTTCAAATTTTAACCAAAAAACCCCTCCCACACACATTTTTTGCCTATTTTTTTCCAAGGCAGTTAAGGCTAGTCAAAATGTTGGCAAAAAATCAAAATGCTATAAAAATGCAAGAGCATTGCATAATTTAAAAAAAATATATTTAAAACGTTTTTACAGACAGCTGTCCTCTACACTTAGGAGCACTGTTCCTAAAACAACCTGCAGCAGGGCCAAGGGCAAAATCAGTGCTTCTATATCGTGATGCCAACTTTTCCCAACCTAGCGCTAAAAATTTCCCAAATCTTCCCAAATCTGGTGAAAAATTCCTAGCAGTGCTTCTATATCCTGGGAAATTTCACCAGATCTGGGAATTTTTGAATAAAATGTTTCAACTTGGGAAATTGGGAATTTTCATTCAAAACATTTTACTCAAAAATTCCCAGATTTGGGGAAATTTCCCAGGATATAGAAGCACTGGGCAAAATTGGAAGAAAGCTCACCAAAGGCTCAGGTTTGAGTACAAAGTCACCCTCTCTCTAGGTAGGGTTTTATTGCAGGGATTCTTGTTTAATCTAAATTGACATTAATTTGGCATGTCTCTAACTACATTCTTTCCATGGAGGTAACATAAAAACAAAGTACTAACCATACAAGGTAGCACTTCTGTTTCTCTAACATGCAAGCTTCTGGCAAACACACTCTTCCTATCTCCTATGAGAGAAATCCCCATTTTGTCTCCTCCTGCCACTCATGCTTTATGGTGAAGCAAACTCACTACCCATGCTCTTTTCCTTTTCTTCCTCCTACTCCTCTTCCCTCCCACCCCTTTTCAGGTGATGAAACTAAATAGGTTCTGCTGCACTTAATTAGTCCCATTCTTCCTCTCCCCTTTCGCCACCTTAGTGTCTCTGACTGGGAATTAATCCCTAAAACCATAAGCCATTGCATTGGCTGGCACAGTGGGGCCTCATTTTATGGACAACCTGAGTGTGGGGAGCAGCAAAGATTTGAGTTCCTCACCAGGAAATGCCAACACACCTGTAATAATTTAAAGGAGGTTACATGTCAATAACAGGGGAAAGTAGCTATTCTTTGCATTTCCATCTTACATTGGCTGTGTTTTATGACAATTAAACTATGATTGGATGCTTCTCCAGTTTGAGAAGAATTCCAGGAACATGTTGGGATGTTTCTCCTAACTTAGTATATGTTGTACTGCTTTCTTAGCTAGCAGATGAAAAAAGCCTTCCTGATATAGATTGCTACATACTACTCTAAACCTGTAATAAATTTGTGGTTGGCTTTAAGATGCTACCTTTTTAGAATACTGGAGGTTTGGTTTTTGTATATTTTGTAGTTCAGTTACATCTTATCAGAGAGCAAATGCATGGGCCACTATAATTTGAAGACTATGATAGTGATTTCTCCAAGCAGTGCAAGGGATTTAGTCACACAACTTCCAAATTGCATCTCATGAGGTTGTACAGGAACAACAGAGGGCAGAATTTGCCCTGCACTATCTGTAGTGTGGTGGAGATATGTGAGAAAGAAAGGACCCAGCTTGACTTTCAGATCCCAGGCTGATTTTGAAGGGGCTGGCAGCTAGGAAAAAAACAAACCATCTTTGTAATTTTAAACTGAGTGAATATGGTAAGGAATCAAAAAGGCCCACTAAACATGGAACCCTATGACACTATTTTTACAGTTACTTTTCAGAGTAAAACTATACTTAAGAGGCTACCACCTTTCCTTTGTTCAAAACTGGAATCTTTGCTCTTCTTATTGTCATCATGTTTTTTCACTTTTTTATTTTCTTATGTCACTGTGCTACTTCCCCTCATGGACTCATTACAGCTTGTTTCTACTTGAGACAAAGCAGTATGTTTTTCTCCTGTCAGCCATACAGAATGATGGCAGGAGCAGGCCCATTTGTGCTGCTCTTTCTTTGTCTGCTATGTTGGAAAATATTTGAGATGAAGAGTGTCCAGAGAAATTATTCTGCAGTTTTGTTCTTTCCTAGGTTACAGACATAAGTATATTTGTAGGTAGAGGTCAGATGGGGGTAGGGGAAGGAATGGTCATTCTGTTTTAAGGTTTGCCTATAAAATATGCTCTGCCCATGTCTCCATAGGCTGTGCTAGGCTCCTTGGGCTTGGAGAAAAAATAAATGGTGACCCCTCATCAACACCACCCACTTGTGACACCAAATTGAGATATCACAGTAAATTGTGCAAGTCTATGACCCCCCTCTCCTTTTTTACATGCATGAAATAGTTAACAGCGTTGATATTTAAATTATCATCACTGGGCATCTGAGTTAACATCCTAGTGAGCACCTTTCAGAGATATTGTTCCAAGCTTTTTCCAGGCTCAGGTAGGCTATGTCTTTACTGTAAGAAAAAGAAAGCTGTGTTTTTTACATCAGATAGTTGTCTTGACTTAGACTGTAGATGGTCCTTATTTCAAGATGATGAGTCAGCCCAACCTCACTTTAGAGTCTTTTACAACTTGAGTTTTAGACTTTAGCACATGAGATTTGTGTAGAATGTGGAAAGAAGAGAGTCTGTAGTTTCTTTAGGGGTGTACAATACTTATTTTAAGAAAAAGTTCTTATGTTTTCACAAAATCTTGCACATTGTGGAAGCTCTCCTGGTGCCATCTATCTTATTTCATTCAGACAAAATACCCAGTATGTTAAAAAACAAACAATGTTTGGAATGTTTATGACCAACTCACTCACTGAATATGCAGATTATATTCTGCAAAAAGAACAATGTACACACTATTGTAGGCAGGTTGAGTTCCCACCCTGCACCATGCACAGTGGATCTAGTCCAAGCTTACCCACGTCCAAGGATTTGCCTTTGTTGCTAACGTAAATGAGAACAAAATATAAACCTCGACCAACGCTTTTCCTGAAAATGTCTGTTCCTAGGGTTTTTCCCTGTAGAATCCACTGGCTTTGCTTCTAGTTCCTTGTTCCGTAGTCACGCACAAACCTTATTAAACTACTAGGGTTGAGCTAAAAGGACCCATTAGCCTGACAGCCAAGGTGAATCAGCAGAAGAGCTCTGCATCTATATGTAGAATCCTAATACCCTGTTACATCTTTTTAAAAAATTAAAAATATGTAGTAATAATAATGATAAAAACTTTCTTTGCATATTTGGCTATCTAATAATAGTACTTTAGACACTCTCCCCACAGTACGGGGACAGGTAATTAGCACAATGGTGTTTGTTCTGGTTGCTAGTGTAGCTTAACAATATGCAGTTTGTTGGAATCTAGTATTACACATGCGGTATCTCTGAGGGATTAACACTTTTAGCAGTGATGTTTATTAGGAAATAACATATGCATACCCTGGATGTCATTTACTGGGATAAAATGTTCACAACCCTAAATGGAACATGTGTGCATGAAACCTGTTAAGTAAATGATGAAGGGGGAGGGTTCCATGCTTTGAAACCTAGCTGTTTATTTATTTGTTCACATCATGTACTTTTAGAAGGGAAAGAAGACAACATTAACTGATGAGAGGTCAGATCTTAAAGAAGCAAATACAAGACTTTCTTGGTTTCTTGAATTGAAGGTGTGTAGTCATTAGTAAAAACAACCAAGACAGAATATTACCACAGTATATACGAGGATTGGAAAGACCTAGGAAATCCAAGGAGAGAGTGTACATTCACACAACTTTTAGTCCAGACTTAACTAGCGTTCTGTATTGTATCTGTAAATAGCAGGTACAAATGATTGCAGGCACAACCTTACGCCAACAATTATTTGCAACTGTATTTCAGTCACTTGGATATCTAAGTACCTAATTTGCAGGTGCCGTCAGGCTGTGAACGTAACCAAAATTGCACTGACAGTCATTTGTACCTGTCATTTGGAAATGTAAAAATAGAGACCACTTTTGGAAACCCATCCCTTAAAATATAATTTAAATTTACTGGCGAGGAGAGAGGAGATTGTTTTTCTAATGTTGCGATGATGCAAGCTAAGTAGTTTTTATAAAGGAGATCAGTAGACCTGTCCTTATCCTAGAAATTGATGAAAATTAAAATCACCAAAAACTACAGAAGAATGATAGTGCTGTAAAACCTGTGCTCATATTCAAATGTCTAACATTGTTTCTGTCTTTTAGAATGGCGGAGACACAGGTGTTGATGGAGAGGCTGGAAAAAGCTGTAATTCGACTTGAATCATTGTTTTCAGATTCGCACAGATCCATTGGAATGGAGTGTGGAGCTGTAAATGGAGTCAATGGAGGTATGAGTGGCTCTTTCGAGAACTGCATGCCTTTTTTTGGAATGCCAGATATATAGCTTGTAAGTGGAGCATGTTTTTTGTTCCAAGAGAAGGAGAACAATCCCAGCCCTTAAGAGCTGCACATTAGCAGAAAGCAATATTTTTCTTTTTGTAGACTTAGTTGGAACACGTCAGGAGGCATCCTTAATCTTAATCATACATTAGCATGCCCTAGAAAATTCAAGATTTGAACTAATCTTAAATATATAGTCCATATTTCAAGCTTTATTGCTCTGTTTTACTGTTTATATTGTTACAGAGTGCTCACCAGTTGCAAATGTCTGCTGAGGCTAATTAGCAGAAGAAATGAGTGTTCCTGAAAAGTCAGAACATACATTTTACTGAAGAAATCAGCAATGCAAACTTTGGATTTATTTTCCAGCTCCCTGAATTGAATTTCACTGTGCAGAAACACTGCATGTAATTGCCTGATCCCCTTAATAACAGCTGAACTTGTTCTTAAGCATTTGCTCACTAATCGCTGCCACTATCTCAGCATTGGCCTTATTTTGTGCTCTCTTTCATCCTCTGTCCCCAGAAGTGCATCTCCAAAGTCCTGGAGTTTGGAACAGAGGAAGGAAGGCTGGGATCACAATCTACCCACACCTGTCTGTACCGTGTTGCCAAGCCATACTTAACACTGTGCAGCTCTTAAGTTAGACTTTTGGTTGTCCTTGAAATTTCCAGGTTAAGCAAAACTGCATGAATGAATAGTCAGAGAAAAACACATGACCCACACAGAAGCTGGGAAAATAAGTAACTATTAAAAACTGTGTATTTTCAAAACATAGGCTCCAGTCCTGCAATGAGCTCCTTGCGGGGAAGACCCCTGCATCCACAGAAAGCTCACTGTGGGATTGGAGCCATTGTTACTAAGGTCCCTGTTCTGATTATTTTAATTGCAAAGCCACATCTACCCATGAAATTTGCACAACCCTGTGCTTATGGGGCCAGCTACATCAGATGGGGGGCTCACCACTGGGGAAAGTGCCGCTTTAAAATCCTGGCTGGGCTGCACAGGAACTCAACCAGCAAAGCCTGTCTGTGAGAGGTTGTAAATAAACACATCTTCCAGCTGGTCTGGCCCTGCCTATTCTGGAGGCTGCATCCGTCAGTCCCAAGTTTCCTGGAGGACCAGGGGCTACAGGATATTCCCTGTATAGCATGGCTGCCGCAGGCAGTTACCACAGATGTGAGCCCAGAACCTAGGCTGTGCTGGCAGCGTGCATAGAGCCCACATCATATGCAGTGTCACACTCAAGCAATCCGTGAGTTTGGAGAGATGGTAGCCGTTCTAGCAATAGTGTTCATTCTGGGCCATTGTTATGTGTGTGGTGTCATGAGCACAGCTATACGTTATATGCCTGTGATGGTTTGTTTCAGGGCAGATTCTCCCATTCCAAATGGTCTCTATGGCTAAACATGGTGGCCCAAGTTCCTCACCAGAGATGAATGTGGCTCAGTAACATGACACACAGAGTTCCCCATCTGTATTTATTCACGCCACTTTCCTTAACTGTGCCCCTCAAAGATGGAGGCTCTGGGCATACCTCCTAAAGACATGTTTTAAACCACGTTATCACTCAATATCCCTAGATAGTCTTAGAGCTTTACAGTTGCACCTGTCTTATAGTAAGGTCTTTATTTCATTTAAAACAGGAATTCATGTAAAAGCGTATATGTTCTTCCATAGTAATGACCCAAATAATTTACCATTGCTTACTTCAGAATATATGTGTGATAAGTTAGGCTTGAATGTATATTGTATCCCATCTTAATTGGTTAATATCTTTATCATACATGGCTTGATGGAGAAGAGTACACATTTTGGTCCTGAAGATCATGGTGGCAGGCTTGCAGGAAAAACATGCAGTTTCTGAATTACAGAGAGGTCCACAGCAAACTCTAGGATATGATCTCATAAATCAGCAGCTTTGCTTCCTAAAAATAGGTGTAGCTGTGTTCTGTTTTTCTACAGTGTTAGTGTAGTTGATGGGCTGCTGTTTGAGTCTCCGTGCTCCAAAGTAAAAGTTTAAAATGGAGTCTCTTGGAGACTGGCATGGATTTTTACAAAGAATATAAATAGGCTTTGGAAAACATTTTCTTCTCCACCATAAAAATCTTTGTGCGGTAGGTCCCACAAGAAACTTACACATAAACATTTCAAATGGACAAAAGCCCAGAAATCCTTAGAATCGAAGGTGAGAGAAAAGTAAGTGACATAAGGAGAACAGGACAGCCTAGGCTTTCCATCAAGCAGCTTAAGCACAGAGTGCTAAACATAGGCAATTCCAAGTCCTCATAGTCAAAGCTAGTGTTTTCTGTCAAAGGGCCAAAATGCTGTTACTGCAAAAAGAGCTTTCAGAGTTATTAATCAGGGTTCTGCCGTAGTGCAGTGCCAACTGGTTAAGACAGCACTGGGCAAAGCCTGGGGTCCCTTCAGAACAGGCTTCGCTTTTACCAAGTAGAGGGGAAGCTCAGGGAGAGAGGCAGGAGAAAATTTTGACCCTGATTCTGCAAAGCACTTGAGTAGCTTAAATTTGCATATGTGCTGGATCAGGGCCATAGAGAGGATATGACGGCATATCAGGGAGTGAAAAAGGGACTGGAAAACATCCTAGAAAAGATTACTTTCTCTGGCTTAAATGATATATAAGGTTATTCAGAAAGCCAGTTTGGTGTAAGAAACTGACTCTTACCTGGGTTTCCCAGTAGTCCAGACAATCCACGTCCAGTTTAAATGGAACCCACTGTATCAGGAGACAGTAGTATACTCTATATGAAAAATTGTGCTTGTACTCATCAGCTTGGTATGTTAAAGTCATTGAGATTAATGATTTAGTAAAGTTAGATTTTTTCCAGTGACCGGAGGAGCTTTTATCATTAATGGAATTTACAGTTTTGTAAACTCAGACAATGAAACAAGGAGATTCCAATGCTGTGCTTCAGTATACTGATCGCTTAGGAACTGATTCCCTCATATAGTAGAATTGCACTATTGCCATATTGAAGCCCCATCTTACTAGAAATTGACTTACTGGTTTTTAATGTCTGCCAAACAATTTATAAAGCTTCAGGAATGGGTGTGTGGAATAAACATAGCAGTGGTTCAGTACAGATTCCTTTAGGAGGATGACACTTGTTTTATGTATATTAATAGCACTGTGTTAATGAAAAGGTCTAAATCATGCTTATCCGGTCATTCTGACTTTGCAATATTGAAAAATGTTCATTTTAGCACCTGTTATTTTAGCACAAAGGCCGCTAGCCACATACAGTATATAGATTACATTATTTTCACGCTGCAAGCTAGGTTCCACTGGGAGCAATATTGTTTGGTTGTTGCTGGAAATAATGGTGATGCATTAATTTTCACTGATTTTACAAATCAGTGAATATGGTAAAAGATTACAACAATTTTTTCCCATTTCTACAGTATTTTTCCCTCTGGCAGCAAAGGACATATTACAAATTACTGACTTTATGAACCAGTTGTAATGAAATGCCTTTCTCCCAAAGGTGTAGCACCGTACGTAGAAGCCTTTGATAGACTGTTAAATGGGAGTGTGGCTGAGTTTCTCAGGAATAGCAAGATCCTGGAAGGTGATGTGAAGATACATGTGAGTATTTTCCCATTTCTCCCCAGTATAACTGTGGTTGTCTCTAAATACACAAAACCTCCTCTACCAGCCTTGATTGTGGAGAGGGCTATGGAATTCTCATTGCTGTTGCTTTAATTATTATTAGTAGTAGTTCCCAGAGGTCTCAGTCGGATAGAACCGCATTGTACTAGTGGTTGTATGAACACAAAATATGATACAGTCCCTGTCACAAAGAGTTTACAATCCAAGGCACTAATGTAGAAAAAAAAACCTTACACATATGCATTAGCATACACAATATGAGTAGTCCCATTGCATACAGTTCAGCAAGAGCATGAATATTTGCAGGATTGGGGCCTAATTAAAGACAAGGTGCAACAAGTGAATAAAAAGCAATATGAAGTAAGAAGGGTATTAATGTGCACAACTCGGTTCCAGATCTTAAGTTTTCGGGTTTTTTTTATTTTAATCCTCATCTGCTTTCTTTATTTTCAGGACTTTTGCCTATTTTGTTTTGTTTTAAATTATTAAATTGTTTTTAATCTGCCCAATTTTTTAAATCTATGCCTGTTTCTTTTTTCTTTTGCAATAAATTTTGTAACAAGGAAGTTTTATAAAGACAAAGTTAGTTAACATTGAATGTGGTCATTTTATGTGCTGATACCTCCCCTTTTGTGATCTGGGTTTTTATTTTTTTTAAACTGTCTTTTCTAAAATTCAGTGACAATATACTCATTATCTTATACACATTATCTTAATCCCTCCTGGTCCCCCAGCATGAGATACATAACTCTCTGTGGCATGTTTCTCATGCTGAGGGACAAGGATGGGATTCAGATAATGAGGAGGTTCTGATAACAGCACAGAGACCTCTGGCCAGGACTGTGAGGAGGAGCCCCCAGGCATGGGGAGGCCACCCTGCTGCTGAATGGGAATGTGTGGAGCCCTCTGCAGCCCTGTCATGGAAGTGAGTGAGCAGGGCTGGAGAGGGCTCCCTGTACAGCTGCAGGGTCAGTGACACCCAATCCCTGCAGGTGCAAAGTGCAGGGAAGGCTGCAGCCCTGGCAGGGCAGAGCAGAGTCCTGTATGGGGATCTCTGCTGTGCCCCACTAAGACCTCCCTCCCTCACCTTGCATCTGCAGGGATCAAATGTCACCGGCCGTGGCAGTACAGGGGGCCCTCTGCAGCCATGCTGTTATGGGATTGAATGAGTGGGGCAGAGCAGAGACCCCTGGCAAGCACTGTGAGAAGGAGGAGGAGGACAAGCTCCCAGCCCTCGGGGAGACCACCCTGCTGCTGATTGGCTCCTGCCCTCGATTATCTAAACTCCCAATTACTGAGATAAAATCTGTGACCCCCACACTGTTTTGATAATCAGAAGTATACTGTATTTTCTAAAAAGAAAAGGAGTACTTGTGGCACCTTAGAGACTAACACATTTATTTGAGCATAAGCTTTCGTGAGCTACAGCTCACTTTCTGTGGCAGAGGGACAAAGGATGGATTCATCTGATCACAGCTTGCAACATCCTGTCTATCCTGGTAATGTCATAAAGCTACATGCAAATGGGGGGCTCATCGCTCAAAGTCAGTTAGCTGATCTGAGTTGGGGGTGAAAGAGGGTCAGGGATTTTCCCTCATCTCAATAGAGCTGTGCGACCGTGCCTTTCACCGTATGAATTAATCCTTGCCTAATTCACTGCTGCTGCTACTCTACCCCACAAACCCTGTAGCAAGGGAAACATGCAGCATCCACTGAGTTTGCAAAGACAGGGTGTCTCACCTTAGCGGCTGAGAGCATCATATTCAAAAGACCCTTGCACCCAGTCTGCTCAAGGTACAAGAGTTCTGAGGTTGCTCTCTGAACTGGGTCTCTTGTATGGTTTTATACATTATTGTCCAATAGGGTTAGAGTGCCTCAGTCAGGAAGCTCTAGCATATTGGAATGGATCAGGAGATCAGGCAGATCCAGAGTCTGACTGTCTTTAGAAATTGCTACAAAATCTGGCTCTTCAAAAAAGCCTTCCTCCCATAAGAATGACACTCCCAACACTTGTAGCCTGAAGCCCCTACCAGCAAAAAATAAAACAAAACAAGCTAAAAAAGGGAGGGGAATTCCCTAGGTGCTATGGGAATACAAATTATAAAATAATAATAAAATATTTTTAAAAACAAAAACCAGGCCCTAAGCAGAGATTTGACCTCAAAAATAGACAAGTGCCAGAGCCACCATGAAGTTCACTATGAACTTCACTATTGCAATTGATGGGCAGCAGTATAAAACCCCATGATAAATAGGAAACCTTAGTGTTGCATCCTAACAAACAAACAAAACAATCATAGAATCATAGAATCATAGAATATCAGGGTTGGAAGGGACCCCAGAAGGTCATCTAGTCCAACCCCCTGCTCGAAGCAGGACCAATTCCCAGTTAAATCATCCCAGCCAGGGCTTTGTCAAGCCTGACCTTAAAAACCTCTAAGGAAGGAGATTCTACCACCTCCCTAGGTAACGCATTCCAGTGTTTCACCACCCTCTTAGTGAAAAAGTTTTTCCTAATATCCAATCTAAACCTCCCCCATTGCAACTTGAGACCATTACTCCTCGTTCTGTCATCTGCTACCATTGAGAACAGTCTAGAGCCATCCTCTTTGGAACCCCCTTTCAGGTAGTTGAAAGCAGCTATCAAATCCCCCCTCATTCTTCTCTTCTGCAGACTAAACAATCCCAGCTCCCTCAGCCTCTCTTCATAAGTCATGTGCTCTAGACCCCTAATCATTTTTGTTGCCCTTCGCTGGACTCTCTCCAATTTATCCACATCCTTCTTGTAGTGTGGGGCCCAAAACTGGACACAGTACTCCAGATGAGGCCTCACCAGTGTCGAATAGAGGGGAACGATCACATCCCTCGATCTGCTCGCTATGCCCCTACTTATACATCCCAAAATGCCATTGGCCTTCTTGGCAACAAGGGCACACTGTTGACTCATATCCAGCTTCTCGTCCACTGTCACCCCTAGGTCCTTTTCCGCAGAACTGCTGCCTAGCCATTCGGTCCCTAGTCTGTAGCGGTGCATTGGATTCTTCCATCCTAAGTGCAGGACCCTGCACTTATCCTTATTGAACCTCATCAGATTTCTTTTGGCCCAATCCTCCAATTTGTCTAGGTCCTTCTGTATCCTATCCCTCCCCTCCAGCGTATCTACCACTCCTCCCAGTTTAGTATCATCTGCAAATTTGCTGAGAGTGCAATCCACATCATCCTCCAGATCATTTATGAAGATATTGAACAAAACCGGCCCCAGGACCGACCCCTGGGGCACTCCACTTGACACCGGCTGCCAACTAGACATGGAGCCATTGATCACTACCCGTTGAGCCCGACAATCTAGCCAGCTTTCTACCCACCTTATAGTGCATTCATCTAGCCCATACTTCCTTAACTTGCTGACAAGAATACTGTGGGAGACCGTGTCAAAAGCTTTGCTAAAGTCAAGAAACAATACATCCACTGCTTTCCCTTCATCCACAGAACCAGTAATCTCATCATAAAAGGCGATTAGATTAGTCAGGCATGACCTTCCCTTGGTGAATCCATGCTGACTGTTCCTGATCACTTTCCTCTCATGTAAGTGCTTCAGGATTGATTCTCTGAGGACCTGCTCCATGATTTTTCCAGGGACTGAGGTGAGGCTGACTGGCCTGTAGTTCCCAGGATCCTCCTTCTTCCCTTTTTTAAAGATTGGCACTACATTAGCCAATGACATGGGCTAATTTACATATGCAATCCCGAATCTCCTCTATGGTAATGGGTACACTGCAAATCCAGCCGCAGAACTCTGCTAATTGAGTAAATCCTCTCTAAGCTGGCCACCATTTGACATACACAAATTAGTCCACTTAAAAGAATACTTAAATGAAAAGATTTAATCTTCCTGAAAATGTGGGCAGTGCTGACATATTGTGGGTGCTCCTGGAATATAAATACAATAATAATTAAGAGTGTTTGTTCAGAGCTATAGAAACTATTAGTAAGTTTCCATTGTATAAAGAAAATGGGATTCTGTTTGTAACCTGTTAAAATATTCTGAAATTTTAGTCTTTGAATTTACAACATGAAACACAGACTATAGTTGCTTTATGTTTCTACTTGCTGCTGCAATAACATCTGTGCTTTACTGTAACAAGCAGAACCAGGAGTGTTTTTCTTCTGGGTGTCTTATAGACCATGTGTCCTAAGCATTATGCTTGCAGCTGCTGTCTCTTTCACATAATAAGCTGAAGGGAAGGTTGTATTTTGTTTCAAAAAACACCTGTTGCCTAGAAAACCTCACATACCTGATTGATCAGGATGGTAATATGAGATAGAGCTCATAGGGGACATATTATGCTAAAGAAATAAGGGATTTAATGTGATGCATTTCATGTTTATTGCTGTAAGAATGGTGTGGTTTGTGTTTCTGATGAAAGGAAGAGTACAGCTACATCTCATGTCCGCTGCAGTGCCCCATTCCTGTGTTTTTCTTAGCTTACTGTATGCTAGTCTTTGGAAAGAGAACAAAATAAAAAAGAGAACTGATAACTAGCTTTCGTAAGCCCTGGTGAACATAACAGCGCAGTGGATTTCAGAAAGATTAGTTCACTGAAGAAGAGTTCGGTGTAGACCCAATCCAGTTAGTAGTAGAATGATTTTGAATTCAAACTATAGCATGTCTAGTGATGATTATTTTGGGAGGTCAAATGCATTAAAATAGCTAACCACATCAAAAACCAAAAGCAAGGATTTTTGTATAGCCTATTGAAAACAAGCTATATTAAATGTTTACGGCCAGATCTTTGGCCTTGCTGAGCCCCTGTGGTGATGCATATTGGCCACAAAACAGGTGTAACCGGCTATCTGGCAGTGTATAACTGGGGAAACCAACTCTAATCCATGCCTCTCAGAGCCCCTGAGGCATAGTGAGGCTGCTCTAACTTGAGTCCAAGGATGAAAAGGTGCAAGGAATCAGGGGAGTGCAAAGATGGCCTCCTGGTTTAAACTGCACTCGTGTGGATATTCCAGCAGCCACAGATAGCAGGAGCAGAGGTGCATCAGTGACATCCCCTTTTGCCTCTGGGTGAAGCTGTCCCTGCTGGCACACAGGGGAGGGGATGGGGTGATTTTTATACATACATACACCAGCAGAAATTAATCAACCCCCCCTGTATATTGTGTGTGACATTTAAATTGGGTTTCTAGGTAGTTTCTTGAGAAGAAAGATCTTGGAGTCATTATGGATAGTCCTCTGAAAACATCCACTTCATGTGCAGTGGCAGCCAAAAAAGCTACCAATGTTAGGAACCGTTAGGAAAGGGATAAATAATAAGACAGAAAATATCATATTGCCTCTATATAAATCCATGGTATGCCCACATCTTGAATACTGCATGCAGTTCTGGTTGCCTCATCTCAAAAAAGATATATTAGAATTGGAAAAGGTACAGAGAAGGGCAACAAAAATGATTATGGGTATGGAACAGCTTCCGTATGAGGAGAGATTACAAAGACTGGAACTGTTCAGCTTAGAAAAGAGACGATGAAGGGGATATATATCCAACGTCAGTAAAATCATAAATGGCATGGAGAAGATGAATCAGGAAGTGTTATTTACTCCACATCACACAAGAACTAGGGGTCATCCAATGAAATTAATATACAGGAGGTTTAAAACAAACAAAAGGAAGTACTTCTTCACCCAACACAGAGTCAGCCTGTGAAACTTGTTGCCAGGGGGTGAAGGCCAAAAATATAATGGGATTCAACAAAAAATTAGATCAGTTCATAGAGGATAGGTCCATCAATAGCAGTTAGCCAAGATGGTCAGTAATGCAGCCCCATGCCCTAGGTGTCCTTAGCCTTTGACTGCCAGAAGCTAGGAGTGGACAATGGGATGGATCACTCAATGATTGCGTGTTCTGTTCATTCCCTCTGAAGTACCTGGCATTGGCCACTGTCAGAAGACAGGATACTTGGCTAGACCTGACTACTGGTCTGATCCAGTATAGCTGTTCTTATGTTCTAGGAAGGTCTTGTAGTTCAGGCACTGGCCTGGGATTTAGGAGATTTGGGTGCAGTTCCTAGCTCTGCCACAGACTTTCTGTGTAACCTTGGGCAAGTCACTTAGGCCTAGATTTTCAAAGGTATTTAGGTGCCTAACTCCCAATAAAAATAAATGGGAGTTAGGTGCCTACATACCTTTGAGGATCTGGATCTTAATCTCTGTTCCTCATCTGTAAAATGGGGATAATAATCCTTCTCCCCCACATACTTTCTCTATTTAGATTTTAAATGGATCAGGCAGGGACTTTCTCTTGCTGTGCATATACACCACACTTAGCACAATGGGTCCCCAATCTCAATAGAGGCCACTAAGCACTATTGTAATGCAAATCATTATAGGTGCTGACTCTGTGGGTGCTCCACGGCTGGAGCACCCAAGGAAAAAAATAGCAGGTGCTCAGCACCCACTAGCAGCCAGCTCTCCTCTTACCCACAGAACCTCCTGTCCGCTGGTGACCCCGCCAATCAACTCCTACCCCTCCCTCCCAGCGCCACCTGCCGCCACGATCAGCTGTTCCACGGCATGCAGGAGCCGCTGGGGGAGAGGAGTGGGGACAAGGTACGCTTGGGGGGAGGAGGTGGAACTGGGCGAGAAGAAGCGGGTTAGGGATGGGGCCTTGGGGGAAGGAGTGGAGTAGGGGCAGGGCCTGGGCAGAGCTGGGGCAGGAAGAGGTGGGGTGGGAGCATGGGAGGAAGGAGTGGAGTGGAGTGGGAGCAGGGCCCGGGGTTGAGCGGGCATTGAGCACCCCCAGGCAGAGGGAAAAGCCGGTGCCTGTGCAAATCATTAATGATGGAATCTCATGTCAGTGTTCATGTACCAGGATTCAGCAAATGCTATAGGTGAACATGTACATGCAAGGTCAGACTAATGCAAGAAACATGGTTATGTGGGAGACAGACAAGATTGTCCATGATCTTTGCAGGCTGTTGTATCCTTGCTTTGTGCTGTTCACATTTTTCACAGAAGATATTAATGTGCCTTGCTTCAAAGCAGTTAATGGTGACATGACATATCTGCAGCCACCTTGCTTTGTCGTGGGCTGTTGCTTCCCAGTTGTTGGGATCAACCTGATATACTTTCACGTTTGACTTCAGTGTGTCTTTATATCATTTCTATTGGCCACCACGAGAACAGGTACCTTACATTAGATGATCATAAAATATGGTCCTGAGTATTCTCAAATTGGCAATAGAACGAGATGCCCAGACTAATGCAGCTGAGTGTTTATGAGGATGCTTTGAATGCCAGACATTCGACAATGATTCAGGATTTCGATATTGGGAATCTTGCCCCACCATTTGATCCTGCAAATGGACCAAACACAGCACATGTGGAACTGATCAAGTTTCCAAATCATTAATAATAATTAGACTAAGGGAAGGTAACTTTCTTTTTCTTCCTGTTGGTAACTACCTACAAAATAAGTAATAATCTACATCTGTTCATGACAAGCATTTTATTGTAAGATATAACACTCCCTGTACTCAAATCATCTGTCCTTTACAGGGAGACGTGTAGAAGTAGACATTGGACTTTCATGGTAATGA
The DNA here is from genome assembly GCF_965152275.1 of Natator depressus. Classification (NCBI taxonomy): domain Eukaryota; kingdom Metazoa; phylum Chordata; order Testudines; family Cheloniidae; genus Natator; species Natator depressus. The sequence goes on from NC_134235.1 coordinate 109,738,303, forward strand.
TTTTTCAACAGGATCTCCTTTCTGTGATGGGCAGAAAACACTTTTACAATTTATATTGCCTAATTTAACCACGCACTATCAAACCTATTATTTGGCTGATTCCTCATTAACAAGGCAATGTGCTTACAGGGCAGCAGAATGCACACGTGTACTCTCATGTTGATCTTGCTGTGCCCACAGGCTGTGTGGTTTCAGGCATTGTGCTAAAAGTTGAGTCAGGACTCAAAGTAGAGAATGATGTCAGTCTGCCCAATGAGAAGCATGCAGCAGGGCTATCTCTCAGCTGTTGAAAGCAAACACTAGATAGAACAGTTTTCAGGGTAGGGAAACAACAGAGCAAAAGAAAAAAGAATGAAGCAAAAATATTTTTAAAATATTCAAAATACACTTTTGTAAAATAAAGAGAAAATTAAATAAAAAATAGTCTTAATATGATGTTGATCGAAAAAAACAATATTAAAAAAATCCAGAAATTCTCAAAGTTAAGGTTGCTTTAGTAATCCTGACTTAGCTTTATTGCACATCCTACATCTGTTCCATAAAATATTACATAATATAAATTTAAATCTTAATGTATTACTGGTTAAGAAGACAGACAGGAATACAAGATACTACATATGTGCAATGTGGCCAAATTACCAATGCAATACCCACATTTACTTGTGGAATTTCCTGACTTTTGATTGCTTGGAAGCAGCTCCCATGGAAGTCAATCAGAATCTTTCTGTTGATTTTAATAGCAAATTGGATTGGGTTCTTTGTTTCTTAACCTTAATGTTGCAGTAATGCCAGCTTTATCTTAAAAAGGAGGAGAAAAAAAGTCCAACAGACACTGCTTAAAATCGGGAAATGGTGCCCAGCATGCCTAGCTGTGCATTGCTGGCACCAGAAGCATGCACCTGTAAGTTTTGGGGGCGGGGGGGGAAGAATTCTACTGGGAGTCCTCCAGATGGCATTTGTTAAGTCAGAAGATGAAGAACCCAAAAACAAAAATAGTCAATCTATCAACAATTCTATACAACCTGCTTCCTTAGGCTTGGATTCTGCATAAATTTACACACATGCTTAAGCATGCACATTGTCCCACTGAAACCACTGGGACGGTTTGAGGGAGGGAGTAGAGTTAAACACATGCATAAGTGTTTGCAGGATCACGACCTTAGACTGTAAGCCTCTCAGGACAGGGACAGTGTCGTCTTCTGTGTTTGTACAGCACTGAATACTGTGGGATCCTCATCTCAAAATGGATGTTGACAAAATAGGGAAGGTTCAGACAGAGGCTGATTAAGGTTTTGTGGGGCCCTGGCCAGAGCAAGTGTGGGGGGCCCTCCCAATGGTCCCGCCCCCATTCCGCTCCTTCTGCTTGCGGCCCTGCCCCTGGCCCTACACCATTCTACCCTGCCCACTGCGGCCCCTGTTTGCTCCCTTCTGCCACCCCCCACTGTGGCCCCAAGACTGGAGAAGCTCTGTTCCCCTGCCCCAGCCCCGGGGCCGCAGTGGGGAGTGAGAACTCCCCCAGCCCTGAGGCTGCGGCAGGGAGTCAGAGCTCCTCCATCCCGGGGCTGCAGCCGGGGTCTGGATGCTGGGCGCTGCTTCTGCCGAGGGGCAGGGTCGGGACATTGGGGCTTCCCCTGCCCCGTCCGCCCTGTGGTATCTGCTGGGGAGTCCTCTGGGGCTTCCCCCACTGCCTTGTGCTTCCGCCAGAGAGTGGGGTTGGGGCGTGGGGGCTTCCCCCACCACGCCTGGTGCTGCTGCCAGGGCTCCGGGCTTCTGCTGCCCCACGGCAGATGTCTGCTGGGGCAGGGCGACCATTTTCCGGGACCCCCCCAATTGGCTGGGGCCCCTGGACACGGGCCCTGTCGGCCTGTTGGCTAATCCACCACTAGGTTCAGAAAAGAGAAGAATTATTTGAGATCTGGAAAATCTGCCTTAAATAAGAGATTAAAGAAGCTTCATCTGCGTAGTTTATCCAAGAGAAGGTTAAGAGGTGACTGGAAGCTGAAGTAGACAAATTCAGACTAGAAAGAAGGTGCAGGTAACAGTGAGGGTGATTAACCACTGGAAAAATATAGGAGGGATGTGGTGGATTTTCAGGCACTTGAAGTCTCTAAATCAACATTTGAACTTTCAAATTTCAGCAATTTTTGAGGTATGATAAAAACTGATGGTGAGAATAGAAAATAATGTTGTCGAGTTTTTTTTTGTAATTCCCACAACAGCTGAACATAATCAGCTTCAGTTTAAAACAGACATCTTCTGTGCAGAAACCAAACATGAAAAATATCAGCCCATAAGAAGAATTTTGGGGGAAGTCACAAGTGAGTAAAAATAGGGGTCGGGTGGGAGTGTGGTATAACTTAAGCCTTTTCTGCATTTTTAATTCTAGAGGTGGCATCCTCAACCCTGCTCTGTCTCCTTTTTGCTTGGTTAACGGGCGTGAATGTCATAAAGGGGTCCTAAAAGCCCCGCTTGCAGCTGGGGGAGGGTTCCTTTGGCGCACACACTGCAGAAGACAGCTGTCGGGTTGCCTTCCAAGGAGCCCATTCTAAGCCCCAGGGTAGGGGGCTTGTCAGGGGTGGCACTGCAGCCGGCAGACTTTGGAGGTTGACAGCCATTAGGAAACGGTTCCCAAACCTCTTCTCTGCATGACCCCATTTTCAGATGTATTGTTTCCTATGACCCCAGACAATCTGAAGGATGCCATTTTAAAACAGTGTCCTGTGCACAGTATCACCTCGTAGGTGCAAGATCAGGCTCCATAGAGGATGCCGTTTTGTTCTGCACATCAGTGGTGTCCACCATGGAGTGTGATCTCGCAGACACCATACATGTGAGGTCATGCTGTACAGAAGATGCCATTTTACAATCCTGCACACTCAGGATTGCTGTGACCCCACCCACAAACGGAGCGACACCACTAGAGGTGTCCGCCCGTAGATTCGGAACCACTGCAGGAAGGCAATCCTCCTTAAAGCTCTCCTTTGCTGTGATGCCTGTAAAAAAAAAAATGACAATGATGAGGCTCCTTTGTGTTCTAAGACCACTGCATATCATGCTGACCAATACTGTCTCATTGTTTCCTTGCACTGTCTGCATGTATCTATTGCTTGTTTCTTGTCTTATACTTAGATTATAAATTCCTTGGGGCATCTGTTTTTCCCCCTATGTTTGTACAGTGCCTAGCATAGTGGGGCCCTTGTCCATGACTAGGGCTCCTAGGAGCTATGGTAAAATAAATAATAAGAAGTCCTGAAAGGGGGCCATACCTTAGACAGCCCCAAGGCTAACTTATGCTGGGGACCTCTTCAGTCCCAGACAGCCCGAGATTGGGAGAGTACAAAGGTGGGTTAAAGCCGCCATAGCCACCCATCCTTCTAGGCTGGGAGTTCTGTGCCTGTCACAGTGCTAGCAGACTCCTATGTAGTCCTCGCCAAAACAGAAAGCTGCCCTGATCCAGCAGAAAATCTAAGGGGGAATGGCAGAATTAGTATTACCTGCCCTCCGCATCAGGGCAAGCTCCCCGCGTCAAGCTATAGTTGACAGCTTCTTGCACCATTGAATCTGGCCTGTGGTTTTAATTTCTCTCACAGTGAAGGAGAATGTATTATTATTTTTTCATCTCAGAGCTGCAGTGCTACTGAGCCCAGTTTTTCAAGTTGAGAATAATATACCCCTCAGTGTCCATTTTTAAAGCTTTTCCTCTGATGCTGAACAGTGGTTCCCCTCTCTTATGCTTGATTGGAGTTATTTGTTTTTACAGGCAGTGAACAAGCTTTTTCATTAATTTTCAATCTCATTTTCTCCAGGAACCACGTGCCTTCACTGCCCTGCATAACTCCTCTCCCCCTCCCCTCCCCCCGCTTTTTTTTTTTTAGTTGGTGGCTGCAACTGTTTGAGTCGCATAGAAATGCTGGGTTTGGAAACTGGGGGTCATTTATTGCAGTCAGCATATATGCAAACAATGAGTTCAGAATCTGGCTCTTCAGTCAGTTTCTAGAAAAAAGGAGTTCAGTGAATAATGAGTATTAACAAGGCACAAGAGAAACTGATGTGCCGTTTGAATGTTGTTTTAAATAAGCTGGGAGTGATGTTGCGGGAGGGGGGAGCGACTGGTATTGTAAATGTGCATTTGCCTCTTTTTGTTCAGATTGAAGCATATTATCAGTATGTCCAGTTTCATGAATGCTGGAGAATAAATTTGGGTAGAACAATCCTGTTGTTGCTAACTTCTGTTATCATATGACATCATAAACTATACTATGTCACTTCATAATCAATCTGAACTATGCACACATACACACAAAAACACAAGTGGGTAATGCAAAAATTTATTTAGTTATTTACAAATTTAATTTCACATTTCTCAACAACTCCTGGAGGTGCAGTAAAATAGATTGGTACAGGGTCTTGAAGTCAGTAGTTAAGTCTGAAATCTTTTTATAGCCTTCTATTTAAGGAATGACCTTAGGTCAAATTCTGCTCTCAGCTATATCACTGTGAACCTGGAATAAATCAATGGAGTTACTTTGAATTTACATCTGGTATAACTGAGGACAGAATTTAGTCTCCTGAGCTTATTCTTATAAAATACCTGTTTAACGGAGACCAAGGGTGACTGCAGAAACTGCATATTTCTTTGTAATCAATACTTTAAATTAAATCAGAGCCCAAAATATTCAAACATGGTGCCTAAAAGTAGACCCCTAAGTCCATATTTAAATACCTAGGACTGGTCTACACTACAAACTTGCATTGGCACAGCTGCATTGATGCAGCTGCACTGTTGTAGCGCTTCTGGTGAAGACTCTCTAAGCTGACGGAAGAGAGCTCTCCTATTGACTTAAAAACTCCACCTCTGCGAGAGGCAGTAGCTACATCGGTGGGAGAAGCTCTCCCGCCGACATAGTGCTGTCTACCCAGAGGTGTTAAGGTCAATATAACTATGTTGCTCAGGGGTGTAGATTTTTCACACCCCTGAGCAATGTAGTTATACCTAAGTAAGTTTGTAGTGTCAACCTGGCCCTAGATAAATGGCCTGCTTTAGTGCTTTTCAGAGATGCTGAGCACCTGCAACTCCAAGTCATGAATTGGAGAACCCTGGGTACACAGTACCTCTGAAAGTCAGGCCACTCTTTAGCAGAAGGGTACCTAAATATAGTTTTAAGTGCCTTAACTTTAAATACCTACATTTGTAAATTTTGGCCTGGGAGTCTTCCAAAACCATATAAATGGAAATCAAATTCAACGGAGCCAGGATTCTGACAAATTACTTACTTTGAATGGTATCAGTGATTTCAGTAGGGCTACTCACAGAGAAAGGTGGGTAAGGGTGTAAAAATCTAGACCAGGGATCGGCAAACTTTGGCACACGGCTTGCGAGGGTAAGCCCCCTGGCAGGCCAGGCCGGGCCGGTTTGTTTACCTGCCGTGTCCACAGATTCGACCAACCGTGGCTCCCTCTGGCCACGGTTCACCACTTCAGGCCAATGGCTGTGGGAAGCGGCACGGGCTGAGGGATGTGCTGGCCGCTGCTTCCCGCAGCCCCCATTGGCCTGGAGCAGCAAACCGTGGCCACTGGGAGCTGCGGTCAGCTGAACCTGCGGACACGGCAGGTAAACAAACCAGCCCGGCCTGCCAGGGGTTTTCCCTGCACAAGCAGCGGAACAAGTTTGGGAACCACTGGTCTAGAGTCATCTGCATAGAGACATCAATGGGACCAGAAATTCACCCTTACTTTCTGCATGGGCCAATGAGAGAAAGATGGTGGTCGTTTGCCCGCTTTGCTTTTCCTTGACCAGTTCAGTTACTAGCCCAGTGTTTAGAGAATTGCCAGTGACTAACATTTGGCCCAGTTATACAAACCAAAAAAACCAAACCAAACCAAAAAAAAGCAATCAAATTATTCAGCTGTACAGCATACATATTGTCTCTGCAGCTGCACTGGGTAGTTTGCTTGTTCCTGTTTAATCAAAGCTCCATTCTTTCTCCATTTCTTCCTTGTCCCTTAAAGCCACCAGGAGGTCATACTTCTGAAAGAGTAGCCTCTTCACTCTCAAAAGGCTCTTGAAAACAGACAAGTATCTCAGAGGCAAGACCATTTTCTCCTTTTGGTGGTTGAACTCTTTCTTACAATTCTTAAAAGAAAGAACGGAGTATTAGCTCATGGTAATGTTGTGACCCTCAGTCAGTTGGGGTGTTTATTGCTATAATGTGTGTGTAAGATAGAATAAGATGTTTAAGCTGGAAGAAAAAGTAACACATTGATGCTCTTAGAGCCAACTTTGTGATTGGCATCATTTGAGCTTCACCAGGTTGTCCCCCTGACCATCTTGGCTAACAGCTATTGATGGACTTATGTGTTTTATTGTCTATAAAATGTGCTTATGACGAGGTAAAGCCACAGCCTGGAAAAAGGTGAGGGATTGATTTCCAGGCAGGCCCTCCTGAGACACTCCCTTGTGGCAGGACCATCCCGCCCCAGGATTCTGGCCTTGGCTCGCCCATCTCAGTATCCCTCAGATCACCCCACCACTGCACTTTAAGCCAAAGCCATCCATGTTCCAGGCTCAGTTATTAAAATACGGGCTTCAGAATAACCCTTTACAATCTGAAAAGAAAGTTCCAATTTAATAGCTCAAAATTTATCACTTAGCTCTGTCATCTTCTGCCAGTCCAGACTCTTCCATCCCACTCATCCTTCAGAATGGGGTACCAGGCTTCCTTCCATGTCCTCTTAATATACTCAAGGCCCAGTGATGGATTACCTTATGGGCCCCTGGGGCCTGTCCCCAGGGGCCCCGGCGAATTGGGGGGCCCCTCAGGATTGCCGGAACTCTGGCCGCACCCCCTGCCCCACCCCCTCTCTCTCCCTGCCACCCAGCTCCTCCCCCTGAGGCACCGCTCCCTGGCTAGGCCGGACGCAGGAGTTATAGGGTGAGCATATTCCCTACACACCCCGTACGGCGCTGCCCCCCGAATCCCTCTCCCCCCTCCCTCCCACTCGGAGCTACCAGCCCCTCTCCTTCCCCTCATTTTACACATGGGTATAGTGATACGCACAGAGGTTAGTGAATTACCTACAGTCAAGCACAAAGTGAATCAAGTATCACTGCTAGTTAGTTAGAGAACTCAAGAGTCCTGACTGCCAGTCTCCAACACTTACCAATAGATACTGTTTTAATAAAAAAACTCATGTCTCAGCTATTACAATATTTGGCACTTAGGCAGAGTTCTCTGGCATAATGCTGTGTTATGTGTACAGACATCTGCAGCTGCCACACTCACTCACCTGAAATTACAGGCTCCAAAACTACTGTCACAAGTATCAGCAGGGTTATTAATTCAAAACCAAACAATTTATTGACAAGGTGACAACTTTAAGATAGCCAAATTTTTAGTGCGGTGACCCATTTATTTTCATTCATATTTATTTCTATGTTAACTGTTTTACATCAGTGTTTGATTCTTTGACATGTAAATAAACAAGGCTCCTGCCCTCAGCAGCTTACGATCTAGTGTTTTCCCAATAAATATTTATTTTATACTTAGTATTTTTAAATTTCAAGCTGCTTTATAAAAGCTAAATAATCAATCCTCACTCTCTGCTTGGGAGGTAAGTAAGTAAAAATCATTTTATGATGTGGAAACTTAGACAATGCAAAGTTATGCCAGAAGCAAAGATCACCTAGCGAAGAAGAGAACTCATTTTTCTGGCTCCACAGCCTGTGCTGAGATGCTCTTACTACATCAGCTTCTCAAACTACTTAAAAAGAAAAAGTTACATCTCGTATCTGTGTTAAACAGGAATAATTGAAGTATTTTAAATCGTTACATGTTTTTCTTTATTAAACAAGTTGCAATAAGATAGGCAGTTCTAACTTACTTAAAACAATAAAGGCAGTAAAATAAAGTGTAGCAACTGTACACGGTTCCTTTGTTGTCTTCAATAAATACCCCCATAGCTGTTTTTTTCCAGACAGCCCAGTATGTTATATATAAGCTATGTAGGCTTTTCGCAGCTCCCCTCTCACCCTCACTCAGATTCATTCCTTCCCCATTTGAATTGGCCTTTTAGACAGCCAAAATTTCCCCTCTCTTTTAAACATATATACACACTGCTCCTTTGCTCCCTGTATTTGTATACAGACCTTCGCTTCTAGGGCCCCCCCGAATCCCTCTCTCCCCTCCCCCCGCACAGAGCTGCTACCGCCCCAAGTCCCTTTTTTGCAAAGCTGGGCATTTATCCCATTTGCTCTTGCCAATTGATGATGGACAAATACCTAGTTTTGCCAAAAAAGTCAGGACGTCCAGGGCAGGGCTTAAAAAGGGGACTGTCCTGGCCAAAATAGGACGTATGGTCACCCTAGACTGTAATAAAAGCCACCCAGGGAGCCTGTGGAACCCCGGACCCTCCACCTGCCCTGGGCAAGGAGCCGGGGTGCCCGAGAACAGCCCCCGGCCCATGTCCCAGCTTCCCAGGGTGCGCTGTCTAGGACAGGTGGAGGGTCCAGGACTCCCCACAGCAGCCCAGGCTCTCTGGGCAGCTCTTACCACAGCCCGGCTTCTGGCCAGGCCAGGAGGCAGGGCCATGGGGGGAAAGGGAGAAGCAGAGGATGGGGCTCCATGGTGGGGTGTGTGTGGGGGGGGGCAATGTTCTTTGTGCCCAGGGCCCCAATAAATCTTAATCCACCTCTGTCAAGGCCCCAAATGAAGAAGCTGAATAAATAGCATCCAGCCATCCTGGGCCTAAACAAAACTCCCATGCAATCAGTGTCTGCCCTCCCTGGCCTGGGCTTAAAATCCTAGTCCATCCTGGGTCCTTCCCCAGGACCCTGTCCCTGTACAGAAGAGCGGGCTACAGGGTAATTCCCTGATCCTTTTACCCAGTAGCTGTCTACTGCTTCCTTCACCAGGGGACTCTGGGAAGCACCATGCAGCTATCCCAGAGAGCTCCCATCAGTACACATGTACCCACACACATACACTGTCCTAACTACTTCAAGGCTCTTTATAGAGGCCAGGTACTGTCTATGAGGCCCCATTGAGAGGCAGCTAATTAGTCACAGGTGAACTGAACCCAGTCCCTCTTAACAGGGCCAGTCATCCTATGACAGGATCCTTGCTATCCCTGGCCAGACAGGATATATAAGGAAGAAAAAACTGGGTCATAGGGGAAGAACACTGTGGCCTCTTTCTCCTTGGCTGGTTGAGGCAGGGAAAAGTCTGGGGATAGCAAGCAACATTTTTCAGCTGAGTTGTTATTTTGTGTTGTTTATCTCCTTTGTTATGAATAATCTACCATGCAGGGACCTGGGCATGGAGTTTGCTTCCCTTTCTGGCTGCTGGAACAGCCCCCCAGCCTACAGCGCTCATATTCCCAAACTCAAGGTGCAGGTATTAAATGTATACACATTCAGAATTTATAGTTTGCAAAGATAATAAAAAGAACAAGCATTGCCCCAAAACAAAGCGAATTACCACCACCACCACAGCCTGAGAGGAGGGATGGACTTACCATTGCCTAGGACCATGCCTGCACTACAGAATTGAACTGTTCCTAACTGAATGGGTGGTATAGAACTGGGTCAGGCACAAATGGCTCAGCGTAACCTTGTCAGTTCACATTCTGAACCAATGAAGCTTTGCCCAGTGTCCAAACTAGCACTATTGTAAACAGTTCAATTGCAGTATCTTTTCTAAGCTTCGCTCCCAGAGTTCCTGGCACCACTACCAGAGCAGTGCATTCAGGGAGACATCAAAAGCCAGTAGTGAACAAAAATAAGAAAGGCCATATTGGATCAGACAAATGGTCCAGTATCCTGTCTTCTGACAGTGACCGGTGCCGGATGCTTCAGAGTGAATGAACTGAATAGGGCATTTATTGAGTGATCCATCCCCTATCGTCGAGTCCCAGCATCTGGCAGTCAGAGGCTTAGGGACACCCAGAAAATAGGGGCTAATAGCCATTGATGGACATAGCCTCTGTGAACCTATCTCATTCTTTTTTTGAACCCAGTTATAGTTTTGGCCTTCACAACATCCCCTGGCAATGAGTTCCACAGGTTGTCTTTGCATTATGTGAAGAAGTACTTCCTTTTGTTTGTTTTAAACCTGTATTAATTTCATCGGGTGACCCTTGGTTCTTGTGTTATGTGAAGGAGTGAATAACACTTCCTTATTCACTTTCTCCACGCCATTCATGATTGTGTAGACTTCTGTCACATCTCCCCTTAGCTGTCTCTTTTCAGACAGTCCCAGTCTTCTTAATCTCTCCTCATAGGGAGTCTGTTCCATACCCCTAATCATTTTTGTTGCCTTTCTCTGTACTTTTTCCAATTCTAATATGTATATTTTTGAGATGGAGTGACTGCATGCAGCTGCATGCAGTATTCAAAGTGTGGGTGTACCAGGGATTTATATAGTGGTATTGTGATATTTACTGTCTTATTATCTATCGCTTTCCTAATGGCGTCTAACATTCTGATAGTTTTTTTGACTGCCGGTTCACATTGAGCAGATGCTTTCAGAGAACTATCTATGATGACTCCAAGATCTCTTTCTTGAGTGGTAACAGCTAATTTAGACCCCATCATTAGGGTGCACTGTAGGAGAGTGGTTTGAATCACTACAATTTGGGCAAGTCTCCATCTACACTGGCACTAAAAGAATGCAGTAGTTTAGACTGTCTAAAAGGAAGTTTAATCCAAATCGTTTCTTGGAACACATGTTAACCATTCGGAGCACTTTTGTATGTGGACATGAGATATTTTACAAGTCTACTAGGGGGACTAAACGTTCTTAGAACAGTAAAATTCTCTAGAGTAGACAAGGCCTTACTTGGCCGGATAAGGGGGAGAAGTGAATTCCTGAGTCAAGGACCCTCTGCTGAGAACACACTGCCACCAGCCACTGTGAAAATACATGTATCCTCCAGATGTTGCAGACATATGTACTGATGACAACCTTCACTGAAGCCTGAATTTTAGCTAACATCAGCCCAAATATATCTATGTGAAATTGTAGAGGCAGCTTCAAAACTGCTTAAAAGACACGCACACACACACAGAGCATACAGTTTATTTAATCTCTTTAGTCATCTGTCATGCACAGAGCTAATTGTATGGTGTGGCAGCTAGGATGATACAGGTATACTGTTTTTTATCGTGCTTTCTCCAGAGAAGGGGAAGTTTTGGCCAGAACTAGGGCACAGTGCTTTTAAGATGCATAGTTTACTGAACTTGTACATTAGGAAGCAGATTTTCGAAACTGCTAAGAACTCAGCAGCTCCCATTGACAGCCATTAGGAGCTGAGTTCTTTTTAAAATCCAGCCTCTTATTTAGGATCTTAAATGGGAGCTATTGGGTGCTGAGCTTTTTCGAACATCTGGTTCTATGTATATGTGCCTGTACAGCAATCTAGCCAGAATTCTGCAGAGACCTTTTGTAGGACAAATGCAGTGTCACTGTCTGTAATATGCCATTGCTCTTCCTTTTTAAACACCTCACAGCCGTTGGGACTGTTTCACACATTTCATTGTTACCTACATGTTATCTACTTAAACAGACAGCATTCTTTTTACAGGGAGCTGGTCCCTGAATTGGATTCTTTATTCAGTGTACAGCCAGCGTAGTGAGTGGAGCATAGCGGTGAGGTGTTCACGGTGAGCTAGGTTTCACTGTCTCAAGACCTGGGTATTGATAAACGTTACTGAGAATGTACAGAAGGACCCACTCCTTATCTGATTGTAGTCAATGGAAGCGCTATAGACTTCCATAAGAAAGAAGTTGGCTTCATAGTTTGCTTCCTCTGTAACGTACACCTCAACTGAAGGCACCTGCCCACTAATTGTGAAATCTGTGCACAGCCTTGAACAGGCTAAAAGGGCTCCCAAAGATTTTGCATGCCCGGAGAGCCATGGCTGCAAAATATTTCCATTGGCACCCACGGATAGCCAGAAGTTGTGCCCTATCCGATAGGACACAGATCTAGCCATGTTTACCCAGGCATTTATGACTTCCAGACTTCATTACTTCATTTCATATCTGGGAAGGAAGCCAAATAAAACTTAAAAAGCTTCAGCTGATACAAAATGCAGCAGCCCATCTGCTCAGCCACAAAAGTCACTGTAAACACATCACCCCTGTGCTCACGGTCACTACACTGGCTGCCCATTCAATAAAGAGTCCTATTCAAGGACCAGCTCTCTGTAAAAATAAATGTATCTGTTTAGGTAAATAACTAGTTTGTTAGAACCAGGGAAGTAGAGCTCTGCGCGGATACAAAATGTGTGTCCGCATCCAATCCGCGAGCTGCAAACATGGTCTGCAGATGTAGAGTGGATATCCACGGATTTGCAGGGCTCCTCAGGTAGGTGACAATGAAATGTGTAATGTCGAGTTCCAAGTCTGTGAGGTGGTTAAAAAAGGAAGTGCGGTGGTAGATTACAGCCAGTGATACTGCAGTCTCACTGTGAAGAAGCATTTGTGTTACTTTGCAGAGACATAGTGGAATGAAATCAACACACCTCCATAAACAGGGATATGCAGTAGAACTCAAGTAGGACCATCGTTAAATATTATTGCTGGGAGAAGGAAGTAAACAGTGATAATAAAAGGCCTTATAAAATTATACTATATTAATTGCAAAGGCTATGTTAATACAACCTTTTGGTCAAGATTTAAATACTCATGCCAGGAACATGAGCATTCTGGTGCCCACAGCAGCCTAAAGTATCTAAAGCCAGATTAATTCCTGGCATACAGTAATCACTCTGAAATCAGCAACATTACTCCACAGACATGAATTGACTCACATAGTATCTGATGTTACTAGGTATGATATTAAAGGTAACATTCATGTGTGCAATGTGTCTGGTTTACTCTTGCTATAACTTTGAATTTCCTGACTCATGTATATTTAAAATCAAAAATCAAAATCAATCAAACGTTATATTCACATGGGCTTTTACAGTTAATTTCCTTGTTTTATTTTTAGATGGGAGGGACAGATAAATAAAGGAAAAACATTGAGGAAAAACAAAAGGACCAGTATGTACATTCCCATTTGAAAGTACAGTTATTAGGTTAATTTAACATAGTCATCCTGTTTTTCCATTTATTGATATTATTACTCAATTGTATTATCATTGGGCCTAAGAACCAAGTTCAGAAACCAAGACCCTGTTGTGCTAGGTGCCATACGGAGAGCTTACAATCTAAGGCCTGGTCTACACTACGAATTTATGTCGGATTTAGCAGCATTAAATCTGAATTAACCCTGCACCCGTCCATACAACGAAGCCATTTTTTTGACATAAAGGGCTCTTAAAACTGATTTCTGTACTCCTCCCCAATGAGGGGATTAGTGCTGAAATCGACATTGCCATTTCGAATTAGGGTTAGTGTTGACGCAATTCGAAGGTATTGGCCTCCGGGAGCTATCCCACAGTGCACCATTGTGACTGCTCTGGACAGCACTCTGAACTCGGATGCACTGGCCAGGTGTACAGGAAAAGCCCTGGGAACTTTTGAATCTCATTTCCTGTTTGGCCAGGCGAGCTCATCAGCATAGGTGACCATGCAGTCCCAGAATCGAAAAAGAGCTCCAGCATGGACTGAACGGGAGGTACGGGATCTGATCGCTGTAGGGGGAGAGGAATCCGTGCTATCAGAACTACGTTCCAAAAGATGAAATGCCAAAACATTTCAAAAAATCTCAGAGGCCCATGAGGGACAGAGGCTACATCAGGGACGCAACACAGTGCCGCGTGAAACTTAAGGAGCTCAGACAAGCGTACCAGAAAACCAAAGAATCAAACGGGCGCTCCGGGACAGAGCCCCAGACATGCCGCTTCTACGCTAAGCTGCATGCAATTCTAGGGGGGGCTGCCACCACTACCCCACCCCTGTCCGTGGACTCCGAGGATGAGATACTCTCTGCCATGGCTGAGGATTTTGCAGATGGGGAAGATGAGGAGGAGGACGAGCTTGAGGAGAGCACACAGCACACAGTTTTCCCCAACAGCCAGGATCTTTTTATCACCCTGACTGAAATACCTTCCCAACCCAACGAAGCCGGAGAAGGGACCTCTGGTGAGTGTACCTTTTAAAATATAATACATGTTATAAAAGCAAGCGTTTTTTAATGATTAAGTAGCCCTGAGGACTTGGGATGCATTCGTGGCCAGTATTATTACTGGAAAAATCTGTTAACATGTCTGGGGATGGAGTGGAAATCTTCCAGGGACATCTCCATGAAGCTCTCTTGGAGGTACTCTAAAAGCCTTTGCAGAAGGTTTCTGGGGAGAGCAGCCTTATTCCGTCCTCCATGGTAGGACACTTTACCATGCCATGCTAGTAGCAAGTAATCTGGTATCATTGCATGACAAAGCCTGGCAGCGTATGGTCCCAGTGTATGGCATTCAAGCAACATCCGTTCTTTATCTCTCTGTGTTATCCTCAGGAGGGTGATATTGTTCATGGTAACCTGGTTGAAATAGGGGAATTTGATTAAGGGGACATTCAGAGGTGGCCGTTCCTACTGGGCTGTTTGCCTGTGGCTGAAAATAAATCCTCCCCGCAGTTAGCCATGCGGTGGGAGGGGGGGCCATTGGCGCTGAGCTGTTCGCATTTGGCTAGCAGGGATCTTCCCTGATACCAGCCAGGCAGTGGTGGGAGGGGAAAAATGATCATCCCAGAGAATTGGATGTGGGGAGGGGGTTAGTTTGGTTTCTGCTGCTGCACATTAACAGGAAAACTGCAGCAGTAAATGGCCAAGTCAACGGGCTTTGCTTGGTATGGGAAAGGAGGGGGCTGCTGTTATGAAGGTTGCAGAAGCCGAAAGACTATGGCTTACCATGGCCGCCTGCAAGCCAAATTCTGTTGCCCGGCCCTACATGTGTGATCTCTAACACCAAAGCTGCAGGCACTCAATGTAAGATGCAAAATGCGATCTTGTACCAAAATCACATGTGCTATGTAATGTGAATAGTGTTGTTCACCGTGAAAGAGTATAGCCATTGTTCTGTAAAATGTATGTTTTTAAATACTTCACCCCCTTTTCTTCCTCCAGCAGCTGCAGATGTTTCAAGCCTCCCTCCTCCATCCCAGAGGCTATCTCAGATAAGGCGGCGAAAAAAACGCACACGCAATGACATGTTCTCTGAGCTCATGCAGTCATCCGGCACTGACAGAGCTGTGTGGAGGGACACAATAGCAGAGTACAGGACGATGGCTGATGAACGTGAGGAGAGGTGGCGGCAGGAAGATCAGAGGAGGCATGAGGAAACGCTGGGGATACTGCGGGATCAAACGGACATGCTCAGGTGTCTGGTGGAGGTTCAGGAACGGCAGCAGGATCACAGTCTGCCGCTGCAGCCCCTGCTTAACTGCCTTCCCTCCTCCCCAAGTTCCATAGCCTCCTCACCCAGATGCCCAAGAACGCGGGGTGGGAGGCTCCGGGCACCCAACCACTCCACCCCAGTGGACAGCCCAAGCAACAGAAGGCTGGCATTCAACAAGTTTTAAAGTGGCCTTTTCCTTCCCTCCTACCCTCCTCCCACACCCCACCCGGGCTACCTTGTGAGTTATCTCCCTATTTTTATAATCAATTAATAAAGAATACATGGTTTTTAAACGATAGTGACTTTATTTCCTTTGCAAGCAAGCTGTGATCGAAGGCGGGAGTGCGGGTGGCTTACAGGGAATTAGAGTCAACCAAGGGGACGGGTTTTATCAAGGAGAAACAAACAGAAGTGTCACACAGTACCCTGGCCAGTCATGAAACTGGTTTTCAAAGCTTCTCTGATGCGCACCTCTTCCTGCTGTGCTCTTCTAACTGCCCTGGTGTCTGGCTACGCGTATTCAGCGGCCAGGCGATGTGCATCAACCTGCCACCCCGCCATAAACATCTCCCCCTTACTCTCACAGATATTGTGGAGCACACAGCAAGCAGCAATAACAATGGGATATTGGTTTTGCTGAGGTCTGAGCGAGTCAGTAAACTGCGCCAGCAACCCTTGAAACGTCCAAATGCACACTCTGCCACCATTCTGCACTTGCTCAGCCTACAGTTGAACAGCTCCTGACTACTGTCCAGGGTGCCTGTGTACGACTTCATGAGCCAGGGCATTAAGGGGTAGGCTGGGTCCTCAAGGATAACTATTGGCATTTCAATATCCCCAACAGTTATTTTCTGGTCTGGGAAGTAAATCCTTTCCTGCAGCTGTTTAAACAGACCAGAGTTCCTGAAGACGCAAGCATCATGAACCTTTCCCAGCCATTCCACGTTGATGTTGGTGAAACGTCCCTTGTGATCCACCAGTGCTTGCAGCACCATTGAAAAGTACCCCTTGCGGTTTATGTACTGGCTGCCCTGGTGGTCCGGTCCCAAGATAGGGATATGGGTTCCGTCTATAGCCCCACCACAGTTAGGGAATCCCATTGCAGCAAAGCCATCCACTATGACCTGCACATTTCCCAGAGTCACTACCTTTGATAGCAGCAGCTCAGTGATTGTGTTGGCTACTTGCCTCACAGCAACCCCCACAGTAGATTTGCCCACTCCAAATTGATTCCCGACTGACCGGTAGCTGTCTGGCATTGCAAGCTTCCACAGAGCTATTGCCACTCTCTTGTGAAATGTGAGGGCTGCTCTCATCTTGGTATTCTTGCGCTTCAGGGCAGGAGAAAGTAAGTCACAAAGTTCCATGAAAGTGCCCTTACGCATGCAAAAGTTTCGGAGCCACTGGGAATCATCCCAGACCTGCAACACTATGCGGTCCCACCACTCTGTGCTTGTTTCCCAGGCCCAGAATCGGCGTTCCACGGCATGAGCCTGCCCCATTAACAGCATGATCTCCAAATTGTGGGGGAATGCAGTTTTAGAGAAAAGTGTGTTCATGTCCTCATCACCGCGCTGCCGTCACCTCCTCGCCTGGTTTTTCAGGTGCTGGTTCTGCATACACTGCACGATAATGCGCGAGGTGTTTACATTGGTCATAACTGCTGTGGTGAGCTGAACGGGCTCCATGCTTGCTGTGCTATGGTGTCTGCTCCTGCTCGGGCAATCCAGGGGAAAGGGCGCGAAATGATGGTTTGCTGTTGCTCTGGTGGAGGGAGGGGCGACTGACAACATGGCTTACAGGGTTGGCTTACAGGGAATTAAAATCAACAAAGGGGGTGGCTTTGTGAGAAACAGAATGGCCCCCTCAAGGATAGAACTCAAAACCTCAAGGACAGAACGCAAAACTGGGTTTAGCAGGCCATTGATTTCACGGAGGGAGGGAGGAGAAAATGAATACAAAACAAATCTGGTCTATTTCTTGTTTTGATCCACTTCATCTATCTTTATACATCTTGCTGGCAGCAGATGTGCAGTGCAACCGCTAGCCATCGTCATCTCCTCGGTGCTTGGCAGAAGATGGTGCAGCATGACTGCTGACCATCGTCTTCTGCTGGCTGCAGATTAAAAGACAGTGCACTGCCGGTAGGACTGAATCGCCATGAGACAAAACTTAAAAGGGAGATGACCTGGCTGAGTCACTCCCATGTTTGCCCAGGCGCCCCGACCTCATCGAGGTCGGTTAAAAGAGCACCCAGGACTACGTCGATGATGGCTACCAGTCATACTGCACTGTCTGCTGCCAAAAGGCAATTAACTGCTGCTGTGTAGCAATGCAGTACCGCGTCTGCCAGCACCCAGGAGACATACGGTGACAGTTAGCTGAGCGGGCTCCATGCTTGCCGTGGTATGGCGTCTGCACAGATAACTCAAGAAAAAAGGCGCAAAACGATTGTCTGCCCTTGCTTTCACGGAGGGAGGGAGGGAAGGGGGGCCTGACGATATGTACCCAGAACCACCCGCGACAATGTTTTAGCCCCATCAGCACTGGGATTTCTACCCAGAATTCAAATGGGTGGCAGAGACTGAGGGAACTGTGGGATAGCTACCGACAGTGCAGCGCTCCAGAAGTCGACGGTTGCCTGGGTACTGTGGACACACTCCACCGATTACATGCACTTAGAGCATTTGTGTGGGGACACACACAATCGACTGTATAAAAACGCTTTCTACAAAACCGACTTCTATAAATTCGACCTAATTTCATAGTGTAGACAAGGCCTAAGTATAAGAGAAGAGACAACGGATGTATGCAGACAGACCAACGGGAGAGTACAAGGAAACAGTGAGACAAGTATTAGTCAGCATTATACTCAATGGTTTCAGCACACCAACAGCCTAGCTGTTGTCAAGCTTTTTGTAGGCTTGATGGTAAAGGAGAGTTTAAGGAGGATTTTGAAGGTGGATAACGAAATAGCTTTGCGAATGTTTATGGGTGCTCCTCCCAAGCATGAGAGACAGCATAGGATGGAGTGGACAAACTATGGCCCGTGGGCCATGTCCAGCCTGTCAGACCTTTTAAACCAGCCCTCGAGTTCCCGCTGGGGAGCAGGATTGGGGCCTTCCCTGTTCCGCATGTGCCATGACGCCGCGCAACTCCCGGAAACAGCGGCATGTCCCCCCACCAGCTCCTACACGTAGGGGAAGCCCAGGGGCTCTGCACACTGCCCCTGCCCCAAGTGCTAGGTCTGCAGCTCCCATTGGCCGGGAACTGCGGCCAAAGGGAGCTGCAGGGGTGGCACCTGTGGACAGGGCAGTGCACAGAGCCGCCTCGCCATGTCTCTGGGTAGAAGCCGGCGCGGGGACATGCCGCTGCTTCCAGGAGCTGCTTGAGGTAAGCGCTGCCCAGAGCCTATACCCCGAACGCCTCCTGTGCCCTGACCCCCTGCCCCAGCCCTGATCCCCCTCCTGCCCTCCGAACCCCTTGGTACCAGCCCGGAGCACCCTCCTGCACCCCAAACCCTTCATCCCCAGCCCAGAGCCCACACCCCCAGCCGGAGCCCTCACCCCGCCCCCGAAGCCCCAGCCCAGAGCCCCCTCCCACATTCCAAATCCCTCAGCCCCAGCCCAGAGGCCCCCCCCACACCCCAACCTGGAGCCCCCTCCTGCATCCTGAACTACTGATTTCTGGCCCCACCCCAGAGCCCGCACCCCCAGCTGGAGCCCTCAGCCCTTTCCGCACCCCAATCCCCAATTTTGTGAGCATTCATGGCCTGCCATACAATTTCTATACCCAGATGTGCCATCCCAATTTCTATACCCAAAAAATTTGCCCACCTCTGGCTAGGAGAAAGCACAGATATGCTTGTCTGAACTGTTATCCTCTACGCCTGAATTGGATTCTCCTGATCTGCAGTTGAATGAGGATTAGATGGTACATTCTAGCCCATGTCAAGTTTTGTGCTTGTTTGTGCATGTTCAGAAACACAGAGGACCCATTGCTACCAGTAGCTGAGCACCACCTGTAAGGTGCTGGGCTCCCCTACCTCCATTGTCTTGTGGCCAATCTGTACTGCTGCAGGGAGTTAGACTAGAAGTAGAAAGAGAGAATTAAGTCATAACACTTGACTTGGCGGTACCAAACTAGAAGAGTGAAAGGCTGTAGGGGGGAACTAGGGCATAAAGAAGGAACAGAATAATTGTTAATGCTAAAAAGATGAGGTTAATGTTACTATTAACAATTATTTTCCTTCCAAGATTAAAGTTTAATTTGTTTTGCTCCTCTTCTTATAGGCAGAAATGGTACGTGCTGCTTTCCAAGCACAGAGAGCCTTCTTGTTGCTAGTGTCTCAATATCAAGAACCTCAAGAGGTAAGGAAATCAGTATAACGTTTTGGGAGGCAACGTGTTAGAATGTCTGTGTATGTATAAATGGCAGCACTCAAGCTCTGGTGCATTCACTGCTCTTTATTTAGAGGGAATGTGTGATGGTGTGGTATAAATGCTGTACTGACATGAGTTTGGGATGGGCGCAGTACCAATGGCAAAGCTAGAAGTGGGTCATGCGGCTACTCTCAAATGAGCACTGATATAAACACACTATTATTTATGCTTTGTCACACATATGGCAGAACATTTAAAAAATATATTAGAGAGTTTTAGAACTTTTTTCCTAGGACGAGTTGTTGCAGTCCTCTCTACCTGTAAAGCAAGGTACCTTAGTAGCTCAAAGTTCTATTGCACAGGGATCAGAGTAAGCCATAAAATCCCCCAAATGCCCTAAAACAGTTTTTGCATGCCTAAAAGTGTCACAATACTAACGGGACCTTTGGACCTTCTGGAGCTGGAAGTGAGTGCTGTGTATCTCATTGGGAAGCCAGAAATCTCCTGTTTCCCATGGAATAAAACTTCCATTTCTAGCGCTGCAGGGACACTAGGTAACAGACTTGAAAGCCACAACACTTTTTATGTATAGAAACATTATTATTGGCCCAGGGCTGACTCGTGTCCTGCCTGAGGCCCAGATTACACTAATTTTGGGAGGAAAATACTTCAAGGAGGTAGTATTATGAGGAGAAGGAGGAAACATTTCTCTGTCAGGATGATTATTTTTTTTAAAGGGGAGTTATTTGAATCCTTCTTCACAATTTGAAGCTAGGGCTTGGAGCAGCCCTATGGAGCCTCTATTACAGATTCTGTAATACACTGAGCTTTGATCTGTCTGTATCAAATATCCCAGTCTCTCCATGGGTCCACCCTCAAATCCTCCTTCATGGGGCATGCAGGGAATTAAGAGTCCCTGTGCATAGTCTGTCCATGGCCTGCATTTTTGTGTAGCTTCCTCATTTTTGTGTAGTGCTCCTTTTGAAGTTAAATGCTACTGTGGTGGGTTTCTTTGGAATTTCCTCCCGTACAAGGGCGTTACATTTAATTACATTATGGTTGCTATTCCTGAGTGGTTCAGCCATATTCACGTATTGGACCAGATCCTGTGCGCCACTTAGGACGAAATCAAGAATTGCCTCTTCTCTTGTGGGTTCCAGGACTAGCTGCTCCAGGGAGCAGTCATTAATGGCGTCCATTAATGACTAACTTCCATTTTAAGACACACAATGGTCAGCCAGGGAGATAAGTGTCTCCTATCCCTTGTCTGAACAGAAGCTGTTTATCACCTTCCCGTGACCTGTCTTACATACCTTAAGAATTCAGTTTTCAGTATATATGCACATTATCCCTTCCATATTATCTGTACATATATTTTGCAGTGATTGTGACGAACAGAGTGAGACAGGCTTTCAGTAGAGACCTTACATGACATTCTTTGGCACATTATTATCCATATAACTGATTCAGGAGATCCCAGTAAAACTCTATGAACCCCCTTTGCCCTCTGCCAATTGACATCAAGAGGTTCCTGGGTCACGATAAATTAAGCACTAGGCGTGCAGTATTGCCACACCCAAAAATAGGGAGTCAGGCCCGCCCAAAAGTTCATGATTGGCTTTAAAAAAGAACGCATTTTGGGGTTCTTTTTATTTGTCTTCTTGTTTCTGAGCTTTTGGCAGAATTGAATCACATTTTCAGGCTTCTCTCAGCAACCATGAGGGCTAGAAACTTTCAATTAAAAAAAAAAAAGTAAACTAAGATGCTCATGTAAATCACTGCTTTCCAGGAGCTGGGGCTTTAAGAAACACACTACATATTGCAGAACTTGCAATAAAATCACAAAACTTGGCAACTTGGGGCATAATTTTACTTGCGCTTTGGCTGGCATGACAGTTTTGTTTACCTTGTTAGGACTTACAGCAGGGATCTCAAACTCAGATCACCACGAGGGCCGCATGAGGACTAGTACATTGGCCTGAGGGCCGCACCACTGACACCTTTTAATATAAAGATACAAAAGCCCCCGCCTCTGCCCCCAGCCCCACCCCCACTCCACCCCTTCCATGAGTTCCCGCCCCGCCTCTTCCCACCCCTTCCCCACCCCCATTCCAACCCCTTCCCTAAAGTCCCCTCCCCAACTCCGCCCCCTCCCTGCCCCTATTCCAACCCCTTCCCCAAATCCCTGCCCCTGCTCTGCCTCTTCTCCGCCTCCTCCCCTGAGCATGCGGCTCCCTGCCCCCCCCCCCCCCCCGAAAAGCGCTAAGCACCACCAAAGAGCTGTTTGGCGACAGGAAGCACCTGGAGGTAGGCAGAGGAGCGGGGACGTGGCGAGCTGGGGGGGTGGCGGGTGTGGGGAGCTTAGGGCCACAGGAAATAACTCCGGTGGCGGGGGGTGGGGGAGCTTGGCAGGCCGCAGCAAATAACCCCGCAGGCCGCGTGTTTGAGACCCCTGACTTAGAGGATCAAGGCTGGAATGTTATAGCTATAGACAGAGGTCCACATAGAGATAGTGTGTAGGAGAACACTATTGGAAAGTTAAAAATGTCATGAGGTTTTTTTTCCGATTGCTTGTGAGTGAGACCAAGCCCAGTGCATTTGTTCCTTTTAATATCAAGAGCATTAGGGAGCATTGCTGATACACACATTTATTTTGGTGGGCCTCCATTAAAAGGATATTGCTGCTCATTCTAACTTTTTTTCAGACCCAGTTCTTTCCATAGCTTTACACTCAGCTATTCTGTGGGCAGACCCGAATGGTGCGGATGGCTACTTATTCCGTGCAAAATGTAGTTTGCATGGCAGCAGCTTGAATAGTATTTTCCATTGCAGAGCATGCAGTTCCGGGTACCACTCTGTCTTTTCACACCTACATGTCAGTAGTAGAAAAAAAGCCTGTGTTACTAATTCCACACAGATTAATGGGTTTGCAGATTATTTTCTGCACCACATATGAAAATTGGTGAGCATAGAATATCCCAAGAGAGGGAAGGAAGGGGAGACCCCCCCCATGACTATATCAATGTGATGTAATCTGGGTCTGCTTGTATTTATAGCTTAAAGCTACAAAGTCAGTGTGGAATCCAAACAGGAAAGCTAATCATTAGTGTATCGGAATGCACAGGGCAGAAAAAAGCAAATGAAGATAACAGCGTATCTGTAAATGCAAGAGAAAAGGGAGTAATTCTGTCATTCAGCTGTCTAGACTGTTTGCTTTAGTAATGTAAAGCTGTGAATGAGCCAGTGAGTTGCAATTATGGCATAGTAGCTTTGTAGATATTCAGAGATAGCGGTGTGGAGACTGAGAGGATTTACTGACTTCCTGTGGTGTTGGGATGTCGCATATGGTGACTTTTTAAGTAAAAAAACTAAAGAGAGAAAACCCTGAAAAAACAAATTAGCTCAGCTGTCTTTGCTAAAGAAACTAATGAATTAGGCAATCAGCATTAGAAAGATGGCTGTTGAGGTAATAATATTATAACTTTGAGGTCAGAAAATAGAAATACATAATTTGTAGAAGTCAGGATTTTTTTCTCTTCTCCTTTTATTCAAATGCTGAGGTGACTAACTAATTTAGTTCTTTAATATCTGTAGTCAGTGAGTTACTATCAAATGCTCTTCCATTTAGCTAAAACTCATTTAGCTTGGTTTTGTTCAGATTTGTTTCTTATTATTAGCTTCTACATTTTTTCATCTTGGAGCTTGTGGTGAACAGCATTTATCATCTGTATATGTGAAAATAACTGTTCCAGATGGCATACCAATCCTGCATCAACTGCAATAAATTACTTAGCAGAGTGCATGTTCTCCTTACTTTTTATGGTCATGTTCTATATTTGTAGGTTCAGTGGAAAAGATCACATGACAAAACTATCATTTGATATTAATGTTTGTGTCCCAACTAGTGGCTGCTGGATACAAACTAATTCTACAATTCTTACATTCATCCACTTATTGGAAGTAATTTTCTGATGCTACATTTTAAAATGTTAAAAATGTAACCTATCTACCATAAATTATTTATACATGGGAATGGAAAGGGGTGAAGAGAGAGCCAAAGAGGTGTAAGTGTGTTGTGTTCTGTGAGAAATTATTTTAAAAGGCATTTTGATTTATATGCTTTTTGAGCTGTTCAAAAAATTAAAATATCAAAACATTGTGAAACAGTTTTGAACTGAATTTCCTATTCCACATATTCTATTCCAAATCTAATTCTGAATCAAACAGAATATTATTTTGTGGCATATTTAAAGTTATTTGTTTCCTTGAGTAACTATCTTTTTAACAATATAAGTTTTTACTTGTGATCTGCAAAAAATGCATTCTTGTTCCAGAATAGTACCATTCAAAGTCATAGGAGTAAACATTCTATGAATGATAAATTTTATGCCACTGCTTCTTCAGTAACTGTTTCTTTTCACTTCAAGAGTTTAAATATCTTAAAAAACTGCTTTGTCAGTTTGGTCTTCTATTTGTACCACTGTTCCCACAAAGGGGATCATTAGTAAGATAAGTTTGCCCATGAATTATTATAAGTATAAGCAGTATCAGCTTTAGATCTGTGCCAAACACATTGCTGCAGATGGTACTGGACTGAGATGTTGTAGCCCAGTTTATCAGGAACCTCTCATATTAAAGTTTATTCCTCAGATATGTTGTGGAAGACAGAGGGGCTTTTTTCATGATGTAATGATGCACATCTTGCATTAAGTCTATTCATTTAAAATTACACCACAGCACTTCTGAGGTAAAGCCCTTTACATTCAAAAATTTAGTGTCCATACAAATAGGCACAGCTAGAAATGTAAGAAACTGGTCATAAGAGATTATCACAACCAGATTCAGATGACAGATGCAGTTCAGACTATAAATGGTGCATATGTCTGCCAATCCCCAGCTGGTCTGATATTAACATTCTGTAGACAAACATTCCGGTTAAATACCTGCCTTTAATGTGCAGATGCTATAACCAATTTGAGGGTGGGGAATGGGAAGGGCTCACCTAGAAAAAAATAAATCACAATAACCTGTCCTCAAAATCCCACAAAAACTAGGGAAATTAGAGTGGAATTGTAGGAGCAAAACCTGAGGTTTTAAATGGCCCTTTACTCAGACATGACTTTCGTTAAAGTCAGTGGGAATTTGCCTGAGTAGAGACTGAGTAAATACGTCGAAATTTAGTCTATAGAAATTAGAGATGAATGTTTTCAACCAGCTCGTTCCTGCGAGTGCAGGATTGTTTGCAGCATCATATTCTGAAGTTTTTTTCCAGTCTGTTTTGTCCAGACTGAAAAGAAGTTGAGCACCATTCAGATGAAGCTAGCATCTCAGAAACATTCAAAAACATCAAATGGTCCAAATTCAAGTCAATTGAAGAAACCCATCTTCCAACTAAACAGGTCCCACTCTCTTGGACGGTCACCCAACGTTCTCTAAGGTGGTGTGGTCATTTGCTCCTAATATCCACCAGCTTCCCCTGAGAGAATTATTTTCAATTTTATCTAATGAAAGCAGGATAGAAAAGACCCCTCAGAAGACCTAAAACACAATAGCTGGATAGTCTCAACAGAAACCTGTTGGTCATCGGCATCTAATCCAGTAACCCGCCAGATTTGGCTCAGGACAGAACATCATGGAGGCAGCATGGGAACTATCCTATTTTTAAATTACCCCAGTGATAGGATGGCCACTGCATCTCATGGGAGACTATTGCCTCAAGTAGGAGATTTTTCCTATTACTTATGTAGAATTTCTCTTTGTTGATTGTCATTCCATTACTGATTGCTCCTAGATATACCACCCATGGACCACCTATTTTCTAAATACATCCCTTCCTCTTCAGTCATTGCTCAGCCAAACTAAACATTTTAGGTCAAGATCTGCTGTCATTTTACTCATTTGGTTGACTTCAGCAAGGCTGCACCTTTGTAACTAGAAGTAGAATTTGGTCCAATTATTTTTTCTTCTTTCTTAAATCTTTCTAGGCCCTCAGGGCACAATCTGGTAAAAAGTGTGGAGGTTGAAGTGAATGAGAGTTGAGAGTGCTGAACCCCTAATAGGAGGCACTCAGCACCTTGCATCATTAGGCCCTTATTCCCCCTTCCACCCAGGTTCTCTGCATTTCTTCCTGATTGTCAGCATGTTTCAGGTATGAATAAGCCTAGAACTGTGTGATGCCTGTGGTCTCATTAATGCCATATAAAGAGGGTCCACAGGCAGCATACAGTTCCCAGCTCCTTCATGTGATGCCTTTTGTATATGCAGCCCAAAACTGCATGGGCTCTTTTTTTGTTCAGCATTGCACACTTACATCCAGTTGTCCACCACCATCCTTGGTTGTTTTTTTGGTAAGTATTATTGTTTTCCAAATAGCTACCTGCCATTGGTTGTGTATTGCTCACTTTTTTCCCTCCAGATGCACTTTACCAGCTTCAGACTAATTTTATTTCCTGCCCACATAGCTCACCTCTCTAGATCCCCTTGTATGGTTTCTCTTTCCTCATTGGTGTCTGCAAAACCTCCCAAGTTAATGTCTTCTGCAGCTTGATGGTCTGAAGTGTTTGAGACACAGCCCTGCAGGCAGGGCACTTAGCCTCGGGAAGGCATAATGCCACCTGGCGCTCCAGAGAGTACAGGAAGGCTGTGGTTGTTGTGGTACCATTGAGGAAGTCCATTCTCTGTACCCTACCAGCTCTTCTGGCCAGTGCAGAAGGGAGGTGAGGCTACGGTTCTGCTTCTTCACACCCTTTTGAGGGGCAGACACCACCAGCATCGCTAGCCTCTCACAGACTTTGCACTTCTCAGTGTGAGCACTGTCATCGTGTACACATGCAGGGGCCAGACACAAGTAAGAGGGAGGTTCCTTCCACCTTTGACCCCCCAGCACATCCATGCAGGGGCTGAGCACCATTTTACCGTTTTAACGGATATGCTATTCATTGCCTCTCGAGGCTCATGAATGAAATAGTAAATGCCTTTGGACACAACACTAATAATCCCTGTGGCTCCTTATTGGATACCTGCCTGAAACATTTCCTTTTGGCATTTATCCTTTCTCCACAATCCTTCAGCCAGTTTTCAGTCCCTGCAGAAATGCTCATACTCAAGCCCTTGAGCTATATAAGGTTACATTAAACCATTTTGATGTAAGTATTCTGGTAAGAGTCCCTAATCCACTAGGGACCATGCTCTTCATTTTTTGCACACCCAAAACTGAAGTAGCTCACTCCCTTGGCCAGGAGGTCCACCCACTTCCCAGCACTTTTGGTCTGCACTCACCCCCGATACATCTTCTGGCAGGAGAGACAACATGGTGATTGGGCACTGCTGCAGTCTCTATCTCTGGCAAATATGCTACCACTAGTGACCTGCGACCGGGGTTTTTGCCATCATAAACACAGGGTGAATCCGGTGAGTGGATTTTAACAGTGGCAGTGTTTAGAGAAGAATTATTGTCCTTCTTAAAGCTGTTGGAGTGGTACTACAGCATGTGATTGCTTTTTAAAACCCGAGAAGCTTATATAGCTAGTCAGCTCAGTCTTCCTGCGCACTTCTGTGTTTTCAGTTAGTGCACATGCCCTCCTACCGCCATTCTCTGTCATGAAATTTGCTTCAGTGTATTGCTAGAACATACAGAGTAGGGCAAACCATGTAACAAACAGAACCCAGGAGTCCCTCGAGCAGCACAAATTAGGAGCAAATCTGGTCTTGCCTGGGTAGCAGCCCACAGTTAGGAGTGGAATCTGTTCAGTTTGGCTGGGACAGCAGAACACCTAGGTGGGTCTGCACAGTTTGTCTGACCTTAGGAGTGGCTCTTTGTTGGACGTACAGTGTGCTGCCTGGCCAGAATGACCGCAGAAGGTAACGCAGTGTGCAGTAGCGGCAATTCTAATTATAAAAATTGTCAGACTGACTCCAGGCTCCCAGGATAAATATATTGGGCCTGATTCTCTGTTGGTATAACTTGGCACAGCTTCACTGAAATTTACACCAGCCCCAGGTTTCTTCACTGATTAGGAAACTATTTATCTTTCATGTTCCTGGCTGTTTGCTTTCCTAACGTTTTATGCATAAAAATAAAAACCACAAGTGACAAAAATAGTAATTTGTCAGTTTTGACAGAACACCAATTAGTTATTGGGTAGGGCATTGCTGTGGTTTTTAAGAGAAATACATCAAATGCCATTTAAGTGACTGCTGAATCACATGCATCTGTCAATAGACAACTGACTTGGTAAGGCCAGGAATTTTCCCCCACACTTGTCGCACCTTGTTAAGGCCCAGGTCCTGCACTATTAAAGTCAATCGGAGCTTTGCTGTTGACTTCTGTGAATGCAGGAACAAGCCCTAAATGTACAATTGTGTTGGAGACTCATTCAATTTAAGAAAAATCAGAAAATTCACTTATGTATGGAGGGTCTGCACAAGGCCCCCTGCATGGAAATATTGCTGTAGCCCTCCCTGGGGGAGGTGTGAGTGGATTGGTCACACAGAGGGATCCCTGAAGACAGATCTCTGTACTGATCCCGAATAAGCTGGTGTGGTGAAGGCCTATGGACCCAGGTGGGCGAAGTTCAACAGAAGCTGCAGCTGCATACATTTAGCAAAAAGAAAAGGAGTACTTGTGGCACCTTAGAGACTAACCAATTTATTTGAGCATAAGCTTTCGTGAGCTATAGCTTTCCTCAAATAAATTGGTTAGTCTCTAAGGTGCCACAAGTACTCCTTTTCTTTTTGCGAATACAGACTAACATGGCTGTTACTCTGAAACCTGTCATATATTTAGCAGTAACCCACTTGCTCCCCAGTGCACAGGGGCAGCGGATGCTATTCTGGCCCAGAGGCTGAAGTAGCAGATGCAGAGGGGCTGCAATTTCTTCCCACTCAAACCTCACACAAGACAAAGCTCCTTTGTGCAAGGGGGGTGAATCATCTCATCCCATGGAGGAGGAGGAGGAGTGTGCAAAAGGAACTGTCCGGCAGCTGCCTTTGAAAGCTGGATACATTTTTGCTAGGAAATAAACAAACAGAAAATTGTAACCATTCAAGGGATCCAGATATTTCCCAAACAGCAAGCCCTGGAGGTTCAAGGCTGTTTAGCAGCTTGTTTTGGGTTTATTTAGATTCAGCTCTGAAAATCATTCCTCAGCCTAACACAAGCACCACCTCAGTTGAGTTCAGATTAGTAATAAAATAGAAAAATTATTCCATCACACTGCTGACATTCTTGAATGTCAAAAACAAAACAACCTTTCATTCCTTCCATATGCATAATAAAAGAAGGGTTCAAGTCCAATAAAAAAAATGCTCTTTACAGATTGCCTTTAAAAGAAACACAAACATTTGAAAGTGTGGAAAAGCACAGTTAATGCACCCAAACTCTGCAACTGTAGTTATGCCAGAAACTCTTAGATGATTTTATCCATCCATAACAGAGTTTCATCTCATCAGCGATAACAAACTACAATGCCTTATTCTTCAATACACAGTGATATCACTAACTCTGGCCTACCTTATGGCCATACACAATTCACAGTAAAAGATATGCTGTACTGCTTGGTGGAGGTGCAGGGAATTATTCTAACTTGGAATCCAAGATGGGAAGGATCTAGGATGACCAGATAGCTGTGGGGATGCAGCATCTCAGGTTACAACTCATCAGATGCTAATCCAATCACTGTGTAGCTCCAGCATTGTTTCGCAGTGCGACCACTCTCTGCTCTCACTTGAACTTGGGTAACCTGGATGCTGTAATTGGAATGTACTAACTCAAACTAACTGCTGCAGTGTGGACAAGGTTTGAAAGAACTCAGGGTATGTCTACACAGCAGCTGGAGGGTGCTTCCAAACACTGCTGGAGCTAGTGTGCTAAAAAAAATAGCAGTGTCCCATAGCATCATGTGTTGTCAACCCCAAGCTTTTTTTTTTTTTTTTAAATTAGTCAAGCCCCAAAACACTACGAGATTGGCTTAAAGTCGTGAGACTAAAAATAGTACATTGGCTTCTTTTTATTTGCCTTGTGGTTTGTGAACCTTTAGGAGTCACATTTTCAAGCTTTGCTCCACAACTACTAATAATGGTAAGAGATTCTTGTCTGGCATTACTAATTATTATAAAGGCCGAAAGGTAAGAGAGAAGCTAAGAATTATATTTGATATTTTTCAGTTGTACTATGCTGCATTTTTTAAATTTCAGTAAAATGATGTTATAATAGGAATGGATCTAGTGTTTAAATACCAAGAGTCCTAAATTACTGGACCTTGAACAACTGTGCTGTTTTACATGACAAGAAATTTCATGTAGCACATGCTGAAGACATGTTGAAGATTTTTTCCAACTAAATTGGTCAGAGTCATCTCTTTGAATTGATTTTTTTTTGTTACAGATACAGTATAGAGATTCACTTTATCGCAATGAATATTAAATCAGCTGGTAGCTAATAAAGAGAAAATTCTTTTAGAATCCTGAGCAGAGCAGATTCATATTGCTCCTATTGTAGAGCCAAATCAAGAGCTATTACTGCCAGAAGTAAGAGTATTTTATTAATTAATTGCCCCGCACCACATAGTCAAATGCACTGTATATCATTCATCTAATGGTACATTTCAATCATTTTAAGAAGTTCGGATGCTTAGGGCTGGATTGTGACAGACCCTTGCCCAAGTGCATGAGTAACAGGAAGCTACGCGCACACACACACACACACACACTTACTTTGAGGATGAATCTAGCTGCTGTATGAATCCAAATTCTGCTCCTTTCAGTTTCTCTAGTACTTAATATTTCATCTTTAAAAGCCCTGCGATGGGCTTAAATAACTTAATAGAAAATGTAAAATGGACTACCTTTTTAGAAATATTTAATATGTAGTGCAGCAAAAGAAAATATATATCTCCCTACATTCAAAGCAACAGAAAACTCTAACACACGTAAGATGAATGGACATAATCTTGTACTGAAGTCATGGGAGCTTTTCTGTTGACCTTAATGAAAGCAGGATTGGGTCCCCTGCCCACAGTAATAATACTACTTACCTCTTATTTAGGGCTTTTTATCCTTGGCTCTCAAAGCATTTTACAAATGAAGGTAAGTATCATCAGCCCCAATTGACATATAAGGAACTGAGGCACAGAGAACTGAAGTGATTTTCCAGAAGTCACACAATAAGTCAGTGGCAGAGCCTGGAAGAGAACTGAGGTTTCCTGATTACGAAGCCTGTGCCCTATCCCCACGACCACGCTGCCTCGATATGCAAGGCCTTTCTGGAGCTACATGTTCTGTTCCTGACATTCTCTTGGGCTGTTTGGATCTGGGCCATGAAGGTTTATGATGAGCTAGAGACTGTAAACATTCTTTAGACTCTAGGAGCAAATTAGGACAACACAAAAGCAGGGAAAATACTTTATTTAATTTCATTTTTGCTAATCACTGTTGTACTCAGATTCCTGAGTGTTGTATGAAAAAATAAAAACTGTAAACAAGAACTTTTCCAAACTTGATAATATTATGGTCACAAAAACAATTTTTAAGAGATCGCAGGGTCTTTTCAGACTTAATGACTTGTAGTTGGGGAGCCAGAGATAAACAAGAATCCTTTCTGATCCAGTTAATATTGTAAATATCATATTTTTGCCCTTTGTGGAGGCAGGCCAGATATCACCAACTTTTCAGATGCACTGGTCTTTCTCAATGTGACAATAATAAGGTTCGAGACTGACTCCTTTAAAATTTTTTAACCCCTGATTTTTCCCCTGTTGCTGGGAAAGCCTTTTGACCATGTGTTGATTTATGGTAACTTTGACACATTTATTTTAAGTAGGGGGAATATTTTAAGAAGTTTACGTCATGCGGAATGGCTTGAAACACATGTTAAAGGGGAGGGAAATAAACAAGCGAAGCTTATTGCTGTGTGTTATTTTTTACAGCCATCAGAAGTCATGAGATATTGTTGCCCAATCAGAAGTCATGAGATATTTTAAATGGCAAGGCAGGAAGAAGGTCATCCTGTAAAGGTATTCCTCAGCTGATCAGGGAACATTTGAACTTCTCTTTGTTACAACTCTCTCCCAGCACGGAAAAGAAAATTGTGTAGCTCTCAAAAGGCCATTTAGGAGCTTTCACCTTTTCCACTAATCCCACTTTTGGATACATCTTTTGCAAATGAAGCCACTTACAATCAATCTTTCTTTGCTGACTGGAAAATCTTTCTGATAATTAATCTCTCTGTTACACTACCTACCTATTTTAGGAATTGTATAGCATCCATCACTGCAGTATTTAAGCACTCTGATATACCAGTTTCTTACTACAGAATGGACCTGCACCTTGACTGGGCAGGTAATTGTACAATAATGGTAATTTTATTATGTGAATGGTAATGCTGGTCCTCAAAGTATTCTGAAAAATGAATTTTCTTCAGTAAACAGTTAAGTCAGTCAAACAGTTACACTCTTAGGAAAAGTGAAAAGAAATATCTGTCTCAGACAACTTTGTCCATAAATACTAGTGGCCAACTTCTCCCCTCGGTTATATTTCAGGAAAGAGCGTGGGCACTGGAGAATGGTGTTCTCTCAAGTCGGTCACATGTCAGTGTGCGGCATGAGTTAGGTGACCGAACTTTTAAAATCAAAAACTGAGCCATTTTTGTGGCAATATATTTTAGGGTCGCAAGATAGTTTATATTACAGATAAGAAGATGCTGACAGATTCTCACTCTGCAGCAACATGTGTCTATTACTGAATGTGGTAAATTTTCCACCAACTTAGTGTTTTGAATGAGTTTATCTGATACACTGGACAAGTGTGATTAATATTCACGTTGAATAAAAGAATAGCTTAGATGGCCATCTATGCTCATCCAGCTTTTCTCTTCATTCCAAACGCTATTCAATCGCACTGAGTACTCATTCTATTGGACTGTTTGTTGCTGGTAAACACAGAGCAAATTCTACTTGGTATAGCAATACATCAAAACAAATATTTTGTACTTCTAAAAAACAAAATCAGACATAAAATACATTTTGATAAATAAAATGAAAACCCAGGGCATTGCAAGTGTCCTAAAGAAGTTTCTGGAATATCGTATGAAAAACTAACTGTCACAGTAACTCAAAATGTATAATCATTTTAGGAGTGGGGTCCTGTGACCCAAGAATCTCGTAATGCCAGTTGATAAGTTTATGGGCATATTCTGATTCTAGTATGTACATTTTGCTTTGTCAAAGAATGTCATGTGAGGTCTCAAGTTAAAGCAAGTGTCACAGTGGTCATTACTATCCTAGTGAAATGTATGAAGAAGTTATGTATATACACACACACTGAAAATATGTTTTTTAAGTCTGTATCAAGATGTTTGTCACCAGCAAAGGTGAAAAACAGGTTTTCCTCCAAACGGGAGGTAAGAAATGTGTGCGTCTCTGTGTCAGGATGTAAATTAAGCATTGTAAACTAACACAATGGCTGCCCATTTACATGTGAAGTCAAATATTAATGAAGAGGTGTGAAGCAAACAGGGAAAGGTCACACAGGAAAAAAGACAATCTATGGGAGGTTATCCTGTCTGTGAGTAAAGACCATGAACTTTGCTGATATATCTAGAAGACAAAGAAGATACCCCTTCATCTTGTACCTAGGAAGTAAATGGACGATGTGTTTATATTCATGAAAATGGGATCTCAGCCAGCCTTGGTTGAAAGTGTTGAAAATCTTTAGAAAGGAGGTTAATCTGTCTCTAGAAAGTGTGTTATGATATTGTTTCATATGTAACCATGTTTCCAGTATCCTTACTCACTATCTCTTGAATATCTATTTGATAATAAACGTATTCTTGTTTTCACTATAAATATATCTCAGAGCACTGATGTTAAGCAAAGTGCGGGCCTTGAGCTGAATCTTACAAGCTAGTGTATGCCTTATGTGTACATTTGTTTTCTCTGTGTGTGTTTTCTGAATGTGAGTGTTCTCTATATCCTGGTATTTCTCTGAGTGTTTAATGAATATGGGGCTGGACAAAACAGGGAATGCTCAGAAAGGGCTTGGCTGTTGGTGTGTGCCAACCTGCTCAGAGGGAGTGAGGCCTGCAGAGGCCTGGAAGGCAGTGCTTGTATTGCCAGAGGCCATTGGTTTCAGGGAGTTGATCCACAGTGTGAAGGAGTCTTGTCTGTGTCTGCTAAAGGGAGGTAGTAGTGAGGTGCCTTACAACCATGGGTGCCCTTGGGGAGCATCACAGGTCCCAGGAAGCACAGGTCCCTGTTTAACTATATAGCAGGGGTGGCCAAACTTACTGGCCCTCTGAGCCACATACAAAAATCTTCAGAAGTTCGAGAGCTGGAGCACACCTGGCAGGAGCCAGGGCTCGGGGCGTCAGCCCCACTCTTGCTGAAGCCCCGAGCCCCAGCAAGTGCGCCCTACAGGGCTAAAGCCCGGAGACCCCCCCCTCCCTGCTGGACAGAAGTCCCTACCCCACCACCCCACTGCAAGGCAGAGGGCCTGAGCTCACCCCCAGTCTGGTAGACAGAGAATGGGGGGTCGTGGGGGGCTTGTGAGCCACACTTTAATGGTAAAAGAGCCAGTTTGACCAGCCCTGCTGTATAGATTGCACATATCTCAGACACTGCCAATGCTGACTGTAATTTACATTGCAATGCACATCAGTATTTAATGGGTGGATGTTTTGCTGTTGTAACTGGAGCGGGGCAAATGAAGTTGTGTGGTGAGCTTACAAGTGATACAAGACATTGACCTTTATTGCCTCCCTAAATCGATGGCATTACACGGAGAAGTGCTGAGCACAGAGTGCCTCCAGTCTGCCAGTATTACCAATAGTTTCATGTTTTACTGCAGAGTGAGATGGCCGTGCTGCTCAAACCTATATCTGACAAGATCCAGGAAATCCAGACATTCAGAGAGAGAAACCGAGGAAGTAAAATGTTCAACCACCTCTCAGCTGTCAGCGAAAGCATTCCTGCACTTGGGTGGATAACAGTGGTGAGTTAGACACAGACTAGGGCATTTTTAAACGCACTTCTTAATGGTACTCCATAAACAAATAATCAAATCAGAGCAGTCCTGAATATTATTTAACTCTGCATTCCCATCTCCTTATTTCTACACTCAGGCCTAGTCTACACTAGGGGAGTAAGTCGATCTAGGTTACGCTATTCCAACTACATGAATAATGTAGCTTAGGTCGACTTACCCTGGTGTCTTCACTGCGCTGTGTTGACGGGAGATGCTCTCCGGTCGACTTCCCTTACTTTTCTCGGAGAGCTGGGGTACCGGAGTCAACCGAAGAGCACTCTGCTGTTGATTTAGCGGGTCTTCACTAGACCCGCTAAATCGACCCCCCACTGCATCGCTCGCAGCGGCGTTGATCTCCCTCGTAGTGAAGACAAGCCCTTAGTCTAAAATACTGGTGGGGGGTTTTGACTAATGTTTTAACTCTTCTCTTCTTTTATTTTTTTCTTGCTCTGCTTGGGCAATGGTGCTGTTCTCTTAGTCTCCTAAACCAGGCCCTTATGTCAAGGAGATGAATGATGCTGCTACCTTTTATACTAACAGGGTGTTAAAGGACTACAAAAACAGGTATGTTGCCTGGTGTGAATGTCTACATTTTCTCTATTGGTAGCTTAGAACTAGCTTTACTGAGGTGCTAGAGAGTACTGTATTAGTTGCAAACACATGACAAAAAAATGTTTTGAAAATTAAAAAGCACTCAACGCGTGAACGCACGACACACACACACACACACACTGCCAGCTACAGCACTACCCTGTCTGACTGATACACTGCTGCAGAGATGGAATTCCCTGACTGCCCATCTTGCTTTTCTGCTTGAAAAATTGCACTTAGGCTCTATCATCTGGAGTCCAGCTCCATGCAGTTGAGACTTTACTGCCCCTTGATGCTGTGTTTCCAAAGGGGCTCTCTTTGCACCAATGCATGGGGATCTTAAGGGGTGGGCACAGGGAGGCATGTGGTTGCTGCAGCACATATGGTGCAGTGCTATTGGTGTTCTGTAGCCTGAGACAGTGAGAGGATGACTCCTTTTTCTGAGCCCCTTTGGGGAACCCTTGCACAAATCCCATTCACTTGGCCTTTGCAGAGTTTTTAGCCGATAGAACCATATTGTTACTAAAATACAATACCTGCAAATTAGGGGGTTTTTTTTCCCCTTAGCCATCATATTCCATGACAAATTAGGCTGATTGAAACCCCATTTTTGTTCTTTTATAGAACGTAAGGCATTTGATACCGTGCCACATGGGGAATTATTAGTTAAATTGGATAAGATGGGGATCAATAGGAAAATTGAAAGGTGGATAAGGAATTGGTTAAAGGGGAGACTACAACGGGTCCTACTGAAAGGTGAACTGTCAGGCTGGAGGGAGGTTACCAGTGGAGTTCCTCAAGGATCGGTTTTGGGACCAATCTTATTTAATCTTTTTATTAAAGATTATTATTATTTATTATCTTTTTATTATCTTATCTGACCTTGGCACAAAAAGTGGGAGTGTGCTAATAAAGTTTGCGGATGATACAAAGCTGGGAGGTATTGCCAATTTAGAGAAGGACAGGGATACCCTACAGGAGGATCTGGATGACCTTGTAAACTGGAGTAATAGTAATAGGATGAAATTTAATAGTGAGAAGTGTAAGGTCATGCATTTAGGGATTAATAACAAGAATTTTAGTTATAAGCTAGGGACGCATCAATTAGAAGTAACGGAGGAGGAGAAGGACCTTGGAGTATTGGTTGATCATAGGATGACTATGAGCCGCCAATGTGATATGGCTGTGAAAAAAGCTAATACGGTCTTGGGATGCATCAGGAGAGGTATTTCCAGTAGGGATAAGGAGGTTTTAGTACCGTTATACAAGGCACTGGTGAGACCTCACCTGGAATACTGTGTGCAGTTCTGGTCTCCCATGTTTAAGAAGGATGAATTCAAACTGGAACAGGTACAGAGAAGGGCTACTAGGATGATCCGAGGAATGGAAAACTTGTCTTATGAAAGGAGACTCAGGGAGCTTGGCTTGTTTAGCCTAACTAAAAGAAGGTTGAGGGGAGATATGATTGCTCTCTATAAATATATCAGAGGGATTAATACCAGAGAGGGAGAGGAATTATTTAAGCTCAGTACCAATGTGGACACAAGAACAAATGGATATAAACTGGCCACTAGGAAATTTAGACTAGAAATTAGACGAAGGTTTTTAACCATCAGAGGAGTGAAGTTTTGGAATAGCCTTCCATGGGAAGCAGTGGGGGCAAAAGATCTATCTGGCTTTAAGATTAAACTCGATAAGTTTATGGAGGCGATGGTATGATGGGATAACATGGTTTTGGTAATTAAATATTCATAAATAGGCCCAATGGCCTGTGATGGGCTATTAGATGGGGTGAGATCCGAGTTACCCAGGAAAGAATTTTCTGTAGTATCTGGCTGACGAATCTTGCCCATATGCTCAGGGTTTAGCTGATCGCCATATTTGAGGTCGGGAAGGAATTTTCCTCCAGGGCAGATTGGAAGAGGCCCTGGAGGTTTTTCGCCTTCCTCTGTAGCATGGGGCACGGGTCACTTGCTGGAGGATTCTCTGATCCTTGAAGTCTTTAAACTACGATTTGAGGACTTCAATAGCACAGGTGTGAGGTTTTTTTTGTAGGAGTGGTGGGTGAAATTCTGTGGTCTGCATTGTGCAGGAGGTCAGACTAGATGATCATAATGGTCCCTTCTGACCTAAATATCTATGAATCTATACCTGATTCAAGTCCTTATATCAGGTCTGTTGATACACATTTTCATCCACACTGATCAGCAGAGGGAAAGCAGCTCACAAGTAATTTAATCTTTTGCCCAAGTAAAAATTAATCTGCAGATCTGAATTTTTGAGAAAGTTCTTTTAATTATAGTTGTGAATTGCCTGCTGGAGCCCAAAATGATCTACTCTGGGTAATTCTTTGCTCCATTTTAGAATGTACTTTTTGAACGGGTATAAGCACCAGTGGGGAAAGTGCACCTTTTGAAAAGGAATAAACAATGTGCATGATTTTTAGGGATGAGGAGAGGGATGATGTTTGTTTAGTATTTCACACCAAGATATTTCTGAGTATTGGAGCTGAAAAAGTTATATAAAAATAAACAAAAAAGACACAGGATTTAAGTGTGGAGATTTTTCTCTGAGGCTGTTTTACTTTAAGACTTGATCCCAGTGCCCATGCAACGGAATCAATGGGAGTCTTTCCATTGACTCCAGCGGGCCATGGATCAGGCTTTTAGTGATCACTGTTATTATCTTTAACTGGATTTTCACCATTAAGGGCTCCATCCTACAAATAGTTACTCCCATACATATTCTTACTTCCACTCATTGTCCCATTGCAGTCAATGATAGGCATCCGGGTGCTTGGAGTTTTGGAAAATTAGGCCACTTATTTAGGTGCCTAAATAATAATTTGGGAACCTAACTTATTTTTTAAAATCTTGGCTTATAAATATGAGTCTGAGAGAAATTATAACATGACACCGTATTATCTAGCCTAAAGATGCACATAACCTTTGTTTCCTGACCAGCCTTTATTTATGACAACTCCTCCTTTTCTTTTGAGATTAATATTTTGGTTGCGTTTAAGAGTTTATAAGGTGCTGGTTAAAATGTTCCAAGGGGAAAGGGTAGCAGAGCACATGCTCATTTGAGAGGTGTAAAGGAAAGCAATAAGCTACCTTTGAACTCAGAAGCCAGGACATTTTACAGAATATGCTGATCTTTAATTCTCTAAAAATCAAAACACTGAAGGGGACCAGGTTTGAATTCCTGGCACAGGGCCCCATCTAGCTTTATTACTGCCCTGGCTCACTTTGAGCCTGGGCAGGAAGCATTCTGTTCTGGAGCCCTCTTGTTCCCTTATCTCTCCTCTGGAAGGATCTCAGGGCTCACCAGTCTGCTAGGCCTCACCATTTGCTGGGCTGCCTGTCTGTCAGCAGTCTTCTGACTGAATTGTCAGTGGCCAATGACAGATGCAGTCTCTAGTCTGCTTTAAATACAGGGTAGCAAGTATCTATATTTAAACACAATAAATCATACATAGAAATATTTCCTTTTTTTTTCCTTACAGTGACTTACATCATGTTGATTGGGTGAAATCATACTTGAAC
This sequence comes from Natator depressus, assembly GCF_965152275.1. NCBI lineage: Eukaryota > Metazoa > Chordata > Testudines > Cheloniidae > Natator > Natator depressus. The sequence goes on from NC_134235.1 coordinate 109,777,179, forward strand.
ATCTGGACTGAGCTTCAAGCTTACATCAAAGAGCATCATACCACAGGCCTCACCTGGAGTAAAACCGTGAGTGCTCCTTCCCTTTCACAGTCAGAACAAGAAAATAACACTAGCTCATTCTGCTTTTACCAGATTCTGGCATTATTGCAGTGAGACCAAACATTATCTCCGGGAGAGGAAAGGATTTAAAAAAAAAAAAAAAAGAAGAAGACGACATTTCTGTATTTAAAATTTTAAAAATATTTTAAGGGGATAAGACAAATGTGACCCAGGAAGAAGATTCAAAACAAAAGTTGACCGTGCAAAGCAGTGAATGTTGTAGTAAGGTAGCTTTTTAGGCTATGTCTACACTACAGACCTTACAGCAGCGCAGCTGTACCACTGCACTGTAAGGTCTCCTGTGTAGCTCTTCTATGCCGGCAGGAGAGAGCTCTCCTGCTGGCATAATTAAACCACCCACAATGAGCAGTGGTAGCTATGTCGGCAGGAGAGCATCTCCCACTGACATAGCGCTCTCCACACTGGCACGCTTGTTGGCGAAATTTATGTTGGTCAGCGGTGTGGTTTTTTCACACCCCTGACAAAATTTTTGCTGACAAAAGTGCTGGTGTAGACAAAGCCTTAGTCTCCTAGTATGAGAGATCTAAAGTGGGTCGGGTGCATTGATAAAATAAAATGGAGATCTGAGTGGGCGGAGGTGGACATTGTAATAATAGTCGTCAGATATGAACAAACTAGGCTCAATGTATGCTGGCTGCAGGATTTTTCTTTCTTTAATCTGCCTTTGTGGATAGTGCCATGTCTACCCTCATCTTCCCTTTCACTTTTCCAAAGCATCACAACGGATGGGCCCCAGGGAGGTGAAGCCTCCCCAGAAATTTTGTGTCTTACACAAATCAGAGACTAAACAGTGCTGGCTGTGTGGCTGCACAACTGTGCTTCTCCAGAGCAGAGCAGGCAATGGTCACAGCTCACTGTTCTTAGCCAGTAGCAGAAGTTACATTCTTTTTGCTCTCCGCTGAGAACAGCTGAAACTTGTGCGAAAGATGGACAGAATGATGCTTTAGGATGATTGTGGCCTAGACATTTGGGGAGGTGGAGAAATTCTTTGGGCTCCTAGTTCTCAGCAGCAATGAGGGTGGAGTAAGGAAATTAGATTCTCCAGGTCCAGTGCGCTATTGCTTGTGGGGATAGAGAGCAGAAGAAAGGTTAAGAAGGGGATAAAAAGTTAAGGAGAGATTGAAAGATGGAAGAATGGGAGGGAAAGACAGAGAAGAGGGAGGTTTTATAATGAGAAAAAGAAATACAAGGGACACATATCACATTATTATAGTATAGATCATTTTATTTTACTATGTTATACGAATATAAATAATTATTGAGCTCCATGCTGTGTGTATATATTGTGTGTAACATATATACAATATAAGTACATTTTCACTGTGTTACAACTATGATGTGTAACCACATTAGAGGATCATCTTGCAATCTGTTGTCTATTCTCTTAAATAGGGTTAAACTTTAAGAATAAAGAATTTGCTGTGTTTGACACACATGCAAGGATTTTGATCCCCTGTCAATATAAAAATGTAAGAGTCTAAGTTTCTTCTTGGTAGTCTAAAGAATGTACTCACATTACTTATCTAGTTAGAGGAATTCTAGATGTGAGTCAAAATGTCTTATGCCCTGAAATTTCATTAACAATTTTTTGGTTTTGGAGTGTCCTAATTTTTTTTAAAAAGCACACACATACAATATTGTTCATAGTTTCTTTTGTGTAAGCAAATAAAGACACAGTTTAAAAATTTGTAATTAAGTGGAATGGGACAAGTCACCAGAACGTTACAGTTTCAGGCCAAAACAGTTTTCCAATCCAAAGACACAGAGAAGCTAAAATTGTATCTTATAATGGAGGCTAGCTTTAACTTCAGCTATGAAGTGGTTACCTCCCCTCCAATATATATGGCACATATGCAGAGGTGAGATCCATGTGATAAACTGTATCTATCGCTAACCTTTGATGCCTGCATCCTAACCACTAAGCCACCTCTTCTAAGACGTATTCTAATATTACAAATCCATGGTTGCCAAATCACTACAGCCTAATAGTAGGAGTCAGGATAAAGGCCCTGATGCAACTTTTATTGTAGTCAACGGGAGTCTTTCCACTGACTTTAATAGGAGTTACATTGGCCCAGAGAAAGAAACACATATTAGCATGCCAAGGATCGCACTTGACATGCCCCTTTAGACACATACATTCACTGCACATGCTTTGCACTCAAGGGGCTTGAAACTTACTTCTGTTCAGGGAAAACAACTGTGCCTAGTACATCATGTTACTTGTGCCCAGGGATAGCTTTTGCTCAGATTTGCACTGGACTACAAACTTTGCACTCTTCCCTGTGCACCATGCAAGACCTTGAAGCATAGCAAGTGTAAGTGCAAGTTCAAACAAAGGAGAAACTAGCACTTGTTGAAATATGTGTACTTTTTGGTCTGAACCAAAGTAAAATATTAAACTTTTTTGAGGTGTCTGAGGAATTAGCTGCTTTTTTGTGGGGTTCTTTCATTAGCAAAGGTTTAAAATATTAAACTTCACTTTCTTTCTCAGTATTTAGTATAAAATTACACCCTTGCTGCATCCTATTCTATTTTAATCCAGTCAGTGGGTGTGAGAAGAATTACCGATTTTGAAATGATTATAAGACAGGGCTAAGGAACTCTATTACCCTATTAGCAGAATGAGCATTAGAATAAGGGCCAACTTTATATCTGCGAATATATAAAAGAAATAATTTTATTTTACATAATGGAACCTTACAGGTATGGAACTAATATTAAGATAAGACAAAGCTATCTCATTTGCATTTCGTCAGATAGGAGTCATTTTTAGCTTTGTGGGCACCTGCAATCTTTCCCAAAATAGTAGCTATTGCAGGATACATTTGACTGGTTGTAAGTCAGCATCTCAGCCTCCCACCCAGGGTCTCTCTGTTTCCTTTGGTTTAATTGTCAATCAGAGTGCTGTATGCAAACAGACCGAAACCCACTATTTGTTCATATCAAATATAACGTCTCCACAGACAGTACTCCATCCATTACAGTTGGTTAAAGATGATTTACTGCATCCATAGTATTATTAGTTTCGCTCACTTGAAATATGTCCTATCTGAAGTGGTTTATCCTGAAAGTATGGTTCAGTTAAATCTCAGATGACCTGGGACTCAGATGTCAAATTCTAAACATAATGTTCTTATTGATGTGATATGTAATTCTTTTGACATACCATCAAGTGAACCTTACGAAGTCAGAAGTTTAATAAATTAGCATGTATCTTTTCTGTTTAGATTTTTTTCTACTAGACACCTGTAACAAATCCATGAGTTATAAAATGGTATTATGATTTTTCTTTTACTTTTTAAAGTCAGAATTAAACAGTCACATATCAGTGTTTTTGGATAGTTTTCAGTGAATCCCTGATTATATACTCAGGCTTTCAAAAGTGATACACCTAAGAGTTTTGGCCAGGCATAAAGTGACTGTATCATAAAGATACTGCATTTAAAAGGGAACTTTTGACCAATTTAGCACAGGTTTAACTCCCAGTGAAATCAGTGGAACTACTCACAAGGCCTGATCCTGCACTATTGAAGTCAATGGCAAAGATCCCATTGACTTCAACAAGTCAGGACCAGACCCACAGTGTATAAAGTCGGGCACACGCCCAGGTGTTTGCAGGATCAGGGTCTTAGATAGGTACTATGGGACTATTACAAACAAAATTGTTAATCCTTGAAAGGAATAGCATCTGCTTATGTGCATAAAAGGAAAAACTGGTAGGTTGGCTAGGCATTGAGAAAGAAATGTTTATGGAAAGAAAATGTTGGTACAGAATCGCTATTGTGTATACAATAAACTTTTGACCAACTTGAATGCATATTTATAAGTACCATGTCATACAAATAATTTGTCATTGGTATCTACACAACTGGACAAGGAATGCTAGAAATCACACTCACACACAAATAAAATAAATAACTCAGAGTGTTTGGGGTTGTTAAAGAGAGAGAAAAAGTGTCTTGGAAAATCATTAGGAAATTACTACTTTTTTCCAACCAGTTTGCAAATATCTTGGGAAAATGTGCAGAACATAGGAGTTACCAAATTAGATCAGACCATTAGGGCATCTAGAACTGTATCTCTGTCTCTGGCACTGGCCAGTTCTGGATGCTTTAAGAGGCAGGTTCAAGATAGGTCTTAATGGAGTACAGTATAGCGGCCCTAGTACAGGGCACATAAGGGTGAAAGCACACATAAGCAATCAGCCCTCATAATATAATCACAGGGGCTCTATCAGCTTTTATTATTGTGCTTATGCTGATAAAAATAGATCTGTACAGACTCTGAAAGATAATAATGTGCCCTGTTCTGTCACCCTTATTCATTTCGGTCTTGATTCTGCCACCCTGTTGAGTAATACCTTATTCTTTAAGCAGTCCCACTGAAATATGTGTAATTATTTGAGGAGTAAGTTACTTCTCAACGTTCACACAGGTGGCAGAACTGAGCCACCTGTATTTGCAGATTTTTTAAACAATAAATAGGGTTAGTGCATTTCTGGGCTCTTTGCTCATGGAAAAACTATTCACAAGACTGGTTCCCCTTGGAAGAACCTGAGGGACTAGATAGGTCGACGGCGGGTTCTGGGCTGCTGATACTTCCACAGTGCCATTGGACACTTAGGCTGGGTTCCCACTGGAGGACTTTATGAAGATAGACATTGGAGGAAGTACCTCTCAGCAGAGCCTGAGTAGCCGCCCCTCACAGCCCACTGATTGGCTCATGCTGGTATATAAACCAGGAAGCCATCATGGGGAGCTGTCTGAGCAATGACACAGACTGCCTGCTTGCTTCTGCCCCAGACCTTGCCTTGCTCTGGATCCTAGACTCTGGCTTCTGACCCTGGTTTGTCCCCAACTCTGCTATTTACCTGCTGTCTGTAACCTGGTTCCTGATTCCCTGGTATCCCAACCCAGCTTTACTCTGACCCTGCTACTTGCCTGGTGCCTGACCCTGGCGTCCTGGTATCCTGACCTGGCTTGACCCTAACCCTGCTACTCTTCTCCTGCCTGCAATTTGGTAACTGACCATGAACACAGGCTACCCACAGCCCTGCCCTGACAGTTTACTCAAACCACCTTCACCCCCTAAGCCCATCTAACCCCTGCATATATGATGGAAGGGGTGGGCTGCCCTCCGACCAGTAGCTCCCCTGGGGTCTGGGACCTGCAAGAGCAAGTTGCCAACCTGCAGGCGGAGAACCTAATACTACAGATCCGAGTGATGAAGCTCACTGTCAAAGCACAAACTCTACACAAACAGCTGGCATGCTTACAGGGAGAAGCAGCCACACTATGTGCCTGACAGACCACCCATCGCCTGAACCAACGCCTGCGGTGCCACTGCCCAAACAGTTTGACAGGGATTGTTGGAAATTCCAGGGGTTTCTGAACCAAGGCAGCCTGCTCTTCCTGCTGTGCCCCCAACGTACCCCATGGACCAGACAAAGGTGGAGCTAATAGTCAGCCTGATTGCCTGTGAAGCATTCGATTGGGCTTCCCTCCTGTTGGAATAGAGCAGGCCCATGGTCTCTGATTGGGACTCCTTGCAAGCCTTCTCAACCATCTTTGATGACCCACATTGTGGCTGCTCTGCAGAGGCTGCCCTCTGGAAGCTTCGCCAGGAGCAAGGGCCAGCCACTTACGTTGCTCATTTCCAACAGTGTGCAGCGGACATCCAATGGAAAGACACTGCCCAACTACATAAATTCCGGTGGTGCTCAGTGAGTATGTAAAAGATGAGCTAGCCTGCCCCACCTGCCTACAGGCCTCTATTGATCTCACATGAACTCTCAGCTGTGTGAGTAGCAGGAGGAAATGAGGGGTGGTCAGATGCCCCATGTCCGCCCTCTACACCAAAGCCTGTAGGACCCAGTCCTGAACCCATATAGGTCAACAAGGGTCACCAACACTTGACCTCAGGAGAAAGAACATAGACAGCAGTGAAGCTCTGTTTTCACTGTGTGGTTCCAGAACACTCCCTTGCCTCCTCTCCAGCTCAGAAGAGCTCAGGAAATGAACAAGACCAGGCGCAGTAGGGGGGTACAGTCTAGGCACCACCACACCTCATGCTCTGGAACCACCCCCAACCCTCAAGTAGAACCCAACCCAGAACTGGGGGGGAGGGGAGAAAGAGTTAGAACCTGGACCATGAGAATTCTGGGCTGCTAACAATTCAGCATTGTCATAGGAAGCTTACGCCACGTTTCCGCTGGAGTACCCTGTGGAGCTAGGCACTGCAGGAAGTACTGCCCAACAGGGTCTGAGTGGCAGCCCCTTGCAGCCCACTGATTGTCTCATGCTGGTATATAAACCAGGAAGCCATCATGGGGAATTGTCCTGAGCAATGACACAGACTGCCTGCTTGCTTCTTCTCCAGACCTTGCCTTGCTGTGGACCCTAGACTCTGGCTTCTGACCCTGGTTTGTCCCAGACTCTGCTATTTGCCTGCTGTCTGTAACTTGATGCCTGACCCTGACTCCCTGGTATCCTTACCCAGTTCGACCCTGACTTATCTCCTGACTGCAACTTGGTAATTGACCAGTGCATACAGGCCACCCACTGCTCAGCCCCACTGACACCCATGGAATAAAATATAGAATTATATTTTCATCATGATATGCAAGCATAATTTTCATGAATGTTAACAGGATTGTGTTTGTGCAACTCAAAGAGACTGTTCTTGCCAGTATGATCCAAAATAATTCAATCTGAAATCATTTCCCTAAAGTAAGGTTTTGGGGATTCATTGAATTGATTGGAATGTGTGAAGTTTCAGAAATCACGTGAATGGGTGGGAGTCATGATACCTGGTTCTACTAGGTAAGTCACTAAGTGTTGTGCCTCAATTTACCCATCTGTATAATGGGGATAATAATATTTACTTACCTAATAGAGCTCAGTAAAATTTAATTCATTAATGCTTGGACATTTTCAGATGTCAGAAGAGACTGTAGAAGTGCAAAGCTATTATTATAATGAACTGTTGAAAATGATCAGCATATCATTTCCCCCACACAACAACTGTTCTGTTTTGTGACAGTTGCAACCATGTTTCCTTGTTACCACTTTTTGAACTCTAGACGAAATCTACAGCTGTAGTAATAAACTGTTCCTTCTTTCAGTTGTCACTGGTGAAATGCAAGAGACTACTGAACTATCTCTCCCTCCCCTCGCCCCACTTTTTTTTCTTTTTTAGAAAAAGGACTGAACAGCTGTAGTATAAGCTATCAGGAATGTCTCATAAAAGTTTTAGTTTGCTGGAGGGGTTGAGTGTGTTGGGAGGGACCAGGGAAATACATCCACTCCTATTCATGCAGGTTTACTTTATGGCCTGAAAACAACTGGCAATAAGGAGAGTTTGCTGTAGCTAACTGTATCTCAAATCAGTGCTAACAAACAAATACTGCCTGAGGATTATTTTCCAAAACATTCATCTCAAGTTACTTGTGTAGAGCTGGGATAATTTATTTTTTGTAGACCACGGTCATTTGGGACAAAATTGGTGAGTTTTTGATTTGATGAAATAGTCTCACAATAGTGGTGAATTTAGTGAAAATGTTCCCTTTGACACAATCTCAAGGAAACACTAAACATTTTCCCCATTTATAAAAAAACACAGATACCTAGGAGAAAATCTGCAATTTACGAACAGTTTCAAAATTGAGATTTATTTACAGTGGGCCGATCCTACTCACATTGAAGCCAATGAAAGTTTTATCTGTGTCTGCAAGTCTTATCTCCTAACACATATTTTTCTAAAATATTCATAATGGAATACATAATATTTTTAAATGTTCTTTAAAAAACTGAAATTTTGATTAAAACTCCCCTAAGCATCTTCAGCGAGAACCAGAGATAGATCAAACAGTGGTAAGTACTGCAGCCCATAAATTAGCATGCCAGTCTGCCCTTATATTAGTCCCAATACAATCATTTGGCACTTCATTCCCAGCTACAGACGCCTGCTCTAGACATTCTCAACATTTTCCCCATAAAACTTTGTCTTGTCCCTACCATCTGCATGCTCAGAGGAGGAGGCTGCAAAGGCTGATTTTTGCAACCAGCAGCCTCCTGCTATCTTCACAGTATATCTGCTATGCTATGTTTAGTTTGACCCATTTATCAAAAAGCCACATAGCCACGCCCAGGGGGAATTATAAGTCTTGTGTTCTTATGTGGAATAAAGTTCATCTTTCTTTTCTGACCACCCCCCAGAAGAAGAGATGTTGGGAAGGTATAAACATACACCTGATGCAATTCCATGTTTCCAACAAGAAATTTAGAAAATAAATGATGCACCCACCATTGCCAGCGACACTCATCTTTCATAAAACAAGGGGTTAACATGATCAGGTGAAATTCCACCCCGTGTTACTGTATAGCGGTGCAACTCCACTCACCTCAGCAGGATTGCACAAATATAAGTAAGGGCAGAGTCTGGACATAGGGTTTTAATTCTCTAGGTCTTGGTAAGAGAACATGGCTTGCCCCGCCCTTCCTGCCCCCCCCAATCTTTTCTGGGGCACCCTTCTGCCCCATGTTGTATTTCCCTCTCACTCATTTTGCTGACCAGCTTGCATCACTTTAAACTTAGCCACTTCCATTTCACAGAACACACTGTGCTCCGAGACTGTTACCGGTGCAATGCCAAGCTGGAGATTGCCTGGCAGAGGTTCCTGTAGAAAGCTTCAGCCGTCACCTTTCCCCTGTAAGACAGAGTCTCACCACTGAGACACTAACATTATAGAAACAGCCATTCAGGACACTCAATGTAAACATGGCAGAACACCATCCAGTGCTGAAATCAGTTTCCCCACTGGTGTAGATAGGGTCGGTTACATTCAACACACTTGCTAAGAAAGTGTCCTCACTCCCTCCTTCTAGCAGGGGTTCGCAACACTGTATACTGATTTGGCCCTATCCACACCAGTGGCCAAACATTATTCAGCCCCAGTTAAGGGGAAGCCTGGGGAGACTTGTTTGACACCAGCCATCAAGTGCAGCTTGAGCAGTAGTATAAACACAGCCAGGGGGATGGAATGGGAGGACTGAACATACATAGAGGGAAAAGGAGAGAAAGATGTCTACTAATCAATTTAATAGGTTACAAGAAGTATTTACACATTTTTTTACTTTTAAAAAAGAAACAGCTTAAATAGGCCCATTAAGCAAATTACTTAATGATAGTACATCATCATTCAGCTCCAGGGTGATTAAGAGAACCCAGACTTTGTAAAGCATCTCTGATTGCGTGATTGAATGGTACCATTGCTCAGTGGCAACATAGGCCCTATGTTAAATCCCAAACAGGTGATAAATGGCACAAATGCATAAAAGCGGCTTCAGAGCTGGAGAGCCGGACAGATAAATAATCCTGCCGAGAACCAGAAAAAGAGGATTTTTTTTTTTATTCACAAAGACTGCAGCCTCTGCACATCAGCTGTTTCATCGTATAACTTCCATATCATTGGGCAGCATGAATGCTTGCAGACAGGTGGCCTAACATGTTGTAGTTAATAGGGCCATAACATTAAGCCACTTTTACAGAAGAAACACCTTAACAAAAGATCTATGTCTCTGTGTCATAGTCCACCTGTTCCTAGAGGCTGTTACATGATATTTTGAGCTCTACGATCCTCATCTTTGTGCCTGCATGTGTATGAAGAGAACAACACAGAGCAGTAATCATTTCAGGCATGTAACTAGGATTATAAAAAGGGGGGTGGGGTATCCTTTTATGAGGAGAAAGTGAACCTCCCCATTGGGAGTCCTATTCATCTGTTGCCTTGAAAAGGAAAGCGTTCAATGAATTTCAGGGGGTTATGCCCCCCCAAAACCACTTGTCTCGTCCTCAATTAGATACCTGTATCATGAGATAGATATAAAGGGATACATTTTATTTCTAATTTACGTCAGTTATTTTTATATATATATACACATATATATATATAATTGTATGTATTATTTAGAAATTTATATTTATACCCAAGGTCTTTCCTCACTAAGAGCAATCAGTAGACTACAAAATGAGATGTGTTCCCATTTAAATGTTCCACAGTAATCTCACACTGCACTGGAACCTTCATCCTCCCATCTTCCTTGTTATTACACATAAAACCCTGCAGTAGATCACCAAAAGCTTGAACAAAAAAAGGCATGTCCATGTCTTTCTGTGTGTTTGTACACCACCTAGCACATTAAGGCCTCATTTCTCATTGTGGCATCTGGATGCTACCATAAGGACAGATACCTTTCTGTGGCTCACTCAATTTGAACTTGATGAGTGATAGAAGTGAGATCCTTTCTGCGTCTAGCCCTACAGAAACTTCCTAGGAACTTAACCTTGGGAACTAGGAGCAAGAGTGATCAGGTAGGTTGTAACGCCTGCGCTGGGACATTACCTGGCTTAAATTACGCTCCAAGAGCTACCATAGAGAAGCTACTCAGAATAAAGAGCTTTGGGTCCAAACACCTCTTCCCCACTGATCTGCACATTTGATGTCGCCCCTCCAGCATGGTGTGGGGTTATCAGCTTCTTCCATGCAACTTTCTACTCCTTCACGTTCCTGGCCCATCCAGTGGGGGAAAAGAGGTAGGTCAGGAGGAACATATGGGTAGCTCTGTGGAGCTAAGGGTGGAGACATAATACAGCCACGGTCTGTATTACATTCCTGCACCCCTTCCACAGCAGTATCCCCCTTTTACAGAGAATCCTGGGGCATGCACAAGCTGCTGGAGGTTTATAAGCATGACGCCACTGGAACTGTGTCACTGAGGTACAGGGGGCTGCTAGGGAGCCAGAGTCAGTATGGAGGAACAGGGCCTCTGTGCAGATGACTCTGACCTACACAGGGTCAAACCCTGACCCCAATGGAAGGCTGCAGAGGAAACACCATGACGATAATCCTGTAGAGTTTCCTGTCCCCTACACAGCTATTTCCGCATAGAGCTAGGTTCTAGCCTTTCCAATGTTCATAGGATCTTACTCAGACAGCTACAAAGAATTCTTTGTCCAGTTATATAAATCTTTACTAAAGCAAGCTTTACTAAAGCAACCACATTGAGACTGCTAGTACTGTGTGATGAAACGTCTATGATACATTCCCTTCTTCTCAGATGTCTTCCTGTATTTGTATAAAATTGTAATTTTAGCTAGCTAGCGCTGAAGTCAGTCACTTCCCTAATATTTCTTACAAGGGGCACATTTGCAAGTGATGACACTGTTTCAACAAAAAGATCTTAATTACAAATGGAAAATGACCACCCAAAGATGCAAGTGGGAACAAACATCCCTGAGCATAACTTGAGTGGATGTATGTAAACCAGGGCACTGAGGAGAGCAGCTGTTACCAAGGAAAACAGCTGAAATGAAAATAGAAGACAGGGGCTTGCAGAAAACATCCCTCGCTAGTCAAATGGCTCTTAAATACTCTTTGTGTAAAGATACATTGTTGTGGACATCTGCTCAAAGTTAATGTAAAGAGTTGTTTGCAAATAGCAAGCCTTTTAAGCACCTGCTGTATTAGAAAAGATGAACTTTTGTGAGCGTATAATGTGCTGTTTTTTCAATTCCCAGGGGCTCACACATACACCCACCACGCAATGCAAAGCACAAATAAATAGGCTTTATGAAGGGAACTCAGTGGAAACTGGACAGGAATGGAATTCACCCCAATTCAGGGACAGGTCACCCAACTGTAAAATACCCCTTACATAGCTACTACTCCAGCTTGTATGGTGATTGCTGCCCCACAGTGATCACTATGCAGCCATTCCTAGATACTAGACCAATTTATGGATCCAATGGACCCTCCTAACCAAGCCCACTCCAAAACTGCCCTCCTTACGAGCGTATTTGGAAGCAGCACAAAATCCATTGCCCTGGCAGGCTAGGGATGCAAAGACTTTCCTGCACATCCAGTCTGCTTGCCTGCTCCCTGTCCCCTTGCCAAGAGGTATCTCAGGGCTTCCTCAGCATGAAGGGCCTTGCATGGTGTGATGGTTCTCGGGGTACCCAGGACTGTGAGTCATCTTTCTTACCGCTGCCTCCAGCAAGAGGGAGTCTTCCCTTTGGTAACTGGGTATCACCTCCCTGACACCACCAGCCTGTCAGCCACTCAAACACTCTCCTCTGGGCTATGCCAGCTCTGTCTTCACCTTGCAGGTTAACAATAGGTGCGCCTCAAGCCTTGAGTCCCTTTGAATCATTCCCTTGTGACATCCAGCCCCAGACACTGGCTACTCACTGAAATTCCAGATTCTCGGCACCCAGAGGTGCAGGGTACCCCAGTTTACCAGTTTTACCTTAAACCACCACTCCTGAAAACCACACAGCACTTGTGAACACTTACAATAAAACAAAAGTAGGTTTATTTAAGAAAGAATAAAGATTTAACTAGAAGTGAGAGAAAAGGATGGAAACAACTGGTTACAAACACAAAACAATCGTAAAACACAAACCTGGGTCCATGCTTAGCAGTAGTTACCTTTCCTATACAACAAAGTAGGCTTCCCCCCAAAGTTCAGCTTGTTGCAGAGCTGGCTGGTTTCACAAGAACTAGGATCCAAACGTTCATGAAAGCCCCCTTGTTAAAGGGTTTCTTCAATGAATGGGTCCAGAGCGCCTTTCCCTACACTCTGTTATAGTGAAACAGTGTTTTGTTTTTATTCATAGCCAGGGCAATCTCCTGCCTGCTAAAATGTTCTTTTTCACTTCCAAGTGGTTTTGTTTTGATTGTTGGCATTTGTCTTTGATGGTTTTCCATTGACTGTTCTGCAATGTGGCAAGGGTAGACAATAGAATCTTGCATTACCTCACCAGCTGACTAGGGAGGGGTGGCAACTCTTGCTTGAATAGGTCATCACCAAGACTACCCTGGTGACTAATTTTTGCTCCAAGTCGATAAAGCATAATTTCAATATAAATACATTATTCCTTAAATATTATCCATATATATCTTGCAAAGATTATGAGTCTTGACAAGTTATAAGCACAGTTGCCAACTTCCATGCGGTAAATAAGCACCCTGACTTTCACAATAAGCCAAAAATCAAGCAAATCCCATTTCAAAACAAGGCCAAAACAAGCCAATCCCTAAGAACCCCACCACTCTATGTGACTAGATACCCCTGTCATGCAGTCTGGGACTGTGGTGGGCCCACTGTGCATCCCTGACTCTCTCCCCTGCTTGCCCCTGCTTGCCAGGAGCCGATCAAAAAAAAGAAGCAACAAGCTGCAATAAGCTACAAGCCGAACAAGCAACAAGCCAAAAACTAGCCAACAAGCAACTCACAAGTCAATTAAGCCAAAAACAAGCCCAATTTCTGCATTTTTTTGTGGGTTTGGCATGTCTGGTTATAAGTTTTCTGTAGATACCTTACATGTCGCTCTTTATGGCTAAATATCCTGTAAGACATGCCTTTGATGGAGTGAGATTGTCAGGTCTGAGGTGAGATTTGTTTTAAAAGAACAGGGGACCCTTGCCCAAGGAGCCTCTATGCTACACATGGGTCCTCCTCCATGGAATGAATTTCATGAAGCATGAATATTTACTTGATCTAAATTGGGCAACTCAATATTGTACAGGTTAAAAGAGAGAGACAGACACACACACAGTACACACAGAGGCAGACAGTTGACAGCAGCACCAGTATGTTTCTGTATGCCTCCTAATTATTTAAATTGGTCTGTCTTTTCTCGTCATTCTGTCCCAGGTGTGTTCACTGGGTGTGTTTGGTAACTTCAGCTGAGTCCCTCATGCCTTGAGATGTGTACGTACAATGGAGCAAACTCAGCCCTGAATTATACCCCAGCAATCTCATTACCTTAGATTTGTTCTTAGATGTCTCAGTGGCCTAAATTATGACTGAAATTCATGACAGGTTAAAAAGTGGGACTAGGTTTTGAGAATCTCTTCCTATGCAATAATTATGGAGACAAATTCTGCTCTCACATACACCCATGTTATTCTGTTGATTTTTATAGGGTTACTTGGCTGTAACTCTTCTTTCTAGATCAGTGGTTTTCACCTGGGGTCCACAGAATGTCTAAGATTTCCAAAAGGATCTGCACCACCATTCTAAATTTTTTAGGGGTCCACAAATGAAAAAAGGTTGAAAAACACTGTTCTAGACACTTCCCTAGTCAGTGTCAGCAACTTTTATAGCCTTCTTCCAAAACCCATGATTGTACTCTAGGCTGTTGTGCAGATTGACTTCTCTGCAGTCTGCTGATATTCTGTCTATGTTGCTTGGCTGTAATTGAGAAAAAAATTTGGCACACAGGAAAAAAGTTTGCAAGAGAAGTTCAACTTAACTCTTGAACTTCCTTGATTTCTGTTACAAAGTCGATTGTTATTTTCTCTTCTCCCTTTCCCAAGCCACCTAAATGTGCATAAAAGTAAGAAACAAGAGAAAATGCAGCTTATTTACCATTCAAGCTTTGATGGCTCAGTGAGTGCTGCTAGGAATTCTAGGAGTGTAGTGGAATATAATGATTTTTGTAACCTCTATTGTTTACTTAGCCCATGGAGGAGGAGGAGGAATACAAAACACTGCTGGTTTTACAGTGTTTAGAGTTCTGATCCTTTACTCACTACCTGAGTCATAACTTGTATGCAAAGATCTTACCCTAGACTGAAACAGTGGGAAAGTACATTATAGAGGTACTGTTGGTTGAATATATTAGCATATTTTTGTCAATTACTGCCATGCTTTTTACTTCTGATACAATTGCCAAAATGCTTCCTTGTTGTTATAGGGCCTGATCCAAAGCCTGCTGAACTCAAATGAAAGACTCCCATTGACTGAAATGGGCTTTAGACTGGGTCCATAATAGGATGTGAGGCAGTTTTGCAGCCTGGGGGGGAAATGATCCCAAAACCAAACAAAAAGTTCTGTTTTCTCTATGGAGAAATTTACCCATCCCACATAAGGCTCAAGGATCTGTGCTCTATGGGAGTGGAGTGGCTGTGGAGGTAAAATCCACCTTCCCATCTCAGGTTTTGTGCAGCCCAGCCTAGCCTTCACCCTCTTGACTGCTATTCTAGTCTATGGGCTGGAATAATTCAGGGACTCTGCTCACATGTGAACCTATGGCCTTTCCAGCAGCCTCATCCCATTGTAGCCTTCCCCATTGGATTGTGCTGGACCCACACAGATGCCAGGCCCTCCTATACATCCATTTTCCTAACGACCTGCCTGTGCAGCCCCCATGTAAGATATAAGTGGTACAGAGGGCCTCATGCTACTTCCATATAACCAGCCTGGGCTGCTGCTTCTAGGTGGTAGTTATGCCTGAAACAATGAGGTTTTCAGGTATAGATTCCAAACGTCTGATCTTCCATATAGTCTTTGTCCTCCTCTGCAGAGGTGCTGTCCAGATGAGGGATTCTTGGAATCAGAATGACACTCGGTGAGCGGTCAGACAGAAAAAATGAATCCCAATTCCTTTGATCCTTCCTGTCTTTCCTGTGAGTCAGGCAAATTAGAAATCTAAGATCTGAATCGGATTTTTTACTAATAAAGCTGTTCTGTTTCTTTTCATAGTGCACTGGCATAGACATATAATTCAAACAGACCAATACCATGTACTGCTGATTATACAAACCAATTGCTAGAAAGATTAGTTTATTCACACTATATCCATGTCCCTCATTACAGTATTTGTCTATAACTGGTATTACGACTGCACCTGGAGCTATTGTGTTAGAAACATATAGAAATTTAAAAAAATAAAAAGCAGTCAAATCAGAATTCTGAAATATAGTGTTGAATTTAACAGCCTGAGTCACCACAGCCTTACACCACATTGCAAAGTATATTCAAAATCTGAAGGGTAGCATTTTATGCCCACTTTGCATGTGTATAACTGGCTGGGCAAGTTCCACCCTATTATTCATTGTGTTATCTTCACTGGAGATTAGAGTGAAATGCTTTTTTATTTGTCTGGCCTATACTGAATGTGCATCATTCGGGGGTTTATTTTATCTGGGTATTTGGGGAAAGAAGAAACTTTCTTCCTTACACTATGAATCTTTCTTAATATGTAAGTTCATTCATTAGTGCCAGCAATTTTTCCCAAGCCCACTGCTGGCCGAAGTCCAAATCCCAGCAGCATTCAAGTATGAAAAGAAGTAAGATTCCATAATAGAGCGTTTTTGAAAAACTGTATTAAACATATTTTCCATCTCTCCCACACATAGGGCCCAACTGCGTCAACAGCATCTGTGTTGTCTACTCTAACAAGTGGGCAGTGCCTCCCACCACCCCCACCTCCACCGCTGCCCCCAGGACCTCCTCCTGTCTTCGATACAGAAAGTGGAAAGGATGAAGCAACCACATCTCGCTCAGCCTTGTTTGCCCAGCTTAACCAGGGAGAGGCAATTACCAAAGGTTAGAGGAAAATAGTTCAACTTGTCACTCTTCAGCCAACTGATACTAGCTACCACTATATGTACTTAGCCAAATTCTCCCTTTAGTCACATCTATACTGCCCAAAGCCAGTATATTTTTAAGCTTGGAAGCCTAAATTTAGGCATCTAAATCCATATTGAGGCACCCAAATAAATAGCCTGATTTTCAGAGATACTGAGCCCTGGCAGCTCCCATTTAATAAGTAGGATCTCATAGGTACTCAGCACCTTTGAAATTCCTGTCACTTATTTAGATCCCTCAGTGTGAATTTGGTCACTTATTATAGGCACCCAAGTTTGACACTTTGGGTCCTGTTGACTTCAGTGGCAGTGCCCAGATGTCACTGAGACTAGAATTTGTCCACTCTGCATTTTCTGCATACACTGATTTGTACTGAGACATTGGTTTAGATAAGCAGGTACCGATTGCTATACCACTGTATAATGTTGTTGTAAGTACACCTAGATAAAGCTATTAAGCTTTTCTTAATAAAACTGGACAGTCTTAATTAGTGTACACAGTTTTGAGTTGAAATATACGCAGTACAGTAAAGTTCAGTCTTTGGCCCTAGGTATTCTGAGGATGGGTGCATTACAATCAGATTAGCTAGAGAATCTAATTTTCACAGATGAACCTATAAAATGAATGGAGTGGCGGCATGCACAGCTGATGACAGATATAGTGAACCTTTAGATCTGTGAACAGAGAGATGCCAATAGACATTGCTGAGCTTATCTGTGAAGACATAATACCAGCCCATTCACAGTAAAAGAACCTTTATTTAAAAGTATGAGGCCAGACAGTTCCCCTTTGGCTAAATACCTAAAGAAGCATAAAAGTGTGTTGGGCATTTTAATACAATTGTAATCAAACTAGCTATGGTATTGTCTTCCCTGTTTTAATATTAACCTCCCTAGGGGCCTAATGCTGTGAGAGAGACTCAGTCATATCAGCACCTCTTTGTTTATTTATCTATTTATTTATTTATTTATTAGGGCTACGACATGTCTCAGATGACCAGAAGACCCATAAGAATCCCAATCTACGTGCTCAGGGTCCGCCAGTTCGTTCTCCTACAAAAAGCCATACTCTGAGCCCCACTTCTCCCAAAAATTCTCCTCAGCAGAGCCATTCTCCTTTGTTAGAACTAGAGGGAAAGAAATGGAGAGTGGTAAGTTCAGCTCACATCGCACATATACACACACACACACACACACGTACTTGTGCCTGGAATATCCCCAGAGGGATTGTACCTGCCTGAGGCACAATCTCTCCAGTGCTCCTCTGGGGGCACAGTGACTCTGCACTGTCCCATCTAGCCACAGCTTAGTCCTTAATATTCTTGTGGGATTTACAGCTTGTTCATTTGTTGGTGAGAATAGTATGAGAATTTACCTGAACTGGAAAATACTCTTATAAGGTTCAGAACCAATATTTTAGTTCTTAACTCAGTCAAAAAGTCCCTCAGAAGGAAACCCACAGAGAACTCCAATTGAGTAAGGTCCCATTGTGCAAGCCATTCTTACGTATGAGAGATATAGTTGTTGTGACACAATGGAAGTTCTCATTTATTAGCCAGTGGGAGCACCTCTATCTAGATACTCATATAATCACAATATCATAGTATTTACAAATAGAAAGAACAATAGTTCTCCATCTTCTTTCCCAGCCCATAGAAGAAATAGCTTGATTCGTTTAGTTTTGGAGGGGGTATGTGTGGTTTTTTGCATGTGCATGCAGAGAACTTATTGAATGGAAAGGTATGTTGTTTATAAGGGTGGGGAAGACAAGACACGATTTAGTCAGTTGGTAGCTTACATAGGCCCTTGTTTGCATGGGTCACAGTGTGCATGAGGGACAGCCATTGTTTACATGGGTTGTGCTATGCTAGTGTTAGAATATTCCAGGTACTCTCACTGAGACAGGAAAGTGCAGTAAAGGCAAAACATGGGAGAGCCCCTGTGTACATGCTAAGTAGACCAGCATTTTGCTATGAATTCTGTTTTACTATGCTGGGACACGCAGTGTGTAGCTTACATACCTCAACTCTCCCATTGAAATCAATTGGAAGTCTTGTGTGCAGAATGGGCCCTCAGTGTCTTACAAATAGAAAGGAAGGTCTTCATGCACTACTCCTTATTGGATACTGCCTTGCTCACACCTAACCCTAATGAATTATATAACAGTATGCACCAACAACTTGTTCTATTCCTGAAGGTGCCTACTTGTTCTAAAGTTGGGTGGTAACCAAGCAACAACTTCACTGAGATAGTTTTAAATAGTTGAGTGTATAAGAACCTAGTACCAAAATAAACATTTTTTGGTCTTGGTCAGTGTTAAGATCTTCACAACACAGACACTTCAGCTCTAAATCATGCACACACAGCACTGAATATGTGCCCTCATAAACCCAATCAGTTAGACTTATCACAGGCTGAGATAAGTGAGAATCTTTTTTCCTCCCCATTCTCTTTCTATGTGAAGATGCAATGACTGGAATAAGTTGTGCTTAAAGTCTACCTTATTGCTGCCTTATTAAAGATAGTGAAACCAGTATATGCGTTTTTTAAAACAGGAATACCAAGAGGATAAGAACGACCTTGTTATTACTGATACTGAACTCAAGCAAGTGGCTTACATTTTTAAATGCAACAAATCTACACTACAAATGAAAGGAAAAATAAATTCCATTACAATTGGTGAGTGGACAGTCTCACATATGAGCTTTGGGGCAGTAAGTCCTGGAAAGATTTGCACATGCAGGTAACTTTATTGACATGAATAGTCCTGTGTAAAGTTACTCACACGTGTAAGTCATTGCAGGATTGAAGCATTTTAGTTTTTAATGTGGTCATGTGATTTTTTTTTTAAAAAGATCTTTTTTTTTGCCTTCATTCGTTTTGGGTTTGTTTGTTTGTAGACAACTGCAGAAAGTTTGGCCTTGTGTTTGACAACGTCGTGGGTATCGTGGAAGTGATCAATTCCAGGGATATTCAGATTCAGGTAAACATCCAATTAGACAAGAAGAAGAAAAGAACCAACAACTTCAAAGTGGTATTTGACTACTAGAGATAATTTCAGCTTCCCTGGAGTATACAAAAAAAAATGTATATTTCCAAAAATTACCTTTTAGATGCACTAAATTCTTGTAACTTGTCTAGAAAAAGGTTGAGAGTTACTATTGTTTTTGCCTTTGAGTTTTCAAGTGCCACTGATCATGGCTCCCTGTCGAGAACACCTTTCCTTAATGTTCTGGTGCTGTAGTTGAGATCAGCAGAGGTATTTTCTGATAGTCTGGGAACTTTTACTTCTGGGGAGTGGTGGTCAGGTTCTCTCAATGAATGGTCCCCAGGTTTGGACTCCATGCATCCTGGTCCATCAGTGCCGGAGTTTGGCAAAGCTTCATGGCATAGTGCCACTCATTTGCCTAATTGGTGCTAAAGTCAAGAAGGTGGTTGTGAGGCTCAGCTAATTTTCTCACACTGAGGATGTTGGGTAGATTTTCAAATGGCACCTAACTCCAAATGACTTTAATTGAGCGCTAGGTGCTGAGCCCTTGACAGTCTACCCTGTTAGCAACAGAATGGAATTGAAATGGCTTCTTCAGCTTTGCTGGGGGAAGGGCAAACAATGGCTTTTCTTTAAAATATCAATAAAAAATAAAACCGTTGAAACACTCATCAGCTCATATCCTGCCATCCGTCTCGAGGCTCACATTCCTCACTGAAATCAGTGGGGTCTTCTGTTTACATGTGGATGGGCAGATACAGCACAGTGAGTGACATTAATAATGGAGAATACTGTACCATGCTTCAGAAATGTGGGTCAAAGCCACCATAGGGAGAGGAACAGCAAGATATTTTGTATCTTTTAAATGTTAAACAAGTGAATGCCATTACTACTAGCTATTTGTCTACTTCTGAACATTTACCAATAATTTTATTGATAATCACTACATTTCCTTTTGCGGGAGAGGCAGTTGGGAGAGAGAAAAGGGCATGATTATTTAAGAAATAGTGATCTTTTTTTCAATAAATAGAGGATTTTGATTGTTAGCGCTAGAACTATTCACCAAAGCTGAAAAGTCTATACACAATGAATAGGAACACCACGTCTCGTTAAAATTCAAATAAAGGGGAAATATATTTGCTAAAATCAAAATGCCTTTGATGATTCAGGCTTCATGAATGTTGCATAAGATTTCAGTGCCTTATAGCGTGGCTGGTCTTGCACTTAAGAAAAGCATGAGTCAGGCTGAACAACAACTGCTTGAAGCAGGCTGCTGTCTTCTTTCTAAGAGTTTGATCCTGCAAGGTGCTGAGCACCTGAACTCTGTCAGCACTTTGCAGGTTTGGTCATATGAATGATATGTTAATGTAACAGATCAATGGAATTCACCAAGCAGATCTTGCCATAAACAGCAATAATAGTGCAATGCTCTTGGCTCTTGACCCCCACCAGTATAATTATTTACTGATTATTTTTCCTGCTGGGTTAATATTTGTCAAATAAAATACCCCCAGGCATACCATATGATCCATATAGGAGCATACTTTCGCCTCAATGGAGCTCCATTAAAATCAACCTAGAGACAGTGCTCCACTTGCACAGACTAGCTATAGAATCAAGGCCATGGCCACTGAACACTCTGTGTTTATCAGCATGTTGTTCAGGAACTGAATCTAAAATGTATTAACGTGAATGATGTGAGAAAACACTCCTTTTTATTTACATGGGAATATATATATATACCCTGCTGCTGCTGTTTTATGACCCTAACTAACCTCTGTCCTTTTGATATCTTGGCAATCATATACCATGGGGCTCTAGTTCCTGCTTTTTTTTTTTTTTTTTTTTTTTGCGGGGCAGGGGGTGGAGAGAAGGGGATTCTTACTGAAAAACAGTGACTCAACCACTTTGCCCTGTGGAGTTGTTTACAACCCCACAGATGCAAAGAGGAGTTGGCTCGTTTCCTCTTCTCGCCTCAAGTAAATCTTGCGCTTGCTTTCAAACTGACTTAAAGAAATGACTGTTTAATTTAAATTGTAATCAATTTCAATACACTTTTAGAGCTGTACCATTGCTGGCAGGGGAAGAAAAAAAAATCCTTTCTTATTATGTGCTGCAATACCTCAGAGACCCTTCGGGCTGCAGAATGTTTTAAGCAGAAACTTGTGGAGCATCTCTCTAGTGAAGGAGTATTTGCAGTCAGAAAAGGAGGACTTGTGGCACCTTAGAGACTAACAAATTTTATTTGAGCATAAGCTTTCGTGAGCTACAGCTGAGCTGTAGCTCACGAAAGCTTATGCTCAAATAAAATTTGTTAGTCTCTAAGGTGTCACAAGTACTCCTTTTCTTTTTGCGAATACAGACTAACACGGCTGCCACTCTGAAACCTGTCATTATTTGCAGTCAGTCACTCTGTGTGTGGGGGGGATCTGTTTCCCCATAAGTCCCACTGATGTACATGCAAGTTATGCACTAGTACTGGTGGGAGTGTGTGTGGATCCCATCATCTTATCCCCTTTGGTAAAGAGGGCCAAGGGGTGGAGACCGTGTCTATGTGTGTGGGAGTGAGAGGCTTGTTGTTTAAAAGTTGATGTTTTAGAACTTCAGGGCTAGAAAATAACATTTAATACAGTTAAACAGTAGCAGCCTTCCCACCATCCATTAATTGGTCCATGCCAGTCTGTTTAAATCCCCAAATGTAAATGCAGCTGCCATACATCAGAGTTTGGTGGCCAAAGCTAGGCTCAGCAGGTGGATAGGGTTTTTGTTATTAACTGTTACTTTCACTGACGCAGTGGCATTTGGTATTAGGTGCATTTATTGTTCTTCAGGTGATGGGGAAAGTTCCAACCATTTCGATTAACAAGACAGAAGGCTGCCACATATACCTCAGTGAAGATTCATTAGACTGTGAGATTGTGAGTGCCAAGTCATCTGAAATGAACATTCTCATCCCCCTAAATGGAGATTACGTAAGTGGAATATTTTTAAAGACTCAGTTTTTCTCCCTCTTTTAATCTGTGTAGTGATTAGCCTTTCATATTACGAGGCAAGTAGGAGTTAAAGTGCCACAATTTCCACCACCCCCAGCAAGGTCTGATTCAAACGACAGAAATAAACCCTCTTTCATACACCAATAGTCTCAGCTACCATCAAAGAACACCTTTTCCTGGGGTGCAGAGTAATTCCGTACATTAAAAGAGCCGTTATCTCCTTCCGTTGTGATGGAAAATAATTCAGTGTCTCCTATGTCACTTTAGTCTCTGGCCTGTGTGAAACAGATTTCTAACTTCAGTTTCCTGCCACATATTATAAGAACATCAACTCAAAGGTCAAGAAATGCCAGTGTTAAGGTCAACATCATCACATATTAATTCTCAAATAATACAATGTATTTTTAAATACAAGCTTTTGGTACGTGTATAGTTTCTTGTAGTACTTTCTGCACATGCCAGACAGAGTCCAGGAAAGCATCCGATGAAGTGAGCTGTAGCTCACGAAAGCTTATGCTCAAATAAATTTGTTAGTCTCTAAGGTGCCACAAGTACTCCTTTTCTTTTGATTCATACATAAGGGGCACGTTACCTGAAGCCAGGGCTCTGACTCTTCTACTAAGGTTCTCATACTATACTTAGGACTGCAGTATCTCAGCACCTCCTGTGAAGCTGTGCCTCATTCACTGCATGCAATACAGTAGCAGGATATCATATAATTAGGCTGTGTTGTAATACATACACACAAAGGGGCAGGGTTAAAGTTGTGTATGCAACTTTACTGAGGGCTTAACCAGGCTACCTTAACGTTCTCTTAATATTTTTGTGCTGGAATTTCATTGGGGAGTTTTTTGTTAATTAAAAAAAAAAAAAGCCTAAATGTTCAGCAGTGACTAGTGGTCCTGGGTGCCCAACTTCCGACACCTTAAAAGGGCCTCATTTTCAGAGGACGGTTGCTAAGCACTTTCTGAAAATCAGGCCCCTTTGAACGTGTCTCGAGCTGGGTACCCAAAATCACTAGTCATTTAAGAAAATATAAGTCTACTGCAGGGTCTGAGGAAAGGAGCCCTCTCTTCCACGTCTTAGGAGCATCACACAATTTTTACCCTACGAGGTGTGCAGCACCTGAGGCCAGGGATCCAGCAGAGTTCACAGGTGCACACTGAATGAGCTAAGGACTCCCGTGAAGTCCTGCAACATTGACTGTACATAGTGTGTCTTTTGGAATGCTTCACTGTTAAAGTGGTAATGTGACAGTGTTTTTGTTAACATGCACCTTTGTTCATCCACCTAAGACTGGTGAACAATTATCTTGAGATCTGAGATTACATCTGCCACCAAATTCTGGGGATTGACGTTGGGTTTTGCTCTGTAGGACATCACTTTTCTCTTTAAAATTCCTGTTAGTCTTGTTACTACCTTACCAAGTTTACTGGTATTTACCAGGTTTTCTTTTCTACATTCCCATCCAGTTAGCTTGCCTGCCTGCTAATGGAGTCCATAGTCTTTTTTGAAACAAGTTATATTGATGTAGTTTGCCCAAATAAGGAGGAAAGGGGGCTGTTACAAACTAGCACATGAACAAAGCTAAGTGAATTATGGTAATAATGAGCTTGTTTTCTGTGTGACATTGAAACGGTTTCCTGCGCGTAATGAAGAAGGCCTCTTTGTAATCCAGGCATGTCTGAGTTATAAATGCCTTGTCAATCATGCAGCACTAATAGTATTCCATCAGTTTTTATAAGATATCCACTGTTTATCTAACAATCATTGTTGCTCTTTCCATTTACCAGAAAGAATTTCCTGTTCCTGAACAGTTTAAGACAGCATGGGATGGATCTAAGTTGGTCACTGAACCTGCAGAGATTGTAGGTTAACTTCCTAATGCCATACAGCTCCCGCTGACCACGATCTCAGACCAAGGTCAGCCTAAATAAAACAGCAACATAAAGAACTAGAAGTAACAGTAGCATATACTGCTGTAGTAGGTCTTCAAACAGCAGCTCTGTACACTAGAAACCATGACATGTCTGGCTCGCTTTTATTAGGCATTCTGATATTTTTAAAGTTTCCACACAGTTTGCCTTCATTTACGGTTTTGATTCTACATGATGTCATGTGAACATAAGGGATTTTTTAAAAAAAATACTCCATTCGCGTTATTGGCTATTACACTGTACACAATAAGCCAAAATATTGCATGATATATATACTTTGTTATAATCATGTTTCAGTGCATTCCTTTTTATGTTTCTGCTAGTCAAAAATAATCTTAAAACAGTTAAGATGTTTATTTTACCTTTTAGACAATTCATGTATGATGCGGTGAACATGTACCTTTAGGAAGTGTGTGATTCTTGTAGATCTGTTCTAATAATCATGGGGATTTTTAAGGCACAAAAGTACAATTTTCAGCAATACATTTTGCCAGTGGAATATAAAAACAGGATATTTTAATCAAACATTTTTCTAATATGTATATGTAGAGTATTCCTCAGCTTTCAGTTTACACAGACCTGTTGTATCCCTTTTGGTTGTAAATTATTAATCCTAATATCTTCTAGAAAACGTTATTTAATGTTCAGCATATCATCTGAAGGTTTTTCACTTCTCTGATTTCTTTTGTGTTCCTTTATTTGGGGTTGGGGGGGCAGGAATTGGGTTTTTTTGTTTTTCTTCACACAGTACTGCACAGCCTGCTCTAAAAACTGAGGGCAGGTCTACACCAGTGGTTCTCAAACTTTTGTACTGGTGACCCTTTTCACACAGCAAGCCTCTGAGTGTGACCCCCTTTATAAATTAAAAACACTTTTAAATATATTTAACACCATTATAAATGCTGGAGGCAACGCGGGGTTTAGGGTGGAGGCTGACAGCTCGCGATCCCCCCATGTAATAACCTCACGACCGACCCGCAGTTTGAGAACCCCTGGTCTACACTACATCCAGGATCATTGCTCTGAGATCGATCCACCGGCGGTTAATTTAGCGAAGACCCGCCAAATCAACAGCAGATTGCTCTGCAGTCAACCCCTGTACTCTACCCCCAATGAGAAGAGTAAGGTAAGTTGACGGGAGAGTTTCTTCTGTTGAAACCCCCCCCCCCGCACCCCCGCAGTGTAGACCCCACGGTAACTTGACCTAAGGTACGTCGACTGCAGCTACGTTATTCACGTAGCTGGAGTTGCGTAGCGTAGGTCGATTTTCCACGGTAGTGTAGACATAGCCTGAGATAGGGTTGTTTTATGATTTGGGCACATGCTAAGTGTCAGGTGCCCTATAACTGATTTCCTTGCTGATTTTGGTTCTCTAAAGTATTCTATTGTATAAACTGTCTGTTGGGGATGTAATCCCAGGGTTTTGCTTGGTTTTTTTAGTCACTTGCAAGATTTGCATACTAATCTTCAAATATGTCCATAAATAAAAGCCATAGATGTATTCCATATGAATTCTGAACCCAAATTAAAGGGACTCTTTCTTGTTTAAGACCCTTGATTCTATGTTACAGTTCTTATTTACGTGCTTTTTCAACACTAAGGTGGCGTGTGCTATACATTTTACGATTTCAGCGTGTAGTAGTCAACATTCAGCATACATTTTTGATCACTTGTAATCCTTTGTAAGAGTGAATTCATGGTCATATGCTTGCAAAGCTAGTTACAGGATATACATTGTGCCTCCTGCACCTTTTCAGAGTACATCAATTCCTTCAGGTTTAAGGTATCTGATTGTACTACAACCAATAGTGCTCACACAATAAGGTTTTATTATCTGATGTTTTATCTGTATGTATAATGTTGTGGCTTTAGTACATAGCATTTTTCAACGGTAAACCTATTCTGAAATAAAAAAAAGGAGTCCGTACTTGGTTTAAATACAGCGAGTTCAGAGTGCACTTCATTTAAGTGTTTTCATCCATTTTCCTAAATGCCATTTCAAAAGGTCTGAATGAGGGGAGACAGCTCTTACTCCCTGCAGTTGACCGAGTGTCTCTTGTACATCATATCCCACCCACCCTCCTCCCAGAGAATAGCTTGGATATAATGTATTAGTGATAATGGGCAGACTTGCAGTTTCAAAATTAAAGCCTTAGTGGCAACCACAGAACTTCAGAGGCCCTTACTTTAAATAATTGCATTACATAACATCACTCTCTCTTTTTGGAGCACCTGTATGTGCTATAGGGTATGTCCTGGAAATGACCATGTTCAAGTGGGAGTCACTGAAACTTTGTTTCTAGTCTCAGCTCTGCCACTAACTCACTGTGGACCCTTGGGCATGACCCTTTTGGTCTGATTGTCAGAGGTGCACAGCATAGCACCATCCACTAGTTGTGCAATGCATTTCACCTGGATGTAGAGCACATACCTAAAGGAACGGGTAGCCGGTGTAGGTCATGACCAAACAGTTTATTCACATTAATTACACTAATAATTCCTGCAGTAAAACAATCATACATTGGAACATTCTAAACCTGAGCCACTGACTTCTCTTCTAATACTGCATCTGATATTGATATTATATATGTCATCACTCAGCAATGTGATGCCAACCAACCCTTTGGACTGCTGAAGCAAAACAAGTGTTGAATACTCAATAACAACAGGAAGCAGATATACAGCTCTGACTTATAGTAGGCAGGCAAATAATTTCAAAATATCCCGGTGAGGAACCAGGGATACTGATTCTCCCCTGAAATAAGTGGCGGTTTGAGGGGCAGTATACTTGTATGACTTTTCTCCTAAATATTTGCAGGGAAAACACCACTGTGGTACAGCTTTCTCCTTATGGATTATGTTCCTGCAAATGGTTTACAAATATTGCAGAAAAGGCACTTCTAAGAAATTATCATATTAACTGTTGATATCAGATACATGTGCCCTTGCTACACTTTTTTAAAAGTGCAGTTTAGCTTCCTTGCCATGCACTGTCATGTAGGATGGGCTGCCCCCTGCCCTACAACGGAAACCCATCTTTAATGTATCTACGGGACATGAAGGAAGAGGATCTTTTTTAAAAAAATCCCAGCTTCTGACTCCACTTAATACACATCTGTGTATAGTTGCCTCTAAAGAATAATCCTCTACTGAAAATCATATATAAAATCATGTTGGTCAAGATATGTAGATGCCTACATCCTTCAGGCATTTTGCATAATGACGATCTGATGAACTGTGCCAACTTTAATCGATTGTCTGCAGGTTTGATCTACACTTAATGCCTTCCCCAGTTCTGTTGCAGCCCTAATGTGTGAAGATTGTTGTGTATTATCATGTACCGATTCCAGCGATCTGTGTCCAAGTCACACCCTCATTGTGCATTTCTGCCCCAAAATTGTGGTTATTCTCCAAACTAATTGTTGCACCAATTTAAATTGTACAGCATCACACTAGCTAGAACCCACTTGGGTGCATACAATGATCTTGAGAGAACAATTATTTAAACATGTGTGCTATCTGTGGGGATAATTGTGGCACCTAGGACAGTTATCACCTTTTTGAAGAAGAATTACACAATCAATGCATCTGATGAAGTGAGCTGTAGCTCACAAAAGCTCATGCTCAAATAAATTGGTTAGTCTCTAAGGTGCCACAAGTCCTCCTTTTCTTTTTGCGGATACAGACTAACACGGCTGCTACTCTAAAACAATCAACGTAGTGTGATTTTCATGAAGTTTTGTACCCACATAAATATTGGAAATAATGCAGGGAACAGGCCCTTTTGAACTTTAAAGCCTTTATTCTCAATGTTGTCATTCTCTGTATATTTTTGTTTGTTAATGGAAAGAGATGGGAGTTATCAGGTGGCCAAAATAGCAGCTTCTAGTTTTAGTGGCTGAAGAGTTGTAGCTTTATGAGTGAAGAGTCAGCCTTGTATCCAAGGTAATAAATACAGGATACAAGGTTGTATCTTCTAAACACATCTCAACTTCTTTTCATCAGTGTAATTATAGATAAATATAACTATTATCATTTTACTCCTAGAGACAATATCTAGACTCTGGAACCACAGGTTAAAATCCTTCTGGCATCACTTCCGCCCTTTATCCTTCCAAGGTGTATAAACTGAGCACCATAAGTCATTTACTGTATACGTCCTTCTTTATTATTATCATACCTTCCCTGAGGGCCTGGCCGCTTTGCATGGATCTTAGAGATCCTAGGACACTTTCCACAACATTAGGAGGTCGCTTCATTGTTCTTAGCAAAAAGTGTCCCTTCTCCACACTGTTGTGCTGTTTGTTCGCTGGCTGCTGCCAGCCACACCAAAGGTGACTGCATTTCAGTGATACTGTATGTATGTGGCCAAAAGGACACATGCAGTGTGTGTTGCCAATAATGAAAATAATTACTGCAGAATACAAAGTTCGCATGTAATGATGTTAGAATGATCGAGTTTGTAGAAAGCCACAAAATAATAAAGGTTTCATACTGTGGGGCAACATCCCATATCCCGTATGAAGTTCATCACCCTTTGTTGACACTATGGGCTTGTCTACACTGGCACTTTACAGCGCTGCAACTTTCTCACTCAGGGGTGTGAAAAAACACCCCCCTGAGCGCTGCAAATTTCAGCACTGCAACGCACCAGTGTAGACAGTGCCCCAGCGCTGGGAGCCGCGCCTCTCGTGGAGGTGGAAGGTGTGCCGCGAATACACAGCTGCAGCACTTTACGTTGCCAGTGTAGACCAGCCCTTAGCCTTTGTCTCTACTGCCTTGCACTTTGTGTTGTATTTGGGCCTACAGAGCCTGCTCTTGCCAAATTAAAAACATGAGTTTTTCCATGGATTTTAATGGGATCAGGATCAGACCTTAAGGGATATGCAGTTCTAGAAATAATCCCAACATGATATAATAGAATCTGGGCCAATTTTTGGTACAGACTGATGACAGGATATATCCCTGAAAGCAGAAACTCAGGCAATAAATACAGTAATTCCCCAACCGTTATCAAGAAATGGTGAATTGGCCCTTTGTTTCATATTATCTTAAAAAGGAAACTGTAAAAATCCTGATTTATTTAATCATACTTGTCATTAAAAATGTAGGAAAACATAAGAGATTGTAAGTATTGAGGTACTGACCCTATATATCCACCAGGTGGCAGAAAACTATTGTGGTGCAAGAAAATCCAAGCTGTCTGGGTAATCAGACAATGTAGGAACTATACTATTTATACAGAATACATGTACTAATTTAGAATTGCAGCTAATCCAGGAATTAGGAAAGTTTACACTCCAAAAACGAGGCCAAATTTACATTGTTAAAAACAAGAAAAGATTATTTGATTCTGAAAATGATCGTTTGAGTAAATCCAGAGGGTTTTTTTTTTTAATTTTTTTAGAAAGTGTCGGGGAGGGAAAGAACATCCAGGTCTAGGTGTCAGTGAATAATTCAGCTCATCTATTTTCAGCTATCCTTCTATAATAATCATTTTAAAAACACACGCAACAGGAAATACCTACCTGGCTTAGAACACTGAAATCTAGTGAGCAGGGTTATTGAAGAAGGTGACAGAGGAAATAATTTGAAATACAGAAATCTTTCCAGTGTGTTCAACCAAAACATTCATGTTATTATTAATTGTTAAGTGTGGTCAGAGTGCTCGGCTTTGTACAAGTCACAGTCCATGCCCTGTAGAACTTGCATCCAGTATTTGATTTAGTGCCATTGTATTATACACATATCCCAGAAATACCTACACCTGAAACCCCAAATTCTACTCCCAAACATCTGCCCATATCATGTAGTCAATGGAGATCTCCAGCCTAAGAGCTAAATAGCCTACATAAGTGAAATGCTGATGCCATTGACTTCAGTGGAGCCACGATTTCTCTCTATATCCCTTGCACCTCCAGAGGGTGGGGATGACTGGAAGATCCACATGGTGGTAGAAAGACTCTGTGACTATCAGTCCAGCCTCTAATGCCCTCTGGTTACTTAGCGGGGTGAGGGGAAAAGGTGTAGAGCAGTGTTTCCCAAACTTGGGACGCAGCTTGTTCAGGGAAAGCCCCTGGCAGGCCAGGCTGGTTTGTTTACCTGCCGCTTCCGCCGGTTCGGCTGATCGCGGCTCCCACTGGCCGCGGTTCGCCACTCCAGGCCAATGGGGGCTGCGGGAAGAGGCATGGGCCAAGGGACTTCCATTCCTTAGCTATTGCTGCCCTGAGAAACTGAGAGCTTTCCTCTAGGTCTCAGCTCTAGAGAAGAAAATAATAAGCTGTTAAAAGCCGTCCCCTCCTAAATTCCAGCCAGTTACACCTATGTAAAACCCCTGAGGGCAATGGGATTGCAAAGGTGTCACTGAGGGCATACCTGAAGCCTGGAAGATTTCACAGATGTAACTGGAGGTCTAATTTGGCTTTCAGAACTCTTTATGCCAGTGGTAATGCCCAGGAAGGAAAGAACTAAGTTGGACTTCTGGAGGCTAGTTGAATTTGCAGGGCTGGAAGTTAGAAAACCTATTTAAAGCAAAATTTTAAAAAAGTACAGTTAATATAAAAATCAATGAAAGGTAATGAAAAGGAGCCCCATGATACCAATTTTACAGTCCCTTTACAGAATAGATCTCCACTTAAGGATTAATAAACATTTTAAAATAAATCTGTTTTTCAGGATCTCTTAAAAAATCCCTGGGCTTGCCATAGTCATTCAGCAGCAGAGCAGCTCTCTACTGTAAGAGTTTCTGATCCCACGGTCTTTCTTCCAAAATGTTACCTTACATGAATCACACTGTGCAGTTCT
This sequence comes from Natator depressus, assembly GCF_965152275.1. Lineage (NCBI taxonomy): Eukaryota > Metazoa > Chordata > Testudines > Cheloniidae > Natator > Natator depressus. The sequence goes on from NC_134235.1 coordinate 109,808,460, forward strand.
CGTTTGCTCACCCTTCTTTACCTCCTTTCTTATCTTTTCTCCTTTCCCTCTCTCAGTGATTAAAGTGCACTGGGTTAGAGGCCCAGAAATAAAATTTCTAAAACTCAAGCAGGGGTGACATTTCAGCCCTACCTGGGGCAAAAAATACCCTGCTTTCCTCTCTTGCTCATCTCCTGGGGCCAGTCAATCAGAGCTGCTGCAGGAAACAAGCTGTGCTCTCTCCCCTTCCTCTCAAGAGCCAAAGCCCTTCTCACTGGACGGAGCACAAAAAACTCAGGGTAGCTCCACTCCCTCCTTCCCTCCTGTGAACCATAGGATGGTTCATGGACCCCCACCCCACCCCCAAATGGTTTGGAATGGAAAGTGTGCGGGGGTGGAGCCCCTGGAGCTGCCCCCCGCAGCTTGGAAAGGGGAGAGGGGACCCCAGTGCAGCCCCTGAGTCGGGGGGGGGGGGGAAGAACTCCAAGAGCTGCAGGACCAGAGATGAGGCAAGGTGGGAGGAGACCTGATGTGAAGTGTTGGAGGGACAGAATTGATGAACTGCAGAGACAGGCCGATGCGATACCGCTTTCAGTTCTGTAGAAAATGATAGATCCACCCAAACACTTTTTTCAGACCACTTTATGCACTACCCTCTTTTCGTATCTTTCCCCACTTATGCCAAACTTTGCAGTATAAGAAGGTCTCAATTCATCTGCTTAATCTGATCTCTAATTTTGGTCTGGTCTATATTAGAAAACATGCACTAGTGTGGATCTTCCTACTACAGATGTGCTTAAACTGATTTAGCTAACGTCTGTCCCACTCAGTTAAATCAGTTTAAGCATGATTTAAATGTCTTTCAATCCATCTGTATTAGGGGCTTGCAACAAAGTAACTAGATTGACTTCAAAATCAATATGGTTTAATCCCTGTGAGGTTTGTTTTGTCTTTCTAATATAGACAGTTATTTCTCCAATGTTGCTGAGCACCATAGCTTGGCAGCAAGGGGAAGATGTACTGCCGCCAGCCCTGTTGAAGGTGGATCTTCAGAGGAACGCCATCACTTCCTACTGAAGAGCGGCTGTGGTGCTCAGCAGCATCTGGAAACCAGCAAAGTAGTTTAAAAATGTAAAGTTAATTTTAGACAGCTGAGTTGGAAGCTGCTGTAAAGCTCCCAATTTAGTTTCTTACACTTCCAAGTTTTGCAAAGAGAGAAGAGGGAGACAGAAAAGATGAGAGGCCGAGGTCTCAAGGCAAAAAGATACTGTCTGACTTAGATACCATGAAAAGAAAAGGAGTACTTGTGGCACCTTAGAGACTAACCAATTTATCTGAGCATAAGCTTCATCAGCTACAGCTGATGAAGTGAGCTGTAGCTCACGAAAGCTTATGCTCAAATAAATTGGTTAGTCTCTAAGGTGCCACAAGTACTCCTTTTCTTTTTGCGAATACAGACTAACACGGCTGCTACTCTGAAACCTGTCATTAGATACCATGGTGACAAGTGCCTTAGAAACAACTAGGATACATAGAAAAATGGCAACTTTTAGCTACCTCCCATCCTCCTGAGCCTTGATGCCCCTAGCTAATTCTGTGTCCTCTAGTTAATTTCAGTTTAGAAAATGCAACCGCAAACCTAATTCCGTTTTCAGAATAGAAAGTGATTTGAAAGTAGCCAGAGGCCACAAACAAGCTGAAAGCACAGATGGGCAAGAACAACAGAGAAAATTAAATTTATCCAGCTACATCTGCTCAGAAATGTAGAGTAGGGTGAGAGCACATTTTAATCATGTCAGTAGATTTATTGGCATGACAAGGTAACTGTTGGTAAGACTGATTCATCAGTGATGTCGACCAAATTCAGAGGAAAGTTTATGGGAAGCTTAAGTGGTAACTTATGCCCTGCCCCCTTAGCACATCTGTTACACCAGGTTAAACTCAGTTCTGAATTCAGAATGGAATTTCAGCATGGTAATGGGGTTTGTACAAAAGCTCCACTCTATCTTTTACACCCCATGTAACACCACTGACTTCAGTAGAATTGCATGGGTGTGATGGAGGACAGCATTGGGATGAAAATAAATTATAGGAACAATGAAACCAAGACATGCTTGCTTATCAACAGAGCAGCCCCAAATGTCTCATGCATTGACTAAAGAAACTTGTTAATTAAGGAATACAGCTGAAGGCCTTTGGGAATGAAGGGTTTGCCTACATGTGTTTCAGCTGGAGGTTAATATTCTCACATTAAAAAAAAAAATCTTTGTGCACATGGTCTCTGTGGTTTGCAATGCAGGCAGCCCTGGGACCAGGAGGTCATTTGAGAAGATATTAAAGCAGCTTAGAGTACGAAGTCGTCTCTCTCAAAAACTCTTAATACTAAGACATTTAATGAATTTATTTGAGCATGAGCTTTCGTGAGCTACAACTCACTTCATCGGATGCATAGCATATCGTGGAAACTGCAGAAGACATTATATACACACAGAGACCATGAAACAAAACTTCCTCCCACCCCACTCTCCTGCTGGTAACAGCTTATCTAAAGTGATCATCAAGTAGGGCCATTTCCAGCACAAATCCAGGTTTTCTCACCCTTCCCCCCCCCCCACACACACACATACAAACTCACTCTCCTGCTGGTAATATTAACCAGTTTATTTGAGCATGAGCTTTCGTGAGCTACAGCTCACTTCATCGGATGCATAGCATATCGTGGAAACTGCAGATTACCAGCAGGAGAGTGAGTTTGTATGTGGGGGGGGGGGGGGGGAAGGGTGAGAAAACCTGGATTTGTGCTGGAAATGGCCCTACTTGATGATCACTTTAGATAAGCTGTTACCAGCAGGAGAGTGGGGTGGGAGGAAGTTTTGTTTCATGGTCTCTGTGTGTATATAATGTCTTCTGCAGTTTCCACAATATGCTATGCATCCGATGAAGTGAGCTGTAGCTCACGAAAGCTCATGCTCAAATAAACTGGTTAGTCTCTAAGGTGCCACAAGTACTCCTTTTCTTTCTTCTTTTTACATTTAATGAAGAAATCAGTACTCAACTACACAGATTTCTGTTGAGAAATCTTTCAGCAATGCTCTCACCATCACATTTGCTGCTCTCTGGGCTCTCATCAGCATTAGTGGCATTATTTTGTTATCTTAAATGATTTACTGTGGAAATTCCTGGGGTCATTTCCCTGCACCTTTAGCTGCTGGAGTACTGATCCCTACATAGACCTATCAGACAAACAGACTACCCCACTGAGTGAAATGTGTTAAGACTCACATGAACTGTCACCAAGTACAGAATCAGTGACCATAATCTAGAGGCAGAAAGCAGGAGGCACAAGCAGTCTAAACCGAGTGGGGAGCAGAGACACACTTTTTACTCATGGAGGATAGGTCCATCAATGGCTATTAGCCAAGATGGTCAGGAACAGAACCCCATGCTCTGGGCGTCCCTAGCCTCTGACTGCCAGAAGCTGGGAGTGGACAGGATCAATCACTGGATTATTGCTGTCATAAACATACAGCTCAGGGTAGCATAAAATCCCTCCTTTACCTGTAAGGGGTTAAGAAGCTCAAATAACCTGGTTGGCATCTGACCAAAAGAACCAAGAAGAAAAGAAGATACTTCAAATCTTGGGGGGAGGTTTTGTTTGTGCTCTCTTTGTTTGTTCTCTCTCTGGATGAGAGCGGGACCAGGCAGGAAAAAACATCTCATAAAAACCTACCTGAAATAAGCATTTAAGATTACAAAAATTGTAAGTAAAGGCAAGGAAATGTGTTAGATTATCTTTTGTTTTAGCTTGTGAATTTTCCCTATGCTAAAAGGTAATTTCATTCCTGTTTTGTAACTGGAAAGCAGAGTCAGAGGAGAATCCCCTGTGTTTTAAATCTTTTTATTTACTCCTAAAGTTACCTTCCATCCTCATTTTATAGGTGTGATTCTTTTACTTTTTTCTTTTAAATAACATTCTTCTTTTAAGAACCTGATTGATTTTCAGTGTCCTAAAAACCCAGGGGTTTGGTCTGTGCTCACTTTGTAACCAATTGGTTAGTATATTATTCTCAAGCCTCCTCAGGAAAGGGGGTGAAGAGACTTGGGGGAATATTTTGGGGAAACAGGGACTCCAAGTGGCCCTTTTTCCTGGATTTTTATCTAAATCACTTGGTGGTGGCAGCAATACTGTCCAAGGACATGGAAAGGATTTGTGCCTTGAGGAAGTTTTAATGTAAGGTGGTAGAAATAAGCTTAGGGGGTCTTTCATGCGGGTCCCCACATCTGTACCCCAGAGTTCAAAGTGGGGAGGGAACCCTGACAATTGACCTTTTCTATTCATTGCCTCTAAAGCACCTGGCACTGGCCACTGTCAGAAGACAGGATACTGGGCTAGACAGACCATTGATCTGACCCACTATGGCCGTTCTTATGTACTCACTAGGTGGAAGCGGAAGAAGGGTATTTTTCTCAAATGAGCAGACACCATTAAGGACTTCTCCTCAAAAAGCAATGAGGCCAAACTGGAAAAAGGAGAGAGAAAGCTGAGGTGGCCACCTGCACCTGCCTCGGGACCACAAAGGGTCAGCAATGACAAAAGGACACAGGTGACAAAACCCACTCCCAAGCAGATCTGACCCACCTCTGACAGCAGCAGTGACAGGGGGCGTTAGGGGGGTAGGAGTTGCGGGAAATCTTTCTCTTCTTTGCCACCAGGTGGGCAGGGCAGTCTCCTGGGGGCTCTCCATGAATGGGGTAACACGTTTTTGGGGGTGATTTCCTTAGACCCACCTACCCCTGGTGACACTGAAATGCTCACAACTAGGAGTCCGGGGGCACCTTAAAAGACTACCAGATTTATTTGAGCATAAACTTTCGTGGGTTATGCCCAAATAAAGCTGTTAGTCTTGGAGGTGCCCCCGGACTCCTTGTTGTTTTTGTGGGTACAGACGAACACGACTACCCCCTGATACTCAGAATTAGGGACCGTCCTCCCAGCCGGGTCACCTGATTTAGGGGCGGCCCCGTTGCACTAAACCTGGGCGGATGGAAAGGGGGGTCCCTGCAGCGCAAAGGCAGGCCCCGCCCCCTTGCAATTCCGTTCCCGGGACTCTGCGGTCCCGAGCTCCGCCCCCACAGCGCCAGCAGCTCCCGCCTTAACCCTGGGCCATACCATCTCACCTCGGCGGCGGGGGGGGGAAGAGCTCTTCAGCTTGTCTCCTGCCGCCCCCCTCCCCTTGGGGGCTGGATGGGCTGGAGCGGGTCCCCGCGCCTGCGCAGTCGGGGAGCGGGGTCGGGGAGCGGGTGTGCGTCACAGGGAAGGCGGAGGAGGGGACGGGGTTATGGCGGGGGTCGCGGCAGCCCCGGGCGAGCCCGAGCCGGCGGGGGCCGAGGGCCCCGAGGCCAAGGCGCTGAGCGCGGGCGAGTACGCGCGGCGCGTGCACCAGTGGCTCTGGGACTCGTACTGCGGCTACTGGAGCTGGCAGAGCAGCCTCCCCGCGCTGCTGGCCGCCGCCGCCGCCCCCTACGGCAGCCCGGGCCCGCCCGCCGCCGGCTGCCCCCCGCCGCCGCCCGCCTACTACGGCCCCTGCTACCTCCTCGCCGCCCCCGCCGCGCCGGGACCTCGCGCGCCGCCCGCCTGGCCGGGAGCCGCCCGCCTGGCCGCGGTGCCCCGGCCCGGCCCCGCCGCCAGCAGCGCCCCGAGGGGGAGCGGGCGGCCGGCAGGTGAGACTGGCGGGGAGGGGAGGCGGGCCGTGGCTGGCGAGAGACCCCGGCCGAGGGGCAGGCTTGGGGGCAGCTGGGGAAGGAGTCTCCTAGCTCGTGTCCGACTCAAGCGGGTGGCCCCGGCTGGGTCTCTGAGCTGAGTGGTCGGGGCGTCCTGCGGGTGCCTGTCTTCCCCCGTGCCGCCTCTCCCACTGCTGGTCTCCAGGCGGACTTTGGGCCGGGCTTGTCTGTGATGGGGCTTTGCTGTTGTGAATTAGGTGGGTGAGGCGATATCCTTCACTGGGCTGACTTCTGTTCAGGACAGAGCCCAGTTACACAGAGCCCTTGTTCGGGTCTAATATTTAGCGTTTTATATTTTCGAAGCATAGCGTTGTGGTTGGCCTGGGAGTGGGAGCTTCTGTATTTCATACGAGGCCCTGCCACTGGTTTGTGGTGTGTAGGCAAACTTAATCTCTGTGCTTCAGTTTCTTCATTTTACTGTAGGGGAACTATGACTGATGAGGTTTAGGTGCTAAGGTTGTAATGCTTCTCAAAATCCTCAAAGAGCTTTATAGAAGCACCAGTGTTGTTGGGATTGTTTAATGCCTCTGAACTTGAGTGTATGACACGCCCTTTAGCTGCCTAATGAAAAAAATGGTGGTGATCCAAGTACTAAATAAAATCATTTTATTATTGAATCAACAATTTTATCCTCTTCAGAAATCAGTACACTAATTTACTATGCCAGAGAATAATGTGTGGAATAATGGATAGTTGGTATTGTGTGTTTCACTGGCATCTGAAAGTGATTTTGAATATCAAAGATAGTTGTGACCAATGTTCCCTCTAATTTTTGACAGGCCGTGTGCGCAAAAAATTTCTTCTGTGCAAATTGTTGTGCTTTTGTGCAAATTTTTGTGCTCGTGGTGTTTCGCCGTGTGCGCAGGGTTTAGGATCTGTGTGTGCGTGCACAGTTTAGAGGGAACAGTGGTTGTGACCACAGTCAAAATTTCATGGAAGCAATAAAATAATTCTTAATTCAGCATAGACAGTAATTCTCAAATAATAGCATGTGCAGTATTATATTAGTAGCACCATCCATGTTAATAGATTTCGGAATTCTAAGATACTTTAACAAGTCTGTCATATTTAAATCCGGACTTTCACAGCCTTAACGCTTACCTTCCATCTTAACCAGTTGTTGCTGCATTTAATATATTAGTGTGGCTGTAGTCAGAAGAATAAAATCAGAGGTTCCATATCACTAACTTTCATATTAAACATTCTCATATTAGAAAGTTGACTTGATTCCTACCTTCTGGCACTGCATGCTCAACCTGGTGTGAGGAAGTCCAGCTGTGTTCTTGCCTCATCTTTGGTTAAAGATTGTACAATTAGAATTTATTTGACAGTTGTGACAATGCAAGAATGGGAATTGAATCTGTTTTGCTATTTTTTAGCATTAATGAGACTGAATTTGTCAGTGAGGTAAGCAGATTTAAAAGGAAGATGCACAGAAACAAATAGTAAGACGGTGCCCTTCTTACCTAATCGCTCTTCTAAGTGTATTTGCCTTTTAAAAACAAGAACACAGAGGCTGAGAGCTTTGTGCTGCTCTCAAGCAATTTGTTGAGGCTAGTTTTTAGAGTGCTGTTTGTGCAGCTTCTGTGGATGCCTTGTGAAGATGCCTTTTTTGGTGGTAGAGGTTATTGTGGGGGAAGAAGTGGAATAGTAAAGGGTTCCTTTTCCCTTCCAAAATATACTTGTGTGAATTTTAACAAGGTTATATTAAGTCAGGTGCATGAGTATATTTAAATTGTAATTGTTAGAATATTAGTTTCATACAAAAAAGAAAAGGAGTACTTGTGGCACCTTAGGGACTAACAAATTTATTTGAGCATAAGCTTTCGTGAGCTACAGCTCACTTCATCGGATGCATTCATACAGGCGCTCCTGTAAGTGCTGCTGAGGAAATACAATGTGGAGAATCAGCCTAGCTACAATTCTTTTATATGGTACTTTTCCTTTTGGTTTAAAAAAAAAAAGAGAGAGAAAACTTGCTTGTATTATTACTACCACCACCTGAGATTAAGACCATTTTAAAAATGATTGCATTTCTTTCACCAGGGCCAGTTAAACCAGAGTAGCCACTTTCATTTTCCTGTTCTCTCATGGTAGTGTAACCCGCTATGTCTGCATAGGAATGCTTGTCTACTTCTCCTGAAGTTTAAAAAAATAGACAACTTCTTGGTCTTTAATTGTGGTTTAAAAAAAAAAAAAAAAAAGTTTTAGGGCCAAGAGTGGCTAGGCATTTAGGACAACTGTCTTGAGATATCTAAAAGGACCCTCCTTGATTTTCACAGGGCTGGTGCTCAGTTCTTTCTGAAGTCTTTCTCTAAAGTGGAATGAGTGAGTGGTGGGAAGGAGGCAGTTTTAATACCAGATAAAAAAAATTGAACTTCAGGAAAACATTCTATATCAAGTTCCTTGTAAATATCATAATAGAAGGCAAAAATGATACACTACAAAAAAGTAAGCTGTTCAAGGGTGTAATATGTGACTCAGACAGAGCAGGGAGGGGATGGGATTAGGAAGAGCAACAGCGAAGATATACTCGGTTTAGGTACATGCTTAGTTAACTTGTTGTCATCCAATTCCCATTGTATCAAAGTACATTTTAAGGAGGTAATTGAATAAAAAGGATATGAGCTTCCAGGGGTCAGAATAAGGATTTTTAAATGTTCCCTGCAGTGGGTCAGTGTGGAATACCATTTTAATATTGCTTCTTATTCTGCATAGTGCAAACTAATGTACATTCAGGTTTCAGTTATAAATTGCTTTAGCACAGTAAAATTTTAGGTAATTAACTGTTTTTGTTACAGGTCGGGAATACATTATCCCATCCTTGGCACACAGGTTTATAGCAGAGATGGTGGATTTCTTTATTCTTTTCTTTATAAAGGCAACCATTGTCTTAAGTATTATGCATCTCAGTGGAATAAAGTAAGTTAAACCATTTAAGGCATTATTATATAAAGCTTTTCACTCTTGTGATTGAATATTATATATATATTGTGTATTTTGGAGTAGCTAGGGTTACACAGAGGAGAAGCACATGATGGAACCTTAATTGATAAGAAGATCCTTTCAAACTTATTTTGTCTTTTAAAAATAGATCTTTAATAAAGTGATGCATTATACAGGTGTGCGTATTATAAAAAGTTACTGTAGATACCTAGAAATGCTTTCAAATGTTAACTTTTTTTTGTTAAATAAGCTTAATAGTTGGCACTCACAGTTTGTTTAAAAATTTCTGAGTATGAGCAGTTGGGAAAACACTTTAAACTAGCTTGTACTTTTAAAAGAGACTATCAGGGTTTTTCAAAAATCTCTTATGCCGTGTTTAGAAAAACTTTGAAAGCTGATATATTTGAAGGTTTTTTCCTGCATCAATTGTTCTACACAAATTCCACGGTCTTTGGTGTGGAATTTTTATTTATTTATTTTAAAGAAAAAGGCTAAGTAGCATTTACTAAATGAAACACTTTTTTGCAATTCTTTAGTATGGGTAGGAGGTAAGATAAGTCAGATGTGGAACCTGTCAACCTTGACTGTTCTCTTTACTCCTTGTATAAAATGTAATTTTAAATGCTACTTGAGAACATGTTGCATGAGAACATTCATAGATTATAAAGTCAGAAGAGACCACTGGGATCATCTAGCATGACCTGAAATAATTCATGTTTGAACTGGAAAAAACATCAAATCTTGATTTTAAAAATTGTCAGTGATGGAGAATCCACTTTGGCCCTTGGTAAGTTCCAATGATGATTACCTTTGCTGTTTAAAAACTTGTCCCTTGTGCCTTCTAGTCTGAATTGTCTAGCTTCAGCTATCAGATCTTGTTATACCTTTGCTAGATTCAAGAGCCCTCTATTGAATTTGTTTCTCATGTAGATAGTTATAGACTGATCAAGTCACCTGTTAACCTTCTCTTGGTTAAGCTAAAAGATTGAGTTCCTTGAGCCTTTCACTATAAGGCATGTTTTCCAATCATTTAATAATTCTCGTGGCTCTTCTCTGACCCTCTCCAATTTATTCTGAATTGTGGGTATCAGAACTGAAAATAGTATTCCAGTGGGTGTTGTACTAGTGCCAAATAGAGATAATACAGTCTCCCTAATCCTACTAGAGATTCCTTTGGCTATACGTCCAAGGATTGCATTAACCCTTTTGGCCACTGCATCTCACCTGGACCTCATGTTCAGCTATTGATCATCCATCAAGATCTCCAAGTCCTGGTTCATAATAAAGAGGAAAGGGATGACTCTGCCCCTTGTGTGGAAAGGTCTGCTTTCTTTTCCCTGATGAGCATCTACATGAACTTGCAGTATCGCTATAAAGGTACTGGCACTGGAAGATCGGTCCAAAGTTGGTGCCAAATGAGGAGTAGGTGCTCAGATGGGTTTTTCCTGCATCATTGCCAAGACTTTTAGAGTCTCAGTAGACAGTGATCGTTTGGTCTTCCATGCCACTTCTGATTTAGCTGCTTCTAACAATGCTGGATAAGGGATTTGCTCCTGGTATAAGGCTGAAGGCATTCCAGTTTTGGACCTGTGAGAGACAGCGACATTAAGGCCAGAAAGGCAATATCTGTTTTGGGTCCTGTGTTAGAGGATCTTGGCACAGAGGCTAGTCTCGGTTCCCTCAATGGCCCTGTCTGAATATCAGGCTGTAGGCATGGAAAAACCAGATGAGCCTTGAGCCTCAAGTGTCTTCCCCCTTCTAGTGGGGGTGCAAGGGAGTGAAGGTGTGGCAAGCTGTGCAAGACAAAGAAGGTATTGGATGTATAAGGTATGATCAGTCAGGAGATGTACATCTTGAAGGGCTGGGGGCTCAACTTGGTCCCAGTGGAGAGTCAATTGTTCCCCGGGACAAGGGCAGTCTGTGTACTCTAAACTATCCTATATGAAAATAATCTAGCGTAAGGGAAGATCTAGCCTTAGGACAGGAAGGCAAGTTCCATTTTCCGTCTATGGCAGCAGAGTAGGAACTGAGGTAGTTGAGGCTCCCCTCCCTTACACAGAGTTGGGTGATGAAGCTGCCTTCCTGTAAAATCTCTTGTGTGCCCCTCAAAGGATATTGCTTTCCAAGACAACTCCTCATCTCAACACCTGGGGCACCAGATCCTGCAAGTGGGTATACAGAGGAAGGATCTACTTTAATAAAACTGAGAGGTAATCTAGAATAATGAAGGAGGCATAACGAACCTGGTGCAGTAGCCCAGAAGTGGACTGTTAAGAGGTCAAAGTGGTTCTGCTCCTTGGTTGAGTGTACAAAAGAAGGAATGGAGGGAATCTGCTACAGATGACTGCTTTTTTTTCAACTTCAGGGCCCTTTCTAACTCTGTTTGTTCCCCTATCTACTGCACAAATGATGCAAATTTTTAAGGCTTATTTGTCTGCTTTTGCAAACATCTTCATGCTTTCTATGCATGCCCTTATGCTTGGAATGCTGAATTAACCAATAAGACTACTACTCTCTCCAGTCTCATTTCTGCTGTGATACTTAAAGGAAAGCCAACCAATGATGGCTGTATGTGTAGCAGTTATGGGAAAAGTGAGTTAATTTGAGATTGCAACATAACTAATCTATGTAACTACATGATCCAGTTTCCTACTCTTGTCCCCTTCTCCTTGTCTCTTTGAATCTCTTCATAATTTTTCTCCAAGTAGAGTAAACTGTTCAGGGCAGGGGCTTTGTAGCTACATATTTGCACAACATGTAGCACAATGGGGTTTGATCTTGATTAGGAGCTATAGGGACTACTGCTATCCTAATCATGGAAAAACTTTTTTCTACTCTACTCAGTCTGCATGGGAAGATGGGATCAGTGTTGTTTGAACCACTTACTCTTGATGACCTAATTTAAGCAGCCTTTGGGGGGGAGAGGTTTTTTTATAATGCCTTATAACTTAGGCTTTACAACAACACAACTCTTTTTTGGATACATGTAACTGAAGTATGCAAGTTTGATATTTAGGCATGTGTAACTATTTCATGTAGGGGTGTGGCTTCTTTTAAATTGTTAAACCAGTATAAATGTGCCCTATACTGGTATAGCTTATTCTCCTTCCTGTATGGGAATAGCTATATCAGTATAAAGCACCTTTACATCGCTGTAACTGTGTCCATACTAGGAGTTGTACTGCTTAATTGTATGGTACAGTAACTCCTCATTTAACATCGTCCTGGTTAACATTGTTTCGTTATGTCACTGATCTATTAGAGAACATGCTCATTTAAAGTTGTGCAGTGCTCCCTTATGATGATGATTGGCAGCCACCTGCTTTGTCCATTGTTTGCAGGAAGAGCAGCCAGTTGGAGCTAGCTGATGGGGGCTTGGAACCAGGGTGGGCCAGCAGCCCCCCATCAGCTCCCCTAAGTTCCCTGTGTGGCAGCCGCCCATCAGGCTGTCAATTGCTGGGCAGTTCAGCTGTCAGTGCCCCCACTGCCATGTGCTGCTCCTGCCCTGTGCCTTGGAGCTGCTCCCAGGACCCTCCTGCTTGTTGTGCAGGCGTCTGGGGGAAGAGGAGTGCTGATGTTAGGGTGTCCCCCTCCACCTGCTCCTGTACCCCATCTCCACAGAGCAGGAGGGGGACATGACAAGGCTCAGGATGGAGGGAGCTTGCTGATCTCCTTAAAAAGGCAGTGTACTTAAAGTGGGGTCAGTGTACTTAAAGGGGCAGTGCGCGTGTCTCTCTCTCTCTCTCTCTCTCTCTCGTGCTTGCCCACTCTCCCTCACGCTCGCACTCTCACACTTGCACGCACCACACCACACACCCCCTCCCAGCACTTTGGAAAGTGGAGGGAGTGGTACGCTCCAGTGGGATAGCATGGGTTCAGCATCATGTTCAGTTTCCGCAGGGAATGTGTGCAGCCACTGCCATGGGTCTGTTGTGTCTCCGTCCTCCATTCATGCTGCCTTGTAGAGTGTGAGGCTACATTAACAACAATGTATTAACCCTTGAGGGCTCAGCTGAGCGCTAGTTCATCATTTAGCAGCAAGGCATTCCCTGGGAAATATCCCACCCTCTGATTTCACCACCTCAACCAAGCTTCACAATCATCATTGCTGTGTATAGTATTAAATTTTGTTTAAAACTTGTGCTCTGTGTGTGTGTCTTTTGTCCGGCGAAAAAAATTTCCCTGGAATCTAACCTCCCCTTATTTACATTAATTGTTATGGGGAAATTGGATTAGCTTTAAATCGTTTTTGCTTAAAGTGGCATTTTTCAGCAGCATAACTACAACGTTAAGTGGGGAGTTACTGTAGTACCTATTTTTAAGGAAGAATAAAAAATGATCCAGGAAACTACAGGCCTGTTAGTTTGACCTCAATTGTATGCAAGGTTTTGGAACAGCTTTTGAAAGAGAAAGTAGTTAAAGGACATAGAGGTTAAAAGGTAATTGAGATAAAATGCAACATGGTTTTACAAAAGGTAGATCATGCCAGACTAACCTGATCTTTCTTTGAAAAGATAACTGATCTTTTTAGACAGAGGAAATACAGTAGATCTACCTAGTTTCAGTAAGGCATTTGATATATTTCCAGATGGGAAATTATTAAATTGGAGAAGATGGGAATTAATGAGAATTGAAAGATGGATAAGGAACTGGTTAAAGGGAAGACTACAATGGGTCATACTGAATGGAGAACTGTCAGACTGGAGGGAGGTTATTAGTGGATTTCCTCATGGATGGGTCTTGGAATCAGTTTTATTTAACATTTGTATTAATGACCGTGGCACAAAAAGTGGGAGTGTACTAATAAAATTTGTGGATGACAAAAAGATGAGAGCTATTACGGTCCTCCTCCATATTGGGAATATCATACAAGAAGGTCTGGATGACCTTGAAAACTGGAGTAATAGAAATGGGATGAAATTTAATAGTGCAAGGTCACGCAGTTAGGGACAAACAAAAGAATTTTTGCTATAAGCGGGGGACTTATCAGTTGGAAGTGACAGAGGAGGAGAAAGACCTAAGTGCACTGGTTGATCACAGGATGACTATGAACTGCTAATGTGAGCAGCTGTGAAATAGGCTAATGCAGTTCTAGGATGCATCAAATGAGGTATTTACAATAGAGATAGGGAAGTATTAGAACCATTGTACAAGGCACTGGTGAGACCTCATCTGGAATACTGTGTGCAGGTCTGGTGTCCCAGGTTTAAGAAAGATGAATTCAAACTGGAACAGGTGCAGAGAAGGGCTGCTAGGATGATCAGAGGAATGGAAAACCTACCTTATGCGAGGGAGACTCAGAGCTTGGCTTGTTTAGCCAAACCAAACCTAACCTAACCTGAGGGGAGATAGGATTGCTCTCTATAAATACATCAGAGGGATAAATACCAGGGAGGGAGATGAGTTATTTAAGTTAGGTGCCAGTGTTGACACAAGAACAAATGGATATAAACTGGCCATCAACAACTGTAGGCTTGAACTTAGACAAAGATTTCTAACCATCAGAGGAGTGAACTTCCAGAACAGCTTCCCAAGAGGAGCAATGAAGGCATAAAATTTAACTGGCTTCAAGACTGAGCTTGATACGTTTATGGAGGGGATGGTATGATGAGACTGTTTACAATGGCATGTAGCCAAGCTGCGACTGCTAGTAGCAAATATCCCCAATGGCTGGTGATGAGACACTAGATGTGGAGGGCTCTGAGTTACTACAGTGAATTCTTATCCAGGTGTCTGAATGTTGGGTCCAGTTGACCACCATATTTGGGGTTGGGAAGAAATTTTCTCTTGGGTCAAAATTGCCAGAGACCCTGTGGGTTTTTCATCTTCCTCTGCAGCATGGGGCATTGGTCACTTACAGGTTTAAACAAGAGTAAATGGTGGATTGTCTGTAACTTGAAGTTTTTAAATCATGATTTGAGGACTTCAGGAACTCAGCCAGAGGTTATGGGTCTAGTACAGGAATGGGTGGGTGAGGTTCTCTGGCCTGCAATGTGCAGGAGGTCAGACTAGATGATCGTGATGGTCCCTTCTGGCCTGAAAGCCTGTGGGCTGGTCTATCCTACACAGTTAAGTCGTATGCAGCCTTGTGACCTAGCTGTGGAAGAGTCTTCACTTAAATTTGGCTACTGCCAATGTGCTTCTCTGTGCCGCTTTCCCCGAGTGGCATTGTCACGGTATGTGTAATTAGGTCAATGCAGTGTCACTCTAGACACTGCATTGCTTATGTTGACTGTTACTGGCTTCCAGGAGCTGCCCCACAATGTCCCACACTGACAATATAGTCTGTATACCAAGCACTCCTGGTAAGGATGTGTACTGCTGACACAAGGAGCCAAATGTGCGCACACGAGCAATTTAATAATCGTGGCTGTATGCCCACGTAACATAACTTGTACTGTAGAATTGGGCTATGAGGCTGAGTCAACAAACTACATCTGTACTAGGGATTATGCTGGTATAGCTACATCTATCAAGGGAGTGGTTTTTTCACATCTCTGATGGACATAGCTATGCCTATATAACCTTTCAGTGTAGACCAGGCCTAGGTTCCAAAGGGGTAACCAAAGTGGTGGCTGCAGGTATGGCAATACCGTAATGAAGGTCAAATGCAGTAGGTTTGTGGAATGGCTCACTTGTTAAAGTGAAGTCTTCTTTTGTACAGGGACATTTCCAAGTTTGCTATGCACTATATAGTAGAAGAAATAGATGAAGACACATCCATGGAAGACTTGCAGAAAATGATGGTAGTGGCCCTTATCTACAGGTTGTTAGTCTGCTTCTATGAGGTAACTAGTCATGAATATTAAATTCTAACTTATCAGCTGGATATCCAGGTCAAATGTTGTTGTTCCATGACTATCAGAAATATTTGAAAACTGATTAGTTAATTGGTTAAGAAGTTTAACACTAATATACCAACTGAAGTTGTTGGAATTACTAATATAGGATACTACTAGAAGTTCATTTAACCATAAATTCCTTTATTAAATTCAAAGGCCAAATTATACAATTGCTCTAAAAATCTAAATAACAATAAGCAATCAGTACATCTATACAGTAGCAAACATAAGTTGATTAGTACACTCTGAAAAGGCCCATCCTAGGGACATCTCTCTCATCCTGACTGGCATCAGCATGATCAGATAGGAATGACAACTACCCTTAGCAAACATGGGTTTTTTTTATACAGTATAACAAACAAGTGATGCCATTGCCAATTGCTTGCTTCAGCTAAAAACCAATTTTGGGCAGTCTGGGGCTGCTCTTTTCTTAGCTTTCCATCGACCTTGGCTAAGACCAGATAGGGTTAGGGCAGTGTGGGCCTTTTTCTTTGAATGTATCTATGTCAAAGCTAGCTGCAACTGGTCTTTTATCTCTTTACACATGCCCATATTTTAAGATAATATTGGAGGTTACTATAAATTCATCACAACCCTTTTGTCTGTTAGAACCAAGTTTTTGTTAGTGTTCTCTTAGCCATATTTCAAGAATAGCCTTCTCCTAAAACTTGTCTTGTTAGATGTTACATTCTTTTTTTAGCATTTGAACCAATTATTTTTCAAGGATTAGTTACATTTGCTTAGCTCTTTACACAATTTACTAAACACACATGTAATTCTTACCCAAGCTAAACTAACTTTAAACCTTTTATTTTAAAACTATAAATGTAAACTTGCTACATGAGAATAAATGTAAATTAAATATTCAGTGTATTAAGATTAAGACTTCAGTGCCATTTGGATTGCTCTTATTTATAGATCAGACTTACTAAAGTTAATACATTTTGGGCAACCAACAGTGATGGATTGCAGAAATAAATTGGTTGATTTCTCTTGCAGATAATCTGCATTTGGGGAGCTGGTGGGGCAACCCCAGGGAAGTTTCTGCTTGGACTTCGAGTTGTGACATGTGATACATCTGTACTTATTGCACCAAATCGTGTGTTAGTGATTCCATCCTCTAATGTTAGCATAACAACGTAAGTATTCTTCACTTAATTGTATCACTCACAAATTAATAGGTTTGCAAGTACGTGATTTGAAATAAGATTATTTTGCCAGCATTTTGCTAATTTGTTTCCTTATTAAAACAGTCATGTATAATGAGATCTCTCAGTCCATACTTCGTAGTGAGGGGTCTGCCTTTTAACACTAAAGAATTGAGGGGATCTATTTCTTCTGAAATATTGGTCTGTTATAGGTATGGGTGGGCAAGGTTCTATAGTCTGCAATGTGCAGAAGGTCAGTGTCCTTTCTGGCCTTAAAGTTTCTCTCTCTCTTTGGCAGTGAGACTATCAGACAGAATCCTGCAGTGACCCAAGAATCATGTACTGACTATCTAATCACTTAAACAGAGGCATATTTTAGCTTTGCATGTTAAAATACTTGATTTCTAAATCCATATGATTCACTTTGTGCTGTATAACTTTGAGGTACTGGATCAGTGGCAAAACTACTCTGGGCAGGGACTGAAAATTAAAACAAGCTGATTTCCTTCTCATTCTAGGTCTACAATACGAGCCTTGATCAAGAATTTTTCTATTGCTTCCTTTTTTCCTGCATTCATTACGCTGCTATTTTTTCAGCATAACAGAACAGCCTATGACATTGTAGCAGGAACTATTGTGGTAAGAAGAAATGGAGTCAGATGATACCAAAAGAAGCCCAGATTACCAAACTTTTTTTAACTCCTAAAAAACAAAGTAAAGAAGACCATCAGTATTGCTTGCCCAAACTAACTGGAGACCGATTCGGACATTAAACAATGAGTCATTCCAGTATGGTGGCAATGATTATCTTGAAAGTATTGATTTTTCTTAAATGCCAAAGAGGTTTCAGAGAAATAGTACCTATTCAATTTGGGAAGTATTAACATTAGGTTGACAGGAAGGAAACTGCTTATATTTATCCATAAAGGACAGTATCTCTCAGTCTCCAGAAGGGAGATGCCTGGAAATATTGCCATCTTAAGAAGAACTAGTTCTACAACTTGATTATTTTATGGCAAAAATAAGCTGGAGAATGTAGTTGTCGTCTATGTTGATGTTTACAAAACACATTACAGAAACTATCCCTTAGAGGGGATTGCAGTGTTTCTTTGGGGGATGGAGGCAAAAATATAGCTAATGTTTCCATTAAACCGATGCATTGTGCCGTGGTTGGGTATTATCAACCCCTAAAAGGCTTAGTGAACTCCTTCACTTCAAGAATTGTATTTCTTTACCACTTTTTAAATGTCTTATCTAAACATGTATTGTGGCAGGTTTTTTGCATGATTGTGTTAAGCATTAAGTCACTTACTATTTATGTCTGTCCTAATGAAGAGGTAAATTAAGTTACTACTACTTTGTGGGAAGAATAAGTTACTGTGGTATTTGTGAATTAGGTTTGTGTAAATAACTTCAGAGCTATAAAATTAACATGGTTACAAACAAAAGGTGAAAATGGTTGCTTCTGTTTGTAGGGGAACGAAAGTTTTTACTTCCCTCAAATTGTTGCAGATAGACTATGTAAACTGATAGATGGAGTTTATATGTAGCATGTAGAAATATCAACCAGAACACAAATTATGGCTAACTGTATAGATAAGTTCAAAAATTGGTTTTCACTTTATATTTTAAAATTCTGCCTAGTCACTGCTATATGCAAATAACTTGGATACCTACTGATGAATAAAGAAGCCTAATATTTTGCATGATTACATAGCTTTGTTAACATTTATGTTTATTCATGTAATATTGACTGGGAAAGAGCTTCTGAAGAACAATGCCAACTTTTTGTTAAAAGCTTGATTGAATGTGTGGTTTTTTTTTTTTTTTTTTTTTTTTTTATGAATTGGGATTCCCCATTACTGTCTGTAGTTGGCTTAGGACTAAATATTGACAAGTGGTTGCAGCAGTTACTCTTGACTGTCATCTACTTTGTGCGAGGGTATTTTAAAATGTGCAATTTAAACATAGAACAAGCATTTGTACTGTTAATGAAATAATTTAGGAAGGTGAGTGCCACTATCAACTTTCATAATAGTTCAGCATTTTAACGATTGTTTGGTGTATGGTTAGGGCTAAGTATTGAAGTGTTCCTGAGGGAGTGTTCTGATCTAAGGAAGCATGAAGCTGTACTAATTTTCACTACAGTGGTGTTTAATCTGCTTTTTGCTTACTGCTTGCAAAAGGTTGAATGTCTGCTTTACAGAGATGTATATTCATTTGCATGATTAGATGCCCCCACTCCCCCATCCCGGAGTCAGCTCACTGCTTCTTGTAAACTTTGTCTCCACTTACACACTGTAATTTTTAAGTCTTGCCTACTAACTGCAGATCAGATTAGAAACTGCCAATTTCTTAAACTGCAGAGCCACTGTTTATAATCTGAACCTCAGCTAATACTCATTCCTAGAACTAATGAAGTCGATGAACACTGAGTTCAGCCGCAGTACAAATACAACCATATTCTACTTTCCTTTCTGGTTTCACTGTGTGGTAGGGCAGCAGGTTTCACCAGCACATTGTGTGTGGTGTACCCCCTCCCCTCCCCTCCCCTTCCCAAGCGGTTCCTGTTCTGCACATGCTGTAAGCAGAACTATTTGGATACAATACTAGCATGAATAGGTTAGATGACGGAAAGCTGGGAGATGAATCTACACTACAACCTTAAATAGCTGAGTTAGTCATACTAGTATAATTAAAGGGTTTTGGGAGAATGACAGTAACAGTGAATATGAACTACTGCTAGATAGAGATGACTGGCTAACTCTGCTTAAGCCATTGCTTTTCAGTACAGATATGGCAGGGGAGGGCAAACTACAGCCTGTGGGCTGGATCCGGCCTGCAGGATTGCCAGCCCCATGGTGCAGCGGGGCTAAGGCAGCCTCCTAGCCTGCGATGCTCCCAGAAGTGGCTGGCACCACATCCCTGTGGCCCCTTCGAGGGGTGCTCTGTGTGCTGCCCTCACCTGCAGGCACTGCACCCTGCAACTCCCATTGGCCGGGAATGGGGAACTGCACCTAATGGGAGCTTTGGGAGTGGTACCCACAGGCCTGAGCCCCCTGCCTTGAGCCCCCAACCCTCTGCCCTGATCCCCTTTCTGTACCCCAACCCAACATTCATTGCCCTGCATACAATTTCCCCACCCAGATGTGGCCCTCGGGTCAAAAATTTTGCCCATCCCTGAGATATGGGTGGCTATTTGGCTTGATGGGCAGCCTTCTGCTTGTATCTAAAGTCAGGACACTGACCAAACCTTTTTCAGCTGGAGACCCAGATTCCAAACCTAGACCCATCATCAATTAAACATCTTTTATTTGTATTAAAAGAGTGCCCCCCCCCAAATTATGATGGCACTGTACAAACAGTCCAATGAGCCCTGTCCAAAGAAATTACAGTCAAAGAAAAGATTTAAAAAGTAGTGGGTTTATTTTACACTGTAGTCATTGCAAACAACTGGAGCTAGGCTTGCTATTTTAGGGAAGAAATCATTAGCATTAAAAGGAGCCATCTTTGCAAGGTGTATTTTGCACATACTTTTCCTTCAAAAATAATTGTACAGTTTTAATAAATTTAACAGTAAATAGTGTAGTTAAGGTAAAATCATTCCACTGGCTAGACAGAATATAACTTCCCATTTAATCTGTATTCACTAAGGCTGTAATGTTTCACACCCCAAACTCTTGGGGGAATGTCTTATAGGTGTGGCTCAAGCTTAATTGTACCAGCATAAAATTGTTCTAATGATGTATGGGTCTTCTCCCTGAAGACATGCATTTTTGAACTCTTAAGATTAGTCCTAACCTTTAAAACTAACACCCAAATCAGATTTCTGAAAGGCTCATAGCATTCTAAACAGGAATCTAGTTTCTGCTATATAAATGAATTCATTCTTTGTATCACAAAAGGCTGCATGTTACCTTATCAGTTGCCTATAGATGATACTTTGTGTTGTCTGTTGCACCATAGTGAGGCTGTACTAGAGCAAAACTTCAGAGATTGTAGAATCAAGAAAAAAACTTGACATCTCATGTCAAGGTTCTGCTCTTAAGTGCTCAAGATGTCAATCAGATGACCAGATTTATGGTGAATTGCTGCAGTTAACTGTTGACTTTCTCTTGTTTATATATTTAATCTTATCTCAAATAAAAGTTTGTTTCTACAAAGTACTTGAATTCAAATGTCACTGCCTCTGGCTTCAGTCTGTTTCTTGCACTCAAATGGGTGCTTGCCGTCACTGTTTTGTTTGGAACTGGTCAGGGTATTCAGTCGTCTGATACTTCAAAGACAATTTATACCATTCAGTTCCTCAATAAAAATCTAAGCCCTGAAGTGTCCTTTTATCTGAAGAGTGACATTACCACAAACATTTGAGTTTTGAAATTAATTCCTTTGAATTATCAGCACTTGGTCATAGCTTGCTGTCGTTCATAAAAAAAAGTTCATCTACAGCTGTTTGCCTGTTTACAATATAAGAATTCACTTCTAAATTAACAGACTATAAATTAAATGTGACCAAGTTATGCTATACTTATCACAAAACTGGATCGTTCAGCTGTGCTTGTGGAAAATGAATGGCTTGTCAATTGTGCTGTTAGCCAATCAGTGAGTGTAGGCTGGTCTGTATAAAATACAAGTACCCTTTTGTATTCCTACTTCAGCTAAAGCATTAGGTATGAAAGATGCAAGGTAAAAATAGTGACAGGGAAAAAGGACAAGCTAATCATGGTCTCCTCTTTTGGAGAAGTGTTGTATTGTTGAGGAGTGATTAAGATCAGCCTAGATATTAAAATTCAGAGGTCTGTGAAGGAGACTACCTAAAGGTGGGAGGTTGAAACATTCTCTTTGCAAGAGGCATGTTTAGGCATATTTCAGAAGAAATTACCTGTTAGGAGTGTGTGCTTTGCTTTATAACAAGGTTAACTCAGTCATGATGCAGAATCCTTGCAGCAATGGGAAGAGTTGCAGCTCTGGAAGTTGCTAATACTATTGCTGGAGAGCTGCCACCGGTTGACATTTTTTCCTGTAGAGCATCAGTAGCTCTTCACTGTAAGTATGGCTTGGCTAGGATAAAAGGGATGTTTATTTTTAAGGTTTAGCTAACACTTCAGGCATACTGTAGGAACTGCTACAATTTCCTTCCTTCCTTCCTGTGTGGAGGCCATTTTCTGCCCACAGTGGGAGAGGGTGAAAATAATTCCTTGGTAACTTTCAGGGCTTATCTTTACTGAAGTGTTAACTCAACATATAACTTGTGTTGCCTTAACCCACCTCCTGTCCATATACAAATCTTAAGTTTGAATTAGGCGCTTTAAACCTGAGTGAGTTTGCCCATCGTCTGCCACAAACTGAAGCTCAGGTTAAGGCAGATCAAAAAAAGCCCCTCAAACACATGCACTTATACCAGCAAAACAGTGCTTTTGCTAGTATAATCTCTTTCTCTCATGGGAGGCCAGGGATGTGGGAAACCCCCCAGCAGCTGGTTTTGGTTATACCAGTAAAAGTGTCCACAGTAGGAGAGCTTTGCCAATGTGGTATGCTGACACAGCTATTCCAGCAAAGCCTTCCAAATGTAGACCTGGCTTTAATAAAGTAGGGAGACCTTGCTGCTCATCTAATCACTCTGTGCATCCTCAGTGTTGTTTTATAGTGCGGCCAGTCACTTGAGTTTAGCTAATGTGCAGCAACAGCAGTGTAGAGACAGTGAACCCTTGAAACAGGTAATTACTGTTTGCAGAGGTGATCAGTACAGTAGGAGTGAAGTGGGGAGCTACCCCTTCAGCTGTTTAAATCTGCCCCTCCCAAGTTTCCAACTGTTCCTATCACCTGTACAGCTCCACTGAGGGGAGCCCTACTGGAAACAGGCTAGCATACTTTTTATTAAGTCTTCTGAGCTAGGTGGGACTACTACAGACTGTTAAAAAATACCTACACCTTGTCTCCACTAGGGTTTTACAGCAAGATAGAAGTCTGTCAAACCCTCCATTTTGGAAGTGAAGAGAAACTTGAGGTTCCAGCACAGTCAAACTACTGAAATTAAGCAGCTAAGAGTATGACAAATTCCCCATTTTCAGAGATGACTAGCACATTTAACTACAAAGCTGTTTTAAAAATATAATTTGATGTGTGATTGACCATAAATATCTTAGCTATCAAAACACTTAACTTTTAAAATTTTTAGTACTAGTTTGTGCTTTGGTAATTCTAATAGGCTAGAACATTATGTAAAATGTTCAATGCTTAAGTGAGGAGTCTTCCTTGGAGTAGGCTTTGGATTTGTCTACACCAGAGAAGTTTGAAGTGTTAACCACATGTAGCTCCTCAGCACATGTAACATAACTTAGATTATTAACACAGTAGAATGGATACCTGGGTTCCAGCCAATCCATGTTTCTGAACATCCAGTTGTTTAAACCTCTAAACCACCTTCACCGTAACAATCAGAGGTAGCTTGTTTCCACAGGGAAATGGATGTTTTTGTCAGGATACCCTTAGTTCCAGGAATGCCTCCTTACTTATGTAATCCTCCCATTAGTCTGTTTCTGGACCATGAACAATATTGGCAAGTACAGACGGTCAAATTCTGGCAGCAGAGGTGGGTGTCTGACCATTCCCCAGTGAGCTCTGAGATCAGCTTGTCTTCCACCAGCTCACTGCAAGAAATACTTACTGCTGCCTTAGAAGTTTTAATCAGTACTGTGGAAGCCACCATACCAGGTGGTAGGGATTTTAGAATTTTTCCCTAAAATTATTCTAGGTTCAGAGGCTTTCTAACATCCTCACTAGAGTCTCACAAACCACCCTCCCTTCCTATTTGCAATCACTTAAGAGCCCTATGACAATTACATAGAAGAATACTAGGAAAATATTTAACAGCTGGAACAAGGACAAGGAGCCAGGCCTATGTAACCAAGTCACCAGCAAGTGCTTTGCAGTTTGAGATACTCTGGGCTGGGCCTCACCTCAGTCCCATATGCTACAGCTCTCTGAATGCCTTGACTTTTTGGTTGGTTTTCAGTGCTGTTGAACTCCACACAGCAGCAATTTTAATTAAATCAAGTAAAATACAAGTACAGGCAAATATTATGGTTATGTGCATTTATTTTAATTTTTAAAAGTATGTAAATGTATATGCAAATTAGGTGCAGCCCTCAGGCTCTAGGTAAGTAACCAGTTACAGCCCCTCTGGGTTGAGAAGTTTGAACATCCCCTCGTTTTGAGGATCCATTAAATCACAGAGCACACATTTATACCAATCTCTGTATTTCTGTTAAAAGCAGAAATGTTGCAGAGAGGTATTACCTCTATTCTGATGGACACAATGCTTCATCTTACAGATAAGTTTCAATGTGAGTTAAAACTACCACAAACAATATTTCATAATTTTTATTGATGGCATTTATCCCATGGTTTAACATGTTAATTATACTGTAATAAACATGGCTTTAATATTAAACTTTTCCTTATTATCCAAAGTCACCACAGTCCATTTCTGTAAATATAAAAATATATACTTAATACTTTGTACAATACTGGTTTTTGGTCCAAACAAAAATGGATCAGAAAAGCCAATAAACTCACTTTAAGAATTCCCAATTTTATTTAAAGATTTTCCAAATGGATTTAGGCAACTTTGAATAATGGGATTTACATAATAAAATCTGAGACAATACTAAACAAAAATTGCCATAACACAAAATTAAAATTTCAAGTTCACAGATCTGTTATGCCAAAAAAGAGAAACAAAATTGTATTTACACTTTTTCATAATAAAATAA
Source organism: Natator depressus (assembly GCF_965152275.1). Lineage (NCBI taxonomy): Eukaryota > Metazoa > Chordata > Testudines > Cheloniidae > Natator > Natator depressus. Next base: position 109,832,931 of record NC_134235.1, read on the forward strand.
CAAAAAGGCGAGACAGGTGATAAAGAGCCGTAAGAATGAAAATATAGAAATAGCATATAATTATTAAATGGAGAACTACACATCTAGCAAGTCCTTAGCAGGGACCATCCTTTAATCAGTCTTCCTCTATCAGAAAATTTTAGTGCACAATACACCCAACTCACTCACTTCACACATACACCAGCACAAACTCAGCATAGAAATCATTCATTATCAACATTCTCTACTCTATACAGAATCCCTTCACTGATATAATTACAAGTTTGAGGCGTCAGTAAACGCAAATGAACGCACATAGTGGTGCAGATGAAGAGGTATTATACAAAGCTATTTGCTGTGCAGGCTATCGTCATGTCTATAGCCAGACCATGCCAAGTCTGAATAAAGAAATTACTGGATTCTAAAATAGTTTTGCTTGAGAACCTTCCTGTTGCCAACTCTACCTCTTACCAGAAAAACTAAATGGGGAAAAAGACAGCAGAGTTTTGAATTTCTTTAGGCAGATCTGACTTCAGCTAAACCCAGCATGAGGTACAATCCAATAAGTGCAGGGCACCAGCTGTTGTGAAAATTGCTGTCTAATAACCACTGACAATTATTTTCTACGTCTAACTGCAGTCTTTATCTTCCGCCCAGAAACTGAAGATCCAGAAGCAGAGAACACATTTTTCCCGTTAGACCTGTCAAAAAGAATTCAGAAGTAGTCAAAAGTCTAGCATGCTGCCACTGCAAATCTCAGGATCTTTCTGGAATAATTTAAAATCATCATATGTATTCTGACAGCAATTAGCTAGGCCCAAACTTCATAAAATCCACAGCAAGAGAAGGATTCCAGAAACAAAACAAACATCCACATTTACTGTATTACACACAGAACAAGATGAATAAGTTGCTGGCTTTAAAGTAGATGCAAGGTCTGCAAACATGAAAGGCAGCCTAATTTTCATGCCTCACTTGAGACACTTCAAAAAGTACAGGAGGACTTGTGGCACCTTACAGACTCACAAATTTATTTGAGCATAAGCTTTTGTGAGCTACAGCTCACTTCACGGCTGCTACTCTGAAACCTTTAAAAAAGTACCTGATCTTCAGAGGATGGATGCTCAACATCTGAAAACCAGGCCCCTTTAAGATGATGCCAGATTTGGCACCCAAAACCACTAGTCAGTCACTTTTAACATAATTCAGTCTAAGTATTTATATGGAGCTCATTGTTCATGTGAACACCTAAAGTAATCATGTAAATGAAGACTGATTTGGGAGTTGGAAGCTGCACATACTTAACTCTAACAGCTATAATTCCTATGAATTAGGATCCTTATTCCTCCCCACCACCACCACCCTTTTAGTCACTTAAAAGATATTCTTACCCCATTGCAAATGATGGAGTCGGGTTAAATGGAAATCCTGAAGAGCCAGAAGGCTGGGTTGGTGGCGCGGATGCACCAAAATTAAATACTCCTGGGTTATTACTTGTGAAGCTGAAATTATTACTACTTCCAAACTGGAATACAGCACCTAAAAAAGACAGTCTATGTTTAACTCCCCCATCCAATGCAAAAAAAAAAACCAAAAACACAATTCTTCCCCTTTGCCATTCTATCATATAAGTTTGTGTCACAACAAGACTACAGGCTTCCCTAAAGCAGTGATACTAAAGTAGCTATTGCTAAACCTACACTAAAAATATTCACTCATTTAAGTGGGGCAACTTCATGGAGGACTGGGACTTTTAAGCCAACAGCTACTGCAGCATTGCTGATTCAGATACAAGGTGATGGCCCTGTGAATGCAGCAGCTTTTAATATGTGCAGCAGGTTTATTAAAGTCATTTAGGGTACGTGACAGTCAATTCCTCTTTATTCTGGATATTTGTGCATTTCAGATTATGTGCCTTTAGAAGTCAGAATAATTCATTATAAAAGCAGGGCATGTGGCATATTTTGAATGGTCTAAACATTTTTAGGAAGCCTTTCGAAAAGGAAATTGAGGAGCTATACTTAAAATATATTTATAATCACAAGCGATGCCTCCCGCAGGTTGGATTTATGCATAATACTTGAAGTGGTTTACAATTTATCTGGTCATTTATAAATCAAAATACATACTATAAAGTTTTCTGAACCACGAATTGTATTCAATTATTGTTTATCATCAAACAAAAGAGTTTCAACATATTCACATAGGCTTTCAGTGAGAGGACGCAGTTACAGACAGAGGCTCCAGAACAGAACCCTTCTAGGTAAGGCAAGGCAAGGCAAGGCACGGCACCTCGCTCTTATTAACCAAGTACTTCTTTGCAACTTACATTTTTCAATACTAAAGTCACAACTACTGTGATTTCAACTTCAAGGGACACTCCCAGAGCTTACACCCAAATTTTGGTGCTGTTAAAAAAAGTGTTACTGAACCTAAGTTAAGATTTTTTAAAAAGTGGGTCCCTAAAGTCAGTCTCTTAAATCTATAGGAGAGCTTCTAAAATTTAGGCTATTTAGCTAGGTGCCTAAGTATAAAATAAAATAATGTTCATTTTCATTCTTATTGTATTTTTTTTTATTTTGAAGAGTAAAAGTTGTACAAAACCATTAATGCAAAACCATTAAAACCAGGAGGCAGACTCCATGGTAGGTGTACTGCCTGAAACAAAAGGTAGGCAATTTTTAAAAATTGCTGAAGGTAGTTTAGATTTCAAGTTAATCATTAAACCCCAGACTTACGATGAGGACTACACCCACTGCAGGAGTAGGGCCTATTTCAATCTGAACAGTTTATTTGGATTTGAACATTCCCTTCCAGTGTTTACAACCCAGCCCTGTGTTACAGGACAAACAAAATCCATTAAAAAATGAAACTGACTACCGTACTTTCACTGTCCAAACTGAGTGAAATGCAAAAAATAAATAAATCTAACTTTCCTTTCAATTTTTCTATTAAGAATGAGTCATAACATTTAAAGGTATTATCGTGCCCTTTTAAAACTGTTTCCCTATTTTCTGTTACAGCAGTAACCTTATAGCTACAAGCCTAGCTGTAAATAAAGTCTTACTTTACAGTTTGGTTTTGATATTTAAGCAAACATTTTATACTGTGCTAAGAAGTTTATAAATTCACCACCCTGAAGGCTCAACAACAGTCCATATGTTTGTATAACACCTAATGCAATGAGTTAGGCACTACCACAATATAAACGTTAAATAATTTGTGCAGACCAGGTAATCAGACAGACACTGATCTCTAAATGCCACCAGAACAAGGGAGGGCTGACTAAGTCTTTCAAATGAATAGAAATAAAGTGTCGATATTGTTGCTATGGATAACTGATTACTGACCTGTATTATTTGCTTATTTTCCTAGATGATGTTTATAATTTCTATAGAATTACTGCATACACCCCTAGTCAGTGAATAAAGCTCCCACAAAGACAAGGAAGCTGGGAAATTGTTCCTTTTAATAAAAAATATGCATTCTATTCTGAGAAAATACTACTTAAGCTACCATAATCAAAATAATAATAAACTACAGTGACAGAGGAGGATCCTCATGAATGCAGGGCCTTGTCCAGGCTTAGAGTATATTCATCTTCAAGTCACACTGCCTTCAACCTCGTGGTGTGAGTTTCATATATTTTTATACTGTGTTTTTCTAACATTTGTTAATTTTAACACTAACATTCTTGAAAGAGAACAAATCTTAATTTCACCCTAATGAATTTTGTGGGGAAGTTTCTGATGAAGGTGGGGGGTACCATCTGACCTCTACGAATGAGGCAAATTACTGAATAATTCTGTTAATGGACATTACATGTTATAGTAATCAGATTCTATTTCTTATCTGTAATAAAGTGTTTAATATGCACTGTGTTTGAGAAAGGAGATTAAAAAATAAAACAATTTATTCCTTAAAAGTTGTAGCGTTTTACCAAAAGTTGGCATGAAATCCCACGTAGCCTTATTACTTATTGAACATTTACGGAGAGTTCTTTCTAGAAACAAACCTACATCTTGAAACCAAAATAAATGTCAGACATGAAGGGCTTGCACTCACTGGAATTAGGTGTTGTACCGGAGCCAAAACCAGGCTGTTGGCTTGCTTGCTGTCCAAACACAGGAGGCTGACTACTGCTTGACACAGACCCGAAGGCTGGAGGTGCAGGCTGAGAGCCAGTTGAAAATAATGAAGTTGATGATAATGATCCAAAGGTTGGAGCATTTGGCTGGCTGGCACCTTGACTTTGACCAAATGTTGGTGTCTGGCTGGCACCAAATGCTGGACCAGCAGCAGGTGCTGAAGACCCAGAGCCAAACACAAATGAAGAGGAAGAACCTAGAAAAGCAAGGAAGCAGAACAGAAACTTAAGTATTGCATATAACTGACATACAGTAATAACTGAACACACGGGGAACACATCTGCCAAGTGTCACTATTTCAATGACTTTTCATTTCGTCTAAAGACATTTCAGGCAGCAATTACACAACACAGAAAAAGAGCATGGTCTACTGCACTATAACTTAGAATGAAGGAAAACAGATTTAATTGCACATAAAATTTTGGATTTCTGCATTATAAATAACAGTAAATTAATATGTCATTTTTGCCTCAGATTCAGTGCAATTTATTCAAAGTGACAAGCTGGTTTGCTGGCAAAGAAGCCATAATTCAGAGTTAGGATATTATTTGTTCTTAAAAAATGTGGAATTCTTCATATGGCAATTCCAGGTCCAAACTCTGAACTGCTGCTTCTGGCACAAAGAGTTCCTGAACTTAACTTCTCGGGTTATGAGGGTTGGAGACAATCAAATTTAAATTCTGCTTCTTAATAGAAAGAATAACAAAATAAATTTTACTTAAATCACTGGGTGGTTTGAGCCTGTATCTCTGAGTTTAACTTAAACTCATGCCAAATTAGATGACACATTTTAGGATTTTAGACTCTGATCTCTAATTTGTTTGAATCAGAGGGAGATAAACAGGATCACTGTTCTTAACCCATTAACCTGGAAGAAACAAATCTGATCTTAAATGAACTGGTCATAGTAGCAGCAGCAAATGCATGAGTGTTGTGCTTAAACACTGCACTAATGAAGAAGGCTGCACTAAGGTAAAGAAGTCAAGAATTCTGTGCTTAAAAATACCAATGACATTTGAGGATTTTCACATGTGGAAGGTGGAGTGGGAAGGTAAATAAATGACCATTTTCACTGAGAAGCCTGAGGGCTGTCAAGTTGATCTGAGCTGCAGAGGAGGCAAATTGAGAACTAAGGGCTCAGCAACATAACTATGACAGCAACAATATTGTGGCAACAAATGGACCCAGACCATTTAGTGAGGGCTTTAACTTTTCCAAGAGGTTGTTTGGTTTTTTTTAATCTCTTCATGTTTTAAAAAATTGGGAAATTAGGCTGGATTTTCAAAAACTGGTTCTGGTACAGCAATATTCCATAACTTCAATCAAATTTCTCTGCGGTTTCCATACTGGAAGCAGAACTCTAGTTATATGAACTGAAAACCAAATACAGAGGTTATGTGGTGTATAAAACAATGACTGTGACACTTTGCTCTTAAACTATTTCTAATACTTACGCCTTTTTCCAATAGGAATGCCTTATGACTTTTCCTAAAAATTTCTGTGACAAAGTCCTTGAGATTTATTGATGAAAAATACTAAGAGCTAGGCATTTTTTTTCATAACAAGGTAGCCCCACTAATGACTGTTTGACTCCTTTGTTGTACAAAGACTACTGAATAGCCCATGTATTCTCCACAGTAAAATGCTGTTGGAAATAAAATTGTGTTGGTCCTTCATCTACCCACAACAGTGAAATTACCAGCACTAAATTGTATCCATACCTGTAGAACTTGATGTGGTTGTGGCCCCAAAGGTGAAACCAGGGGTTGCAGTATTGTTACTGCTTGTTCCTGAACCAAAGAGAAATGACCCAACAGCTGCACCTGTGCTGGAGGATGTGGTTGCTGGTTTGTTTTCTTGAGAGAACCCAAATGACTGAGGGGCACTGGATTCAGCAGCATTGCCAAATGCAGAACTGCTCACAGTGTTGCTGGCCTGTCCAAACAAAAAGGCAGCGGCAACTGGTGGAGGATTTGAGGCAGAGGAGGAGCTGCCAAACACACTACTGCTGTTAGCTGAAGTGCTTGGTATGGCTGTGCTGGAGGAACCAGAGCTCAAGAAACCAAAGGCTGGCTTTGCTGCCCCTTGATCTGAAAAGAAGGAAAGCAATTATAAAGTACTTTAGAAATGGCAAATGAGGCTCTGAAGGCACAACATACGTTTTGTTTCAAGCACTGTATGCCAGCAACAACACTGGATGACACTTCAGTTTCATGGCTTCTCTCTCACCTATGTAAAACCAAGGTGAAATGCATAAACTGGTCTCTTTCCCAGGAAAAATACAATGGCAGGGGGGAAGGTTCAAGAAGAAGACTACAAAGCAGAGGAAAGGCACTCCTGTCTTGGCTCTACTTGTGGCTGGCAAGAGTAGGGATGTTCGCTAAGGAAATATGAACTAGCATTACATAGGTACAAGTACTTAGGGTTTTTTGTTTTGTTTTTGTGCCACCAGTACTGGAAATGCTTGGCAGTAAATTTTTCCAAGAGACATCAGAACAAATAGTTTCATGGCTATGCTAAATGGATCCTACTTCGGGGGGGAGAAGGGACAGACTGATTTAGAGATTTTTCTTCTCCACCCCACTGTGAATCTAAGGACCTGATCCTGCTTTCCCAAGTCAGGCAAAACTCAACAACTAAAGTGAGTACTTAGCCTGTGTAAAGGCTGCAAGGTCAGACCCTTATACTTTCACAAAAATTCCAGGGTGCCCTGTTTATCCCTAAGGGGGGTTAAAGTTTACTAATTAACCCCTGTGCTATCTGGAAAATAATTTAAAATTGGTAAAAGTGCATATATAAATATGCATATTTAAGTACCTTCAAGATTTCCTACAAAAGCAAATAAGACTAACCCTCCTCAGTCCGATTTCTTCATCAACCATTTTGTTTTAAGACATTAAACTAAGTTTACCCACATTTTGGAAAGCTTTAAGCTTTCTCTAAGTCTGTTGCTCTGTCCATTTCTCAGTCTTAATTGTCTGGCATCTTCTTTTCATTTCTCAGTCTCCATTTTTCTATTACTTAGGTCTCTGTTTCAACTCCCCCTTTCTTTGGGGATGGAGATGGGGCCACTTTATGCCGAAAGGGGAACTTAATTCCTCAAAGGACTGTCACAAATCTTTTTAATTAGAACTAACAAGAGTCCTTGATGACACTGACTCTGGGATTAAAACAACATGTAAATATTTGTGTCATGGTATTTCATCTCAGAACTCTGGGCCCTCATTCTACTATTTGTCTAGCAACATCATCGTGCAGTTTTATGATTCTGAACAACATAACACTGTGAAGAGACTAATTGCAAAACACTATTTTTAGTCAGAGTTATGACAAAACTCTTTGCTAATCCTTTAGAGAAAAAAAATCGGTTTTAAAACATGACAGGTAGTTGGGCACAACTGGAACTTAACAGCCAGAAAGCCCTCTATGCAGCGACATCACTAAAAAGCTCATTTTCACCTGCAAAGGTGGAGATATTACCAATATATGGACTAATGTGGGACAATATACTAGTACCAGATTTTGTACCAGTATAACTATTCCAGTTAGGGCTGTGATTTATTTTATCTTTTTTACTAATATAGCTATAGTGGTATAACTTCTCGTGTGGCCACAGTTATAGCAGTACAGCATATTCCCCATCCCACACTGGAATACGCTGCACAGGTATAAGGCACCGTTACACTGGGATAACTGCGTCCACACTGTACTGCTTTAACTATGGAGGTATGGAAAGCAAGAGGTACAACTTTTGTATTTAGGCAAGGCCTAATAGAAAATGGTTCTTGCATGCAGTAAATATTTTCTCAGTTTTTCAATCCATGGTGTTCAACTCCACTAAAGTCCATAGAGAAACTGTAACAATCCTGTTATCCTCTAAGACCCAGAATTGTAAATTCATCTTCATGTAGTAAACAAAAGCTTTTTTTCTAAAGACCTAACACATGAACAAATCACTCAAATATATTTGTTTTCTTGGCAGTGACTTAATTTTGTTACTTCATGGACTTGACCAGACAACTAAAGTTTAAAGCAAGAGATTCTTTTACCTGCAGTATTGGTTTGTGCCCCAAATGTAAAAGCTGGCTTTGTTTGCTCAGTTTCCTTCTCTTCTGGTTTTGTTAAGTTGAAACTGAAAGTGGGTTTTGCTGTGCTCTCTTCTTTGGTCTGCTCAGACTTCCCAAATGAAAAGATGGACTGCACCTTTGGCTCCTCATTGTCAACCGTCTTCCTGAACACTAATGAAGTAGCAGAGGTAACAGTGTCCTGTTTCTCCTCTGTCCTTCCCAAGACAAACTGTGAGGCAGATGTGGGCTCCATGCTGCCAAAACTGAAGCCTCCCTTTGCCGAAGGAGTTTCATCTTTTTTCTCCTCTGACTTTTTAAATAAAAAAGGAGTTGTTGCAACTTCCTTTTCTGCCACCGTTCCAAAACCGAATCCACTCGCTCCTGTTCTATTCTCTGATGGAGCAATGGAGGCAGCAGAACTTGTGCCAAAACTGAAACCCCCTAGAACAGGTTCCTCCTTCTTTTCCTCCTGTCCAAGATTAGATGACCCAAACTGAAATGCTGAAGTAGATGGATTGCTTGTACCAGAGGGAAGTCCAAAGTTAAAATTGTTATTCTTACTGTCTCTTTTACTCTCCTCTGATTTAGAGTCGGAGGAAGTGACTCCAAATTTGAAGTCCCCTGAAGTTTTAGAGAAATTAAAGCCACCAGTCATGTTGTTTGTTACAGATCCTGACTCTGATGTAATACCAAACTTCAAACCCCCTTGTTCTCCAAATTTAAAACTTTCTGTGCTTCCTACTGCCTGAGATGACTCAGAGGATGATGACTGAATACCAAATTTAAATGATGGTGCAGCAGCATCTGAGGACACAGCAGCGGTACCAAAACCTGTAGAAAGGAATAATAGACTACATTTGTAATACAGACACATGCACTTAAGTCCTGCTCTGCAACAACACTGCTATTCTGGTCCTGATCCTCTCCTGAGCCAATTATATATAAAAAAAACTTTTACTAGAAATGCCTTTTGTTTGTAGATTGTCAGTTACTTTATCATACAGACCCTCTCAAATGAGTGGTGCTGTATCCCCAACTAGGATCAAAGAACTGTACTTACGACTCACTCTAAACCTAAACTTTTTATACACTTCAAACTAACAGATTTGGTGATATGGAATACTTTAACATCAGGAATATATTCTCCTTCTCCCCCCCCCCCCCCCCGCCCCCACCAACAAGAGATATTTTCCCCACACATACACACAAGGACAATGCTGAGCCCTAACAAGTCATTTGTGAACGTTTATTTTCTTTTTTCTGGTATACAACACACACACTTTGGAAAAAATGCAGCAATTCACACAAATCTTCCACTACAACTGATTAAAAAAAACAGCTGAAAGAGTGCAATTATTATTTCCTTCAGGAAGCAAACATTACCTTGTAGCTCAGGTTTGGTGCCTGATTTTGCATTCTCACAAGCTATGCACTTTGTGGCCTCTGCTTTGTTTTGTACCAAGCATATTTCACAGTCCCAGCTTCCCTCAGGTTTCTTGAATTTGTCTAGTCCCAGAAATCCTCCAGAAGGAGTGGAGAAAGAGGATGAGCTGCTACTAGTCACAGGCAATGAATCCCCTAGGAAACAAAGGAAAGTGTTAAAAGTCTATTTAACTAACTAACTAAAATAATTTCATGAAGCTCTTAAGTTTCAAATACACTTTCAAGCTGTAATGTATAAACTGACCAAGCACTAGAAGAGGAAACAAAACCTGCAGATTATTTTAAATATAAAATTGAGTATCTCTGAAGAATCTTGAAGAGCTTTACAAACTTAAAAGTAATATACAGACTATATAGAGGGATTACTTGAAGCACACTAAAATGCAGCCAATGCTAGGTTTAAACAGCTAATGAAGTTCATAGGCTACTGCAATATACCTCAGCTATTTAAGACAGAAAGGGAAGGAAACTGTATCCAACTGAAACTGCAGGAGAAATTCAGGTTGACAGAAGGTAATTACCAGAGCTGGAATTAATGCTGGCCCAACTTGTAAAATGACATGAGGTAAGAAGTTATTTACTAAGCAGACTCATCAGCAAATTCCAACCAGATCTCTTCCTCCTTCCCCTCTGCCCCTGCAAGCCTGAATAGAGGACTAAACACTCCTGCAGCAGCAGTGACTCTTCTCCTCCTCCTGCTCCTTGGTGGTTGCTAAAGCTACTCCCACCCTCTACCCCGTCAGAACTGTCAAAGGCTGGAGGAGAAGAGGAAAGGCTGGTGATAAGGCAGAAAAAAGAGACTTGTCTAAAACCACACACCCCTGTCAGTGATAAAAGAGCTAGATCTCATGAGCTCCAGACTCCCAATGCCATGCTCAATCACCCAAACCAACTGTCTTCAACAGCAACAGAGGCTTCTTTGAAGAGACATGGAAGGCACCGTATTATCTGCAGCACTGGCATGTTCTCATTAGTAGCTGGCTCCTTCTGCCTGTCCTGCAACCTAGACCCATCGTCATCCCCCAACAGAGTGTGTCAGTGGATGCTGCTCCCGTAGCAGGTCTTCTGACTTCCATAACAAATACTCAGATTGAAGCACAAATCCAAATCCAGCACGTATATAAAGGGTCCCCTGAACACCAGTTGCATCCCAGCAAATTTATCCTGTTGAACTGGGTCTTTGAAGCAGCCAGATTGAAGAACTGCCTGCCTACCCTCTACTCTTCTCCTCAAATTCACGCTCCTTTGACTTCAAACATGGAAGATAGGGAAGATATTCACCCTCATCCCACAACTTATCTTTTAGAATGATCGGATATTCTTTGCCCTCTCTCTCCCCTCTAATTCTCATCTTTGATGGACCTGGAGGCCATGCAGTTCTCTGCATCATGGGGATCTCACTGAAATCTTTCATTTCCCAAACACCCCTCAGCAATAGCCCAAAGCCAGACAAGCCACATCTAAAGGGCCAGCTCACATGAGCAAGTCCCTGAAGTAACAAGGTGTTCACTATGGTGATGAAAGTCCACAAAAGCAACGACCTCTGGAATTGAATATATATTTGGAAGAAATTCCACTCTAACCGTGCAGAGTGGTTGGAGAGCTAGGTTCAAGCTCCTTTTACAGTTGTCAGAATTTTTCAGGAAGGCTTTAAAAAGGTGATAGCACGTTACATATTACTAGAACAACTCATTCTTAAAGTCCATCAGGGGGTCCTTTAAAAAGGGTTTTCCACCATTTCCCACCAACCAATCCAGATTTTTACAGCTCACAGAAAATCTATAAACTAAGCCTTGGCCAATAGTCAGTTTGGAGTCTTGGCTTAATGGTCTACAGACCCACCCCCACTTCCAAACCCTTAACGTGATTCCCTTTTTCTAGCTCTCTGGCCATCGCTTAGGCCAGGAGGGTGGGCGGGGTAGTTGCTCTCTCTATGGATGCCTATTCCTGCAAAAGGTGCCCCAACTTGGAGATGTTCCTAGTTTTATGCCTAAAGATAGATGGCCTTATTTCAGTGCATCTCCCTTCATTCTGCTCCCACCCACCTTTACTGAAAGTAGCTACGTGGCAGTCAGGTGCATAAAATTATAAATAAAACTCAAAACATATATATTAATATTAATTTTAGACATATAAATACACTACACACAAAAATCAGATGCAGTCAGGGTCAAAACATATTTATAAAGAGCTCAAAGATTTTGCAAGGAAGAGTGGTTCTCGTCAACTGTCATAAAAATGAAAGTATGCGTACGTAGCTTCTCAGACTCAGAGGCCAAAAGGAGCCATCATGATTATTTAGTCTGACCTGCACATTATAGGCCACAGAACCTCACCCACTCACTCCTGTAATAGGCCCTGGCTGTGTTACTGAAGTCCTCAAATCATGATTTAAAGACTTCAAGTTACGGAGAATCCACCATTTACACTAGTTCAGACCAGCAAGTGACCTGTGCCCCACACTGCAGAGGAATGCGAAAACCCCCAGGGTCTCTGCCAATCTGTCCTGGGGAAAAGTTCCTTCCTGACCCCAAATATGGCAATCAGATCCTGAGCAGGTGGGCAACATACACCAGACACACACAGGAAAGAATTCTCTGTAGTAACTTAGAGCCCTACCTACCCCCATCTCTGCTACTGGAGATATTTGCTAATAGTAGCTGCGAATGGGCCATATGCCATTATAAGAAACCTCATTGTACCATCATCTCCATAAACTCATCAAAGACAGTCTTGAAACAAGTTGGGTTTTATATGCCCCTACTACCCCCCTTGGAAGGCTGTTAAAGAACTTCATTCCTCTGATGGTTAGAAACCTTTGTCTAATTTCAAGTCTAAACTTGACGGCCAGTTTATATCCATTTGTTCTTGTGCCAACACTGGCCCTTAAATAACTCCTCCCCTTCCCTGGTGTTTTATCCCTTTGATGTATTTATGGAGAACAATCACATCTCCCTTCAGGCTTCATTCTGTTAGGCTAAACAAGCCACACCCCTTAAATCTCCTCTTGTAAGTTAGGTTCTCCATTCCTCTATCATGTTTGTAGCCCTGCTCTGCCTTTGTTCTAGTCTGAATTCATCTTTTTTAAACATGAATTGCACACAATATTCCAGATGAGGTTTCACAAGTCCCTTGTACAATGGTAATAAACACTTCCCTGTCTCTACTGGAAATACCTTGCCTGATGCATCCTAGGTTTGCATCAGCCTTTTTCACGGCAACATAGTCATCCAGTGATCGACCAATGTACCTAGGTCTTTTCCAACTGATATGTCCCCAGCTCATAGCACAAATTCTTGTTATTTCTCATTCATAACAAAATAGCTATGTGCTTATATTAAGGAAGACTATATAGCTGAAGCTCTCCCCTGCCATCTAGAAGTCAAGAGACATTCCACTAATGGACTGACAGTTACTTAAACATAAAAGGAATGTGGACACACTGCCAGGATATAAACTAGAAGTCCATTCCTACCTTTATTCTCTGATGAGTACACATTGCTACATCTGTAAACGTGTTTTTGAAGACTTTTTGGAACAACAGTTCAAGACAATGTGGTTTCTTTCTCCTCTCTATAATGCAGTACTACAAAAGCCTTAGGAGAATGAGTCATTTGTCTTGCAAAAGGAGTTTAACTAAGTTATCAACTTGTGCTGGAAGATGAGCTACAGCTTAGGGAAGCGTAACCCTTTGGGGCAGAACTACCTCATTCCAGGCAATGAGGAGAACCAGATGCTAGTTCCAAAGCAGTGGCCCACAAGCAGAAACTTGGAAGAAATGGTAACCAGAAAACAGAATCAAATATTTAGATACAAGTCATAAGAGACAGATGTGTTAAAGAGCTTATACATTAATCTTAATCCTCAATTTTAAAACCAGAATATTCAGTGTTCTATACTTTAAGCTTCAAATAAAACAGATTTTTTTTTTTAAGACAAGGGCTTTTTAAAAAAATATTTAAGTAAATTTGCAAGCACGGACAGTTAAAATACAAAAAAAAAAAAAAAATAAAAAAAAATTCGTACCTGGTCTCTCACATTGACAAGCTACACATTTACTGTCTTCTGCCTTATTTGACACAAGGCACACTGTACAGTCCCAAGAACCCTTCGGCTTTTTGAATTTGTCTCCAAACCCCAAAGTGACTGTAGTTTCAGTGCAGCTAGGAGAGGAAGTCACTGTTGTATTTTCTGTGACCACTGGCAATGTCAGAGCAGGTTTTACTCCTGTTCCAGGCTTTGGTGTCTCACAGGCCACGCATTTTGTAGCTTCAGGTTTATTCTGGACTAGACATGTATCACAATCCCATGTTCCTGCTGCTGTTTTAAATTTGTCTCCAAAGCCCAGTGTTCCTGTGGCAGGAGCAGTTGATTTAACAGTGCTGCTTAGAGTCAACATTCCACTCTGTTTAGCAGGGTCTGCTGTCGGCACTTTAGCAGCTTGACAGGCGACGCATTTGTTGTCTGTTGCCTTGTTTTGTAAGAGACATGTGTCACAGCGCCAATACGATGAAGCTTGTTTAGAGGTCTCTCTAAATCCCAATGAACCTGCAGAAAAATTACTTATTGCAGGCCGTGTATAAACTTCTGTGCTTGTTGAAACAGGCTGTGTGGCTGTAGGGACGTGTGTCTTCAGAGAAGTAAAGTCTAGAAAAATATAAACACAAAATCAGGCACATTTACATTAGCTCCTTTGAGGAACTCTTTTTAGACCTCATTCATCTCACCACACAACAGGAGATCTACACGGAGGTCCTGGGGATGGGGGAGGACTCCAGTACCATAAAAACAGAAGTGGTAAAGCCACTGTAAAAAAGCTTTACACCATCCACCCCTGTTTTTTTTTTCATAGTTAATATTGGAGTCCTGGACCACAGTGGACTTCCATTCAGTGTTTCAACACTGAGCTTGTTTTCAATTTGTCAGCAAAACTTCATCTTAGATGAATGATTTAATTAAAGTTTCTCTAGAACTGCAACGCTGCATACTAGTCCAGGTTTTACTGTAAATTCTTTTAAAATGGAACCCATTATCTCACCAGGGCTTTTTAGAATATCCAGTACACTCCCTTCTTTCAAGACTTTTGCAGGCTTGAAGGCGCCATCGTACTCTTCCTTTTCTCTCCTCTTATTGCTGGTGCTATTTACAGCAGTGGTACCTTTAAACAGAAAGTTTACTACTTTCATGGAGAAACATGCTCAAACTGAATCAAAAGGTTATTTCCTTCTTCCATCCCTCCCAAAAATATAAACTTTTCAAAAGTCTTCCTACTTTCCAAGATTTGATTTTTAAAATTTTATGTTCACACAAGATAGAAACTTATGTATGCGTGTATTATTACAAGAACTATACAAGTCCAACCAACTTTTTATGTATAATTACAAAGTTACTTTCTAATTTCAAGAAACATTTACACAGCCTCCCACTTTCAACTTAGTTGACAAGCATAATAAAATTAATGCGGACTCCTGCAAAGAGAGGTTGGATGTAGAGCTTATTTTCCATTTGGAAATTTCCATTAAAAAAACCATTAAAAAAAAAAAAACACAGAAAATGCAGTTTCTGTAAAACTGAAATTTTTCATAGAAAAAAACTGATTTTGCTAGGTTTTTTTATTTCTATTTTCCCCAACAGGAAAATATTTCACTCTGGGTCAGTTCATGCCAAATAAAAATATTTCAGTTTGTTGAAATGAATCAAAACATTTGGTTTATAAAGTCAGTTCAAAATTAAACTGCATCCTACTATCCTGCCACCTTGGCCCATGAGAGTTGTAGTTTGGATCTATCATGCCTCCATTCTTTCCTATGCGTTAGGCTCCCTCGCCAGTCTCTCCTGTGACTGGGCCATATGATGCATCATGGGAGTCGCATGACTATTTATGTATCATGAGAGATATAGGATGGCTAGAGAGCCCAGTCTCTAAGAGAAAATGAAGGCAGGAGGCACCCAAACGACAAATCCAATGAGACAATGCAGCACCAGAAGGAGATGCAACTTAACATTGAACTGAACTGAAACAAAAGGTTTCAGTTTGGGAATATCAAAGCATTTTGTTCTGATCAAAAATGCAGAAATGTAAAAACGTTTTGCCGCTTCTGAATCAATTTTTCAGAACTTTTTGTTCCACAATTTTTTTTTGATATTTTAACTTTTTGTTCCACTTGAGGCTGAAAAGAAATGAAAATCAGAAATTCTGCTATTTCTACATTTTACTGTAGTTATATGCAGTAGTATTAACATCCACTGTTGCAGTTTTCCCCAAGAAGATTTTTTTCTTCCTTACTATCACTGAAAACAAACTATTAGGGCCTGCAATTAAGAGTGGGAATGGGAAAGAGGAAGACTCAAAAGGAGAGAAAAGAGTTGCTTTCAAGCTACCAAAATTTTATACTTAGAGAAAGATCTGCCTGTTACACTGCTATTATTGTGCCTGTTTATGGACAGAAGACTTCAGTCTCTTGGACTATAAATATAGCATTTGTATGATTGATCTGACACAAAGTGCACCATAAACTACTTTTTAATCCACTCACTTTTTTAAATGTCAGATCAATTTTTATTACTTTTTGTTAGTTTTTGTACTGCTAGACTGGGGCCATATGTGCCAAAGTTCTGATAAGACAATTTCTATAGCTAAATTATAAATACCACAAGATAGGATTTCATCATTAAAATGGTGAGACAACCTGAACTGTGGTGGCACAAATATGTAGTTTTAATAAATGACATTTAGAAAGAGTTCCTAAAAAATCTGGGAAGTTACCCCAGTTTTGATGGAATAGAGCTATTAAGACAGAAGGGAAGGGAATAAGTTAATAACAGGACTTTCATGTGCAGTAACTACAGCACAGCAAGTGTTCTGAAATTCCTTAGTGTGTAAGATGTGGATTCGACATCATTTTAAAAACAAACAATCTGAAATAGTCAATTTAAAAAAAAATTAGTCAAATATACTTTCAGGGCCCTTGAGTCTCCCTGCCAGTTTTTGTAGTTTAAAAATCTGGTTTTCCTATCTTTAAAAAAAAAAAAAGTTTAACATTTGCTGTGTGAAAGACACCCGCTAACAGAGGAAACTGAATATTAAAAAAAAAAAAAAGCTATCAAATGCAAAAAGTTAAACTAAAAGATTTTTTTCTCCATAACCTCTCACAACAGTAATCTTAGTTGCTGCTTGTAACAATAGTATATAAAGTTTTCCTACAGTAGTGTGGTTTAAATTTACAGTGTCCCCATAACTTATGCACAAATTAAAGTTTGCATTACATGATAGCATTTCAGTGGCATTTTCATATAACACACTATGCCAGAAGAAACCCTGGCTATGTAAATAAAAAAACATCCCTTGCAACAGAGAAGTATTTAGGGTTGTGGTTGGGAACTATTATTGCTTTCAGAAGGAACAAGTCAAAGAAATAAAATTTCAAGTCTCAAGATAAACCAAACACGTTAATAATCATTACTTAGGCATTGTGATTGAAACACAAAAGGATAAAATAGCAGCCTATAGGAGGAAAAGTGGAAGATTGAGAGTGAGGGCTGGGAGTGGGATGATTGTTCTAGAAACTCCTCCTGGTGACACACTAGTTCCAATATCTGGTGGAAAATGATCCCCATCTGAGAGCATGCAGATGGTGGGGTAAGACAGTTCAGCTAGGATATGCCCACCAGCCAGATCTAGTGCTAGAAAAAATAAAATGTTTCAGGTCTGAAATGCTGGATTTTTAGTTACCTGGGCTAATCAGAAGTGGCACTGGAGTATCACTGGATCCAGAAGCTTGTGTTGATTTCACAACAGGAACACTAAATGTAAACCCAATCTGAAGAAGGGGAAGGGGGAAAAAAGAAAAAAAAAAGATCTTTTCAATGCCAAAAGGAAGAAATCTTAATTCAGTCTAACACAGAAGTACAAATTCAGACTTCAATTCTCTAGCATACAATTTATTTGGCATCCAACTGAATATCGAAACGTATGTTCCTTTTTCCATTATTTGCCACGAATGCCACTTTACTGTTTTGAAATGTTTTGCTAAACCCACAGCAAAAGCTTCAAGGACAGCCGAGTTTCTACATGCATTACTTACAGACAGTGGAGGTAGCACTTCTGCCTCAGTAGATTTTACAATTGGAGATGAAAATCTGAACACAGGACTGCTAGCATTACTTGCTGGTTGCACCTAAATTTTCAAAAATAAAAAAATTAAGACTATCTAAAAAGAAAATATGTTGAAAGAAAAACCAGTAACTATTTAAGGCTATAAAAATATCAGGAGTTCTGCACTGAACTTGGGAAAGCTAGTTTTGACATTTATCATTCCCAGACAAGAACTATGATGAAATGCAATTAAGGTTCAGAGTACATATCAGTAGTTTATGGTAAAATATATCAGAGTCATGTTTTAATTATTCCAAAACCATATGGTATAAACTCAGAAAATTCAGAGTTGAGGTTACACTGAAAAATATTCATATATGTTAAGGTACAAAAATGCAGCCAAGACACCTAAACAACCTTAAATTTAACTCAACATTTACAAGGTCCTCCATAAATAAATGGGTCTCCGATTCTTTTTTAAAAAACTGTACACAAATATTAAAATGTCTCTAGACATTTTTAATGTTTATTTTTATTGCAGTTATATATAACACTAATTATTGTGATGACATTTCTTTCCTACTGATGCTTCCAATGCCATTTATGGTACTTCTAAATTGTTGAATAAATCTTGGCATACTGTAACAATAACAGGCTTTCCAGAGCACTTCCAGATGCCATACATCTGTATTATCCAATAATTAATCCATCAACTTTGTGAAACTACATCAAAATCTTTCAGCAATCTTATTACACATCAGAATATAATGGCCCTCATTTACTCAGCTGTACATAAGCTAACACTACTTAGTCTACCCCCTAATAACACTAAGAACATATCTGATATGCAACACGGCGAATGAACAAGACAAACCAATTCTAATCCTGTAAAGTTTTAAGTACATACAATGTAAAAAATTACCTTGTTAATCACTGGTTGTGTATTAGTGATTGGTGATGACGACACATTAGTACTGGCAAGGGAGCCAAAGCTGAAGTTAGGCAGTGATACAGTATTAATTGGTAAGGGTATTTTGGGTAGTACTGGTGCCTCCGCCTCCTAAAATTGTACATTTATTTAGTTATTTTTCTATTCTACATTAGAAACTACATTTCCCCCTCTAATATCTATACAAAATTAAAAGCAGCAAAGCCAAATTTAAAATAAAATGACAAAAATCTATCCAACACCCCACCCTAGTCTACTAGAACATTTTTAACCTTTGGCAGGCACTTTCCATGGGTGTGCCATGATCATCATGTGTACAGCAGGTAGAACAGGGAAGACTGTCTCAAAGTTGCTAATTCAACCATTGCCCATAGGATGTGCCATAAAAATAACATAGAATGAAAGAGAGTCTGAGTTGTTCCTCTCCATTTAAAACTTGTTTTTGTTGTTAACATCATTTAACTTTAATAACCAAAATTCTAGAGAAAGGATAGTTGTGCTAGTTGATCCTCCCTACTCTTTAATTAAGAGGTGGGATTTCAATACATGCTGAGATTGGCAAGAAATCCTCTAGCAAAGCTAAGGAAGACCGGTCTTGACGTTTCTGATATTTCTAAGGTAAAAAACAGAGAAAGCAAGTTTTGTTCTTTTTTTAAAACACACACACACACACACACACACACAAATCTTTCGGGCCTTTTTTATACATCACAGAGACACAAAAGGGCATAAGCCCTATTTTAGGAACACAGGAATTGTCACACTGGATCAGACCAGTGGTCAATCCGGTCTAGTATGCTGTCTGACTTCATGGTATGTCATATAGTTTAAGGTAAGGTGTAAGACAATTATGCAACAAACACAGAAGCCACTGAAGCATAAAGACATTTCTTTTAAGGTATTTAGCTGCTGAAATTAAACTGGGTATTATAAAGATTTAACTAGTTTAATGACAACTCATTAGTGGCACTTGGATCTATGCAGAAACAATTAAGTGTGGATAAATTAAGACCTAACTTTCTCCCTGTGTTTATACCCAAAGGAATTTGGGTTCCCAACTTCTATATTGGTTCATTTCAACATATTTAATGAAAATTAGACCTATCAAATTTTTATACTAACTTCTCTTATTTGTACTACAGAAATACCCTCCAAGATCTCCAATATCCAGCTGGATTTTCTCTCTACATCAGTTCAGTTTAAAGATTGGTCTAATGATTCATAACCTTATACTTAAGACAAAAGAGGCAGTGTATAGTTTACTGTATGCTTTGGACTATACATATTTGAGACACTAAACACAGAAATAATTCTGTGGACATGTACTACTATTTATGCGTTTTATTAAATTGATTTTATTAAAAAAATAAAGAGGGAGTGGCTGATTTGTGCACCCGGGAAGCATTAGTCAATGTCACTCACAGATCTCTAACATATTTAATATTTTTGCATGCACATATAGCGTTGTCTTCAGCTTTATTCCATTTCAAAATTTTGATTTGTTCTATACTATTAAGTCATATAAGATAGAATTATGAATTTAAGTAATACTTTATTTGCTTACTGCCACTTATTTAATATTTTAATCCTTTAAAATAAACTGTACATATTACCCTGACATATTTACTCAGTGTTTCTTGTATAGATTTATTCAGCTGATAGCAGGGAAACCCTACAATACAATCGGAAGAACTCCTAAAGTAATATGGCCAAAGTTTCCAAATGCAGCCTCTCATTTTGGGTGCCCAACTTCAGAAATCTAGGGCCTGATTTCCAGAAGTGATGAGTAGCTATTGACTTTCAACTGGAGATGGAAGTAGCTCAGCACTTCTGAAAAGTCAGGGCCAGGTGTCTCAAGCTGAGTACC
This sequence comes from Natator depressus, assembly GCF_965152275.1. Taxonomy (NCBI): domain Eukaryota; kingdom Metazoa; phylum Chordata; order Testudines; family Cheloniidae; genus Natator; species Natator depressus. Next base: position 109,853,479 of record NC_134235.1, read on the forward strand.
AAAATTGAGGCATTCAAAATCAGCAGCTCTTTGAAGACTTGGGCCTATATATCCAACTGAATTAACTATTATTATTTATTATTTGTATTATCATAGCACCCAGGAGCTTCAATCATAGTCCAGACCCCATTGTGTTAGGCAATGTACAAACATGACTGGCTTGTAACTATTAATTTTTTGTGTAGTCTCTTAGGAGCCAAATATGTCAATTTCATTGCATCCATGCTTTGAAAAATTACACTGTGATAAAGCAATTTAACTGAAGTATTTTCTCTTACCTGTTTTTCTTGTCCTGGTTGAGATACATAATGTACTCCTCTTTCCCTTCTCATCTTGCCACCGCCACCACCTCCCACTCCAGAATATAATCCATTGGATGCAGGTGTACTGAATTTGGGGCATGTGAAATTGCTAGCACAGAAATAAACAGTATATGATTAGAGCGCACTCTTATTACTTAATTGTTTTAAGCTCTTATACCCTCAGTCTGGGCTGGAACAGAAACCTTCCTACCAACAGTCCGGAAAAAGCAAAGTTCTTGTCCAAGTTGTCTTGTGTTGGTCAAACAGACATCCCAAGCAATAAGAATATTGCTAAATAGAAAAAGCTACAACCAAAAAAGAGAGTCAATCAATCAAAAATCAATCAGAAACAGTCCCAACTCCACAAGGTGTGATGTCTGAGCCAGCAGAGAGGAAGATGGAAAAATTAAGTTAGCTAGTAAAATATGTTATTCTCCCACATCCCTTATTGTTAGCCTGGACAGTGGACATTTCAAATGAAATATTCACCACCAAATGAGAGACCAGATAGAATGGGTATAACGTGGGAGGGAGAACAGATCAGATTACATGCAAACACTGACACATCAAGATTTCAGCATAGAGAAGATATAAAAGGATGTCAAGGTATCTGTCTGCCACTGTTATGGAATGAACCTTGACAGAAGGCAGAGACTCCAGTTTCTGCAGCATGACAGTGAGAGACAGAAGCCTTAGAAGCTATTGCATCTTTTATATGGCCCTCAACAGAACAAAGAGGAGTTCCGATTGTGTTAACATCCCAGAATTCTTTTCAGATACACATACATCAAAGAGCTTTATAAAGTGTGATGGAATTTTCTCTTTTTCATTCCAAAAGCCTGGACAAAACAAAGGGGAAAGATATTCTAACCCAAGTGGAAAGGGGAAAAACTACCCAAGGAAAGTAAGGAAAAATGAACAAGATTAAGCATTATACCTTGCCCAGATGAAGAGAGAGATAAAAGTGCCAAACGGAAAGAAATCCTATATTGAAGCTCTTCTTCTGGCCAAGCAGATGACTACTAAAAAGGCAGGTTTAAGCACACATGAAGGCTTTTAAGCCCCAGGTCAAGTCCCCATGAGGATGAGGGCAGAGCCTTGGTTTAACCTGGTTAGATGCTCCAGAATAATCTCTTCTGCTCTGGATGGGAAACTATGGAAGAGCACTCTGTTGCCTCATAAAGCCTAACTAGCACTTGGATGCTCAACCTTTAACTATCCGAACTTAAAAGAGCAGCAAGAATTTTAGAAATTTCATATTTTACTCAATTTAACTACTCCTGCACCAGAGCCTGACTCAGACTCTTATGCAAAATATGTAACCTTTTCTGCATACACCTGTTTGTCACTTACGGAGGAAGTCACTCCTCTGTCCCGAAAGGAAAGACTCTGACTTACAAATCTTTACCCAGATTTCAAAAATGGAAAACTTTTGCAAAAATCCTAAGGGACTTCCCTTGTTTCTTATCAAGAGCCACCCAAGAACTAAACAGACCCATGGATTAGAGTGCAGACTCTCTTGATCAATTAAAACAACTGGATTGACTCTCTTGCAAAAAAAAACAGTATCAAAAAGGGTGTAATTATCCCTTCTGCAGAAGAGTAGAAATCCACAGAAGCCAGGCTTTGTGCAAGTTCATTATCTTCATGCAGAGGATATCTTGTGAGAAAAATCCTATTTCCACTATAGAATAATCCATTTTGAGGGGGAAATGCTAAACTGAAACTGATACTGAGGCTATGAAAGTTGAGAGACTTATAAAAATCAGAGGAAAACTCAGGTAATCATTTCCAGGCCCACAGAACTGCTCCAAGAGGGTGAGGGCTAGTTTCTGAAGGCTAACAGAGCCTTGTGACTCATCTAGGGATGAAGCAGCAATTTGTCCTGTATGTTACACACAGCAAAGCATCTGATAAGGCCATGCTGCCTTCCACAAAGAGCATGAGATACAACTAAGAAAACCCCTCCACTGTTCCTCAGACGTTCTTGTCAGCTGCTGGAGATGGCCCACCTTGATTATCACTACAAAAGTTTCCTCCCCTCCCCCCACTCTTCTGCTGGTAATAGCTCACCTTAAGTGATCACTCTTGTTACAGTGTGTATGGTAACACCCATTGTTTCATGTTCTCTGTGTATATAAATCTCCCCACTGTATTTTCCACTGAATGCATCCGATGAAGTGAGCTGTAGCTCACAAAAGCTTATGCTCAAATAAATTTGTTAGCCTCTAAGGTGCCACAAGTACTCCTTTTCTTTAACTAAGAAAATGGTACTGGTTCACACTCAAAAGAACTTCCCTCAGAGAGAACCCTACCTTACTGTAGTAACCATATGTGTACAACAGGACTGATACATCAATTGGTTGCTAGGTTAATATACTCTTCAATATCATGAGCCAAAACTGAAGGTGAGAGTGTAGGACAGGTGGAACCACACAGGCTAGTCCACTAAGTGGGTTACTTCTGCCATGTCACGGGAAGTGGTAGGTCAGCTCAGAGCACCTTAAACCAAGGCTTCACATTCCAAACTATTAGAAAAACGTGAGGCTCCTACCATACAGAGTACCCAGATGAACTAAGAGAAATATCTTCACTGCAAAATGCCTTATTTCTACAACATCTAATCCTGACAGAATTGCTAAAGGAGCTAAGGTAATATTAGAAATCTAGTTCAGCTAGCTGAAAAACTGTCCACACTTCCTGGAGAAGGGAAATTACAATGCCTCACCAGCCAAACAGCCCCCTCTACAAGAGTGACATTGCAAGAACTTTGTTCATTTCCTGTCTTCATTTGCTGGTAGGAAGACACATACTGGCTAATAAGTGGTTGTCTGTAAATCATATTATTCTCATGTATCCTTTTTTCATTTAGTATAATTACTGCTATCGTTATTAAATTTATCTATCATCATTCCCTTCTTTTCTACTAAGTGTATATTAACAGACTTCAGACATTTCATATGCCATTTCTGAGAAACAATTCTTAACTAAAGAGTCCCAATTTCACATTCTGTTGTGTGATCAAGAAATATTTCTTATTTCCTTTACAAAAAGGGTAAGCACGGAGATTCCAGCGGAGGATGCACAAAGCCACCATCCTTCTCTCATGTACGTAATTTAGATTAAATCTAGGAGGTCAGACATACCTTTCAGGTGGCTCTACTTGCTGTTCTGCAGTCAAATTCTTCTCCCTCACTCCCTGCAAATAAAGGAAAATAACTTCGGTTTCTCTGAATTTGCTATTATTTGAAGCACAAAACAAGACTATAGTTATGGCAATTCTTACAACATTTCTTCTGCTTCTTTTTTTAGTTAAACTAACTAGAAAAATCTAATCGCATCTACTTAGACTTTGGAGTTAAGTCACTATTACAGACACACTCAAATTAAGCTTTGCAGCTCCAATGGGTGTCATCAGTTTATCACTTTTACTGATTAAAATAATGGGAGATTAAATTCTTTTTGTATTAACCAAATTTCACTAGCGTAGCCTGCATACAAGACACATTAAGTACCAATTTTAACAAACATTGGATTCCAAATAATATATTATAAACTTTTTGGACCAAAATCTGGGCTGATTTTACAGTCCATGCAATCCCACTGAGGTAATATTTACTGAAATTAAGTAGTATATCACATAATACTAACAAGGTATTTACATTAGAAAGAGCATGCCATTTTAACAATCCCATTAATCATAGAAACAAACATCTATTGACATCTGACTCATATCAATCTTCTATCAGGACAAAACACAAACTCTGCAACCTAAACAATTTATGAATTCATAGATATTAAGATCATAAATTATCATTATCCATTCTGACACTGTATAACACAAGTCCTATAATTTTACTCAGTAATTCCTACATCAAGCCCATAACTTCAATCTAAGGTAAAGCATATCTTCAGAAAGACATTCAATCTTGATTTTAAGACTTAAAGTGATGGAAAATCCACCACATACCTCGGTAATTTGTTCCAACAGTTAGTTACCCTATTTAAAATGTATACCTTATTTCTAGTCTAGTTTCTTTTTCCAGACATTGGACTTGGTCATGCTTTTGTATACTAGACTAAAGACCCTTTAATCAGAAATTTTCTCCTTGTGTAGGTACTCAGACCGTGATTTTAATCTTCTCTTGGATAAACTATAGAATCATAGAATATCAGGGTTGGAAGGGACCCCAGAAGGTCATCTAGTCCAACCCCCTGCTCGAAGCAGGACCAATTCCCAGTTAAATCATCCCAGCCAGGGCTTTGTCAAGCCTGACCTTAAAAACCTCTAAGGAAGGAGATTCTACCACCTCCCTAGGTAACGCATTCCAGTGTTTCACCACCCTCTTAGTGAAAAAGTTTTTCCTAATATCCAATCTAAACCTCCCCCATTGCAACTTGAGACCATTACTCCTCGTTCTGTCATCTGCTACCATTGAGAACAGTCTAGAGCCATCCTCTTTGGAACCCCCTTTCAGGTAGTTGAAAGCAGCTATCAAATCCCCCCTCATTCTTCTCTTCTGCAGACTAAACAATCCCAGCTCCCTCAGCCTCTCCTCATAAGTCATGTGCTCTAGACCCCTAATCATTTTTGTTGCCCTTCGCTGGACTCTCTCCAATTTATCCACATCCTTCTTGTAGTGTGGGGCCCAAAACTGGACACAGTACTCCAGATGAGGCCTCACCAGTGTCGAATAGAGGGGAACGATCACGTCCCTCGATCTGCTCGCTATGCCCCTACTTATACATCCCAAAATGCCATTGGCCTTCTTGGCAACAAGGGCACACTGTTGACTCATATCCAGCTTCTCGTCCACTGTCACCCCTAGGTCCTTTTCCGCAGAACTGCTGCCTAGCCATTCGGTCCCTAGTCTGTAGCGGTGCATTGGATTCTTCCATCCTAAGTGCAGGACCCTGCACTTATCCTTATTGAACCTCATCAGATTTCTTTTGGCCCAATCCTCCAATTTGTCTAGGTCCTTCTGTATCCTATCCCTCCCCTCCAGCGTATCTACCACTCCTCCCAGTTTAGTATCATCTGCAAATTTGCTGAGAGTGCAATCCACACCATCCTCCAGATCATTTATGAAGATATTGAACAAAACCGGCCCCAGGACCGACCCCTGGGGCACTCCACTTGACACCGGCTGCCAACTAGACATGGAGCCATTTATCACTACCCGTTGAGCCCGACAATCTAGCCAGCTTTCTACCCACCTTATAGTGCATTCATCTAGCCCATACTTCCTTAACTTGCTGACAAGAATACTGTGGGAGACAGTGTCAAAAGCTTTATACAGATTGAGCTTCTTAAATCTTCCTTTGCAAGACAGTTTTCTACACCTCTGATCATTCGTCTGGACCTTCTTTTCTGAACCCCAATTTTTCAAAGTCCTTTTTGAAGCACTGAGACCAGAACTGGATGCTGGGCTCCATTAATGGTCTCCTTAACACTATATGTAGACATACTGCCACCTCTCTATCCTACTCAATATTCCTCTGCTTATACATCCAAGGATTATGTTAGCCCTCTTAGCATGGCATCTTATCATGACCCTCTAAGTTGTTTTCAGAGTCACTGTTTTCTAGGATGTAGCCCCTCACTGTGAGATGCACATTTTTTGTTCCTAAATGTATCTTACATTTGGCAATATTAAAATACATGTTGTTCAAATGAGTCCAGCTTACTAAGCAATCCAGAAGGCTCTGCAGAATTGACCTGTCTTTATTTTTTTTTAATTACTCCACCAATTTTTGCGTCATCTGCAAAAGTAGCCAGCAACGATCATATATTTTCCTCCAGATCACTGAAGATAATGAATAGCACTGATCACTGAAGATAATGAACAGATTCCTGAGGTACCCCACTGGAAACATGCCCCACTTGATAACAGTTCCTCAGTTACAATTACTTTGTGAGATCTGTTAGCCAGTTCTTAATGCAATTACTATGTGCCACACTGATTATGCCATTTGCATAGAACTTTGTATTCAAAACAAAGTGTTTACAGTGTGGGTAAAAATCCCATTAGAACAGATACACAGATGACTGTGAAATACAGCTCATCTCTCTCCCCTGTAATATAACAGAAAGCCTCAGCTAGTCATTAAAATACACATAACATGGAGTTTTGTATGGAATATTCAGATAACATTAAGGTTAGAGAAGAAGTAGACCCTCAAAAAATTAGAAAATCCAAAATTAAGCCTGCACACATAATCTTAGCTCTACCTCTTGCAGGTATGTATTTTTTCTGAGAGTTGCTATTGGAATAAAACATCTTTAGTCTCTTGCTGACTAAGCAGGCAGCCCTAACAGATCACAACCACTAGGTTTCTCTCTTTAGTTCCCTTTTATAACTACTTATTTTTCTTCTATTAAACACTTTCACTCCCCCCTCTAAACTGCAATGAGTTTCTTCTCTAGGTTCTCACTTGCATCAACATGTAATCATTATGAGTTACAAGGGGCAGTTAAGGTCAACAACATAAAACAGGTCCTCCTGCTCCCTGGGCCCTTCCAGACATGAGACTTAAATCCGAACTGAAACGTTAAACACAAAAATGCTGAACTGAGGCACCCCCACATATGGTAGCTGTGCTGTGTTATTTACTAGCAGACAGTTCCCATTTAGAGTTCAAAATTCACTGAATATTTATTTGATTCTGACAACTTTTGAGTCTAATGAAAATCATGATAAAATATTTATGCTATCTACATAACAGCTCAAAATTTCAGTTTAAGTTCAATATTGTAAAACTGAAAACCCTCCAGCCTGAGCCTGAACATCTACACTTCTAGTTTTAGCCCCACAAACCCGAGTTAGCTGACCTTGGCTCTGCGACGTAGTGCCGTGGGTTTTTTATTGCAATGTAGACATACCCCCAATGTCTTTGCACTTTAACAGCTCACCGTATATTTCTGTCTCAACTCCCCCATAGCAGTGCTGCCTTGGTTCACAATGGGGAGTTCAAGGAGCAGTGCCATGGACAGCCTTTCAGGCCTTAATGCCCAAGTTACGGCCACGGAACCTCTAAAAGTAGTGACAGTTAAGGGCCAAGTCATCTACCAATGAGAACTCTTGACACACAAGTCCAGTCTTCTCATGCCACTGACTCATTACAACCAACAGAACAGCTTCAAGCAAACAAACTGTAGAGAAGAGGCAGTGACCTAGTTACCACTCTCACCAACTTGAGCAGTGACATAACTCTGTAGCCTCTATATTCGTAACAATTAAATGCAATCATTAATTTAGCTTCATTACAACCTAATTTCTTCAAATATAGCCTATGCACAAAAGATTTCAATTGATTTTAAGTAGAAGTTTGAAGTGTCTGTCTTTCTTTTATTAAGATCACTCAGGAAAACAAAAAAACTTGACAGATAGACAATCAATCATTTAAGAAAGTTAACTCAAAACTTATTAACAGATTTACTTGTAAATTCTCAGAAAATTCATTCTGTAAAAAGAGCAAGTCCTGTAAGTTTAGGGAGGGTAAGCTGTTTTGTTTTTTTTTAAAACCACAAAAAGGTTAAATCCCTGCTTTTAAGGACAAAAGGGAACTCAGACTTAACTACTGAGCTATAACCAACTCCGCCATAATAGACTGTATTACAAAAGTCTGTGGCTGGGAAATAATATGTTGGTGTGATGCCTAAAATCCATTCAAGCTTTACTCAGAAGAGCCCAAGGGAGAATACTTAGTGAAAATATCAATACTTTTTCGGAATTTTAACAACTATGCTTTCTATAGAAACATAAATGGCACCCTCTTTCCTCCAAGCCTATGCCACTTGGTTGTTCAACAGTTTTACAACCCATACACTTCACTTCACTTTCAAAAATATCCATAGGTTGGTTCCTCCCACTCACGTCAGCCCTACTTCATCTTCCTCCAAAGACGATCTCTGGCAAAACAGATAACTGCACCGGCAGGGGGGTTCCCTCACTCTTCTGGTTCAACCATCTCAAAAGAGACCCTCCCGACTTTCCAGGCCCCAGTATTTGCATAATAGGAAAGGACAAGGTACAATTTTTGTGTGGGAACTATGGTATATTAGAACAAGCTGCAAAAGTTTATATGTTTTATAAGTTACCTATAAAATTTTAGAGTAACACAAACTGAAATGCCTTACAGGATCTCACAAATTAGATCACTGGGAGACCATAGCTTAACTGAAGGGTAGTTTATACATAGCTTAAGTATGTTTATTTAGCATGAAAATAATCCAAGTTTTGCTAGATAATTATTTCAGCAGAAGTTTCTTGTAAGACTATCAGAGATTTGATCATAACTAGGTCTCAAAATTTACTGCACTTCTGCGTTATCCTTTCAGTCCAAATATAGTCCAAGCCAGCAGCACATCATTACACTGAGGATGACCAACCAATCACATAATGGTCCATGAATACAATAAAAGTCGACAAAAATTCAAATATTCCTTCTACAAAAGATTCCTACTGTCTTAAGCATTACCCTACCCTGAATGTTATAAATTGTCTTGATAGGTAAGAACATCTCAATAGGAGAACTATTTATATTTATAGCTCTTCCAAAGTTAAGAGAAAGCGTACTTACTTTGTGCTTTACTTCTACTCCCTGTCTAATCTTGCCTGACTCAGCAGCTGGAGTCAGAGATGGTTTAAAATACTGTAACCGGCTCACTGACTGAGAAATTGTCTTCAGTGTCACTAGTTTCTGGACTGGAGGGTGCTGGGATTCCACCTTTAAAAGAAGCAGCAATCAATATAGTTAGTTTGGAGACTTTGGGATCATTTATATTTACTTAAAAACCTGAATAAAACTAGCTAACTACCTCTATGCAATCACTGCACTCAGTGAGGTGCTTTCATTTGCTATACAGGTATTCAATGCTCATGGAGAAATTAGGAAGAAAGTCAAGCAAGGTATTCAACAGTGTCTTGAATCTAAAACCAGGATTCCTCAGCTAATTTTAGTAACATTTAGGAACATTAATTCACTGAAATCATCAGAGTATTATTCTGTTTTACACACACAATGAAATTTGTGGTCATAGTTGAAGCCAGGAAATAGACTTCTATGTCAAAGTGCTAATGGCTAAATCAACCCACCCTCTGGATTTGATTACTCCAACAAATCTCATCCTAAAAAAAATACAACAGTATTAGTCAACTTAGCCCTCAAACCATGCAGGCACTTTGAAAATTTTACCCCACATTTTATTTTACTGACTCATTTTAAAAAGACAATGTCAATTCAAATTTTATCCAAAATTTTGGATTTTGCATAAAGCAAGCTTCTACAGAAGAACCCAAAAGATGAACACAAAAAGAATCTGTAAATTATTTTCTTTTTAACAAACATTCCAACGTTAAGAGTTAAGAGTTATTTTAAACAAATAAACTATATTTATTTAATTATTATTAACTATATTTAAACTATATTTGCAACTTATACATTGCTACACTACATACATATCTAAAAATTAAACTGACTTCATTGATTTTCATTGTCCTAACAAAGAAATGTTTGAATATGTAAATAGTGAAAATTAATCTGAATTTTATAATCTGCTTCACTTGCAGTAATCTAGTTTTGTCAAACACCAGTAGAGAAAATAATTTACAATATTATTTTTAAACTAACAATATCCCTATAACTCAGGAAGGAGCCAAATTTTATTTCCCCTAGTGTAATTTCAAGGATTATTTCATGAAAAGGATCTTTTTAGAAGCTCATTACAATGCTTCTTGTCTGCTTCGGATACCTTCCATAAAGTATGTGTTAAACTAAGTTTGTTCATCAATCTAGTCCACTCTAAATGGAAGAATTTTGCAGTGTGAATTTTAATGTGCATTATCAAAACATTATAAGGAAAGGTAGGCGGACATTTTTCTGACAAGGGATTACAGATAAAAAGCACTAACGTGAGTGCTATTCTGGCCTACATGGGTTTTTAAAGTAAGAAATGTACTGCACCACTGGTATCAATTGAAACAGTTTTTACTAAGTACACAAGTGTTCTGTCAACAGTCCAGTTACTCTGGCAGCTAAGCACAAACAAAAAAACCGCCCAACAATCCTTGTCTCGACCAGCAATTACTACCATCAAGGGCTTCCCTTTTCTTGCCAAATATTGCAGTATGAATAGACAATTCCTTTCCTTTCAGCCAGAGACAGCTGTGTGCAACATTCGTTTAGTCTGACGTCGCCAGGTTCTCTGTTGCATAACTGCTACATCTTTTTTAATGCCTCAACACAGGTGTGGCTCTATAATTTAACTGAAAATGCTATACTGCAGTTTTCTTTGCAGTTTATTTACATGACACTTATGCTGAAGAAATTACACACTATACTTTGTGTTCGAGTGTCATCTTTTCAACAAATGCTCAACTACAAAAGATGCAGATTCTAATATGTTCTGGTAAACTGTCAAGTGTAATACTATTTCTAGTCAAAAGGTGAGTACAAAAATTTAAGAGACATTCTCTCCATTTTCTGTGTAAAACTTCATGTGGTGGATGCTATGGAAGGAAAACAATATTTTTATTTCTATAGTGGTCTCAGATCCCAAATTTATGCAATATTAGAAGTATCTGAAAAACTTGAAAAATCTATTAGCATTTTTCCCTTGTTAACAGCATGATAGGAATCAGGATTTACCATACCATTATGACTAATTAGGGCTTCTTTAACAACAGCTTAAACTTATTCTTATGTGTAAGAACATTGGTTAAAATTATAGAGGTGACCACAAATTACAAAATTCCTTCCCTCCTCAACAAGCCACCATTTTTCAAGACAGAAGCACTAAGAAGCACAGGTAACAAGTTTAAATCATTGATTTAAACTTAAGTCTGGCACAGTCATTTAGCACCATTTATAAATATTTATTATTTGTTCCATTTCTGGTCACTCTTCCGGCACAAGACCTTCCTCAAACTATTGTCTAACACACACCTTGCTTGCCAACTAGTAGCGGGAAGAAGCAAAGCTCCCTTTAGAGTTCCAGCCATGTTCCTCTTAGTAACAGATCTCAGGAAAGAGCAACACGAAACTAGCCTGCCCCAGAAGTGGAGTGGATAACCGTCCCAGCCCTCCCAGATATAGTGTATACAAGAGAACATTTTTTGTCATTAATAACCCAAACAAAATATAATTTTAATGTTATGTGAGTTAATATCCTATTGCTTGTATACACTACACTGTATATCACTTCAATTCATATTCTTTTAATCAAAATGTAAAAGGCTGAAAAAGAAAAAAATAATGGGCCTGCTATAGGTTTGCAGAAACTTCACAGTACTTAAAACTAATGAATATTTTAATTAAATTGATAAAACTACCTGGGTATCAGTGAATCCTTACCTGTTTTCTCTTTGAATGGAAGCGAGTAATATCCAGCATGCTCCTGTCCACAGGCTGTAAGGAAAAAGCCACACGTTAGAGGAAAATTCTTTCAATGACATTGGCATGAAACAAAAGAGAAGACAGTTTAGAGACAAACTTACAGAAGACAATGGAGAAGCAACAGAAGATGGAATCCTTTTAGCATCCTGTCAAATAAATATTACAGTAAGTTAAACTATATTCAGAAAGTTTTCACCAATATGGTGCAGGTAAGTTTAGAATGTGTTACATGCTCTTGCACTGAAACACAATAGAGTAAAATGAGAGCCATTTACTGCTAAAGGACTTGACATCTTCTCCAGAGACTGCAAGATGCGCCGCGCTGTGGAACTTGTCACTCCATAGGATTGCACATTTGCTTGCTTAGCTTTCATTTGTCTTCTGACTGGTGTCTGAAAAGTTAGCATGATAAATGTTAAAATGTTGGACTTCAACATTCATATATTTATTTGTTTTGAGACAAAAATGGGTTGGATCCCAATATTTTAGAAGAGATGTGGGGAATGAGCTCAATGAGGACCTACTGAAGAAAATGGGAGTCTACTGGCTTCACAGCAAGAGTTGGATTGTCCCCGCCATGTGCCTGAAAGATGGGTGTGGGACAAAGTGACGTCTTAAATCACTTCAATTCATATTCTTTTAATCAAAATGTAAAAGGCTGAAAAAGAAAAAATAATGGGCCTGCTATCTTTTTTGAAAAAGGGCAGGAAAGAAAATGTAAGTAAAGGCTCATTGCAAGTCACTTCTGAAGAATGTACTTTGAGTAAGCAAGAGAAGTCAGATTTACATGACAGTATAATGAATCATCTTAATCAGTTTACATCATGATTAGGAATTCCAATTTGTAGTTTCTCTTTTTAATTATTTTCAGAGTTTATATTTTGCTACTACAGTGCCTTGTAACTTCTTTGTAAAGAAGAGAAACCTTTATATTTACAATACATATCAAATATAACTATAAAAGAGAAGCTACAAAGGTCAAAAGGAAGAATACTCGGAAAGCTTCCTTGAATACTAATTTATTGTTGGCATCCTATGTTGCCCCTGTGTAATCACAGACAAATGCTGTGCATCACACTCCTGCTATGTGCAGGCAGGAAGCAAAGCATAGAGGGTACAAGCAGCCAGTAATACTGGCTGTAATCCACAGCAAATAGCATGGGCAGGATGTGAGCTTATTCCCTCCTTCAAAGGAAGCTTGCCATTTTAGTTCCCCTTCCCCAGGCCCAATTATGTTTATTTTTAAAAACTGATTTTTGAAAAATTGCAATCAATTTTTTTTGGCTGTTTATAATATTTATGATATTAGACATGGTCTTAGTCTATAAGACATTATCTGTCTTTAAGAGTTGTATCTTTGTAAAGTGCCATGTACGTCCATTCGGATTATGTAAATGTTTAAATGGATTGTGTTATAGTGTCTATCTTGACATTGCACTTAGGATTGTATCCTAATCTCTGCTGGGTAGAAGAATAAAGGTCAGCAAAACTACGTTGTTTGTTAAGTAGTATGTCACTTTAAATATGAAAACTTTCAAAAAGGCACGAACATCTGTTCCTGCTGTAGTTAAGGTTACATGATGTTTTACACACACATTATATACACATACATACTATGTGTATAGTGAAGCATGCGTAAATTATATATAAATTGCTATGCAACTTTAAAGCAATCACTACTGTTTCTTCTATAATACAAGTTTTCCAATTTAAAGATACATGATAAAGTATAACTGTGTTATAATACAGCTTGTCCCTGTCTCTCAGACAACAAACAGCATTGTACTATTTGTAATTTTCCCTGATCACTTCTACAACATTCCTAAGGCCAGACTGCTATTACACAAACAAGGCACTGACCGTTTACTATTCTACTCAGCAGAGATTAGGATGCATGGAATTCATCATGGAAACCTGTATTCAATGTTTCACTTACTCTGGTTTACATCCGGAAGAACAAGAGAAGCACAGGTCTCCATGAGAGCCAAGGATTGAGTACCACTGCTCCAGTGAGACAAGGTGGGTGAGGTAACATTTCTTATTGGACCAACTTTTGTTGGTGAAAGACAATTTTCAAGTTACAGAGTTTGAGTTTTCACCAACAGAATTTGCTCCGCTAAGAGCTATTACCTCACCCACCTTGTGACTCTCCTGGAATCAACATGGTTACAACACTCCTTTTAGTGGCTGGCTGCTGAAACAAAAACTGCACAAGAGTGTGTTTGCACACTGGAGAAGCAATGGTTGCTCTACAACAGTTTTTAAATTCAAAATCAGTTTAATAAGCAACTATTCATCACCAGTAGTCCCACAGGTTAATACGCTCATGAAATTTACCTTTAAGATTGGAAGCTTTCCTGGTTGAAGATTTCTACATTTGACAGTTTCCTCCCCCATTACTGAATGTCAGTGATATCTCTAACTAACACGGATGCTACTCTGAAACCTATAATAGTATAGTGTCTACTACTGAAGTATTTGATAATAAAGTAAGTTTTTGATCTATCTTGAATGCACATTTTCAAGACAAAATTTTCATTTTACATTTCAACTGCTCTCCCCTGCCCATATAACCAATGGTTTCTCTTACCTGATAAGGAGTAATTCGTATTTTAGATTGCCTTGCTGCTGCAGCTGCACCACCATAAGTGGTTTTTCCAGGGTAAAATGGAGAATCCCCAAGCTGGCTTGTCTTAAGGACAGAAGCATTACCAAGTGACTGCAGAGAGAAATATTAACAGGTAGTTAGCAAAATGGAGACAAAACTAATGTGATTAGAATTTATATTGTGTAGTACTCACCGGGGATAGGGCTCCAAAAGCAGATAAGTTGAATGCAGGTTTTTTAGAGCTGGTAGCAGAATGTTGTGTGAGAGAATGAGATCGTTCAGCCTCTGTGGACCAGAGAGGTGGTACTGATGTATTTTTTGAAATTGCTATATCTGACAAAAGGACACATGGTGTGTGTAAATCATATTGTAAGTTAGTTAATAATGCAAGAAAATTGGACATAAAACAGCATTAAGGAGAGACATAATAAAATCGAATATTTAATCCTGCACTATTCTACCCCAGTGTTTCAGGGTTCTTTAAACAGACTAATATTATGTATTATGGCAATATAATCTGCTTCAAAGAGTAGGAGCACCAACATCATCCCTGAACCCAGGCTCTGTTCTCAAAAGTGTATACACAACTAGCCCTTAGAATGGAAATTCAAGGAACTAAACAGAACTGAATACTGATGGATTTACTATAAAACGGTATTTCTTCTTTCTGACGAAGACAGGAGGAGACTATAACACATGGGGATTGGTAATCAGACTATAAATCCTTCACACGTAGGTCAATGGTTCAAGACTAGCCCAGGTCAGAAATGACTCATTCATAAATCTGGTAACTGTTTAGTTATCCATCTGAAATGAGATAATGCTCTTATTCCCATTACTATCAAATAGTCCATAGAAACCACCAGCATTCTTACCGGCAAATTCAGGTAGGCCAAGAATCGCAACAGCATGGAAACAACTATCCTCACCAAGGATAGCTCCTCCAGAAAGGGGGAGAGCAATGGTAGATGCACAGTACGAGGAGACCTGCAATATGGCTGCCTGTGCTGTGCAGCACTTATTCTGAAGATAAAGGACCACAGTATCCAAAGGTGTCAGTCCAAAACTTAAAATTTTTACTTTAAAATCTTGAGAATGTTTTTCCTTAGTGAATGTAGTATTCATGAAATGTGACAGACTTGTCAGTATTGAAAAGTGAAGTCCTCTGTCCACAAAACAGATAAAGCACAAGCAGTGCAAGTCTCCCCACATGACCCTGACTGTATGCCTCAACTCTGACCTGCAGAACACCCCAGCCCATTTTCAGGGTTTCCATTGCCATTCAATGCTGAATTACATTGGTGATTTTGATATGAACATCCATTTAAAATTAAACGGATTGAGACCACCACCCAATTTCATGAGTACAACGAGCTGTCAGTCACTACTACCTCAACTTAGATATGAGTATAACCTAGGTGAAAGGCTTCGTGTTCCATCACCAAGTCCTGAGACATCCTAGCCTCATAACAGCATTTTTCAGAACACTCATCTAAAAATTACAATGTGATGTAATATTTCAGATACTTAAACAAAGTTAAATTCTTAAATACCAGAAGATATACATCTAAATAATTGGCACTAACAAATTTTGTATTTACTAAGATGACAGATGGCATATGAAACAAACTCAATTTATTCATGTTGTGAAACACGATCATCATATAAGGCAGATATGACCGTAGTAAAATGAAAGTTACCTTTATCAGATGCTCTAGAGGAGAAGCCACTAGTAGTTGAGATGTTATCATCATCATGCTGAGAGGTAGAATCTTTGATTTCTTTTACAAGGGAGAGTCCAGAACTGCCAATTGCAAATGCAGAGGATGTGGAGGGCTGACAATGTGGTGATGGGGAATCCAACATGGTGCAATTCAAATGACTCCGATGAAGAGAGGGTCTTGTTAATACATCTGAGAAGTTTAATGCAGATCTACTTGTGGACGGTTCTAAAGAGGAATTAAAAAAACACAATTAGCATTCTATTAGGCAAGGTGAGTGTACAAGCACACAGAAACCAAGAGCTGTTTTCTATCAACAGTCACTCTACTGCCATGTGTCAAGTACAAAAATAGAGATAAGCCAAATTTAACTTCTTCCTCACCCATACAGGGTTTCACTTAACTGTCTGATGACAGCAGCAGCACTACATGCAAATACTTAACCTACTGCAACATTAAACAAAATTTTAAACTACAAAGAAGAGAGGAAATTCAGTGTCAAGGTTTCCTTAGCAGCCCTAATGTTGTCCCCTATGTCCAATTGCTCTCAAATAGAGTCTTTCATCACACAAAATATACGCAAATTTACAAAATGCACGTATGAAGAAAATGATGAGATTCAGACATTAGACAATTCACCTAATTAATACAATCTCTATTAGATAGAAAGTATTAATAGTCACTTGATTATATGCAATAAAGGTACTTTTTTTGGTATCTTCTCTAAATTTTATTGTACTGGCTCCCCCTACAGATGAAAAATGTTGTGTCCCTGCCATCAGTTATTGCTGGGATTTTAGCATACAGAGAGAGGATACAAACCTCTTGGTTTGTGTGAAAGTGATGCCACCCTATAGTAGCAACTTCTCAAATAAATCAAAAGGTCTGAAAGGCTATTGGTGGATTAGTTCTTATAGTTCTTGTGCAAAGGAGATGGCTATTAAAGTATATTTTATCTAAAAGGAGCCTGAGGCCTTCCTCAGACGTTCTAGGAAAGCAAATGCTATTAATATCAGCATCTATGGATTAGCTCAGTGTCCAGAATCATGGTGCGGTCACTAACCCGTCTGCCCAATCTCCAGCGGATTTTTATGACAACATCTTGAGAGGAATTATATACACCAGGCTAAAGGTCCAGCTTGGGAGAGAGCATCTGTGCTTCAGGTCAATGGTTCCTGAAAGCTGATTATATGGAGTTTGTTTTTTCTGTTCTCAAGTCATTAAGATTTATCTGTGGCATTCCTCATTTGCATCATAACTGATCAAAGTTCTGGACAGTAGTGTTATTCCTAATCCTTTGGAGTTGTTTGAGTAAATCTGCTGTGTGGTTGTCCTTGCTGAGAAGTCCTGTAAGCACTTCTCAACCCAAGACAGTATGTGTTCCTCTGTCCTGAAGACATCCCCTATTCCTTTATGAAAACTTGCTCTCTAGTCAAGGACTGCGAGTGCTGTAAATTTTCTTATTTGCCCTTAAAGTCTTCTTCAAATGGTGTTGCTAGCAGAGGCAACTAACCTTCTCCAATTTGACAGTCATATAATGATAGATGCACACAAATGACCTCCTTACTCGGCTAGCAGTTTTGGTAATCGCCACCCAGCAAACATTTTTAATACATGCTCACAGATGGGAGTATCTGGATAGTCCTGCACTGCAAATTTAAGAAACTATTGCCATGTCCTGCCAACCTTGTCATGTTTATAGGTATCCTAATTTTAAGGTAATTAAGAACTAACCTGAATTTACCACCTGTATTACTGATCAAAGGAGCCTGATTTAAAAGTCAGGACTCCGAGGAGGGTATCTTCCACTCATTCTAGGACTGCTCATCAGTATCTAGAAACATAATGAATGTTTCTATGGTAATGGGATAAGAGTTTTTCATCTAGAGCTCTTTTGTTTATAAACAATCCAGCTTACTTCTGAGTACAAATCATGACCATTTAACAGCTATTTAATGGATTATATGAAACTCATTGACATATAATTCCCTATAGGACACCCCTCAGAGAACACAGGAAGACAATGTTTCAAATGACACGTTTGCACTTAAAATTGAAAAAAGTTATTAAAACATTTGTGTCAGAATTTGTAAAATCACTTTTCCTTCCAATTTCTCTTAAGTTATAATTAATTCGGAAATGTAAATTTATGACAAAGATTATTCAACTAACTGGCTACAGTTTTGATTGCAAACTCCCACATACCTTCTAAATTAATTCTTGTTGACTCAGGAGTGACTCTCCCATCAAACACTGGGGTGTCATCATCTGCATAACCATGATGGTAGTTTACTGGAGTTTCCTGCTGGCTTGTAGGTTCACTTGCATCTACACATTCATCTTCACTTTTATTGAAATACCTTTGTAACCACCCTGGTACGATATTCTTCACTGATTCTGTAACTCTACTAATGATTCCCTGCTTGAAAAAGAAAGTGCTTATATTTAACCACAAGCATGAACTCAAAAATATATTTTGACATACAACATTACACAGATACTAAAGACATGTCAGGCAAGAGCTGCTGAGAAAATGAATACAACAGACAAGAAGTTCAAACCCTTAAAGAAAGTATTATATTCCTCGAGGACAAATAAGAAGACTATTCATTGGACAATTTATTTATTTCCCTGCATCAGAGTTTTTAATCTCCCTGATGCCCTTCTCTCACGTAATCCTCAAAACTCTGATTGAACTTCAAGAGACAGGTCACTAAGCTACATTCTTCCTCCAGTTTGTAAGAAGACCTTCTTCCTACCCCTTCTCTTAGTGCTTGTCTACACGTGGAGTTGCTCCTGATTAATGCCATATGTGAATATTCTTTTGCTAGAATAAATGTGTCCCTATGTGGAGTTAATCAGGAACAACTATATGTGCAAAGAAACCCTTAGTCAACATCTACAGTGATATCAAGCTACTTCCAACAAACCATGAGCCTCATGATTTTTTGCTCATGGCACTTTAAACATTGACTACTTGTATCAAAATCTATAAAATACTATGCTTTGAACAGATATCTGTATCCTCTGATGAACTGTTAACATGAGTGAGTAATCAATGCTGATTTATCATTGTTATATTAGTGTTATTGAAAAAGAGTCATCAATTGGTCATTAAGTTTTGAGGGCTGAAGACAGTGTGCTCTTGAACTAAGTTGCTGTTGAAACTTAGTTGGAAGAAACTTGGCTACATTTCAATAGCATCTATGGCATCAAGAATGTATCTATGTGGGACTGTCAAAATAATTAGTGTTCTGCTCTTCTACCTTGGTTAAGTTTCACTCAATGACACATTTAATCTTTAAGAACCCCCAAAACCTAATTTTTGCACTTTTTAAAATACACAAATGCTTCTGTTTTCCATTTAATAATTCTTGGCAAGGTTTATATTTTACTTTAGAAGATTATGATTTTATTACTTCTGTCTACACGTCACTTGATTCCTACTGTTCCTTTTACTTCAGGCATGTCGAGTCATTATTTAGACACCATTTGGTAATCACTAAATGTTAATCATCCATTTGAAGTATCGATCAACAGCTTTCAACTCTATTACAGTTAGCATGAGAAATACCCTACTGAATTCTACACATTTTGAAATGAGAAAAGATGAGCTAACCAGATGTATATAGAATCACTATATCAGATACTACAAACACCTTCAAAGTGTTCAGACCCTCTGTAAAAAGTTCAATTTCAAAACACTTCAATGTCAGCACTCCAGTCAATTCCATCCACTAGTCATGCTCTTCAACCCCCCTGATTCAGCAAGATGCATAAGTATATGCTAACTCTTAGCACCTAAGTAGTCCCTCTAACTTTAAATAGGACTACTTAAGCATATACTTAACTAAGAACTTGAGCAGTCCTATTTAAAGTAAATGGGACAACACAAGTGCTTAAAGTAGGCTCATTCTTAACTACCTTACTGAACCTGGGTCTAGGTTTCTAGGTAATTATGTAACTTTTCTTTCCTAATAGACAGAACAAGAACCTTGCTGTACTCAACTTTCTAGAATAAAAGTTATTCACAGACTGAAATCAGAGACTTTCTAACAAAAAAGTCTTTCAAATACGTTCATATAAACACTTGTGATGGAAGTTAAAAAAAAAAATGAAAAAGGCTTGCGTAACCAGCTTGGATGGCTTTTTTCTGCAGAAAAAGTCCCACAGCTGGTTGATCTGAAAGAAAGTGGGGTCATTCTAGCTTTCCTTGTTTAAATACGGAATCTCCTTTACAAACAGCATCATAAAGATCACAATAGACACACAAATGTACACAATATGTAATCCATACTTACTACTAAGATAGCACTCGGCACCTTGTACCGTACAAACACTAAACCTCAGCTTCCCTACAGGGATAGTTGACTGTATCCAAATCACACAACGAAACAGATTTAATCATGATCTAGTTACGCAGTCCACTGAATCATTTCTTTCCAATTTGAAGGAAAAATAAATGTAACCCAATATATAAGAAAACACTACAAAACTGTTCATTGCATGTCAGGTTATGTCACTGAAGCAGTAATTTGAAACTGGAATTTCAGAGGACTTAAAAAAATGCAAAACTGTCAGTTCAAGTTCTGTTTCTACTACATCAAAATCAATAGACTTGTGGCAGGACATTATGAATGTTGTTCCTCAATGCTTCAAAAGCAAACAAAACTAAACTGTGTGGACTTCACTGTAGAAGATTATATATAAACATGATCAAATGAGTAAACTGAAGATTCAAACTATTTAAACTGAGGAAGAAAAGACATTACAGATCACTTTTGTTCTGTCATAACTGAATAGCAGCAGCGAGGCACCTCCCAGAGTGGTGTTGGTGGGAGCCAACCAGAACAGTGGATTTCAGAATTAACACCATTAAAATGTGTTGTGCCAGTTCACACCTCAAAGCTACCATCAGAGATTGTCTGTGGACTCAGGCAGACATTACTATATGGGTTATATCCTGGTCATGTTTTCAAGTTTTCCTTCACAACCACAAGGGCTAGGAACAGAACTTTTATTTTATATTAAAGCTTTCTTTCCAGAAGCTGGAGCCCTAGGCACATGTCTACAGTGCCAACACCTTAACCTGGCCTTCCTATAAGATGCCATTTGTTGATTTTTTTAAATTATTTTTTGTAATTTGACTAAGCAAATTTATCCCCTTGTTCAGGGTAGCAAGGATGGTTCAGTGCATCGGACACTGGAAGGGAATGTCAGAGACATGGACTAAATTCCTGGCGTGGCTTCCTGTGTGACTTTGGGCAAATCACAAACTATCCTGTATAGGCATTATATTTATTTAGCCCTTTGGCAGACAGCTATTGAATTAGATAATTTCTCACACGTTACAGCAGTTTCATATGCTATTGTTAGTAATAACAATAACAGTGTGACCAGTTTAAATTCATTTACATCTTATTCTCATTCCAGTGTAAACAGTAGGAAAACACTACAAATCATAGAAACATGGAATCCTGGAAATAAGACAGGCAGTTGAAGAACAGATATTTGAAAACATACAGTACTAATCTTCAATTATCCACATTCTGCATCTGGTTCTGCTTACTGTCAGAAGACAGGATACTGGGCTAGATGGACAATTGTTCTGACCCAGTATGGCCATTCTTATGTTCTTAACTCTATTAAAAAAATAAAACTAATACTATCTAGAAGAGGTGGTAGTACCTACAGTTTTGGCTGATTATTTAAAAGTAATTTTGATGGCTATTTAGTACATACAAAGATGCAACTCTGAAATCAAGTCAAGCCTCTACCTAGGATGAAGATTTGCCTAGCAGCTGTAACCAGTATAAATGAATGTTATAATTCAGTGGGGAGGGGGATTTAAATATCCACTCTTCAAAAGGAATCACAAGCAGAAATAAGAAGTATATAAAACAAATAAATGTGCAAACTGTTTATGTCACAATTTCATTCCCCAACTTTATTTTAAAATAATCCTTCCGGTCCTTTAGCTTACTTTCTGCATCTGAGACCTTGTCTACACTGGTGGTAGTGTGTAGGGTACATGTAACTACAGACTACAGTGAAAGGCCTGCTGCATCCACACTCACTACTGCGAAAGGCTGTGGTGGCAGGAAGCAATGGGGAAAGCCTCTGGCAGGGAAGAGCTGTTGGAACGTTTCCCCACTGCCTTCCCCCTTCCGGAACCTTCCCTTACTGCCGGAGTCTTTCATCGTGGTGGGGAAAGGCTCCGGCAACAAGGAGATGGTAGGACGCTACACTGCTAAAAGTAGCGGTATAGATCCAGGAAGCACTGCTTGGGCACGTAGAGAGCCATGTAGGGTATATACCCTAAGGCAGTGGTTCTCAACCAGGGGTCCGGGGCCCCCTGGGGGGCTGTGAGCAGGTTTCAGGGGGTCCGGGAAGCCTGACTGGCATTAGACTTGCTAGGGTTCAGGGCAGCAAGCCAAAGCCCCATCATGCAGGACTGCAGCCCAGGACCCGAGCCCTGCCACATGGGGCTGAAGCTGAAGACTAAGCAACTTAGCTTTGCGGGGCCCCCTGTGGTGTGGGACCCCAGGCAATTGCCCTGCTTGCTACCCCCTAGCACCGGTCCTGGCTTTTATATGCAGAAAAACATTGTTGTGGCACAGCTGGGCCGTGAAGTTTTTATAGCATGTTGGGGGGGGCCTCAGAAAAGGGTTGAGAACTCTTGCCCTAGGGTTAGGCATGTAGGTCACTCTACTCATCTAAGCTGTGCTTCACCAACTACATTGCTATTTATACCCCTGGTAGCTGGGTGTACAGTGTCTGTAAATGTAGATATGCCATGAAACTACTTTATGCATGTGACAATTTCACCTATTTGCATTGGCCTTTCACACAGCAATAGGAAAGAAAAAAAATTTTA